>NC_133466.1:46105000-46705000 GCF_048565385.1 Saimiri boliviensis | reverse complement strand
TGAGAGCAAATGTTTGTAAACCTGGGACCCACCAGCTTAACAAAGACAGTCTCCTCTGTCCTATCCCCTAAAATCCTCCCATTTTATTACAATTATTTTTTCTTTCTGGTCTAGATTTCTCAACCTGATTTGGCTCAGCTCATATTCTTGGACATGTGAGCTGATTTTTACTGGCTTTAACTCAATACTAATTAGGGATTTGCCTCCTGGGCCACCCTTTGATCCTCCTGGACTTACTTCAGGTCCCTGAATGCTTCACGACCCTACATGAAAGCAAAATTCTCATACTTGTCTACCTGGCTGGCACTCAGATGCTCCAACATTGAAACCGTCTAGTGCAGGGGAGAGTTCAGAGAGGACAAGGGGAGAAGAACCCAATTACAGAACAGCCTTTGGGTACTCCAGCACTGGCTCTCATAAGCAAGTTGTACTTACCCTCTAGCAGGAATGTTATATTGAGAATTTGAAGGAAAGCTTGTCTAGCAAGAACTACCTGCTCTAGTCATCCTTAATGGTCTATATTGGGCAAGCGGTCATTCCACCAAATTCAGGTATGTAGGGCAAATTCCTTTCTCTTCAACTCAATAAGTCATTCTATCATGGGGGTACTCCAAAAGGTTTTGTACAAACCTACATTAGCATATAGTAATCACTCCCCAACGGTAAGTTTCTGTGATGAGTCATTCCAATAAATGTACCTGTACTTGTGGATTTTTTTCCCCATAGTATCCAGAATTTTGCTGCCATTACCCATGCACTGTGAATTCTTGGAGAGGTTTACGTTTTCATAATCACCTGCAGCCATGACTTCCAAACATCGCCGAATCATTCTCTGCTCCATGCTTGCTGTTATTTCTTATTATTCACATCTTGGCACTGATGGAACATAGCTCCAACCCCTTTCTATTATATTTACAGAGAAACAAATTACTTAAAGTCTTTACTGCAGTTCTAAGCAGATAAAAGGAGCTTATAGTCAGCACCAGATGCACCATAAGACTGGACATAAAAATTTCTCACGGAAAATGTCTGCACATGGCTTGTCCACCTCTTTCAAAAAATCTGTCTTTTTTTAAATTATACTTTAAGTTCTGGAGTATATGTGTAGATCTTGCAGGATTGTTGCATAGGTACACACATGCTATGGTGGTTTGCTGCCACCAACCCCCATCACCTACATCAGGCATTTCTCCCAATGCTATTCCTTCCCAACCTCCCCACCCCTGCTATCCCTCTTCTCGCTCCCACCCCCCAACAGACCCTAGTGTGTGATGTTCCCCTTCGTGTGTCCATGTGTTCTCATCATTCAACTCCCACCTATGAGTGAGAACATGTGGTGTTTGATTTTCTGTTCTTGGGTCAGTTTCCTAAGAATGATGGTTTCCAGCTTTATCTATGTCCCTGCAAAGACATGAACTCATCCTTTTCTGTGTCTGCATAGTATTCCATGGCATATATGTGTCACATTTTCTTTGTCCAGTCTATCATTGATGGACATTTGGGTTGGTTCCAAGTCTTTGTTATTGTGAACAGTGCTGTAAACATACGTGTGCATGTGTTTTTATAACAGAATGATTATAATCCTTTGGGTATATGCCTAGTAATGGGATTGCTGGGCCAAATGGTATTTCTAGTTCAAGATCCTTGAGGAATCACCACACTGTCTTCCACAATGGTTGAACTCATTTACACTCCCACCAACAGTGTAAAAGTGTTCCTATTTCTCCACATCCTCTCCAGCATCTGTTGTCTCCTGATTTTTCAGTGATAGCCATTCTAACTGGCGTGAAATGTTATCTCAATGTGGCATTTCTCTAATGACCAGTGATGATGAGCCTTTTTTTTCATATGTTTGTTGGCTGCATAAATGTCTTCTCACACCAAAGCGCCTGCGGTTTGGGTGAAGCAGCCTGAAGCAAGTCAACGTGCCACTGCCTGGGGCCCAGCTCAGAGGCTACCAGGGATGCCCCAGTCTGGTTCCCTGGAGTTCATAGCATCCTGTTACCTGGATCTGCACATGGGGGTGCCTTTCTGCATCTCGCCATCAGGTCAGTGCTCCTCCAAGCTCCCTCCTGCTGGCCTGGAGACAGCAGCCTGAAGCACACCCCTACTGCACTCCAGCAGAGCCCTCCAGACCAGAAGCCCCACAGCGGTTAGCCCTGGCTTGGACACTGGGCCTGGGGAACCAGAGCGGGAGCTGGCCGCCCAGCTCCAATCCTGTGGCTCCAGAGTGCCCCGTCGCCAATAGCCATGTGGGTGCAGACGGGTGGCAAAAGTGCCTCGGGCAGGGTCTGGGCTGGATGAGCTGCTTGTGCTCACAATATTGAGGCCATTTGCAGCAAGCTCTGACAGCCCGAGCTCCAAGCTGCAGCTGCAGCCACCTGCACCAGCACTGCCCAGACTGTCTTGGGGCGTTTCTTCAGAGGAAGCTGTCAGCATCCTCAAGTTGCAGGGGCTCTAGACCCAGCACTGCTTCAAGAGGCTTTTTCTCAGGGGCGGCCTTCTCTTCTCAATGGCCTGAAACCTCCATCAATTCCCACAAAATTTACGGGGAACACAAGGACTGGCGCGCATAGGTTGCACACGTCGGTCACTGAGCCACGTGCAGTGATGGCACCTGAGGCGCGCACGCTGCACACTGTGGCTCGCCTGCAGAGGCTGGGACAAGCACACGCCACACACGCACGCTGCACGCTGTGGTTCACCTGTGGAGGCTGGGACACGCGCACGCTGCACGTTGTGGTTCGCCTGTGGAGGCTGGGACACGCGCACGCTGCACGTTGTGGCTCACCTGCAGAGTCTGGGACACGCGCACGCTGCACGTTGTGGCTCGCCTGCGGAGGCTGGGACACGTGCACGCTGCACGTTGTGGCTCGCCTGCGGAGGCTGGGACACGCGCACGCTGCACGTTGTGGCTCGCCTGCGGAGGCTGGGACACGCGCACGCTGCACGTTGTGGCTCGCCTGCGGAGGCTGGGACACGCGCACGCCGCACGTTGTGGCTCGCCTGCCGAGGCTGGGACATGCGCACGCCGCACGCTGGGGCTCGCCTGCGGAGGCTGGGACACGCCCACGCCGCACGCTGTGGCTCGCCCGCCGAGGCTGGGACACGCGCACGCCGCACGCTGGGGCTCGCCCGCCGAGGCTGGGACACGCACTCGCCGCACGCTGCGGCTCGCCCGCGGAGGCTGGGACACGCGCACGCCGCACGCTGGGGCTCGCCCGCGGAGGCTGGGACACGCGCACGCAGCACGCTGGGCCTCGCCCGCGGAGGCTGGGACACGCGCACGCCGCACGCTGCGGCTCGCCCGCGGAGGCTGGGACACGCGCACGCCGCACGCTGGGGCTCGCCCGCGGAGGCTGGAACACGCGCACGCCGCACGCTGGGGTTCGCCCGCGGAGGCTAGGACACGCGCACGCCGCGCGCTGGGGCTCGCCCGCGGAGGCTGGGACACGCGCACGCCGCACGCTGGGGCTCGCCCGCGGAGGCTGGGACACGCGCACGCCGCACGCTGGGGTTCGCCCGCGGAGGCTGGGACACGCGCACGCCGCACGCTGGGGCTCGCCCGCGGAGGCTGGGACACGCGCACGCCGCACGCTGGGGCTCGCCCGCGGAGGCTGGGACACGCGCACGCCGCACGCTGCGGCTCGCCTGTAGAAGCGTGGCCTCGAGCACGCCGCACGCGCATAACGGCTTGGCTTGCCTGTCGCGGTGGCTTGGCTTTGCTGTTCCTGGCTTAGCGTGGTGTTCCTCGCTTGGCTCCGTGTTCCTAGCTTTGACTGACGTTTCCTCCCTCTCATTCCTTGGCTGGGCCTGACCTTTTATCTGCTGAGCTTGGCATTCCCCTGGCCGGGCTGGGTGTTTCCTTGGGTTGGAGTGGGCTCTCCCTGGGTGGGCGTGGGCTTTCCCTGGGTGGGCTGGGCTGGGCTGGGCTCCCCTCCTGGGGTGGGCAGGTTCGGGCTGGGATTGACCTTTCTCTTCCACCAGGTTGGAAACCCGGAGTTTCCTGCTAGTCGGTCAAGCTGGTTCGTAGAGGCGATCTGCCCGCTACTACTGGCCTCCCCTGGCTGTTAAAAGCAGATGGTGGCTGAGGTTTGTTCAAAGCCGGCTGCCTCCGCTATGAAGAAGCCCTTTGGTCTCAGGAGCAGGATGGGCAAATGGTGCTGCCACTGCTTCTCCTGCTGCAGGGGGAGCGGCAAGAGCAACGTGGGCACTTGGGCAGACTATGACGACAGTGCCTTCGAGGAGCCAAGGTACCAGGTCCGGCGAGAAGACCTGGACCAGCTCCACAGAGCCGCCTGGTGGGGTAAAGTCCCCAGAGCCGATCTCATCGTCATGCTCAGGAGCACTGACGTGAACGAGACGGACACGGAACAAAGGTAACTGGGCCTCGCTGAGAGGAGGCGGGATGGTGGGGATGTGCCCTACTGGTGTGGGGGCGGTGGCGGGGTGCCCGGCTTTATCGTCTCTGCAGGCCCCGCACCATCCTGGCTGTGGGAACCTCAGAGGGGTCAGGGCACAGGCCTCTTTATGAGCAGCAATGTGAAAAGAAAACTTTAACTGATTTCCAATCAAATTATAATTTCCCTCGTAGAACACTAATAGACTGTCTTAAAGTGATGTACCTCGCAAAACTAAATCGTTGCAGTGGATTATTTTC
The DNA here is from genome assembly GCF_048565385.1 of Saimiri boliviensis. Taxonomy (NCBI): domain Eukaryota; kingdom Metazoa; phylum Chordata; class Mammalia; order Primates; family Cebidae; genus Saimiri; species Saimiri boliviensis. The sequence continues at coordinate 46,700,340 of NC_133466.1, read as the reverse complement.
AATGTACACATTTTAAAACAATGTCATATACATTATAGAAAGGTATATATTGAGAACTAAGTTCCATAGTATATCAACGTCTGGCTAAATATTCTTCAAATAAAATTCAATATGTGTTTCATATCAATGTATCCTATGTAAATATGTTATTTACTGAGAAACCTTAGAAGGAAAATAAATGGGAAGATGGTTTGTGTCTTTCAATAGGAAGACTCATTTCTCTCAAGATATGAGCTCTTTCTGCGGGTGTTGAACAATGAGAACACATGGACACGGGGAGGGGAGCACTACACACTGGGGTCCGTTGGGGGGAAATGGGGGCGGGACGGGGTTGGGAAGGTGGGGAGAGATAGCATGGGGAGAAATGACAGATACAGGTGAGGGGAAGGAAGGCAGCAAACCACACTGCCATGTGTGTACCTATGCAACAGTCTTGCATGTTCTTCACATGTATCCCAAAACGTAAAATGCAATTAAAAAATCTAAAAAAAAAAAGATATGAGCTCTTTCTGTATTTATCACGTTGACCTAAACCAAATGAAAATAGCAAAGTTTTAGCATTTTTAAATTAGGCATGTTGTCTGTTACTGTGATAAATTAATTTTTTTGTAGCAGAATAGAAAAAGATTTGCTTTCCAGATGTCAAAATTTGCATGTGCTATTTCCACAAATTGTTTACTAACAGCTGAAAAGACATAAATGAGCAGAATAGAATAGGAAATCCAGAAATAGTCAAATGTATGTAAGAATTTAGTCCTTGATAAAGGTGATGTTTTATATTAGTAAAAAACTTAATTATTCCTAAGTGAAATGCAGGCTGTTTGGAGAAACCTAGCTAGATTTTTATGTGACAAAAATAAATTCCTGCAGTATACAGTAAAAAACTTTAAATACACAAAAGGTGAAAAGTACCAGAAAAAAAAAAAACACAAATGCCTATTTATATATGCATATATAAATATTTAGGTGAAGTCTTTGTCGCCCAGGCTGGAGTATAGTGGTGTGATCTCGGCTCACTGCAACCTCTGTCTCCCAGGTTTAAGCAATTCTCTGCCTCAGCCTCTCGAGTAGCTGGGATTACAGGTGCCCATCACCATGCCTGGCTATTTGTTTTTGTATTTTTAGTAGAGATGGGTTTCATCATCTTGGCCAGGCTGGTCTTGAACTCTTGAACTTGTGATCCACCTGCCTTGGCCTCCCAAAGTGCTGAGATTACAGTTGTGAGCCACTGTGCCTGGCCTATATATGCAGATGTATTTTTATGTTCACAATGACCTTCCTAAGAACCTCCCAAAGCAAATATTCTGAAAGTTGGCTTGGCAAAATAAAAAACATCCGTATATAAGAAAAACATTAACAGAGGTCCAACATCTTTACAAAACATGTATTTTCACTTTACAGAGAATTCTTTCAAGTCAACCAAAAGACAACTAAATAAACTCAATTTAAAATTGGGCAAAGTAATTTCTTTGTATGTCTACCAGTGATCGACACACTTAGGAAAACATAGTGTTCTGGTAAGAGAAGGAATTTAAGCTAGAGGAGGAATGAAATACTGTTTTCTATTTCATAGAAATTAGAAAATACTGTTTAGAAATTAAAAATATTTTCTAATTTCTAACAGAATTAGAAAATACTGTTTTCTAATTCTAATTTAAGTTAGAAGAGGAATGACAAGCCAGGTGCAGTGATTCATGCCTGTAATCTCAGCACTTTGGGAGGTCAAGGAAGGTGGATCATGATTTCAGAATTTGAGACCAGCCAGGCCAGCATGGTGAAAGCCTGTCTCTACTAAAAACACAAAACTTTGCTGGACCTGGGCCTGGTGGCGAGTACTTGTAATCTCAGATACTTGGGAGACTGAGGCAGGAGAACTGCTTCAACCTGGGAGGCATAGGTTGCAGTGAGCCAAGATTGTGCCACTGCACTGTGGTCTGGGGACACAGCGAGACTCCCTCTCAAAAAAAAAAAAAAAAAGAAAAAAAGAAAAAAAAAAAAAGGGGGAATAGAATATGGTTTTCTATCCACAAAGTGTGTGAGGATGAAGAACAGTGGTATTTACACAGTTGCTTAAAGTTTAAGTTGCTGTGACTTTTCAAATAGATACTTTGGTGGTAAGAACTCTATTTTTAAAATGTATATGCCTTTTACTCATCAATTTCATTATTCTGAAATAGCTTTAATAAATGTATACATCTTTTTTGTATTGCTTATAATAGCAATGTATTGAGAAGAACTCATATGAAGATTTTATGAACAAATTTCAGTGCATCCATGGCATGGAATGATATGTAACCATTGAGGGCATCAATAGATAGAGATATGTTGACATGCAAAGATGTAATTTGGTATATAAAGTGAGGAAAAATCTGTTTTACATATACACCAACAATCTGCTTTTGTGTTAGCTGAAAAGATGTAGAAAATATGATCAAATTTATTTCTGGGGATTTGTGAGTGAAGTTTTTCCCTTTCTCTTATCTGTGATTTCTGCAATGAACATCTCAAAAGTTTTAGTTAAGTTTCAGTAGTCATGAAATAATCCTTGGGAAGAGAAGAAATATGCTGCTTGCATAGATACAAATAGTTTCTCACATTCTATTATTTATTATTATTTCTGTGGATGGGTATCTTCTGTAAACTTTTACCCTATCCAGAAGTAGAGGGAATCTGTTTACCTGTTCCAGTAGATTTTATTGTATATTCATTTTATTATATATTTATCTTCTCCTTATATATAATGTGTAAAAACTGTGGATTAATGGTTTTACTTTAGTTATATATGAAAATTAAAATAGCAAATATAACTGATTATTACTATTACAAATGTATTCCTCTACAGGAGTTTTTTTTAAATATTGAACTCACCAGCTGTATCCTTTCAATCTATTTATTCATCAAACATAAGCCAGACACCTATTTTGTGGCAGGCATATTCTACTGTCTCGCACCTATTACGTGGCAGGCATGTTCTACTCCCTCTCAGTGTCCTTCATCTTTGAAAACTTCATGTTTACATGTTGGGGCTGGGCAAACTGAGATATTTAAAATTGGGGTATTAGAACTTAATCTCAATTGAAGCTTTTCCTCTCTCCTTTCAAACAAAAGTGTTTCTGAAGGTAGAAATAGTAAAAAGATAACCTTTAATTGTCCTTTAAAATTTATAACAATCTTGGATAAAGACTGTTTTAGTACTTTTAAGAACTAAAATGGGATACATAAACAGCAGCCACAAAAAAAGAATGAGAGCATGTCCTTTACAGGGACATGGATGATGTTGGAGGCCATTATCCTTAGCAAACTAACACAGGAACAGAAAACACCAGATACCACATATTCTCACTTACAGGTGAGAGCTAAATGATGAGAACACACAGACACCTACAGGGGAGCAGCACACACTGGGCCTATCAGACGGTGGGGGTTGGGAGGAGGGAAAGCAGCAGGAAATAGAAGGAACAGGTAGTCGGCTTCATATCTGGGTGATGAAACAATCTGTACAAACCCCTTGGCACACATTTACCTATGTAACAAAACTGTGCATCCTGCACAGGTATCACTGGATGTAAACGTTGAGGAAACTCCACAAATAGTTTTCCAAATCCTTTTTTAAAAAAGAAAATTGCTAATAGTCTTAAATCCTAATATTAATGATTAGAAATACCTGATTTACGTACATTCTGTAATTCTGAGTATTGAAAAAAATGAGACATACTTAGTCATTTAAATCTCAAGTTTTCTTTGGCTTAAAGTTTTTTGAAAACCAAAGTAAGAATTAGTTTATTTTAGAAATTTGTTTTTGTTTTCACCTCAGCCTTCTTATTTCATCTAAATGCCAGTCATTGGACTAGAACTGTGCCAGACCTCTTATATTATAACGTGGCCTAGCTAATGTAAGGCACCAGGCATTGTAAGATGCCTCATTATTTTACGTCCCAATAAGAGAATTATTTAAATGCTGCTAATTAGTTATAGTAAATCATGAATTACAAGTGACATTCCAGTGTAAGAAATGTTCAAACGTGGAATCATCTTAGAATCACTAAAATAGAATGTTACCTGTAATCCTTAAAAACTACCTCAAAGTGTAGGTGTAATTGTATTATCTCACTCAATTCACATGTCTCCAGTAGTAGTAGTAAAAATTATAATATCTAGCAATCGAGCTGTTGTGTTAGGAACTATTCTCTGTCTTTTGTGTAGAGTCTCATTAAGTATTACAGTGGTTTTCTCTGAGAAAGTTACTATTTTCATTCCCATTTTATTGTTGAGGAAATTGAGATACAAAAAGGCTAAGCAACATCTAGGAAGTGACAGAGCGGAAAGAGGATTCCAGCCCAAGTTGAATGGAATCCAAGGGCTATGCTCTTTCTGTTCAAATAGGCTGCTCTTTCACTCATACAGTGAGTAAGGAGGGGTAATAAATAGTATACTTTCTTCAAAGGAAAATGCAATGTTTGTTTTGAAGGCAGAGTAATAGCAGACTGTTCAGTGTTTGCAATGACATGAATTGCTGAGGTGGCTGTAGATAGTGCACTACAATTTCCTAAAAAGTCTTCTCACTCCCATAGAACTGCCCTCCATTTGGCCTCTGCCAATGGGAATTCAGAAATAGTAAAACTCTTGCTGTACAGAAGATGTGAACTTCATGCCTTTGACAGCAAAAAGAGGACAGCTCTAATAAAGGTATGCAGTAGCCGACTGTATCGGCACAAGATGGATTTGATTTCAATATGTAGAATAAAGATGAGTTTTCTCATTTAAATATAGCTAGTTGGTGAAACCTGTGGAATATTTCTTTTGAGTTCCTAGGATTTATGATTTGTTTTTGGTCTAATACTGACAGGCCGTACAGTGCCAAGAAGATGAATGTGTGTTAACGTTGCTAGAACATGGCACTGACCCAGACCTTCCGGATGTGTATGGCAATACCGCGCTACACTATGCGGTCTACAATGAAGACAAATTACTGGCCAAAGCACTGCTTTTATACGGTGCTGATATTGAAGCAAAAAACAAGGTATAGATCTATCCATTTTATTTTCAAAATACTGAAATGCGATTGTTTTAACACCGACCTCCTGTGTAAGGGTTAGTTTTCTGTATTTGGAAGCTCAAGCGTACCTGAATGAAAATATTTTGAAATGACTTAATTGTCTAAGATTTTATTTTAAATATTGTTAAATTTAAAGAAGAATTAGAGGGTACAGCTTTTTTAAAAATGTACTTGTGGTAAATTTCTTTTTTTGAAAACACTGACATTGTAAAAGGTAATACTTATTGCTTTTTCCAATTTTTCTTTCCCAGGTTTTTTGTTTGTTTGTTTGTTTGTTTATTTTTCCTAATGACTGTAAAATAGTAAAATTTGCCCTGGAAATAAGTTTTACATTAAAACTCCAAGAAAACAAAAACATGTTTCAGTGAATAGAAATCCTGCTGCTTTGGCAAATTTCTAAGAAAAGTAATCGATATGAAGTGATGTATCTTGAGTGGCAAGGCTTAGGGTAGCTCTGATTGCTCATGAGGGAGAAATGGAAAGGGGAGAAGAGAGCAATCAGAAATATCAAGGCTAGTTTGGAAATTAGGTAATGGAGGGGAAAGACCATGAAATGGTTGTGTGTGTGTGTGTGTGTGTGTGTGTGTGTGTGTGTGTGTGTGTGTGTGTGGTGGTATTCATTCGTTTCTTTTGTATGGTGAGACAGAGTTCTCTTCAGTTTTAGAGAATGAGTTTTCAGTTTGGGAGAGGGAGTTAGTTATAAATTGCCTGGAGATCAATGTTAGGAGGCCTCTGAGGAACCAGATTGGCAGTGAATAGGTGGTAATGTAGTGGGAAACCCTTGAGCAGAGGGAGTAACAGGTACTTAACTGACTCATGATCCTCTTCTGGTAGAAATAGCCAACTAGAGTCTCAATTCTGCTTTCTAATCTAGAATGTCTTGATGGGAAGGTGGGAGAAAAGGAGCTTATAAATAACAAGATCAAGTTGGATTTTGAGTTTACTAGACCCTGTTCTTCTCTTACCTGGGAAAATTATGTGGTGTTTTCAGCAAATGAATCTCTCTCCTACTCTTTTCTCTTTTTGGCCAAATCCTCAAATGATAAAGGGAATTGGTCATGTGGCTAAGAGAGGACACCGAAGTAATTATCTATTGCACTAGTTTTCAGCTAGAATTGTGCATCTCAGTAACCTGAGGAAAAATTTTAAATAATCTACAAGTCTAGGCTCTCCCCTGAAGATTTTCATAAAGTAAGTCTAATAAATCCTGGACATGTATGTTTCAAAAGGTTTCCTTGAAGCCAGGCATGGTGGTGAATGGCTGTAATCTCAGCTGCTGGGGAGGCTGAGGGGGAAAATTGCTTGAGCTCAGGAGTTTGAGTCTAGCCTGGGCAACATAATGAGACCTTTCTCTAAACAATGATGACAAATTCCTCAAAATCTGGATACACTCCTGCTGAGGAATCACTGAATAAATAAGTGTAATATATAAATTCTTACATCTCAGAAACTTAAGATCTCTAGAATAGTTGCCGTTGGAGTTGGATATGTGCTAATTCCTTTATATCTTTCATTTCCCATAATACTAGTTTGACTTTTTTGGGGGGTGGGAGACAAGGTCTCTGCCAGGCTGGAGTGCAGTAGTGTGATCACAGCTCCCTGCAGCCTTGACCTCCCCAAGCTCAGGTGGTCCTTCAACATCAGTTTTAGTATTTTTTTTTTTTTCTGAAGTAGAGATGAGTTTTTTGCCATGTTGCCCAGGCCAGTCTTGAACTCCTGGGCTCAAGTGATTCACCTGCTTCAGGCTTTCAAAATGCTAGGATTACAGGTGTGTGCCACCATTGCTGGCCTAATCTGACTTTTATCTCTGTGGTTGGGATGTTAAAATGAATATTATTGGCAGTATCAATCAGCTTACGGAATAATACCTTCTCCTAACATCAGTTATTCACTGCCATTCAGAAGGTCTTTAGAAATTTGCAGTGAGTAGTCTTCAATAAGTAGAGGATGGTCCTCTCAGGATTTTGTGTCTCTTTGTTACCATTCAAGTGCTTAGCTCAGTAAGTTGTTAGTAAGATCAGAGTTTTCTCAGTTAGAATTGTAGCAAGTTCTAAACTTCTTTGATCAATTGAAGCTTTATTATAGACTATCCAGTATCTCTCTAAATGGTATTGGGGAAACTGGCTAGCAGTGTGCAGAAAGCAGAAACTGGACCCCTTCCTGACACCTTACACTAAAATTAATTCCAGATGGATTAACAATCTAAACATAAGTCTTAACACCATAAACACCCTAGAAGAAAACCTAGTCAAAACCATTCAGGACATAGGCGTAGGCAAGGACTTCATGGCTGAAACACCAAAAGCAATGGCAACAAAAGCCAAAATAGACAAATGGAATCTAATTAAACTCCAGAGCTTCTGTACAGCAAAGGAAACAATCATTAGAGTGAACTGGCAACCAACAGAATGGGAAAAACATTTTGCAATCTGCCCATCTGACAAAAGACTAATATCCAGAATGTGCGAAGAAATAAAACAGATTTATAAGAAAACAAACAAACCCAATCAAAAGTGGTCAAAGGATATGAACAGACACTTTACAAAAGAAGACATATATGAGCCCACCAAACGTATTAAAAAATGCTCATCAGCACTGGTCATTAGAGAAATGCAAATCAAAACCACATTGAGATACCATCTCACACCAGTTAGAATGGTGATCTTTAAAAAACCTGGAGACAACAGATGCTGGATAGGATGTAGAGAAATAGGAACATTTTTGCACTGTTGGTGGGATTGCAAATTAGTTCAACCATTGTGGAAAACAGTGTGGCAATTTCTCAAGAACCTAGAAATAGAAATTCCATTTGACCCAGCAATCTCATTACTGGGTATATACCCAAAGAATTATAAATTGCTCTATTATAAAGACAAATGCACACATATGATCATTGTGGCACTGTTTACAATAGCAAAGACCTGGAACCAACCCAAATGTCCATCAATTATAGACTGGATAAACAAAATGTGGCACATATACACCATGGAATACTATGCAGCCATAAAAAATGATGAGTTCATGTCCTTCGTAGGGACATGGATGACTCTGGAAACCATCATTTTAGCAAACAGACACAAGAACAGGAAACCAAACACCACATATTATCACTCAAAGGTGGGTGTTGAACAATGAGAACACATGGACACAGGGAGGGGAGCATCAGAGACTGTGGTCGGTTGAGGGGGTCTAGGAGAGGGACAGCAGGGGCATGGGGAGGGTAGGGAGGGATAATGAGGGGAGAAATACAAGATAGAGGAGATAGGGGGATGAAGGCAGCAAACCACCTTGCCATGTTTGTAACTATGCAACAATCCTGCATGATTTGCACATGCACCCTAGAACCTAAAGTACAATAAATAATAAAAAATAAAACGTTTGTAGAGCATTTGCTTAATCAGGATGGCAGTTTTAAACACTGAAAACCATGGAGTTATTGAGACTACATATAGGGATTCTGTAAATTTGGTTTCACTAGTTCTGTGAACTGATTATTTATTTAGTTACCAATCTGGAAAACTTAAATACAAATTGATTTTAAATGAATACATGTTGGAAAAATTGTTGAAATGGGCAGTATGAGACTTAGTAGCAATATTTATTGCACATTGGAGCTTGATCTTTTGGTAAAACATGAAACTAAAGAAATATTTTACAAATTCTTGCTTTATACCCAACAATTTGTCTTAGAGTTTGAGAATATAGAGCTAAAAGATACAGCTCTTTGTTTAGATGGAAAAAATATTATCATCCAATAATACCATGCCAAACGCTGGCATAGAAGCAAAGATTCCTGGAACCAGTAAGTGTTTAAAGTGAGTTTTTGAGATGATCAGAGTTAATGTGTTGAGGCAGAAGAGAGGTGTCTCCAAGGGAAAGAGCAGTGTGTGAGAAAGCACCGAAGAGTAAGAAGGAAGTGACTATAATTTGTTTACTTTCTATGAGTGTAAGTTTATAGGATCTTATATAGTTTCCAGTTCAGTTGAGAAGTACATAATTTTTTGAATCAAATATCATTTTTGCTTTTATTGTTTTACAGTGTGGCCTCACGCCACTTTCACTTGCTGTATATGGACAAAAAGAGAAAATGATGAAATTTTTAATCAAGAAAAAAGCTAATGTAAATGCAATTGATAAATTTGGAAGGTATAGTTATTTTTTTTAATCTCTGTGTTGTAGAATGATAGCAGTCACTCAAGTCATAAACATTTATAAGATTAACTTATTGCAACATAGTGATCAGGATCAACAAATCAGTTAAGTAGAAAAACAATTAGACTGGGCAACATAAAGAACAGTTTTAGTGGGATTCCTCTTACTACACTGACTGATGTTATTATGTGACATTTTTGGTTATATGATTTATGTTAGCTAAATGGATTTCATATTTGTCTCATGAAGTGTGAACTTTAACTTTTAGTTTACTTATGACTTAGTATTGAACTTAACTCTTTCTAGTAGTTTTTAATCTCTATGTCTTATATGCTTTTCCACTAATACACTTTATTAAACATAAATAGGAGTTGATAATCATTTTGTCTTTTGAATAACTCTGTGATGAGTTGCTTTCTTTGAAGAATATAAATGTTAGCTTATGCCTCCAAGACAATTAATTGCTATTCCCACATACTGTAAGTTCATCAGCTTTTGTTTTAATTCCAGTGTATTTTGATGTTTTGATTATTTATTTATTTATTTGTTTGTTTGTTTGTTTATTTTTGAGACAGAGTCTCGCTCTGTCACCAGGCACCAGGCTGGAGTGCAGTGGTACCATCTCTGCTCACTGCAAACTCCACCTCCCAGGTTCAAGCAATTTTCCTGAATCGGCCTCCTGAGTAGCTGAGATTATAAGCACGCTTCACCATGCCCAGCTAATTGTTGTATTTCTTAGTAGAGACTGGGTTTCACCGTGTTGGTCAGGATGGTCTCAATTTCTTTACCTTGTGATCCGCCTGCCTCGGCCTCCCAGAGTGCTGGGATTACAGGTGTGAACCACTGTGTCTGGCCTTATTTGTAATTGGTATGGAGAGAGGAAGTAGAGATAGTTTTAAGTGGGTACACTGTTCCTTTAATGAAGGCAAGGTGTAGGTGGGTGATAAGAGAAAAGAGCTAGGCTTCGGATTCACACAAGACTGGGTTTAATTCCTAGCTTTCTTACTTGATAGGTGTGTGACCTTGGCAATGTTATTTACCACCAAATGTGTTGTCATATATGAAAAGGAGGAGAATATCTCCTTCAAAATTGCCTGTGCATAAGTAAGAAAGATGTGTGTGTGCGGCATTTAATTCAGTGCCCAGCACATGCTTATTGGCATCATTAACTGAAACTATTATGACTACTGTTTTCACCATTCTTATTAATATTACTGCTTTCAGCATGCAGATAGCTCTTATGTGACCCCACAGCTGATTTTCTGTTACTGTATATCAGTCTCGGGAAGCGGGAAGGAAATCTTTACTGAAATCTTTGTTCACTTCAGATAAGTGGCCCTAGCATAGTTTCTTGCCCATCAAAGGCCTTTAAATTAGCAGCTTCTACTATTTAACACCCACTGAGATAAGAGGTTTTCTTTTTGTCCCTTCCTTTTAACTTTGGTGGTATTTTACAGAGATTAACACTTGAGCACCCAAGATGCTTATGTCTTTTAGTGCATGCAAATGTTTAATTCTGCATTGACAGGCAAGATACTAAATGGGTAAAGTATGCCAGATTAGCTTACAACTTTATTACAGTTAGGGAAAAATTACCTCTCTGTCATTTTAGGACTGTGCTTATACTTGCCGTATGTTGTGGATCAGCAAGTATGGTTGGCCTTCTACTTGATCAAGATATTGATGCATTTTGTCGAGATAAATCTGGAAAAACTGCCAGGGATTATGCTGTGTCTAGTCAACATAATATGTAAGTGTTTACATGAAAAGTCTAGTTAACACTAAATTAAGGCTTAAAATAATTACAACAACTGTATCTTATATATCAAGTGAGATGTAGTAGTTTGGTGTGGGTAGTTTTAAAGTGGCAATGAGTTAGTCCCCTGCATCAGCTAGAAATCAAGCAAAAGGTAGACTGGTTAGAAGTACCAGTGTGTGCAGGATTCTTTATCTCAGGACTTGTAAGACCTTTATGTTTACAGATTCCAACATTGTTCATTTCATCCAAGTATAACACCTATGAATGAGATAAAAAATAGTGTCACATCTTTCTTTTTTCTTTTTTTCTTTTTTCTTTTTTTTTTTTTTGATTAGTTATTTGGGTCTTGAAATGTCCAGTTTATCAGAAAGTCATTTACTGTCTTCTGAAGACTATCTCTTCCATACTCTTTGAATTTTTCAAGAACCAAAGGGATTTACTAAATCCAAGGAAGACAATCCCTTTTATCAAATCAGAAGGACTAGAAACAAAGGGCACTCCAATCATTCTGTTGTTTCTGTTGATTCTGTTGCATTTTTGCCCCTGAAACTGGTCCTGCTGCCTGGTAATGGTTGATCTTTGACACCAAGATGCCCTTACTGATTCAGATCCCTCAGGTCTTCATGGTGATTCATACAAAGATGTTGAAGTTACAGCGTTTTTTAAATTCACATACCTATGCTTATATGCTCAGCCATTATTCCCAAAGCACCAGCACCATTCTCTGGCAATGTGACTTTATCCACACACAAAATGAGCTAATTGACCATCTCCCCCATATTCAGCCTAGACTTAGCTGAGACCTTCATGGTAAGAGATCCTTTCAGGCCTTTGTTGGTCTTTTCTGTAGCAGATATTCATTGGGCTTGTTCTAAATGGTCAGAGAGGTTGAAATAATGTGGCAGGAAGAGATGAGTGTTTCTTTCTTCTTTGCTACCAGTTCTGTACCCTCATGCACCTTTATATCCTGTATAATACCTGAGGCAGTAGAAAATCCCATATTTACCTTCCCAGAAGCGGCGGATTCCCAGTTGTGATTGGCCCCTTGACTGATCTGTTTTAAATAATAATGAAAATTGCCCAAGCTACTTGCAACTCTACCTCAATATTTAAAAATATTTTCAAATTCTACCTCACAGGAAGCTATTGAAGAGAATTCTCAGAATCTCAAGTAGGTTAGTTGGACTTAACAGAGCCATAACTTGTCCATGTCTCATCACTGAATGTAGGGAATCCTTGAGCCCTGCACACTGGGTGCCAGAACATAGGGATCCATAAGCCCCACACATTGGGTGCCAGAATGTAGGGCTCCATGAGCCCCACATTGGGCACCAGAATGTAGGGAGCCACCCCTACATCACCTGTGGGTACCCTGAGTTTGGTGGCAACAAAGGAATGAGAAAAAGAAAGATTAAGAGAGATGATGGGACCAGAGGGCCATCACTTATTACTTTGGAGGTGACAGTGAAGGCCCTGAGCTCTGACCATCCACTCTATTTATTGGTTACAATCACTTTGATCTACAGGGTAGGGGTGGAGTAATGGTGGGGAGAGGATGATGGTGGAGTGAACCAGTGAGCCAGAACTGAATCAGTGAATGGGAAGTGGTGTGTCATTCTAAGGATTGATAACAGTGGCAGTTTGGGGGTTTCACAAAAGAAGAACATGTGGTTATCTTTAGCTTGTTATCTAAGTACAGCTGATGGAACACAGACCTTACAAGGAGCCCACAAGTCTGGCTACATCATAGTTCTACGAAGGGTTTTTATAGCCTTGAGCACCATGTTTATGGTAACAGAGCCAAGGTCACCCTGCACTGGAGCATGAGGCATGAAGAGGCCTTCTTCCTCAGAGGCCTCCTGCGGCCTTCTGCAGTGTATTATTCCCTGCTTATAATGTTACTCATAACCAATTTATGTAGGTACTCTGTAAGTTCTTTCTAATCACGTGTAAAAGTAGAACTTTCTGCTTGCTTCAGCAGCACACATTCTCAAATTGAAACAATAAAGAGAAAAATAGCATGGCTTCCTGCATAAGGAGGCCACACAGATTTTTGAAGCATTCCATATTTTGCACAGTCACTGGAAGGTCATTTGACTGTTTGCTGACTAGCTATAATGCAACAGAGTGATTCAAAGCAAAATGGGTGTCACCAAAATATTGAAGTTGTTATTTGTACTGCAAAAATAGTCATGTAAGGTGGTCTATGAGATAACACTGGAACTGAATAATGTGTGTGGTGTTGTGTGCAAAATATGTTGTTAGTATGTATCTTGCAACTTCTTCATGGAACCTAAAAATAAATGAAAGTAGGGTTTTGGTCTCTCATGTCAGCTGGAGATGAACATGGATATAAAGCATCATCCTGACAAACATCTGCTGTTTGAGAGTTTGAGTCTATAGGGAAGGATAATTGGTCCAAGCCAGGTCTTAACGTCCATTGGTTTTTCTGTCCTTAGTGTGATTGATAGACTCCATAATAGTGGACAATCATGTCATCTACTTTAAGGAGTTATTTATCAATAAATTTAGTTACAAACTGTGAAATAGTTGAGATGCCCTGAACTATGAGCCACAAAGAGTAGGACAACTAATAAGCAAAATTAGGACTTAATAACATTTCCTGAAAACAGCAACCTTTTCATATTGGAACGTATGCACAAAATACAGATTGGGTTTTATTTGAAATTCCAACATGATTTCAGTGATAAAATTTAGGAACAGATTATTCCATTGCTTTAATATTTCTGTGAGCTTTTAAAAAATGTTATCTTGTTAAATCTTTATAACAATCTAGTGAAATAAGACAGCAAAGTTCTTATTTTGTAGAAGATGACATTGAGCCCAAGAGGAGCAACTTGTCCAAGAACAAATAGCTGTTCATTATGCAGCTAGGACTTATGCAGAGTTGGTACACATTATGTCAGACTAATGCGAGTTAACTTACTGGGTCATAGTGCCCTTGATTTCTGACTATTTCACTTTACTCTTTTTCTTGTTTATGATAAGTTTGTAGAATGTACACATAGGTGGATGGAATAATATTGTTAAGTTCTGATATTCTGATATTGTTTGAATTACTCTAAGCATTTCACATTTGGTAAGTATTTTTTTATCTCAGTATTAAAAGTCTTTTTATTTATTACATTTTTATACACAGAATTTGCCAATTACTTTTGGACTACAAAGAAAAACAGAAGTCAAAAAAGTTTTCTGAAAACAGCAATCCAGGTAAGACTTCTGATAGTGAGTTACTTTAGGCCAGTTGTCACCAGGCTTTTTGGCACCAGGGACCGGTTTTGTGGAAGACAGTTATTCCATGGACTAGGGCAAGGTTGAGGTGGTTTCAGGATTATTCAATCACATTACATTTATTTTGCTACTTTATACTATTAATACATTGTAATATATAATGAAATAATTAGCAACTTACCGTAATGTAGAATCAGTGGGAGCTCTGAGCTTCTTTTCCTACAAATAGATGGTCTGATCTTGGGACAAAGGGCGACAGTGACAGATCATATGACATTAGATTCTCGTAAGCAGCACATGATCTAGATTCCTCATGTGGGCAGTTCACAACAAGGTTCATGCTTCAGTGAGGATCTAATGCTGTCCCTGATCTAACAGGAGGCAGAGCTCAGGCAGTAAGATGAGCCAGGGGTGTGGCTGTAAATACAAATGACACTTCCTTGGTTTGCCTCCTGCTCACTTCCTCCTGTGTAGTGAGGTTCTTAATAGGCCATGGACTGGTACCAATCTGTGAGGCACTGGTCAGGAAACCTATGCTTGTACCAGCAAGGTCTCACTATTGCTGACTTCCCTCCTCCTAATTTGAAATGAAAAGAGATATATTTACTTTGTTGGAACAAGATGTGTTCTTCTATCTGTGGGTTAATTGTCATGATAACAGTAATTTTGTTAGAACAAGATGCTCGGCTACCATTCATCAAAAGATTGTCATAATAAATATACAAATTGCCCAACTCTAGGCTCAGCAGATGATAATAAAAGTAGAAAATGTTTCACAATAACAAAACTGCTAGTATGCTACCTGGATGTGGACACCTAATACATTGTACAATCCAGATTGTATAAGGACACCTTTAATTTAGCCATCTATTTATCAGAGAGCTTTTGATAACAAGGAGACAAAGATGAAATTGATGTAATTTTGATCTTTAAGGTGCTCATAACACAATTGTCTCTATTTCATTTCTGTGCTTTTTCAACAGAATTGACAAAAAAAACATTTTTATTTATGTTTTAACTTGTCCGCTTAACAAATAAATATGAAATGTTTTTTAGATACATTTTTTTCTAATGCTACAGAACACAAATAAAAATACAAACAGAGAGGAGCTCATTATTATGATTATCATTTTTTATTATTTTGCTACTTTAATCAGGGCTTGCTGTGTGCTGGATGCCCACTGGAAACTTGTAATTATGATTATTTATTATATTGATTATGTGCCAGACATAACTGATGAGGAATGAAAGCTTTTTGAATAAAGGTAGGTAGGATTGAAGGTAAGCATGCAGACTGAGTAGAATGTTTCAAGGTAAAGAAGCAGAAGAATGATGATTGGCAGAAGGAAGATGTAACAAGATTGTGTGTCTGCCGGAAGGAACTTCTAACACGATTCCCTCTGGGAGGAAGAGCAGCAAGTGCAGAAGACAAGATGCTTGAGTGAGCTTTGCAGGGTTTGTGAGCAGTTCACTTTTGCTAGTACCAAAAGTGTGAGATATGAGAGGTTGGGAGTGAGGTGAATACTCAGCTAAGGCAAGTTTATAATAGACTTTTTAATACTATAGAAACGAGTAGGTGTTCAGCCTTGGTCATCATGGTGGAACCCCATCTCTACTAAAAATACAAAAATTAGCCGAGTGTGGTAGCCAGCATGTGTAATCCCAGCTAATTGGGAGACTGAGGCACAAGAATCACTTGAACCTGGGAGCTAGAGGTTGCAGTGAGCTGTTGTGCCACTGCACACCAGCCTAGGCAAAAGGGTAAGACTTTATCTCCATAAATAAAGGAATGAATGAATGAATGAATGAATGAATGAAATGAATAGCTCTTATCTGGTGGGCCATGGGCATTTTACCAGTAGAATGCTTTGGACTGGACATACTAGATGAGCAGTGGCTAAAACAGTAGGAATCAGAGTTGTTTGGGTTGTTCAGTGATATCCCAGGATCCCACTTGTCCCTCTTTCAGCTGTGTTGTTGGCAGTGTTTTATTATGTCTCCTTTCATAGTTGGCTAATCTGCAACAGCTCCAAACATCTTGTTCTCACAACACAACATCGCAAGGGCTGTTTTTCTTCACAGTGTCTTTTAAATGGGTAGAAAACTTAGAAGCATGCAAGGGGCTTCCTGTAACATTTCATTGGATGGGTCAAACCACATGCACATCCCAAAACCAGGCACTGGGAAAGCAGATACGTGATTAGCTTAGAATACTCATTTCTCTTTCTGAAGCTGAGGAGGGGAATTGGGATAATAAACATCCCAATAGACTTGTGTTTCTTAGGCAAGAAAGAATAAGGAAAGGCTATTGGTAGGGAGCCAGCAGTGTTTGCTGCAGAGGCTCATTGGAGAAATTTGAGTCAGGGAGTCACAAGATTAAATTTGAGTATTAAGGCATTCTGGTTATGGTGTAAAAGTGGTTAGCAAACTTTTCTTGTAAAGGATGAGGTGGGAAATATTTTAGACTATGTGGTCTCTGTTGTGTCTAGTTAACCCTGCTGTTGTAGTGTGAAAACCACCATGGATAACATGTAAGCAAATAGGCATGACTGAGATCCAAGAAAACTTTATTTACAAAGCCATAAGGCAGACTGGATTTGGCCTGTGGCCTGTAGTTTGCTGACCCCTCATAAAGGATTGATGGAAGGTAACCATGTAAAGAAACCAGGAGACAAAGGAAGCTTTTGCAGTAGTAGTCAGCTATAGTTTCCTTGTCACACATCCTTGAACTAGTGTCAATGTAGTGAGAGGTTTTCACCCATGCATGGTGAAAAAAAAGAAACTTAGGAATCTTAGTTTCTCATTTAAAAATGTTGGCCTTTTTTGTGGTATTATGTCTTTTTCATTTGTTTTGCTTAAGTTTTTTTTTATGTAAGAAATAACATTAATAGTTGGCCATTTTTATTTAAATAAAAGCCATTTTCTAAATGTTTATGTCCCAAATGGCAGTGGGACTATAAAGCAGAGACAGAAGAGAGGTATAGTTAATATGATTTAGTGATAATCGAATAAGAAAAGTTTGGGGGATAGAGAGAAAGCTCAGATGATGCACTGGTTTCCAGATTGTACCCTAGCATTTAACCTGGACATGCGGAAGGAATAGGACATTTTCTGGTGAATACAGAAGAGTAAACAGTAGCAGGAATGACTGATTTTTTTCTATGCATATTTAATGGAATATTCATACAGGGTATTTTGAGTAGGTATTTGGATAATCAGCATTTATAACTTGCATCCTACTAGTTTGACTCTTAATAATAAGAATTGTCAAAGATCCAAGAATCTGAAAGTTGATGATAAATGTCCATGTGTATCATCATCAATGACTGAAAGTCAGCATCCACAGAATTGGGACAGATGAACTTAATAGATAAAGATGAATGTCGGAGTTGTGTTTCTCTTAGGGACTGACACTCTATTACCTGTGGGACTCACAGCTGCCAGGAAAGAAAGAGAGCAAGAAGCCTACTAAAGAAGCCAGCAGATTCAGTCCTGGAGTGCCCTGCTTGGCTTCATGTCTTAGTTCTGACTTGTAACAAATTATTTTCTGTAAAATGTGCTTTGTGTTTTTCCCCTCTTGCAGCATGTGAACAAACAGAATCCCTTTAGTAGGGCATTTTTGTATTCTTTCTTGAAACAAAGCAACATGTAAATAACAAAAAGAAGAAAGTAAGAGAAAGAGTATTTTTTGTATAGGCTAGCATTTAACATAAACTTGGGAGTGAGTACCAGGATTATACTTAGAATTTAGGGACGGGATGGGAAAACTAGTTAGAAATCTATATTTAATATAAACATTTCAGTACATTGGGTAAAACTTTTATGAAAATACATCAAAGGATCTTTGATCCACTAAACCAGGAGCTGGCCAGCTTTTTCTGCAAAGACTCAGTTAGTAAATATTTTTTGGCTTTGTGGGCTATATACATTTATTTTTTTGAGACAGGGTCTCACTCTGTCTCCCAGGCTGGAGTGCAATTGCATGATCATGGCTGACTGCAGTCTTGACTTTCTGGGCTCTAGTGATCCTCCCATCTCAGCCTCTCTACTAGCTGGGACCACAGGTGTGCAACATCACAGCCAGCTAATGGACTCTACGGACTATAAAGTGAATAAGCATGGCTGTGCTCCAAAATACTTTACTTAGAAAAACAGGCAGTGGGCTGGATTTGGCCCACAAGTGCTAATTTGCTGATCCTTGTGCTAAAAGGAAGGTGCTGCTAATGCAGTGAATCTGATTGGTAAAAGTGCTCTGCATGTGTGGCATTCTTCTTCCTTTGAAATAAGGATATATTTAAGTAGTCACCTCACCACATTTTTCAACAGTAACTTCATATAATTTTTAACATTTCATTTATAAAATATGATTTTTTTCTGCTTTTCTTCTATTTTATTCCTGTTAATAGCATTCAGTATTTTTCTGTGATTATTACTTTGTATATTTGATGAGTATCAACTATCCTAGAATTGGATGATTTTTATCAAGCAAGAAATACTCTCTTTGAAACTTTTAGTATTCCTTGGTCTTTATGTGTAAGCATGAATATGATAACCAGCTTTTGTAATTTAGAAATGTTCAAGGGGTCTTTTAGTTCTATAATTTTAAGAATTTAATACCTCAGTCTAGGATTTTTTAACACTATAAGTGTATAATTTTTATAACCTTTAAAATATATCATTGCTATATAAAATTTGAAAACTACTGTTTCTTGCCTATCACATTTCCATGACTGACTCCCAATTATGATCTCTTTCAAAGAACTATCTACACTCATGAACTCAGATTTTCTTTCCATTCAGTCTTGATCTCATGCCAGTAAGTCTTCAAATTCAATGCTCCTCAAGGTTATTGTTCTCAAGGTTATCACTTAACGTTTCTCTGTAATAAATCTAGGGATTTTTTCTGACACCTCATTTTATGTAATCTGGCAGCAATATTAAACCAAATGGAGGGCATCTCCTCCCTAATAGCATCTTCAATTAGCCCGCTGAAGGACCTCACTCCCTCAGGTCTCCTGCCTTTCTAGTCCTTTTGTCATGGTCTGTTTACTTGCTTCTCAACTTTCTCCTTTTGCACATTGTTGTTTCCTAGGGCTCAGTCCTCAATCTTTTCTCGTTACTTTTTTTTCTTTTTTTTGAAATGGAGTCTTGCTCTGTCACCTAGGCTGGAGTTCAGTGGTGCAGTCTTGGCTCATTACAACCTCCGCCTCCTGGGTTCAAGTGATTCTTCTGCCCCAGCCTTCTGAGTAGCTGGGATTACAGGTGCATGCCAGCATGCCAAGCTAATTTTTGTATTTTTAGTAGGGACAGGGTTTCCCCATGTTGGCCAGGCTGGTATCAACCTCCTGAATTCAGGTGATCTGCCTGCCTTGGTCTCACAAAGTGTTGGGATTTCAGCCACTAGCCACCGTGCCCGGCCCCTCGTGACTTTTTCTATTTTTTTTTATTCTTTATTTTATTTTAGGTGCATATTATATCTGGCGTTTCTTCCCATGTTAGCCCTTCCCACCTTCCCCCCTCCACTGTCTCTCCCCTACCCCTCCCAACTGCCCCCAGTGTGTGATGTTCCTCTCCCTGAGTCCATGTGTTCTTGTTGTTCAACACCCACCTATGAGTGAGAACATACGGTGTTTGCCTTTGTGTTCTTGTGTCAGTTTGTTGAGATGTTGGTTTCCAGATTCATCCAAGTCTCTACAAAGGACACGAACTCATCATTTTTTATGAGTGTGTAGTATTCCATGGTGTATATGTACCATATTTTCTTTGTCCAGTCTATCATTTTTTTTTTTTTTTTTGAGACGGAGTTTCGCTCTTGTTACCCAGGCTAGAGTGCAGTGGCGCGATCTCGGCTCACCGCAACCTCCGCCTCCTGGGTTCAGGCAATTCTCCTGTCTCAGCCTCCAGAGTAGCTGGGATTACAGGCAGGCACAACCATGCCCAGCTAATTTTTTGTATTTTTAGTAGAGACGGGGTTTCACCGTGTTGACCAGGATGGTCTCGATCTCTTGACCTCGCGATCCACCCGCCTCGGCCTCCCAAAGTGCTGGGATTACAGGCTTGAGCCACCGCGCCCAGCTGTCCAGTCTATCATTGATGGGCATTTGGGTTGGTTCCAGGTCTTTGCTATTGTACACAGGCTGCTATCAACATATGTGTGCATGTGTCTTTATAGTAGAACAATTTATAGTTCTTTGGGTATATACCCAATAGTGGGATTGCTTGGTCAAATGGAATTTCTATTCCTAGATCCTTGAGAAATTTCCACACTGTCTTCCACAATGGCTGAATTATTTTACACTCCCACCAACTGTGTAAGAGTATTCCTATTTCTCCACATCGTTTCCAGCATCTGTTGTCTCCGATTTTTTAAAGATCAACATTCTAACTGGCATGAGATGATATCTCAGTGTGGTTTTGATTTGCATTTCTCTAATGACCAGTGATGATGAGCATTTTTTCATATGTTTGTTGGCCTCAAATATGTCCTCTTTTGAAAAGTGTCTGTTCATATCCTTCTCCCACTTTGAATGGGGTTGTTTTTTTCTTGTATATCTGTTTTGGGTCTTTGTTGATTCTGGATATTAGCCCTTTGTCAGATGGGTAGATTGCAAACATTTTTTCCCATTCTCTTGATTGCTGATGCATGCAATGCTGGTTTCTTCTGCTGTACAGAAGCTCTGGAGTTTAATAAGATCCCATTTGTCTATCCTGGATTTTATTGCCATTGCTTTTGGTGTTTTAGTCATGAAATCCTTGCCTATGCCTATGTCCAGGATGGTTTTGCCTGTTTTCTTCTAGTGTTTTTATCATGTGAGGTTTTATGTTTAAATCTTTGATCCTTCTTGAGTTAGTTTTAGTGTAAGGTGACAAATAGGGGTCCAGTTTCTGCTTTCTGCACATTGCTAGCCAGTTTTCCCAACACCACTTATTAAACATGGAGTCCTTTCCCCGTTGTTGTTTTTGCCAGGTTTGTCAAAGACCGGATGGTTCTAGATGTGTGGTGCTTTAGATGTGTGTTCCGGGGTCTTTGTTCTGTTCCATTGGTTTATGTCTCTGTTTTGGTACCAGTGGCATGCTGTTTTGATTACTGTAGCCTCTATATAGTTTGAAGTCTGGCAGTGTGATGCCTCCAGCTTTGTTCTTTTTTCTCAGGATTGTTTTAGCTATGTGGGGTCTCTTGTGATTCCATATAAAGTTTAAAGTGGTTTTTTCCAGTTATGTGAAGAAGGTCATTGGAAGCTTGATGGGGATAGCAGTGAATCTATAGATTACTTTGGGCAGTATGACCATTTTGACCTATTGATTCTTCCTAACCATGAGCATGGAATGTTTCTCCATCTGTTTGTCTCCTCTCTTATTTCGTTTGTTGTTCTCCTTGAAGAGGTCCTTTACATCCTTTATTAGTTATATTCCTAGGTATTTTATTCTCTTTGTAGTAATTGTGAATGGGAGTTCCTTCTTGATTTGGCTCTCTGTTTGCCTGTGATTGGTATATACGAATGCTTGTGATTTCTGCATATTATTTTGTATTCTGAGATTTTGTGGAAGTTGCTTATCAGTTTGAGAAGATTTTGGGCAGAGACGATGGGGACTTTTAGATATACAATCATGTCATCTACAAATAGAGACAGTTTGACTTCTTTCTTTCCTAATTGATTACACTTCATTTCTTTTTCTTGGTTGATTTCTTTGACTAGAACTTCCAATACTATGCTGAATAAGAGTGGTAAGAGAGGGCATCCTTGTCTAGTGCCTGATTTCAAAGGGAATTCTTCCAGCTTTTGCCCATTCAGTATGATATTGGCTGTAGGTTTGTCATATATAGCTTTTATCATTTTGTGATACATTCTATCAATACCTAGTTTATTGAGAGTTTTGTTTTGTTTTGTTTTAAACATGAAGAGCTGTTGAATTTTGTCAAAGGCCTTCTGTGCATCTATTGAGAAAATTATGTGTTTTTTGTCTTTGGTTCTGTTTATGTGGTGGTTTACATTTATAGACTTGCATATGTTGAACCAGCCTTGCAGCCCCAGAGTGAAGCCTACTTGATCATGATGGAGAAGCTTTTTGATGTGCTGCTGCAATCCGTTTGACAGTATGTTATTGAAGATTTTAGCATCTGTGTTCATCACGGAGATTGGCCTGACCATTTTTTTTGTTTTGTTTTGAGTCTCTGCCGGGTTTTTGTATCAGGATGATGATGGTCTCATAAAATGATTGAGGAAGGATTCCTTCTTTGTATATTGTTTGGGTTAGTTTCAGAATGAATGGTCCTAGCTCCTCTTTGTATGTCTGGTAGAATTCAGCTGTGAACACCTCTGGGCCTGTACTGTTTTTGGTTGGTAGGCTATTAATTGCTGCCTCAACTTCAGCCCTTGTTATTGGTCTGTTCAAGGTTTCAACTTGTTCCTGGTTTAGGCTTGGGAGGTGTAAGTGTCCAGGAATTTATCCTTTTTTTCCAGGTTTACTGGTTTATGTGTATAGAAGTATTTGTAGTAATCTCTGATTGTAGTTTGAATTTCTGTAGAATTAGTGGTGATATCCCCTTTGTCAGTTTTTATTGCATCTATATGATTCTTTTCCCTTTTGTATTTAATTAACTCTGCTAGGAGTCTATTTTGTTGATCCTTTCAAAAAACCAGCTTCTGAGCAGAACGTATATTCTGTGGATTTGGGGTGGATATTTCTGTAGATGTCCATTAGGTCTGCTTGGTCCAGATCTGAGTTCAAGTCCTGGACATCCTTGTTAATTTTCTGTCTCGTTGATATGTCTGATATTAACAATGGAGTGTTAAAGTCTCCCACTATTACTGTGTGGGAGTCTAAGTCTCTTTGTAGGTCATTAAGAACTTGTTTTATGTACCTGGGTGCTACCCGGGTGTTCCTGTATTGTGTGTGTATATGTTTAGGATCATTAGGTCTTCTTGTTGCATTGATCCTTTTACCATTATGTAATGCCCTTCTTTGTGTCTTTTGATCTTTGTTGGTTTAAAGTCCATTTTATCAGAGACTAGGATTGCAGCTCCTGCTTTTTTTTTTTTTCCTCTCCATTTACTTGATATGTCTTCCTCCATCCCTTCATTTTTAGCCTACACATGTCCTTGCACATGAGATGGGCTTCCCAAATACAACACACAGATGGGTTTTGATTTTTTTTTTTTTTTTTTGAGATGGAGTCTTACTCTTGTTACCCAGGCTGGAGTGCAATGGCGCGATCTCGGCTCACCGCAACCTCCACCTCCTGAGTTCAGGCAATTCTCCTGCCTTAGCCTCCTGAGTAGCTGGGATTACAGGCGCGCGCCACCATGCCCAGCTAATTGTTTGTATTTTTAGCAGAGACGGGGTTTCACCATGTTGACCAGGATGGTCTCGATCTCTTGACCTCGTGATCCACCCACCTTGGCATCCCAAAGTGCTGGGATTGCAGGCTTGAGCCACCACACAGGGCCGCTTTTGACTTTTTATCCAATTTGGCAGTCTGTGTTTTTGATAGGGGCATTTAGTCCATTTACATTTAAGTTTAATACTGTTATGTGTGAATTTGATACTGCCATTTTGATGCTAGCTGCCTGTTTTGTCCTTTAGTTGACAAATTTTCTTCATTGTGTCTATGGTCTTTACCATTTGGTACATTTTTGGAGTGGCTGTTACTGATTGTTCCTTTCCTTGATTAGTGCTTCTTACAGGAGCTCTTGTAAGGCAGGCCTGGTGGTGAGAAAATCTCTCAGTAGTTGCTTGTTCATAAAGGATTTTCTTTCTCCTTCGAATGTGAAGCTTAATTTGGCTGGATATCATATTCTAGGTTGACAGTTCTTTTCTCTAAGGATGCTGACTATTGGCCCCCACTCTCTTCTCACTTGTAGAGTTTGTGTGGAGAGATCTGCTGTGAGTCTGGTGGGCTTCCCTTTGTCTCTTGTTGCCCTTAGCATTTTTTCCTTCATTTTAACACTGGTGAATCTGATGATTATGTGCCTTGAGGTTGCTCTTCTTTAGGTATATCTTTGTGGTGTTCTCTGTACTTTCTGGACTTCAATGGTGGCCTGCCTCACTAGGTTGGGGAAGTTCTCCTGGATAATATCCTGAAGAGTGTTTTCCAACTTGCATTCATTCTCTCTGTCACATTCACGTATGCTTATCAAACGTAGATTACGTCTTTTCACAGAATTCCATATTTCTTGGAGGCTTTGTTCATTTCTTTTCACCCTATTCTTGCCTTCTCATTTTATTTCATTGCGTTGATCTTCAATATCTTATATTCTTTCTTCTGCTTGGTCCATTCAGCTATTAAGACTTGATGCTTCATGAAGTTGTTGTGCTGTTTTTCAGCTCCATCAAGTCATTTCTATTCTTCTCTAAGCTGTTTATTCTAGTCAGCATCTCATCTAACCTTTCATCTAAGTTCTTAATTTTTTTGCATTGGGTCAGCACATGTTCTTTTAGCTCTGAGAAGTTTGTTTTTACCCACTTTCTGAAACCTGTTCCTGTCAGTTCATCAGATTCATTCTCCAGCTATCTTTGATCCCTAGCTGGTGAGGAGTTATAATCCCTTGAAGGAGGAGAGGCCTTCTGGTTTTTAGTGTTTTCTTCTTTTTTATGCTGGTTTCTTCCCCTCTTAGTGGCTTTATCTACCTGTGGTCTTTGTAGTTGGTGACTTTCAGGTGGGGTCTCTAAGTGGACATCCTTTTTGTTGATGTTGAAGCTATTTATTTCTGCTTCTTAGTTTTCCTTCTAACAGTCAGGCCCCTCTGCTACAGAACCACTGGGGATCCACTCCAGATCTCACTCACCTCGGGATCGCCTGCAGGGGCTGCAGAACAGCCAGGGTTGCTGCTGGTTTCTCCCTCTACTGTCCTCATCCCAGAAGGGTACCCACCAGATGTTGGCCTGAGCTTTCCTTTATGAGGTGTCTTTTTGGGTATATGGGGCTCAGAGAGTTGCTTGAGGAGACAGTCTGTCCCTTATAAGAGCTTACGTGCTGTGCTGGGAGTTCTGTTGTTTTTTGCAGAGGTGCTGGGCTGATACATTTAAGTCTACTGCAGCTGAACTCATAACCTCCTGTTTTCCCAGGTGCTCTGTCCTAGAAAGGTCAGCTTTATTTATAAGTTCCTGTCATGCTGCTGCATTTTTTCATAGATGCCCGGTCCAGCACAGAGTAGTCTAGTCACAGTCTGTTAGCAGAGGTAATGCTGAGCTGCCACAGGCTCTGCCCATCTACTGCATGAACTGCATTGGTAGTGGCAGACTGCCTTAGTAGTGGGGGACGCCCTTCCCCCCACTGAGCTGGACCATCCCGGGTCAAGCTGCACTTATGGTGAAACTCCTAATACAGAGTGTTTCAGATTTCTTGTCTTGTGGGGGTGGTACCCATCAAGCCAGATCGTCTAGTTTCCTGTCTCAGCCCCCTCCCTTTCAGTTGAATCGGTGGCAACCTCGACCTCCTGGTTCACGTGTTTCTCCTACCTAAACCTTTTGAGTAGCTGGGATTACAGGTGCACAGCACTATACTTGGCTAATTTTTAAATTTTTAGTAGAGATGAGGTTTCCCTATGTTGGCCACACTTGTCTTGAACTTCTTTCCTCGTAATCCACCTGCTTCAGGAGCTGGGATTATAGGTGTGAGCCACTGCACACGGCCACATGTAGAAGTTTAGTGCTACATACAACACTGAACATTACACTGTGCTGGGATTACATGTGTGAGCCACAGTACCCAGCCACATAGATTTTCTTATTTCTCTAAGAATCCTGATCGTAAATGAGTTCAGAGTTGTATGTAGAAGCACAATGCTTAGATGCAGATGTGTAAATATAGAAGGATACAATACTTAGATTTAACAGTTATGAATAAATGTAATTCTTATAACTGACTATAACAGTATTAGAAAAGTCATATATTGATAAAGCTCTCTTCAGAAAAAGAGACTTAAAAACTTTGAGGAATTGCTTCTTTCCAAATGTATGCATACCTAAGGTTCTTACAATGGTGTGGTTTATAGAATAGATATTAGAGTGTAAATCCAATTTTTAAAACGTAGTCAAACGTATTAATCTTATATTTTATGCCTATGGCTATTTTGTAATTCAGAGAAAGGCTTTTCCAACTCCGAAATTCTTTAAAATCCTCTAGTGATTTATTTTTCATGGTATTTAAATCAATATTGAAACTTTCTTGAATTTACACTGGTTTCAAGTTTTGTCCAACTTTTTTTCAGTTACATATTAACCATGGGAATTCTTTCATTATACAAATAAACATGTTATGGTTTAAATTCAGAGGAAATTATGATATGTTATTCTATTGTATGCTAACTAAAGTGTTCTTTTGTTGACTTAGAGTTCTCTTAGCCATAAGAAAAAAAAGATCTCTTGCATGAAATTAGCATGTTGTGGGGGAAAATTGCCATGCTTAGACTGGAACTAGACACAATAAAACAGGAGAACCCACTAAGGGCAAAGAAATTTTTGGAGGACATTGAAAGTGTGAAAGGAAAAAATGCTAATATTCTAAAACCTATAAAACTGGATAAAGAAGAATGAACAAAGATGGTATTTTAAGGACAGTGGACAGCTTAGCATTTTGACAACGAAGAATAAAATGGTCAGTTCTGAATTGGAGAATGTAAGACACAACTAGGAAACACTGGAAATGGAAATTCAATCATGTCATTTTAGACTGGCTACTGGTCTACATGAATGTGACCAAAGCCAGATAGCAGAAAAAGACTTCTTTTCAGAGAACAAAACCTGAACAGGTTTATTTACAGGAGACAATGAATTCTCATACATCTAAACTGAAAGAGAACAGCAAGATTCTTTCTGAACAACTGTAATGCTTATTGTAAAAATTAACAGCCTAAAATTTCAGCTCCATCACACAAGATAAACTGTGAGAGAAAAGACAGGGCAGGCTGTCATCTTTCCTGTTGGAGGAACTTAATTATTCCAGCTAAGGGCATTGGAGAGTACAAACCCACCAGGGGCAGAAGAGTTCCCACAGCACAGCACAGCTGCTTTACCAAATCATGGCCAGACTGCTTCTGAAAGCAGGCTCCTGATCCTGTTCCTTCTTACTGAACAGGACCTCCCACCTGGGGCTTACTGCTACCCTCACAGGTGTTCTCTGGTCAATGGAGATTTGAAACATTCCTTAGACAGAGCTCCCACAGAGAGGGGCGGGCCACCAACTTTGCTGTTTGGATGACTAGGTTCTGGCCT
Source organism: Saimiri boliviensis (assembly GCF_048565385.1). Classification (NCBI taxonomy): domain Eukaryota; kingdom Metazoa; phylum Chordata; class Mammalia; order Primates; family Cebidae; genus Saimiri; species Saimiri boliviensis. The sequence continues at coordinate 46,672,906 of NC_133466.1, read as the reverse complement.
GAGGGCTTTGTAGAACCCAAGCTGACCAGGGGTGTAAGTGGTAGCTCAGCACAGCAGAGCCACCTCCCAAAAACATGGCCAGACCCTTGTTTAAGTCAGTCCCCAAACACATTTCTAATCACTGGGTAAAGCCATTCAACAGGGTTTCTGGCTGCCTTCACTGCTGTTCTCTGGCTGACAGATGATTCAGGCCTCCCTGAGTCAGAGCTTCCAAGGGGAAGACCAGACTGTCATCTTTGCTGTTTAGGCGACTCAGCCATTTCAACCTTGGGACTTCAGAGTGTCCGAGGCAACCAGGGGCTGAAGTGAACCCCCAGCACAGCACAGCTGCTCTACAGAAACATGGCCAGACTTTTTTTAAAGCAAGTCTCTGTTCTTGTTCCTCCTGACTAGACAAGACTTCTGAACTTGTCTCCAGCCACCTCCCATAGTTGTGTCCAGATTGGCAACAGGATTGTACCTCAGTGGTACAGAGGTCCCAGAGGAAGAGGCAGGCTATTATCTCTGCCTTTTTGCAGGCTTCGCTAGTGATACCTTGAGGCACTGGAAGATATGAGGCAATTAGGGACTGGAGTGGACCCCCAGTATACCACAGCAGCCTTATAGGAAAGTGGCTGAACCGTTACGTGGGTGCTGGTTTCCATATCTCCTCGATGAGCAGGTCCTCCCAGCTTGGATCTTTATCCAGGCCCCACTGAAGCCATCAAGCCAGTAGCAACTTGGCAATTCCTTGGACAGAGCTTCACAGATCGACTGAAATCCTCTCTGCCACTGCCTCTGCAGTGGATCTGCCCTTGTTACCTTCAGAATATCAAGAAAGCAAAGACCCTAAGTGCCATATTGATAACTCTAACAAGCTGCAGTTGACCCAAGGAACAAGGCAGTCCATCTCTTGTGGATACCACATACCCCCCATGGCTTATCACCAGACAGGGAACCCTGGCTTGGGCCCACAGCACAGACCCGCCATCCTGGGCTAATTACACTAAGTGATGGCTAACTCACATCTCTCTGGGGTAGAGCCCCCAGGAGACAAGCAAAGTGATGGAGCAGGAAGCCAGCTGATGTGAAGCTCAGAGGGCAGGCACAGCTATCTCTCTAGGCTCTACTTGGTCTTATGAGACACTTTATCCTAGCACTTTAGGAGTGTGGAGGTCAGATCAGCCACATCTCATGTGAAGATTGCCCAGCAGAGATAAGGTGTGCGAATTTCCCTCTTAATAAAAGGAGACTTGCTTAAAAAAGAAGTCTGGCCACGTTTTTGTAGAGCAGCTGTGCTGTGCTGGGGCCTCACTTTTCAGAGAGTTCTCTGAGACCTGATCTCTGCTGGGCATTCTATCACATGAGATGAAGCTGGTCTGACCTCAGCACTCCTTAGTCTGCTTGCCTCTCCCAGGGCCCCAGCCTGGCCACACCTGCCTACAGGGCACTCTCAGCTGCCCACACCTTTGTTTCTGTGCCAGTGGACCATGCCTGAGCAGTGAAGAGATGCAGCAACGTGGACCCTTCAGGCATGCACCAACCTCTACATTGCCTTTCCATACTACAGCTCTTTATACACAAACTTCCTACATCGCTTTGCTGCTGTGTGTTTACATGAGTGGATTTTGCTGTACTTGCCCTACCAGCACATGGGACTGTAGCACACACTTCAACCCACCTGAACTCCCATTGAAGAGATAGCGATGGTAGGCACAGAACCAATAGAACCAACTCTGCCAACAACTTGCCCTTGTGCTAATGTTGTGCACAAAAAAGAGACCCTAATATGCGTTGAGTGACTGCTGCTGCTTAGGGGGTCACAGAGAAGGCACCCAAACCTGCACAGGCCAGCACCCCAGCCTGCACCTCCAGTGCAACAGCACACACAGCAGGGGTCCCCTGGCTCCCACAAAGTGGTCTTGCCTCCACCACTTCCACCATTGGGTGAATGCCAACAGGGAGGCAGGCACTTCTGCATCTGCTAGCACTCTGCCACAGATGCCACACTTTGCAGCTTTCAGTGCAGTAGAATCCAAACTTTGAGGAGCCAGAGAACAAAGTTGAAACCCAATATAAATTTCCCAGAGTTAAAGAACACAGTCTAGGAATTGGGAGATGAATATTGGCCCCCTAAAATCCTCCAAAACCAAAGCCATCTGACTGCATCTGCCTTACACCACAATCAAACCAAAAAGATCATCAAATATCATAAAAGAAAAATATCCTGTGCAAAGGTCAGCAACCTCTAAGGTTGAAGGTGAATAAGATCATAGAGATGAGGAAGAATCAGTGCAAGAACACTGAAACTCAAAAAGTCAGCATGCCTTCTTTCCTCCAGATGATTACATCAACTGTTCAGCCTGTTCAAGTTTTCAGAACTGATCAGAGGCTGACATGTCTTTAATGATACAAGTAGAATTCAGAATGTGGGCAGAAACAAAGTTCACTGAGTGAAAGAAATATGTCATCATCCAATGCAAGGAAGCCAAAAGTCATTGTGAAACATCGCAGGAGCTAACAGGCAATAGAGCTGGTATAAAGAACCTTACCAGTGCTTGCTATGGCAGCACATATATTAAAATGGGAATGATACAGGCAAGATTAGCATGGCTCCTGCTTAAGGATGACATGCAAATTCATGAAGCATTTCATATTTTTAGGAAGAATCAATATTGTGAAAATGGCCATACTGCCCAAAGTAATTTATATATTCACTGCTGTCCCCATCAAGCTACCAATGAACTTATTCACAGAACTGGAAAAACCCACCTTAAACTTCATATGGAAGCAAAAGAGACTCTGCATAGCCAAGACAATGCTAAGCAAAAAGAACAAAGCAAGAGGAATCATGCTACCTGATTTCAAACTATGCTACAAGGCTACAGTAATCAAAACAGCATGGTACTGGTACCAAAACAGAGACATAGACCAATGGAACAGAACAGAGGTCCTGGTGGCAATGCCACACATCTACAACCATCTCATCTTTGACAAACCTGACAAACACAAGCAATGGGGAAAGGATTTCCTGTTAAATAATTGGCGTTGGGAAAACTGGCTACCAGTGTGAAGAAAGCAGAGACTGGACCTCTTCCTGACACCTTACAGTAGAATTACCTCCAGATGGATTAAAGACCTAGACATAAGACCTAATGCCATAAAAAATCTAGAGAAAAAACCCAGGCAAAGCCATTCAGGACATACGTATAGGCAAGTACTTCATGACTAAAACACCGAAAGTATTGGCAACAAAAACGAAAATAGACAAATGGGACCTTATTAAACTCCAGAGCTTCTGTACAGCAAAAGAAACAATCATTAGAGTGAACCGCCAACCAACAGGATGGGAAACAATTTTTGCAATCTACCCATCTGACCAATGGCTGATATCCAGAATCTACAAAGAAGTAAAACAGATTTGCAAGAAAAAAAGCAAGCAAACCCATTCAAATTAGGGAAATGATATGAACAGACACTTTTGAAAAGAAGATATATATGAGGCCAAGAAACATATGAAAAAATACTCATCATCACTGTTATTAGAGAAATCAAAACCACATTGAGATATCACCTCATGCCAGTTAGAATGGTGACCATTAAAAAATCTGGAGACAACAGATACCAGAGAGCATGTGGAGAAATAGGAACACTTTTACACTGTTGCTAGGAGTGTAAACTAGTTGAACCATTGTGGAAGGCAGTGTAACACTTGCTCAAGGGCCTGGACATAGTAATTCCATTTGACCCAGCAATCCCATTACTGCGTATATACCCAAAGGATTATAAATCATTCTATTATAAAGACACATGCACACATATGTTCACAGTGGCACTGTTTACAATGGCAAAGACCTGAAAACAACCCAAATGTCCAGCGACAATAGACTGGAAAAGGAAAATGTGACATACATACACCATGGAATACTATGCAGCCACAAAAAACGATGAGTTTGTGTCTTTTGTAGGGACATGGATGAATCTGGAAACCATCATCCTTAGCAAACTGACAGAAGAACAGAAAATCAAACACTGCATGTTCTCACTCATAGGCGGGTGATGAATAATGAGAATATATGGACACAGGGAGGGGAGCATCACACACTGGGGTCTTTTTGGGGGTGGCCAACAGGGGGACACCAAGGGGTGGGGAGGTCAGGGAAGGATTACATGAAGAGAAATGCCAGATGTAGGTGACGGGATGGAGGCAGGATACCACGTTGCCGTGAGTGTACCTATGCAACAATTCTGCATGATCTGCATATACCTATAACCTGAAGTACATTTTTTTAAAAAAGAATAAACTGATGTGATAGAGCTGAAAAGCACACTACATGAATTTTTATAATGCAGCCACATGGTAATTGTGTGTGATTGCATTATACAAATTATTGTAATGTGTGTGGGCACCCAAGGGTGCCCTGTAAGCAGGTGTAGCCAGGCTGGGGTCCTGGGAGAGGCAAGCAGACTAAGGAGTGCTGAGGTCAGACCAGCACCATCTCATGTGCAAGACCACCTAGTAGAATAGACCAAGCAAAGGTAAGAGTCTCAGAGCTTGAAAACTGGCTTTCTGAAAGAAAAGAGGCAAGAATGTGGGAAAAGAATGAAAAGAAATGAACAAAATATTTGAGAAATAAAGGATTATGTAAAAAGGCAAAATGTATGCCTTATTAATGTACCTGAAAGAGATGACAAAAATGGAACCAAATTGGAAAACATATCTCAGAATATCATTCATGAGAATTTCCCAAACCTAGCACGACAGAACAACATTCAAATTCAGGAAATCTGGAGAACCTCAGATATGCCACGGGAAGAACACCCCTAAGACACATAATCATCAGGTTCTCCGAGGTCAAAATGAAATAAAAGTTGTCAAAGGCAGCTAGGGAGAAAGACAAGGTCACCTACAAAAGGAATCCCTTCAGACTAACAGTGGACTGCTCAGCTGAAACCCTACAAGCCAGAAGAGATAATTCAACTTTTAAAGAAAAAAATTCAACCCAGAATTTCAAGGCCAGCAAAACTGTCATAAGTGAAGGAGAAATAAGATCATTTTCAGGCAAGCAAATGCTGAGGGAATTCATTATCCAATGATCTACCTTACAAGAGCTCCTAAAAGTAGAAATTAATATGGAAAGAAAAGATCATCACCAGCCACTACAAAAATGCACTGAATTACACAGATCAGTGATGCTAAAAAACCAACCACATACACAAGTCTGTGAAATTATCAATTAGGAGCGTGATGTCAGGATCTAATCCATATATATCAGTGCTAACCAATTGGGCTAAATGCTCCAACTGAAAGACATAGGGCAGCAAGATGAATAAAGAGCCAAGACTCATTTGAGTATGCTGTCTTTAAGAGACCAATCTCACATGAACTCCTACACATAGGCTCAAAATGAATGGAGAAAAATCCTTCAAGCAAATGGGAAACAGAAAAAAGCAGGTGTTGCAATCCTAGTTTCTGACAAAACAGGCTAAACGAATAAAGATAAAAAGAGAAGGACATGGGCCTGGCACGGTGGCTCAAGCCTGTAATCCCAGCACTTCAGGAGGCCAAGGCGGATGGATCTTGAGGTCAAGAAGTCAAGACAATCCTGGCCAACATAGTGAAACTCCGTCCCTACTAAAAATAACAAAACAAACAAACAAACAAAAAAATTAGCTGGGCGTGGAGGCATGCGCCTGTAGTCCCAGCTACCTGGGATGCTCAGGCCAGAGAATTGCTTAAACCCAGGAGGCAGAGGTTGTAGTGAGCTGAGATCTCGCAACTGCACTCCAGTCTGAGGCCTGGCAACAGAGAGAGACTCGGCCTCAAAAGAGAGAGAGAGAGAGAGAGAGAGAGAGAGAGAGAGAGAGAGAGAGATAACATTACAAATGTGGCCCTGACCTTTGATAAATGTTATTATTGCTTGATACCAACCTGGGCTATCCTTATTGTTCAAACCAATATGATAGATAATTTGCTGAGGTTTGGGAGCTTCTGCCCCCTGGAGAGTCCCAGATCTCCCAAAATTTGGTTCAGAGCTAAGGTTGATTTTGCTTTACAGCTCCTTTTGTGAAGTTTTTCTCATTTCCGGTGAGGAAGACAGGTTTTTCTGCTTCCATGATGGTGGAGAGCAGGCACTTCCTTTCTTGAGTCTCAGCTTGCTTCTGACAGGAAAGGTGAGTGTGATTTTTTTTCCTACTTCTAAGATGGTAGAGAACAGTCATCAGCCTGAGCCTTATTTCCAGGTAAGTGGCTAAATTAGAGATTTGTCTTAAAATTTTTCCTTAATGACTAAAAGTTAAGATTACCAACCACTTGGTTTTAATTTCTCCTTAATATTATAACACTCAGTAATCATATTTATTGTGCATTTTTAATTTTGCTTAACTTTTTTTATTTATGTTTTAGATTTTTTTGTTATTTCACTTTTCTTTCATCGAGTATCACCATATCTTTCTGACTTGGTCAAATCCAAGGGAATATTCCAAATTTTGGGAAGCAAGTCATCTGAATTGGCTAAAACTTTGTAGCTGCCATGTATGTATTTTCTAGTGAGCAGAAATTCCTTTTTTTTTTTTTTTTTTTTTAGCCTAAGAGTTTCTGTCCACATTAGGCCATCTTTTGTCAGCCAAGGTTGCCAGCCAAGGCCAGACTGAAGGAGCAGTGGTGACCTTTCAATCCTAACATTCTGCCCTGTTCCCTACAGCAACCTGAGTTTGGTTCCTAAATCTAGTTCTTTCTGGTTTGATGTTTGTTACTTTGAAAATATCAGCAGTTTGTCCCAGCTATGATGTGGTAGTAAGAGATTCAAAAGGATTTTCTTTAAGAGCTTTATAATTAAAAGTAGATTTCTTATTCTTCTTATTATTATGCTTTAAATTCTGTGGTACATGTGCAGAACATGCATGTTTGTTACATAGTTATACACATACCGTGGGGGCTTCTTGCACCCATCAACCCATGATCTACCTTAGGTATTTCTCCTAATGCTATTTCTCCCTTAGGCCCAACCCCGACAGGCTCCGGAGTGTGATGTTCCCCTCCTGTGTCCATGTACTCTCATTGTTCAACTCCCACTTATGAGTGAGAATATGTGGTGTTTGGTTTTCTGTTCTTGTGTCAGTTTGCTGAGAATGATGGTTTCTAGCTTCATCCATGTCCCTGAGAAGGACATGAACTCATTCTTTTTCATGGCTGTTGGTGTATATGTGTGACACTTTCTTTATCCAGTTTATTATTGATGGGCATTTGGGTTGGTTCCAAGTTTTTGCTCTTGTGAACAATGCTGCAGTGAAAATATGTGTGCATATGTCTTTGTTGTAGAATGATTTATAATCCTTTGAGCATATACCCAGTAGTGGGATTGCTGGGTCCAATGGCATTTCTATTTCTAGATCGTTGAGGAATCACCACACTGTCTTCCACAATGGTTGAACTAATTTACACTCCCACCAACAGTGGAAAAGATTTCCCATATCTCTACATCCTCTCCAGCATCTGCTGTTTTCTGACTTTTCCAATAATTGTTTTTCTGAAATGACAAGTGATGATGAGCTTTTCATTATGTGTTTGTTGGCTTCATAAATGTCTTCTTTAGAGGAGTGTCTGTTTATATTCTTTACCTACCTTTTGATGGAGTTGGTTTTATTCTGGTAAACTTAAGTTCTTTATAGATTCTGCATATTAGCCCTTTGTCAGATGGATTGATTGCAAACATTTTCTCCCATTCCGTGGGTTACCCATTCACTCTGATGATAGATCTGTTTTGTTTCATTTTAGTTTTCTGTGCAGAAGCTTTTTAGTTTAATTAGATCTCATTTGTCAATTTTGACATTTGTTGCCATTGCTTTTAGTGTTTTAGTCATAAAGTCTTTGCACATGCCTATGTTCTGTATGGTATTGCCTAGGGTTTTTTTCTAGGGTTTTTATAATTTTAGGTCTTCTGTTTTTTTTTTTTGTTTTTTTTTTTTTTTTTTTTTTTTTAAAGTTTGTAATTTATGTCTTTATTACTTCTTCCTTTCTCCATTCAGTTGTGAATTTATGAAATATTTACTATACAAATACAACACAGTTGACTTTGATTACTGTCCTCAGTACTGGAAATTTTTTCTAATTGTTCCCTTTCCCCAAAGATCTAAGAATTTAATGCGAGAGTTCAAAGATAAACAATCACAAGAAGGCAAGATGAATATCATGAGAGAAGGATATACAGTGTATAATAGTAGCACAGTAGAGAGATACCTCTTTCTCAGTTAATGCAATCTCTTAAATGAGTAAAATAATTCTGTCTCCCTTCAGAGGAGATGGTGTAATAGCAGGATATTCAGGAAATCTGACATGCTGGTCTTCTGTTTTAGGCTTTAATCCATCTTGTGTTAATTTTTGTGTAAGGTGTAATTAAGGGGTCCAGTTTCAGTTTTCTGCAAATGGCTAGCCAGTTTTCCCAACACCATTTATTAAATAGGGAATCTATTCCCCATTGGTTTATTTTCGATTTATTTATTTATTTATTTATTTATTTATTTATTTGGTCTTGTATGTCAAAGATCAGATGGTTGTAGATGTGTGGCATTATTTTTGAGGCCTCTATTCTGTTCCATTGGTCCATATATCTGTTTTGGTTCCAGTACCATGCTGTTTTGGTTACTGTAAGCTGATAATGTAGTTTGAAGTCTGGTAGTGTGATGTTTCCTGCGTTATTCTTTTTGCTTGGCTATGCAGGCTCTTTTTTCATCCCATATGAAATTAAAGGTAGTTTTAGCCAATTCTCTTAAGAAAGACAATGGTAGCTTGATGGGAATAACATTGAATCTGTAAATTAATTTGACTATGTGGCCATTTTTATAATATTGATTCTTTGTATCCATGAGCATGGATTTTAAAAATTTGTTTGTGACCTCTCTTATTTCTTTGAGCAATGGTTTCTAGTTCTCCTTTAAGAGGAACTTTAAGTATGGACCCAGGAAGGACAAGGCAGCTGTCTTGGTTCTCCATGAGTCCATGCTTAACTTTGAACTTATATCCATTTAAATATCAGTTGTTTCTCCAATTTAGGTTCATAGTAGTTGTTACTGATGGGTTGTCATAGGTAACTTGACTTAGATCATGGAGTTCATTCAAACTGTATATATAAACAATTTAGAATGACAGCTGATTAAGAATGACAGTCTGACAAAGTGTTTTCTTGGTATTGAATTAATTTTTCTTCTATTTGGGTAGGAGTTTTAAAAACAAATAAGTCTTTTCATTAAAATTCCAGGAAATCTTACACAGTCCTTAAGTATTTGGGATTATTTGAGAAATGATGTGATTCTAAAGTTTCCAGAAATCTGTATTCAAGAGCTCTTTTTCATTGACTTTCCATTATTTCAGGAACCTCCTAAAAGACACCATATTCTAGGACATTTTGTGCTTGTGAAGTTTTCAGAAACTGTGTTAGTATTAAGCAGTTAAGTGTGAAAACGTTGTTAAATACTTATAGTTACATGACTGAAAAGAAAATTTGTACATTTCTGTGGTCTACAGTTTATCATGGAAACAATATAATTGATAGCATATCTTTTGACCTATTGGAATTTTAGGAATTTCATACAATTTTCAAACATATATCAATATTGATTACAATATAATCTGAAAAAGGTAAAATATTTCTTATTTTGACAGTGCTCCTTATGTAAAAATATGTCAAGTAATTCCATATATTTCTCTTTTCGATTTTTCAGTGCCCTCTTTTGCATTCCAAATTAAGAAGTCAAAAAGACTTAATTTTGAAGATAAAATTGGATTTGGGGAAGTGTATCAAATATATTAATATTGATATAAATATACTAAAGGCCTAAAACATTTGATATAAAATGGAATGCCAGGTCACAGTAAGTCATTTATTTAGCCAAAATGGTAACTCAAAAAATGTTTAAAGGCAAAAGCCTTTACTCATTGATAGAAGACTCAGTTTTTCAAGCAATGTGCGTCTTTCCCTTCTTTTTCCTGTAATTTGTTTGAGGAGAGACAGAAATCTTTTTTATTCTTTAATATTATGTTAAAATCATATTCAAGAAAGAAAGCCAAATTTCTCTCTTGCATTAGTGTACTATTAATGTCAACTCAAATTTTTAATAAAACCTTAAAGATGAATTCATCCAGTCTTCATCAGTTTGACTATAAGTTGAAATTCTTATAAGCTTTTGATAACCTTTTACAAATTTGTATTAAACAAAATTAGTGCTCTAAGAAAACCCTGTTGTGTTTTTATTCCAATGTTCAATTTATGGAAAAACTGAACAATACTCCTTTAAATTTAGCCAGTGTGTTCACACGGTGTTTCTTTTACAAGATGACTAGTTCACAAACCTTCCACAACTTGCTCAAACCTTTAGCTTCATTCTATTTAAGTCAAAACAATTTTTAACCTTCTGAATGAAGCAAAAATTTACATTCTAATGCCTTATAATGTTTTACTGAAAGCACATTTCACTTTTTCCACAAAGCTTCCATGTAAAAGTTTTTCATTAGTTTACATGTTACTATGTTAGCTCTTAGCAATTTTTTTTTTTTTTTTTTTTTTTTTTTTTTTTTTTTTTTTTTTTTTTTTTGTGAAACACCTGGCAGGTAAGTGATTTTAATTTTGTACTAAGTATGAAGCCTAGGACACCAGACACAAGTGCATGTAAAGTCTGACTTTTTAAAGCATAGCCAGGGAGCATGGCTAACTCCACATGTTCCCAGACCTTACCGAGAATCTAGTGACTCCAAAGCAGGTAAGTTGAACAAATTTTAAAAGTCAAAAAAAGCAGTTTATTACTTTAAAGCATTTTACAAACCTAATATCTGACCTGCCTAATTTAGAGCTAATGTCTTTATTTTACCAATAAACTTTAAAACTGTCTTTATTTCTCAAATATTACTAAAGTCATGTGAAGTAAAATGTATTAGAGTTTTAATTTTTCTGAAAAAAATAATTTATTTAAACATTCATTATTTTAAAGCCAATTAGAGAGCTTTTTTATTTATAAACATCACCCACGACACATAAAAATACACAGAATAGATCCAGTAGTTGTAAGATTTTTCATTTGCCAGTTTTTGGTTTTCTTTTCTCTCTTATTTTTTTTTTTTTCTTCACAATGAACTGATGATGTTCATATACATGGATTGTCATCAAATGTTTCAATTTAACAGGAGATTATAGAACACACTTTAACAGTATTCTAATTTGAAGAAAATATATATTTAGGCAAGGATTCATAGTACTTATCTTCTATGTCACTTTTAATTTTGCATTTGTGTACTGTAACATTTCTCTATATAATATTTTTAGTATGTTACTCATATTTGTAAAGATTACACATATCTCAGAGGTGAAGACTATAAATATTAAATGTATTCATTCTCCTATATTCTGAAGCACTTAAGTCAGAGGAACTAAATTATTCATTCTAATTTGACGACTCACTATCTTGTAACATATTATAATACTTAGAAGAGCTCAGTAAAACAAAGCTCTAGTTACCTTGAAATTGTTTGTTTTTAAAACTTCATTAGGAAATAAATTCCAGTTCAAATTTTATTAATTATGCCCCTTGTTCTTCCATGTCTTTCCAACATAGGATTAGAAAGACTTTCTTTATAAGATTAGACTCAGGGAATTAGTACCCAATGTTGAAATTGGCTCTCAGGAAAGCTTCCAGAGAGGAAGGCTCCTAGTTGGGGACAGATAATCCTCATTTTTATTATTGTACACCGTTGCTTCCCTGAAAGTAAAGGAGAATCCTTGGGGATCGTGATCTATTTCTCTTCACTTTTTCTGATTTCCCTTCCCATGGTCAGGAATTTTTTTTTTTTTTTTTAATTAAGTTCTGAAGTGCATGTGCAGATCTTGCAGGATTGATGCATAGGTAAGCACATGTCATGGTGGTTTGCTGCCTGCATCCCCTCATCACCTACATGAGGCACTTCTCCCAATGTTCTTGTGCTGTGTTTTTCAGCTCCGTGAAGTCATTTATGTTCTTCTCTAAGCTGATTATTCTAGTTAGCATTTCATCTAACCTTTTTTCAAGGTTTTTAGCTTCTTTGCATTAGGTTAGAACATGTTCCTTTATCTCAGAGAAGTTTGTTATTACACATCTTCTGAAGCCTGCTTCTGTCAATTCATCAAATTCATTCTCCATCCAGTTTTGTTCCCTTGCTGGTTAGGAGTTGTGATCCCTTGGAGGAGGAGAGTCGTTCTGGTCTGTGGCGATTTCATTTTTTGTGTATTTTTTTCTTCCAATCTTTGTGGACTTTTCTAAGTTTGGTCTTTGAAGTTGGTGACTTTTGGATGGGATCTCTGAGTGGATATTCTTTCTGTTGATGTTGAAGCTACGTCTTTCTCTCTCTTTCTGTTTTTTTTTTTTTTTTTTTTTTTTTTTTTTTAGTTTTTCTTCTAACAGGCCTCTCTGCTATAGGACTACTTGAGGTCCACAGGAGACTATGTTTGCCTGGGAATCATCTGTGGGGCTGCAGAATAGCGAGGATTGCTGCCTGTTCCTTTCTCTGGTAGCTTCATCCCGGAAGGGTACCCACCAGATATCAGCCAGAGCTCTCCTCTATGAGGTATCCTTTTGGATATATTGGGGTCAGTGAGCCACTTGAGGAGTCAGTCTCTCCCTTATCTGAACTCAAGTGTGCTGGGAGCTTCATTGCTCCATTGAAAGCTGCTGGGCAGGGACGTTTAAGTCTGCTGTAGCATAAGTCACAGCTACCCCTTTCCCAGGTGCTCTGTCCCTGGAAGATAGGGTTTATTTATAAGTCTCTGATGTGCTGCTGCCTTTTTGTCAGAGGTGTCCTGCTCAGCAAGGAGGGAGTCTAGTCGCAATCTGCCTGTAGAGGCACTGCTGAGCTGCTGTGGGCTCAGTCCAGATGCTGTGTAAACTTTGCTTTTGTTTACACAGGTAAGGTTAGAACTGCCTTGGCATTGACGGATGCCCTTCCACTCACCGAGCTCCATCATCGCGGGTTGAGCTCAAACTGTTCTGCTGACTGTAAAACTGTCATGCCAGTGTGCTTCAATTGGCTGGTCTTTGTTCTGGGACACCTGCCACTCAAGGTCACTTGGCTCCCTGCCTTCAGCTCCCCTTTTTTTCTGGGGAGCGGGAGGCTCTGTCTTGCAGGCGTTCCAGGTGCCAGCCAAAATGGCCACTGAGATTTGTGCTGAAAACTCATGTCACTGGCTGAAGTGGCCTCTTAGATTCATACTGGTCAGCCACAGCGCTTGTTGGCCCAGCTAAAATCTCCTGATGCGGGATATAAAGACCATGGGACAAGTGCAGTATCTGAACTGAAGTGCAGGAGTGGCTTTAGAAGTTCCCCAATGGCCTCTGTTGGGTAGGAGGGACATCCTCCAGCCAGTTGCACTTCCCAGGTGAGTCAGTGCTCCACCCTGCCTCACTTTGCCCCCCATAGGCTATGCTCACTGTTCAAGCAGTTCTATTGAGGTGAACCTGGTACTTCGATTGGAAATGCCGAGGTCACTTGCCTTCTGCATTGCGTTCACTGGGAACTGTGCTCCAGAGCAGTTCCTATTCTGCCATCTTGGCAGAAGTATGGAAGCTTCTAAAGAAGCTTTAAGTGCTAGTAAATATAGATTAAATGAATGAATGATAGATAAGCAAAAGAATTCGAGAAAGAAGGTAGAAGGGAAAAGGAAGCAGAGCCAGAAGAAAATGGAGGAGACCAGTGTGGGGGGGAGGAGAAGAGAGAGAACTAATGGCTGTAATAATTTTATTTAAAAAACATTATCTACAATAATTAGTATCACCCAATAGAAATGTGTTATTTAAGGGGAACACTCAACCCATCAGCAATGAAAAGCAGCTAGGACACTGAAATTGATATTCCATATCATCAACTAAGTCAAATATATTTTATTAATAATATTTGATTGATTGATAAGAGAAGTAGCTTTTCTGTTTAGATTTTGAGAGATAATAAAAACAAATGCCAGTGTTTGCTATCCTTTCAAGCCATGTCCTCATATGTTTTAATTTTAGTGGGATAAGGGAAAAATGACTGTGGATAGTGACATTCCTCATTACTGTGACAACAGTCTCTCAAAGTTCTCACAGCACAATAATATAGTTTTAAAGACTCATTTATCAAATACTTTCACCCGATATTGAGAAAATATTTAAGGAGAATGAAACCAACTGGTGATTCTATTCTCATCATTTTTTAAGAATTTTTTTAAATTTTACTTTAAGTGCATAGTGTATCTGGCATTTCTCCTCATGTTATCCTTCCGCACCCTCCACTCCCTCCCCACCGCCCACTGTCCCTCTCCTAACCCCCACAACTGCCCCCAGTGTGTGACGCTTTTCTCCCTGAGTTCACGTGTTCTCATTGTTCCACACCCACCTATGAGTGAGAACATGTGGTGTTTGGCTTTCTGTTCTTGTGTCAGTTTCCTGAGAATGATGGTTTCCAGATTCATCCAAGTTCCTGTGAAGGACACGAACTCATCGTTTTTTATGGCTGCTTACTATTCCATGGTGTATATGTACCACATTTTCTTTGTCCAGTCTATCATTGATGGGCATTTGGGTTGGTTCCAGGTCTTTGCTATTGTACACAGAACTGCAATGAACATATGTGTGCATGTGTCTTTATAGTAGAACAATTTATAGTTCTTTAGGTATATACCCAATAATGGGATTGCTGGGTAAAATGGAATTTCTATTTCTAGATCCTTGAGAAATCGCCAGACTGCCTTCAACAATGGTTGAACTAATTTACACTCCCCCAACTGTGTAAGAGTGTTCCTATTTGTCCACATTCTCTCCAGCGTCTGTTGTCTCTAGATTTTTTTGATGATCGCCATTCTAACTGGCATGAGATGATATCTCAATGTGGTTTTAGTTTGCATTTCTGAAATGACCACTGATGATGAGCATTTTTTCATATGTTTGTTGGCCTCATATATGTCTTCTTTTGAGAAGTGTCTATTCATATTCTTTTCCCACTTTTACATGCGGTTGTTTGTTTTTTTCTTGTTTATCTATTTTAGTTCCTTGTAGATTCTGGATATTAGCCCTTTGTCAGATGGGTAGATCGCAAACATTTTTTCCCATTCTCTTGGTTGCTGATTTGCTCTAATGGTGATTTCTTTTGCTGTACAGAAGCTGTGGAGGTTAATTAGATCACATTTGTCTATCTTGGCTTTTATTGCTATTTGCTATTGCTTTTGGTGTTTTAGTTAGGAAGTCCATGCCTATGCCTATGTCCTGTATGGTTTTGCCTACATTTTCTTCTAGAGTTTTTATGGTGTTAAGTTTTATGTTTAAATCTTTGATCCATGTAGAGTTAACTTTAGTGTAAGGTGACAGGTAGGGGTCCAGTTTCTGCTTTCAGCATATTGCTAGCGAGTTTTCCTGACACCATTTATTAAACGTGGAGTCCTTTCCTCATTGGTTGTTTTGCCAGATTTGTCAAAGATCAGATGGTTGTAGATGTGTGGTGTTTCTTCTGGGGTCTCTGTTCTGTTCCATTGGTCTATGTCTCTGTTTTGGTACCAGTACCGTGCTGTTTTGATTACTATGGCCTTGTGTTATGGTTTGAAGTCTGGCAATGTGATGTTCCTGGCTTTGTTCTTTCTGCTTAGAATTGTCTTGGCTATGTGGGATCTCTTGTGATTCTATATGAAGTATAAAGTGCTTTTTTTTTTCAGTTCTGTGAAGAAGTTCATTGGTAGCTTGATGGGGATAGCATTGAATCTATAATTACTTTGGGCAGTATGGCCATTTTCATGATACTGATTCTTCCTAACCCTGAGCATGGAATATTTCTCCATCTGTTTGTGTCCTCTGTTATTTTGTTGAGCAGTGGTTTGTAGTTCTCCTTGAAGAGGTCCTTTACATACTTAGTTGTATTCCTTGGTATTTTATTCTCTTTGTAGCAGTTGTGAATGGGAATTTACTCTTAATTTGGCTCTCTGTTTGTCTGTTGGTTAATAGGAATGCCTGTGACTTCTACACAATTATTTTGTATCCTGAGACTTTGCTGAAGTTGCCTATCAGTTTCAGAAGATTTTTGGACTGAGACGATGGTCTTCTAAATATACAATCATGTCATCTGCAAATAGAGACACTATGACTTCCTTATTTCATAATCGATTACCCTGTATTTATTTTTCTTGGCTGATTACTCTGGCTAGAACATCCAATAATATGTTGAATAGGAGTGGTGAGAGAGGGCATCCTTGTCCAGTGCCTGATTTCAAAGGAATTCTTCCAGCTTTTGCCCGTTCAGTATGATATTGAACTGAACAAGCTGTAGGCTTGTCATACATAGCTTTTATCATTTTATGCTAAATTCCGTCAGTACCTAGTTTATTGAGAGTTTTTACCATGAAGCGCTGTTGAATTTTATCAAAGACCTTCTCTGCATCTATTGAGATAATCGTGATTTTTGACTTTGGTTCCTTTATGTGATGGACTACATTTATGGATTTGCATATGTTCAACCAGTCTTGCATTCCTAGGGTGAAGCCTACTTGGTCGTGATGGATAAGCTTCTAGATGTGCTGTTGCAGTCAGTTTGCCAGTATTTTATTGAAGATTTTTTCATCGATATTCATCATGGAGATTGGGCTGAAGTTTTCTTTTTTAGTTGAGTCTCTGCCCGGTTTTGGTATCAGGAAGATGTTGGTCTCACAAAATGAGTTAGGGAGGAGTCTCTCTCTTCGTATTGATTGATAGTTTCAGAAGGAATGAAACCAGCTTCCTTTTGTATTTCTGGTAGAATTCATCTGTGAACCCTCTGGACCTGGCCTTTTTTTGGTTGGTAGGCTATTGATTCCTGCCTCTACTTCAGCCCTTGTTATTGGTCTACTCAGGGTTTCAACTTCCTCCTGGTTTCGTCTTCGTAGAGTACAAGTGTCAAGGAATTTATTCATTTCGTCCAGATTTACTGGTTTATATGCATAGAGTTATTTGTAGTAATCTCTGATTGTAGTTTGTATTTCTGTGGAGTCGGTGATGATATCCCCTTTATCGTTTTCTATTGCATCTGTTTCATTCTTCTCCCTTTTCTTTTTTATTAATCTGGCTAGGGCTCTGTCTATTTTGTTGATCTCTTCAAAAAATCTGCTCCTGGACTTATTGATTTTATGAAGGGCTTTTTGTGTCTCTGTCTCCTTCAGTTCTGTTCTGATCTTAGTTAATTCTTGTCTTCTGTTAGCTTTTGAGATTTTTTTGACCTTTCTCCTCTAGCTCTTTCAATTTTTACGATAGAGTGTCAATTTTCAATCTCTCCTTGCTTCTCTAGTTGGCATTTATTACTATAAATTGCCTTCTCGACACTGCTTTAAAAGTGTCCCGGCGATTCTGGCACGTTGTGTCTTTGTTCTCATTTGTTTCAAAGAACATCTATATTTCTACCTTCATTTAATTGTTTATCCAGTCAACATTCTGTAGCCAGTTGTTCTATTTTCATGAAGTTCTGCAGTTCTGAGTTAGTTTCTTAATTCTGAGTTCTAATTTGATTGCATATAATCTGAGAGATTGTTTGTTATGATTTCCTTTGTTTTGCATTTGCTTAGGAGTGATTTATTTCAAATTATGTGGTTAGTTTTAGAGTAGGTGCTGTGTGGTGCTGATCAGAATGTATATTCTATGGATTTGGGTTGGATATTTCTGTAGATGTCTATTAGGTCTGCTTGGTCCAGATCTGAATTCAAGTCCTGGACCTCCTTCTTAATTTTCTGTCTCAATGATATGTCTAACAGTGACAATGGACTGTTAAAGTCTCCCACTATTATTATGTGGGAGTCTAAGTGTCTTTGTAGGTCATTAAGGACTTCCTTTATGTACCTCGGTGCTACCCTGGTGCTCCTGTATTGACTGCATAAATATTTAGGATCGTTAGCTCTTCTTGTTGCATTGATCCTTTTACCTTTATGTAATGCTTTTCTTTGTGTCTTTTGATCTTTGTTGTTTTAAAGTCCATTTTATCAGAGACTAGGATTGCAGCTCCTGCTTTTTATTTGCTCTCAATTTGCTTGACACGTCTTTCTGCATCCCTTTATTTTTAGCCTACATTTGTCCTTACACAAGTGATGAGTTTCCTGAATACAGCACACTGATGGGTTTTGACATTTTATACAATCAAATGGTCTATGTCTTTTAATTGGGTCATTTAGTCCACTTACATTTAAGGATAATTTTGTTATGTGTGAATTGGATACTGCCATTTTGGTGCTAGCAGGCTTTTTTGTCCTTTAGTTGACACATTGTCTTCATTGTGTCGATGGTCTTTACCATTTGGTACATTTTTGGAGTGGCTGTTACTGATTGCTCCTTTCCTTGATTAGTGCTCCTTTCAGGAGCTCTCATAAGGCAGGCCTGGTGGTGAGAAAATCTCTCAGTAATTGCTTATCCATAAAGGATTTTCTTTCTCCTTCGAATGTGAAACTTAGTTTGGCTGGATATCAAATTCTAGGTTAACAGTTCTTTTCTCTAAGGATGTTGAATATTGGCCCCCACTCTCTTCTGGCTTGTAGGGTTTGTGTGGAGAGATCCACTGTGAGTCTGGTGGGATTCCCTTTGTGGATAACCTGACTTTCTCTTTTGCTGCCCTTAGCATTTTTTCCTTCATTTCAACCCTGGTGAATCTGACGATTATGTGTCTTGGGGTTGCTCTTCTTGAGGTATATCTTTGTGGTGTTCTCCATACTTCCTGGACTTGAATAGTGGCCTGCCTTGCTGAGTTGGGGAAGTTCTCCTGGATAATATCCTGAAGAGTGTTTTCCAGCTTGCATTCATTCTTTCTGTACATTGAGGTACGCCTATCAAATGTAGATTAGGTCTTTTCACATAATCCCATATTTCTTGGAGGCTTTGTTCATTTCTTTTCACTCTTTTCTCTCTATTCTTGCCTTCTTATTTTACTTCATTGCATTGATTTTCAATCTCTGATATTTTTTATTCTGCTTGGTCAGTTTTGCTTTTGAAACTTTTGTATGCTTCATGAAGTTGTCGTGCTGTGTTTTTCAGCTCCATCAAGTCGTTTCTATTCTCTAATCTATTTATTCTAATCAGTATATCTAACCTTTTTTCTGGGTTCTTAGTTTCTTTGCATTGGGTTAGCACGCGTTCTTTTAGCTCTGAGATGTTTGTTATTACCCACCTTCTGAAGCCGATTTCTGTCAATTCATCAGATTCATTCTCCATCTATCTTTGATCCTTAGCTGGTGAGGAGTTATGATCCCTTAAATGAGAAGAAGTCTTCTGGTTTTTGGTGTTTTCTTCCTTTTTGCGCTGGTTTCTTCCCATCTTAGTGGCTTTATCTACCTGTGGTCTTTGTACTTGGTGACTTTCAGGTGGGGTCTCTAAATGGATGCCCTTTTTATTGATGTTGAAGCTATTTCTTTCCACTTAGTTTTCCTACTAACAGTCAGGCCCCTCTGCTGCAGGATCACTGGAGGTGCTGTCAAGATCCCACTCACCTGGAGATCACCCGTGGGGCTGCAGAACAGCAAGGGTTGCTGCCAGTTTCTGCCTCCGCTATCCTCATACCAGAATGGTACCCACCAGATGTTGGCCTGAGCTTTCCTTTATGAGGTGTCTTTTTGTGTATATGGGGCTCAGAGAATTGCTTGAGGAGACATTCTGTCCCTTATAAGAGCTCAAGTGCTGTGCTGGGAGTTCTGCTGTTTCATGCAGAGCTGCTGGGCTGGTACCATTAACTCTGCTGCAGCTGAACTCATAACCTGCTGTTTTCCCAGGTGCTCTGTCCTAGGAAGGTCAGCCTTATTTATAAGTTCCTGCCATGCTGCTGCCTTTTTTCATGGATGCCTTGCCTGGCACAAAGTAGTCTACATCGATAGTGGCAGACTGCCTTGGTATTGGGGGATGCCCTTCCCCCCACGGAGTTAGGCCATCCCAGTTCCAGCTTCGCTTGTTGTGAAACTCTTAATCCAGAGTGTTTCAGATTTCTTGTCTCGTGAGTGTGGTACCCGTCAAGCCAGATCACATCACCTGGTTTCCTGTCTCAGCCCCCTCCCTTTCAGTTGAATGGACAGCTCTGTCTCCCAGGCATTCCAGGCACCAGTTGAAATGGCCACCCAAACTTTTGTGAGTTTCTTTGTCCTGATGCATCCCTGGCTGAAACTGCTGAAATGAAAACTCATGACGCTTTTATGCTCAGGAATCTCCTTGTCTGTTGGCAGTGAAAACTTCTTTGGAAATGTAGTGAGCACTCACTCTCTGTGCTGTTCTTGCCTGGAACTACATTCTGAAGATGTTCCTATTCAGCCATCTTGGATCTTCCTTAATCTTATGATTTCTAAGAAAAACTCTATAAGTCGTATCTTATTTATTATTAATATTTTGAATTAAAAGCTTCTTTTGTATGATGTGTTTACACCACAGACGTAATGGTGATTTTCTGGAGGATCACTAGAACTAGCATCAGACAACATAGGGAAAATTCTTCACAATATACTATATACATCTGTGTGTATTACACACATGTACATATAAATAAACACACACACACACACACATATATATACACCTATATACTATATACTATACACACACACACACACACACACACACACACACACACACACACACGTTTATTTTGAAACAGAGTCTCACACAGTCTGTCGCCCAGGTTGGAGTGCAATGGCATGATCTCAGCTCACAGCAACCTCCACCTACTGGTTCACATGATTCTCCTACCTAAACCTTTTGAGTAGCTGGGATTACAGGTGCACACCACCATTCCTGGCTAATTTTTTTTATTTTTAGTAGAGACGAAGTTTCCCTATGCTGGCCACACTGGTCTCGAACTTCTGACCTCGTGATCCACGCACCTCAGCAGCTAGGATTATAGGTGTGAGCCCCTGCACCCAGCCACATGTAGAAGTGCAGTACTACATAGAACACTGAACATTACATGCTGCTGGGATTACAGGTGTGAGCCACAGTATCCAGCTGCATATATTTTTTTATTTCTCTTTTTAAGAATCCTGATCTTAAATGAGTTCACAGTTGGATGTAGAAGTGCAATGCTTAGATGCAGATGTGTACATATAGAAGGATACAATACTTAGATGTAACAGTTATGAATAAATGTAATTCTTATAACTGACTATAACAGTATTAGAAAAGTCATATATTGATAAAACCTTCTTCAGAAAAAGGAACTTAAAAACTTAGAGGAACTGCTTCTGTTTAAATATATGCATAGCTAAGGCTCTTACAATGGTGTGGTTTATAGGATAGATATCAGAGTGTAAGTCCAATTTTTAAAACGTAGTCAAATGTATTAATCTTATATTTTATGCCTATGATTATTTTGTAATTCAGAGAATGGCTTTTCCAATTCAAAAATTCTTTAAAATCCTCTAGTGATTTATTTTTCATGGTGTTTAAATCAATATTGAAACTTTCTGGAATTTACACTCTATTAGGTTTGAAGTTTTGTCCAACTTTTTTTCAGTAACATATTCACCATGGGAATTCTTTCATTATACAAATATACATCTTATGCTTTAAATTCAGAGGAAATTATGATATGTTATTCTATTTTGTGCTAACTAAAATGTTGCTTTGTTGACTTAGAGTTCTCTTAGCCATAAGAAAGAAAAAGATCTCTTGCATGAAATTAGCATGTTCTGGGAAAAAAATTGCCTTGCTTAGACTGGAACTAGACACAATTCAATAGCAGAACCTGCTAAGGGAAAAAAAAAATTTAGAGGACATTGAAAGTGTGAAAGAAAAGAATGCTAATATTCTTAAGGCCATAAAATTGGATAAGGAAGAATGAAAAAAGACGGTATTTAAGGAGAGTGGACAGCTTAGCATTTTGACAATGAAGAATAAAATGGTCAGTTCTGAATTGGAGGATGTAAGACACAACTAGGAAACACTGGAAATGGAAATTCAATCATGTCCTTGTAGACTGGCTACTGCTCTACATGACTGTGACCAAAGCCAGATAGGAGAAAGCAACTTCTTTCCAGAGAACAAAACCTCAACAGGTTTATTTACAGGAGACAATGAATTCTCATACATCTAACCTGAAAGAGAACAGCAAGATTCTTTCTGAACAACTGTAATGCTTATTGTAAAAATTAACAGCCTAAAAATTCAGCTCCATCACACAAGATAAACTGTGAAAGAAAAGACAGGACAGGCTGCCATCTTTCCTGTTGGAGGAACTTAATTATTCCAGCCTGTGGGCATTGGAGAGTACAAACCGACCAGGGGCAGAAGAGTTCCCGCAGCACAGCACAGCTGCTTTACCAAATCATGGCCAGACTGCTTCTGAAAGCAGGCTCCTGATCCTGTTCCTTCTTACTGAAGAGGACCTCCCACCTGGTGCTTACAGCTACCCTCACAGGTGTTCCCTGGCCAATGGAGATTTGAAATATTCCTTAGACAGAGCTCCCACAGAGAAAGGCAGGCCACCATCTTTGCTGTTTGGATGAGTAGGTTCTGGTCTTAGGGCTTTTTAGAACCCAAGCTGACCAGAGGTGTAAGTGGTAGCTCAGCACAGCAGAGCCACCTTGCAAAAACATAGCCAGACCCTTGTTTAAGTCAATACCCAACAACATTCCTAATCACTAGGTACAGCCTTTCAACAGGGTCTCTGGCTGCCTTCACTGCTGTTCTCTGGCTGACAGATGTTTCAGGCCTCCCTGAATCAGAGCTTCCAGAGAGAGGACCAGACTGTAATCTTTGTTGCTTGGGCAACTCAGCCATTTCAACCTTGGGACTTCAGAGTGTCTGAGGCAACCAGGGGCTGAAGTGAACCCCCAGCACAGCACAGCTGCTCTACAGAAACATGGCCAGACTTTTTTAAAAGCAAGTCTCTGATCTTGTTCCTCCTGACTAGACAAGACTTCTGAACTTGTTTCCAGCCACCTCTCGTAGTTGTGTCCAGATTGGCAACAGGATTGTACCTCAGTGGTACAGAGGTCCCAGAGGAAGAGGCAGGCTATTATCTTTGTCTTTTTGCAGGCTTCGCTAGTGATACCTTGAGTCGCTGGAAGATACGAGGCAATTAGGTACTGGAGTGGACCCCCAGTATACCACAGCAGCCTTATGGGAAAGTGGCTGAACCGTTACATGGGTGCTGGTTTCCATATCTCCTCGATGAGCAGGTCCTCCTGGCTTGGGTCTTTATCCAGGACCCCACTGAAACCATCAAGCCAGTAGCAACTTGGCAATTTCTTGGACAGAGCTTCACAGATCGACTGAAATCCTCTCTGCCACTGCCTCTGCAGTGGATCTGCCCTTGTTACCTTCAGAATATCAAGAAAGCAAAGACCCTACGTGCCATATTGATAACACTAACAAGCTGCAGTTGACCCAAGGAACAAGGCAGTCCATCTCTTGTGGATACCACATACCCCCCACTGCTTATCACTGGACAGGGAACTCTGGCTTGGGCCCATAGAACAGACCCTCCATCCTGGGGTGATTACACTAAGTGATGGCTAACTCACATCTTTCTGGGGTAGAGCCCGCAGGAGACAAGCAAAGTGATGGAGCAGGAAGCCAGCTGATGTGACGCCCAGAGGGCAGGCACAGCTATCTCTCTAGGCTCTACTGGGTCTTATGAGACACTTTATCCCAGCACTTTAGGACTGTGGAGGTCAGATCAGCCACATCTCATGTGAAGATTGCCCAGCAGAGATCAGGTATGAGATTTTCCCTATTAATAAAAGGAGACTTCCTTTAAAAAGTCTGGCCACGTTTTTGTAGAGCAGCTGTGCTGTGCTGGGGCCTCACTTTTCAGAGAGTTATCAGAGGCGTGATATCTACTGGGCATTCTTGCACATGAGATGAAGCTGGTCTGACCTCAGCACTCCTTAGTCTGCTTGCCTCTCCCAGGACCCCAGCCTGGCCACGCCTGCCTACAGGGCACTCTCAGCTGCCCACACCTTTGTTTCTGTGCTAGTGGACCATGCCTGAGCAGTGAAGAGATGCAGCAAAGCGGACCCTTCAGGCACGCAGCATCCTCTACATTGCCTCTCCATACTGAAGCTCTTTATACAAAAACGTCCTACGTCACTTTGCTGGTGTGTGTTTACATGAGTGGAATTTGCTGCACTTGCCCTACTAGCACATGGGAATGTAGCACGCACTTCAACCTACACCAACTCCCATTGAAGAAAGAGCCATGGTAGGCAGAGGAACAAAATCACAACCTCTGCCAACACCTTCTCCTTGTGCTAATTCTGTGCACGAAAAGGGAATGCTAATATACGTTGAGTGGTCGTTGCTGCTTAGGGGGTCACAGAGATGGCACCCAGACATGCACAGGCCAGCACCCTGGCCTGAACCAACATTACCTCCAGTGCAACAGCACACACAGCAGGGGCCTTCTGGCCGCCACCAAGCTGTCTTGCCTCCACCACTTCCACCACTGGGCAAATGCCAACAGGGAAGCAGGCAGGTTTGCATCTGCTAGCACTCTGCCAACACCTGCCACACTTTGCTTCCTTCAGTGCAGTAGACTCCAAACTTCGAGGAGCCAGAGAAAAAAGTTGAGACCCAATATAAGTTTCCCATTATTAAAGCACACAGTCCAGGAATTGAGAGATGAATATTGGCCCACTGAAATCCTCCAAAACCAAAGGCAGCTGCCTGATTCTACCTTAAACCACAATCAAACCCTTCTGATCATCAAACATGATAAAAGAAAAATACCCTGTGCAAAGGTTAGCAACCTCAAAGGTTGAAGGTGAATAAGCTCATCAAGATGAGGAAGAATCAGTGCAAGAACACTGAAACTCAAGAAGTCAGCATGCCTTCTTTCCTCCAGATGATTACATCAACTGTTCAGCCTGTTCAAGTTTTCAGAACTGGCCAGAGGCTGACATGTCTGCAATGATACAAGTAGAATTCAGAATGTGGGTAGAAACAAAGTTCACTAAGTGAAAGAAGTATGTCAACATCCAATGCAAGGAGGCCAAAAATCATTGTAAAACATCGTAGGAGCTAACAGGCAATATATCCAGTATAAACAACATTACTGGTGCTCACTTTGGCAGCACATATATTAAAATTGGAATGATTCAGAGAAGATTAGCATGGCCCCTGCTCAAGGAGGACTTAAAAATTCATGAAGCATTGCATATTTGTAGAAAAAATCAATATCGTGAAAATGGCCATACTACCGAAAGTAATTTATAGATTCAATGCTGTCCCCATGAAGCTACCAATGACCTTATTCACAGAACTGGAAAAACCCACCTTAAACTTCATATGGAAGCAAAAGAGAGTGTGGATATCCAAGACAATGCTAAGCACAAAGAACAAAGCCAGAGGCATCATGCTACCCGATTTCAAACTATAATACAAAGCTACAGTAATCAAAACAGCATGGTACTGGTACTAAAACAGAGAAATAGACCAATGGAACAGAACAGAGGTCCTGGTGGCAATGGCACTCATCTACAACCGTCTCATCTTTGACAAACCTGAGAAAGACAAGCAATGGGAAAAGGATTTCTTGTTTAATAATTGTTGTTGGGAAAACAGGCTACCAGTGTCCAGAAAGCAGAAACTGGACCTCTTCCTTTCACCTTACAGTAGAATTACCTCCAGATGGATTAAAGATCTAGACATAAGACCTAATGCCATAAAAAAATCTAGACAAAAAATAGGAAAAGCCATACAGGACATAGGTGTAGGCAAGTACTTCATGACTAAAACACCAAAAGCATTGGCAACAAAAAGGAAAATAGACAAATGGGACCTTATTAAACTCCAGAGCTTATGTACAGCAAAAGAAACCATCATTAGAGTGAGCCAGCAACCAGCAGAATGAGAAACAATTATTGCAATCTACCCATCTGACAAATGGCTGATATCCATAATCTACAAAAAATAAAGCAGATTTACAAGGAAAAAAACAAGCAAACCCGTTCAAAAGTGGACAAAGGATATGAACAGACACTTTTGAAAAGAAGATATATATGAGGCCAATAAACATGTGAAAAAATACTCATCATCACTGGTTATTAGAGAAATCAAAATCACATTGAGATATCACCTCATGCCAGTTAGAATGGTGACCATTAAAAAATCTGGAGACAACAGATACCAGAGAGCATGTGGAGAAATAGGAACAATTTTACAGTGTTGCTAGAAGTACAAACTAGTTGAACCATTGTGGAAGGCAGTGTGGCACTTGCTCAAGGGCCTGGAAACTGTAATTCCATTTGACCCAGCAATCCCATTACTGGGTATATACCCAAAGGCTTATAAATCATTCTATTATAAAGAAACATGCACACGTATGTTCACAGTGGCACTGTTTACAATGGCAAAGAACTGAAAACAGCCCAAATTTCCAGAGATGATAAACTGGACAAGGAAAATGTGACACACATACACCACGGAATATTATGCAGCCACAAAAAACGATGAGTTTGTGTCCTTTGTAGGGACATGAATCAATCTGAAAACCATCATTCTCAGCAAACTGACAGAAGAACAGAAAATCCAACACTGCATGTTCTCACTCATAGGCAGGTGATGAATAATGAGAACACATGGACACAGGGAGGGGAGCATCACACACTGGGGTCTTTTTGGGGGTGGCCAACAGGGGGACACCAGGGGTTGGGGAGGTCAGGGAGGGATTACCTGAAGAGAAATGCCAGATGTATGTGACTGGATGGAGGCAGGAAACCACATTGCCATGTGTGTACCTATGCAACAATTCTGCATGATCTGCATGTGTACCCTATAACCTGAAGTACAGCTTTTAAAAAAAGAATAAACTGATGTGATAGAGCTGAAAAGCACACTACATGAATTTTATAATGCAGCCACATGGTAATTGTGTGTGATTGCCTTATAAAAATTTTTGTAATGTGTGTGGGCACCCAAGGGTGCCCTGTAAGCAGGTGTAGCCAGGCTGGGGTCCTGGGAGAGGCAAGCAGACTAAGGAGTGCTGAGGTCAGACCAGCACCATCTCATGTGCAAGACCAACTAGTAGAACAGATCAAGCAAATGTAAGAGTCTCAGAGCTTGAAAACTGGCTTTCTGAAAGAAAAGAGGCAAGAATGGGGGAAAAGAATGAAAAGGAATGAACAAAACCTTTGAGAAATAAAGGATTATGTAAAAAGGTGAAATATATGCCTTATTAATGTACCTGAAAGAGATGACAAAAATGTAACCAAATTGGAAAACATATTTCAGAATATCATTCATCAGAATTTCCCCAACTTAGCCAGACAGAACAACATTGAATTCAGGAAATCCAGAGAATCTCACATATGCCACAAGAAGAACACCTCTAAAACACATAATCATCAGGTTCTCCGAGGTCAAAATGAAATAAAAATTGTCAAAGGCAGCTAGGGAGAAAGACAAAGTCACCTACAAAAGGAATCCCTTCAGACAAACAGTGAACCACTCAGCTGAAATCCCACAAGCCAGAAGAGATATTCAACTACTTAAAGAAAAAAATTTCAACCTGGAACTTCAAGTCCAGCAAAACTAAGTGTCATAAGTGAAGGAGAAATAAGATCATTTTCAGGCAAGCAAATGCTGAGGGAATTCATTACCAGCAGATCTACCTTACAAGAGCTCCTGAAAGTAGAATTTAATATGGAAAGAAAAGATCATCACCAGCCACTACAAAAATGCACTGAATTACACAGACCAGTGATGCTAAAAAACCAACCACGTATGCAAGTCTGTGAAGTTATCAATTAGGAGCGTGATGACAGGATCAAATCCTTACATATCATTGCTAACTTTAAATGTAAATGGGCTAAATGCTCCAATTGAAAGACATAGGGCAGCAAGATAGATAAAGAGCCAAGACTCATTTGAGTATGCTGTCTTTAAGAGACCCATGTCACATGAACTCCCACACATAGGCTCAAAATGAATGGAGAAAAATCCTTCAAGTAAATGGGAAACAGAAAAAAGCAGGTGTTGCAATCCTGGTTTCTGACAAAACAGGCTATACGAATACAGATAAAAAGAGAAGGACATGGGCCCGGCGCGGTGGCTCAAGCCTGTAATTCCAGCACTTCGGGAGGCCGAGGCGGGCGGATCATGAGGTCAAGAGTACAAGCCAATCCTGGCCAACATGGTGAAACCCCATCTCTACTAAAAATAAAAAAATAAAAAATAAAATTAACTGAGCGTGGTGACATGAGCCTGTAGTCCCAGCTACCTAGGAGGCTGAGTCAGGAGAATTGCTTGAACCCAGGACACAGAGGTTGCAGTGAGTTGAGATTGCACCACTGCACTCCAGTCTGGTGCCTGGCAACAGAGCGAGACTCTACCTCAGAAGAAAAAAAAAAAAAAAAAAAAAAAGAGAAGGACATTACCAATGTGGCCCTGACCTTTAATAAATGTCATTATTGCTTGATACCAACCTGGGCTATCCTTATTGTTCAAACCAATAGGATAGATGATTTGCTGAGGTTTGGGAGCTTCTGCCCTCCGGAGCGTCCCAGATCTCCCAAAATTTGGTTCAGAGCTAAGGCTGATTTTGCTTTACAGCTCCTTTTATGAAGTTTTTCTCATTTCTGGTAAGGAAGACAAGTTGTTCTGCTTCCATGATGGTGGAGAGCAGGCACTTCGTTTCTTGAGTTTCAGCTTGCTTCTGGCAGGAAATGTGGGTGTGAATTTTTTCCTACTTCTAAGATGGTAGAGAACAGTCATCAGCCTGAGCCTTATTTCCAAGTAAGTGGCTAAATTAGAGATTTGTCTTAAAATTTTTCCTTAATAACTAAAAGTTAAGATTACCAACCACTTAGTTTTAATCTCTCCTTAACATTATGATACTCAGTAATCATATTTATTGTACATTTTTTTATTTTCTTAACTTTTTTATTTATTTATGTTTGGGATTTTGTTGTTATTTCACTTTTCTTTCATCAATTATGACTATATCTTTCTGACTTGGTCAAATCCAAGGGAATATTCAAATTTTAGGAAGCAAGTCATCTGAATTGGCTAAAACTCTTGTAGCTGCCAAGTACGTATTTTCTAATTCGCAGAAATTTCTTCCTTTTTTTAACCTAGTTAAAAAATTTTTCTGTCACATTAGGCCATCTTTTACCAGCCAAGGCCAGACGGAAGGAGCACTGGTGACCTTCCAATCCTAAGATTCTGCCCTGTTCCCTACAGCAACCTGAGTTTGGTTCCTAAGTCTAGTTCTTTCTGGTTTGGTATTTGTTACTTTTAAAATATCAGCAGTTTTTCCCAGCTATGATGTCGTAGTAAGAGATTCAAAAGGATTTCCTTTAAGAGCTTCATAATTAAAAGCAGATTGGGGACAAGAGATCCAAGATGGCTGATCACTAGCAGCTCGGGATTGTAGCTCCCAGTGAAAGTGCAAAGAACGAGAGGACACCACACCGTCACATGAATTCTTGTTGCTCACGCACCAGGAGATTCCCAGTTGAGGAGCCCCATGGGTCGCTATCGCGACTCTTGTGACCGGCGAGGCGGTTTTGCCAGTGCCTCAGAGCGTCAGTTCTTGGTGCAGAGTCAGAAAAGCACCATCAATCTTAACACTGCTGATTTAGTCAGCGCAGTGGGTTGCTCAGATTTTGGCATTGAGAATCAGTAAGTTGGACATCCACTCAGAAACCCAATTACAAAGACGGTAAATACAAAGACCACAGATGGATAAATTTATATCGAAGGGAAGAAAACAGCCAAAAAAGGCTGAGAATACCCAAGATCAGAACGCCTCTCCCTCAGCAGGGGATCACAGTTCCTCATCAGCAACGGAACAAGGCTTGATGGAGAACGAGTGTGTTCCAATTACAGAAGCAGGCTTCAAAATGTGGATAATGAGAAACTTCTGTGAATTAAAAGAACTTGTTCTAACTCAATCTAAAGAAACAAAGAACTTTAAAAAAAGGTTTGACGAAATCTTAACAAGAATACACAATTTAGAGAGGAATATAAGTGAATTGATGGAGCTGAAAAACACAATATGAGAACTACGTGAAGTATGCACAAGTTTTAACAGCCGAATTGATCAAGCAGAAGAAAGGATATCAGAGGTCGAAGACCAACTCAATGAAATAAAACAAGAAGACAAGATTAGAGTAAAAAGGACAAAATCGAACGAGCAAAGTCTTCAAGAATTATGAGACTATGTGAAAAGACCTAATCTACGCTTGATAGGTGTACCTGAATGTGACGAAGAGAATGAATCCAAGCTGGAAAATATGCTTCAGGATATTATTCAGGAAAATTTTTCCAACCTAGTAAGGCAGGATAATATTCAACTCCAGGTAATACAGAGAACACCACAAAGATATTCCTCAAGAAGAGCAACTCCAAGGCACATAGTCATCAGATTCACCAGGGTTGAAATGAAGGAGAAAATACTAAGGGCAGCCAGAGAGAAAGGTCAGGTTACCCACAAAGGGAAGCCTATCAGACTTACAGCAGATCTCTCAGCAGAAACCCTACAAGCTGGAAGAGAGTGGGGACCAATATTCAACATCCTTAAAGAAAAGAACTTTCAACCAAGAATTTCACATCCAGCCAACCTAAGCTTCATAAGTGAAGGAAAAATAAAGTTTTTTCTGAATAAACAAGGCACTCAGAGATTTCATCACCACTAGACCTGCTTTACAAGAGCTTCTGAAAGAACCACTACACATAGAAAGGAACAAACAGTATCAGCCTTTCTAAAAAATACTAAAAAGAGCATCAATAAAATGAAGAATTTACATCAACTAATGGGCAAAATAGCCAGCTAATATTAAATGACAGTATTAAACTCACATATGTCATTATTAATTCTAAATTTAAATCGACTAAATCCCCCAATCCAAAGACAGACAGCCAATTTGAATAGAAAACTAAAACCCATCAGTATGCTGCATCCAGACCCATCTCACATTCAAGGATACAAAAAGACTCAAAACAAGTGATGGAGAAAGATTTACCAACCAAACAGAGAGCAAAAATAAATAAATAAAAAGCAGAAGTTAAAATTTTTGCCTCTGACAAAATAGTCGTTAAAGCAACAAAGATCAAAGAAGCAAAGAAGGACATTATACAATGATAAAAGGATCAATGCAACAACAAGAAGAGCTAAAGATCCTAAATATATACGCACCCAATACAGGAATACCCAGACATACAAGACTAATAAAGAGACTTAGACTCCCACACAATAATAGTGGAAGACTTCAAAATTATTATTAGACACATCAATGAGACAGAAAATTAACAACGATATCCAGGACTTGAACTCAGATCTGGAACACGTAAGCATAATTAACATTTATAGAACTCTTCACTTTAAATACACAAAATATACACTCTTATCAGTACCACATCATATCAACTTACAAATTTAAACGAAATGCTGGTTGGCTCCTTGTTTGTTATTCTGTTCCCTCATTTTCTTTTATGTCTCCATTATAGGACAATTGTAGGCATACCCATATTTAGATTGCATTCTAGCCTGGGCAATAAAGCAATACCCCCATCCTCTCTCCCTCTTCCTCTTTCTCTTTCTTCCTCTTCTTTATGCTTTTTCTTAAAAAAAAAAAAAATTACACAAAGTAGTTGGGCGCGGTGGCTCAAGCCTTTAACCCCAGCACTTTGGGAGGCCGAGGTGGGTGGATCACGAGAAAAAAAAAAAAAAAAAAAGCAGATTTCTTATTCTTATTATTATTATGCTTTAAATTCTGTGGTACATGTGCATGTTTGTTACATAGGTATACACATACCGTGGGGGCTTCTTGCACCCATCAACCCATGATCTACCTTAGGTATTTCTCCTAATGCTATTCTTCCACTAGGCCCAACCGCAACAGGCCCCGGTGTGTGATATTTTCGTCCCTGTGTCTATGTACTCTCACTGTTCAACTCCCACTTATGAGTGAGAACATGTGGTGTTTTGTTTTCTGTTCTTGTGTCAGTTTGCTGAGAATGATGGTTTCTAGCTTCATCCATGTCCCTGAGAAGGACACAAACTCATCCTTTTTCATGACTCTATAGTATTTCATGGTGTATATGTGCCACATTTTCTTTATCCAGTTTATTATTGATGGACATTGGGGTTGGTTCCAAGTTTTTGCTGTTGTGAACAGTGCCACAGTAAACATACATGTGCATATGTCTTTGTGGTAGAATGATTTATAATTCTGTGGTTATATACCCAGTAATGGGATTGCTGGGTCCAATGGCATTTCTATTTCTAGATTGTTGAGGAATCACCACACTGTCTTCCACAATGGTTGAACTAATTTACACTCCCACCAACAGTGTAAATGAGTTCCTATATCTCTACATCCTCTCCAGCATCTGTTGTTTTCTGACGTTTAAAATTATTGTTTTTTTGAAATGACAAGTGATGATGAACTTTTCATTATATGTTTGTTGGCTTCATAAATGTCTTCTTTCCAGGAGTGTCTGTTTATATTCTTTGCCTACTTTTTGATGGAGTTGGTTTTTTTCTGGTAAACTTAAGTTCTTTATAGATTCTGCATATTAGTCCTTTGTCAGATGGATAGATTGCAAAAATTTTCTCCCACTCTGTGGGTTGCCCATTCACTTCGATGATAGTTGTGTTTTGTTTCATTTTAGTTTTCTGTGAAGAAGCTTTTTAGTTTATTTAGATCTCATTTGTCAATTTTGACATTTGTTGCCATTGCTTTTGGTGTTTTAGTCATGAAGTCTTTGCCTATGCCTATGTTCTGAATGGTATTGCCTAGGTTTTTTTCTAGGGTTTTTATCATTTTAGGTCTTCACTTTTAGTCTTTTATCCATCTTGTGTTAATTTTTGTATAAGGTGTAATTAAGGGGTCCAGTTTCAGTTTTCTGCATATGGCTACCCAGTTTTCCCAACACCTTTTATTAAATAGGTAATCCATTCCCGATTGTTTTTTTGGTCTAGTTTGTCAAAGTTCAGATGGTTGTAGATGTGTGGCATTATTTTTGAGGGCTCTGTCCCATTCCATTGCTCTATATATCTGTGTTGGTTCCAGTACCATGCTGTTTTGGTTACTGTAGTTTGGTAGTATAGTTTGAAGTCAGGTAGCATGATGTCTCCAGTGATGTCCTGTTTGCTTTGCTATGCGGGCTCTTTTTTCATCCCATATGAAATTAAAGGCAGTTTTTGGCAATTCTGTGAAGAAAGTCACTGGTAGCTTGATGGGAATAGCATTGAATCTATGAATTAGTTTGAACCATGGGGCTATTTTTATAATGCTGATTTTTTTGTATCCATGAGCATGGATTTTTAAAATGTGTTTGTGACCTCTCTTATTTCTTTGAGCAATGGTTTGTAGTTCTCCTTTAAGAAGAACTTTGAGTACGGACCCAGGAAGGACAAGGCAGCGGTCTTGGTTCTCCGTGAGTCCATGCTTAACGTTGAACTTATATCCCTTTAAATACCAGCTGTTTCTCCAATTTAAGTTCATAGTAGTTGTAACTGATGGGTTGCCATAGGTTGTAGCTTGACTTATACCATGGAATTCATTCAAATTGCATATATAAACAGTTTCAGTATTGGCTGATTTAGAATGACAGTCTGACAAAATGTTTTCTTGGTATTCAATTAAGTTTTCTTCTACTTGGGTAGGAGTTTTAAAAACAAGTAAGTCTTTTCATTAAAATTCCAGGAAATCTTACACAGTCCTTAAACTATTTGGGATTATTTGACAAATGATGTGATTCTAAAGTTTCCAGAAATCAGTATTCAAGAGCTCTTTTTCATGGTCTTTCCATTATTTCAGGAACCTTCTAAAAGACACCATATTCTAGGACATTTTGTGCTTGTGAAGTTTTCAGAAACTGCATCAGTATTAAGCAGTTAAATGTGGAAATGATGTTAAATAGTTATAGTTACATGATTGACAAGAAAATTTGTTCATTTCTGTGGTCTACAGTTTATCATGGAAACAATATAATTGATAGCATATATTTTGACGTATTACAATTTTAGGAATTTCATACAATTTTCAAACGTATATGAACATTGATTACAATATAATCTGAAAAAGGTAAAATATTTCTTATTTTGACAGTGCTTCTTATGTAAAAATATGTCAAGTAATTCCATATATTTCTCTTTTCGATTTTTCAGTGCCCTCTTTTGCATTCCAAATTAAGAAGTCAAAAAGACTTAATTTTGAAGATAAAATTGGATTTGGGGAAGTGTATCAAATATATTAATATTGATATAAATATACTAAAGGCCTAAAACACTTGATATAAAATGGAATGCCAGGTCACAGTAAGTCATTCATTTAACCAAAATGGTAACTCAAAAAATGTTTAAAGGCAAAAGCCTTTACTCATTGTTAGAAGACTCAGTTTTTCAAGCAATGTGTGTCTTTCCCTTCTTTTTCCTGTAATTTGTTTGAGGAGAGACAGAAATCTTTTTTATTCTTTAATATTATGTTAAAATCATATTCAAGAAAGAAAGCCAAATTTCTCTCTTGCATTAGTGTACTGTTAATGTCAACTCAAATTTTTAATAAAACCTTAAAGATGAATTCATCCAGTCTTCATCAGTTTGACTATAAGTTGAAATTCTTATAAGCTTTTGATAACCTTTTACAAATTTGTATTAAACAAAATTAGTGCTCTAAGAAAACCCTGTTGTGTTTTTATTCCAATGTTCAATTTATGGAAAAACTGAACAATACTCCTTTAAATTTAGCCAGTGTGTTCACACGGTGTTTCTTTTACAAGATGACTAGTTCACAAACCTTCCACAACTTGCTCAAACCTTTAGCTTCATTCTATTTAAGTCAAAACACTTTTTAACCTTCTGTACTAAGCAAAATTTACATTCTAATGTCTTATAATGTTTTACTGAAAGCACATTTCATTTTTTCCACAAAGCTTCCATGTAAAACTTTTTCATTAGTTTCAATTACATGTTACTATGTTAGCTCTTAGCAATTTTTTTTTTTTTTTGTGAAACACCTGGCAGGTAAGTGGTTTTAATGTTGTACTAAGTATGAAGCCTAGGACACCAGACACAAGTGCATGTAAAGTCTGACTTTTTCAAGCATAGCCAGGGACCACGGCTAACTCCACATGTTCCCAGACCTTACCTAGAATCTAGTGACTCCAAAGCAGGTAAGTTGAGCAAATTTTAAAAGTCGAAAAAAGCAGTGTATTACTTTAAAGCATTTTACAAACCTAATATCTGACCTGCCTAATTTAGAGCTAATGTCTTTATTTTACCAATAAACTTTAAACCTGTCTTTATTTCTCAAATATTACTAACATCATGCGAAGTAAAAGGTACTAGAGTTCTTATTCTTCTGAAAGAATTAATTTGATTTAAACATTTATTATTTTAAAGCCAATTAAAGTCCTTTTTTATTTATAAACATCACCCACAACACAGAAAAATACACAGAATAGATCCAGTAGTCGTAAGATTTTTCATTTGCCAGTTTTTGGTTTTCTTTTTTCCTTTTTTTTTTTTTACATTGAACTGATGATATTCATATACATAGATTGCCATCAAATGTTTCAATTTAACAGGAGATTATAGAACACACTTTAACAGTATTCTAATTTGAAGAAAATATATATTTAGGTAAGGATTCATAGCATTTATCTTTTATAACACTTTTAATTTAGCATTTGTGTACTGTAACATTTCTATATATAATATTTTATGTATGTTACTCATATTTGTAAAGATTACACATATCTCAGAGGTGAAGACTGTAAATATTAAATGTATTCATTCTCCTATCTTCTGAAGCACTTAAGTCAGAGGAACTAAATTATTCATTCTAATTTGACAACTCACTATCTTGTAACATATAATGCTTAGAAGAGCTCAGTAAAACAAATCTCTAGTTACCTTGAAATTGTTTGTTTTTAATACTTCATTAGGAAATAAATTCCAGTTCAAATTTTTTAAATTATGCCCCTTGTTCTTCCATGTCTTTCCAACATAGGATTAGAAAGACTTTCTTTATAAGACGAGACTCAGGGAATTAGTACCCAATGTTGAAATTGGCTCTCAGGAAAGCCTCCAGAGAGGAAGTCTTCTAGTTGGGGACTGATAATCCTCATTTTTATTACTGTACACTGTTACTTCCCTGAAAGTAAGGGAGAATCCTTGGGGATTGTGATATATCTCTCTTCACTTTTCCTGATTTCCCTTCCCATGGTCAGGAATTTTTATTTATTTATTTATTTATTTATTTATTTATTTATTTTGTAATTAAGTTCTGAAGTGCATGTGCAGATCTTGCAGGATTGATGCATAGGTAAACACATGTCATGGTGGTTTGCTGCCTGCATCCCCTCATCACCTACATGAGGCACTTCTCCCAATGTTCTTGTGCTGTGTTTTTCAGCTCCGTGAAGTCATTTATGTTCTTCTCTAAGCTGATTATTCTAGTTAGCATTTCATCTAACCTTTTTTCAAGGTTTTTAGCTTCTTTGCATTAGGTTAGAACATGTTCCTTTATCTCAGAGAAGTTTGTTATTACACATCTTCTGAAGCCTGCTTCTGTCAATTCATCAAATTCATTCTCCATCCAGTTTTGTTCCCTTGCTGGTTAGGAGTTGTGATCCCTTGGAGGAGGAGAGTCATTCTGGTCTGTGGTGATTTCATTTTTTTTGTGTTTTTTTCTTCCATACTTTGTGGATTTTTCTACATTTGGTCTTTGAAGTTTGTGACTTTTGGATGGGATCTCTGAGTGGACATGCCTTCTGTTGATGTTGAAGCTACTTCTTTCTCTTTTTTTTTTTTCTTTTTTCAGTTTTTCTTCCAACAGGCCTCTCTGCTATAGAACTACTGGCGGTCCACTGGAGAGTGTGTTTGCCTGGGAATCCCCTGTGGTGCTGCAGAACAGCAAAGATTGCTGCCTGTTCTTTCCTCTTGTAGCTTCATCCCAGAAGGGTACCCACCAGATATCAGCCAGAGCTCTCCTCTATGAGGTATCTTTTTGGATATATGGTGGTCAGTGAGTCACTTGAGGAGTCAGTCTCTCCCTTATCTGAGCTCAAGTGTTGGGCTGGGAGCTTCATTGCTCCATTGAAAGCTGCTGGGCAGGGACGTTTAAGTCTGCTGCAGCAGAACTCACAGTTACCCCTTTCCCAGGTGCTCTGTTCCTGGAAGGTGATGTTTTATTTGTAAGTCTCTGATGTGCTGCTGCCTTTTTGTGTCAGAGGTGTCCTGCTCAGCAAGGAGGGAGTCTAGTCGCAATCTGCCTGTAGAGGCACTGCTGAGCTGCTGTGGGCTCAGTCCAGATGCTGTGTAAACTTTGCTTTTGTTTACACAGGTAAGGTTAGAACTGCCTCGGCATCGGTGGATGCCCTTTCCCCCACTGAGCTCCATCATCCCGGGTTGAGCTCAAACTGTTCTGCTGACTGTAAAACTGTCATGCCAGTGGGCTTCAGTTGGCTGGTCTTTGTTGTGGGACACCTGCCACTCAAGGTCACTTGGCTCCCTGCCTTCAGCTCCCCTTTTTTCTGGGGAGTGGGAGGCTCTGTCTTGCAGGCATTCCAGGTGCCAGCCAAAACGGCCACTGAGATTTGTGCTTAAAACTCATGTCACTGGCTGAAGTGGCCTCTCAGATTCGTGCTGGTCAGCCACAGCGCTTGTTGGCCCAGCTAAAATCTCCTGGTGTGGGATATAAAGACCATGGGACAAGTGCAGTATCTGAACTGAAGTGCAGGAGTGGCTTTAGAAGTTCCCCAATGGCCTCTGTTGGGTAGGAGGGACATCCTCCAGCCAGTTGCACTTCCCAGGTGAGTCAGTGCTCCACCCTGCCTCAGTTTGCCCCCCTTAGGCTATGCCCACTGTGCAAGCAGTTCCATTGAGGTGAACCTGGTACCTTGGTTGGAAATGTCGAGGTCACTTGCCTTCTGCATTGTTCTCACTGGGAACTGTGCTCCAGAGCAGTTCCTATTCTGCCATCTTGGCAGAAGTATGGAAGCTTCTAAAGAAGCTTTAAGTGCTAGTAAATATAGATTAAATGAATGAATGATAGATAAGCAAAAGAATTCGAGAAAGAAGGCAGAAGGAAAAAGGAAGAAGAGACAGAAGAAAATGGAGGAGACCAGTGTGGCAGGGGGGAGGAGAAGAGAGAGAACTAATGGCTGTCATAATTTTATTTTAAAAACATTATCTACAATAATTAATATCACCCAACAGAAAAGTGTTATTTAAGGGGAACACTCAACCCATCAGCAATGAAAAGCAGCTAGTTCACTGAAATTGATATTCCATATCATCATCTAAGTCAAATATATTTTATTAATAATATTTGATTGATGAGAGAAGTAGCTTTTCTGTTTCTATTTTGGAGAGATAATCAAAACAAATGCCAGTGTTTACCATCCTTTCAAGCCATGTCCTCATATGTTTTAATTTTAGTGGGATAAGGGAAAAATGACTGTGGATAGTGACATTCCTCATTACTGTGACAACAGTCTCTCAAAGTTCTCACAGCACAATAATATAGTTTTACAGACCCATTTATCAAATACTTTCACCCGAAATTGAGAAAATATTTAAGGAGAATGAAACCAACTGGTGATTCTATTCTCATCATTTTTTAAGAATTTTTTTTAAATTTTACTTTAAGTGCGTAGAATATCTGGCATTTCTCCCCAAGTTATCCTTCCGCACCCTCCACTCCCTGGCCGCCCTCCACTGTCCCTCTCCTAACCCCCACAACTGCCCCCAGTGTGTGACGCTTTTCTCCCTGAGTTCACGTGTTCTCATTGTTCCACACCCACCTATGAGTGAGAACATGTGGTGTTTGGCTTTCTGTTCTTGTGTCAGTTTCCTGAGAATGATGGTTTCCAGATTCATCCAAGTTCCTGTGAAGGACACGAACTCATCGTTTTTTATGGCTGCTTACTATTCCATGGTGTATATGTACCACATTTTCTTTGTCCAGTCTATCATTGATGGGCATTTGGGTTGGTTCCAGGTCTTTGCTATTGTACACAGAACTGCAATGAACATATGTGTGCATGTGTCTTTATAGTAGAACAATTTATAGTTCTTTAGGTATATACCCAATAATGGGATTGCTGGGTAAAATGGAATTTCTATTTCTAGATCCTTGAGAAATCGCCAGACTGCCTTCAACAATGGTTGAACTAATTTACACTCCCCCAACTGTGTAAGAGTGTTCCTATTTGTCCACATTCTCTCCAGTATCTGTTGTCTCTAGATTTTTTTGATGATCATCATTCTAAATGGCATGAGATGATATCTCAAAGTGGTTTTATTTTGCATTTCTGAAATGACCACTGATGATGAGCATTTTTTCATGTTTCTTGACCTCATATATGTCTTCTTTTGAAAAGTGTCTGCTCATATCCTTTTCCCACTTTTACATGGGGTTGTTTGTTTTTTTTCTTGTACATATATTTTAGTTCCTTGTAGATTCTGGATATTAGCCCTTTGTCAGATGGGTAGATCACAAACATTTTTTCCCATTCTCTTGGTTGCTGATTCACTCTAATGGTGATCCTTTTGCTGTACAGAAGCTGTGGAGGTTAATTAGATCACATTTGTCTATCTTGGCTTTTATTGCTATTGCTTTTGGTGTTTTAGTTAGGAAGTCCATGCCTATGCCTATGTCCTGTATGGTTTTGCCTACATTTTCTTCTAGAGTTTTTATGGTGTTAGGTTTTATGTTTAAATATTTGATCCATCTGGAGTTAATTTCAGTGTAAGGTGACAGGTAGGGGTCCAGTTTCTGCTTTCAGCATATTGCTAGTGAGTTTTCCGGACACACTTTATGAAACATGGAGTCCTTTCCTCATTGGTTGTTTTGCCAGGTTTGTCAAAGATCAGATGGTTGTACATGTGTGGTGTTTTTTCTGGGGTCTCTATTTTGTTCCATTGGTCTATGTCTCTGTTTTGGTACCAGTACCATGCTGTTTTGATACCAGTACCATGCTGTTTTGATTACTATAGCCTTGTAGTATAGTTTGAAGTCTGGCAATGTGATGTCCCTGGCTTTGTTCTTTCTGCTTAGAATTGTCTTGGCTATGTGGGATCTCTTGTGATTCTATATGAAGTAGAAAGTGTTTTTTTTTTTCAGTTCTGTGAAGAAGTTCATTGGTAACTTGATGGAGATAGCATGGAATCTATAATTACTTTGGGCAGTATGGCCATTTTCATGATACTGATTCTTCCTAACCCTGAGCATGGAATATTTCTCCATCTGTTTGTGTCCTCTGTTATTTTGTTGAGCAGTGGTTTGTAGGTCTCCTTGAAGAGGTCCTTTACATCCTTTTTTAGTTGTATTCCTTGGTATTTTATTCTCTTTGTAGCAGTTGTGAATGGGAGTTTACTCTTAATTTGGCTCTATGTTTGTCTGTTGGTATATAGGAATGCCTGTGACTTCTACACAATTATTTTGTATACTGAGACTTTGCTGAAGTTGCTTATCAGTTTCAGAAGATTTTGGACTGAGACCATGGTCTTCTAAATATACAATCATGTCATCTGCAAATAGATACACTATGACTTCCTTATTTCATAATCGATTACCCTGTATTTCTATTTCTTGGCTGATTGCTCTGGCTAGAATATCCAATAATATGTTGAATAGGAGTGGTGAGAGAGGGCATCCTTGTCCAGTGCCTGATTTCAAAGGAATTCTTCCAGCTTTTGCCCGTTCAGTATGATATTGAACTGAACAAGCTGTAGGCTTGTCATACATAGCTTTTATCATTTTATGCTAAATTCCGCCAGTAACTAGTTTATTGAGAGTTTTTACCATGAAGCGCTGTTGAATTTTATCAAAGACCTTCTCTGCATCTATTGAGATAATCATGTGGTTTTGGACTTTGGTTCCTTTATGTGATGGACTACATTTATGGATTTGCATATGTTCAACCAGGCTTGCATTCCTGGGGTGAAGCCTACTTGTTCGTGACAGATAAGCTTCTAGATGTGCTGTTGCAGTCAGTTTGCCAGTATTTTATTGAAGATTTTTTCATCGATATTCATCATGGAGATTGGGCTGGAGTTTTCTTTTTTAGTTGAGTCTCTGCCAGGTTTTGGTATCAGGATGATGTTGGTCTCACAAAATGAGTTAGGGAGGATTCTCTCTCTTCGTATGGATTGATAGTTTCAGAAGGAATGAAACCAGCTTCTTTTTGTATTTCTGGTAGAATTCATCTGTGAACCCTCTGGACCTGGACTTTGTTTGGTTGGTAGGCTATTGATTCCTGCCTCTACTTCAGCCCTTGTTATTGATCTACTCAGGGTTTCAACTTCCTCCTGGTTTCGTCTTGGTAGAGTACAAATGTCGAGGAATTTATTCATTTCATCCAGGTTTACTGGTTTATATGCATAGAGTTATTTGTAGGAATCTCTGATTGTAGTTTGTATTTCTGTGGAGTCGGTGATGATATCCCCTTTATCGTTTTCTATTGCATCTATTTCATTCTTCTCCCTTTTCTTTTTTATTAATCTGGCTAGGGCTCTGTCTATTTTGTTGATCTCTTCAAAAAATCTGCTCCTGGACTTATTGATTTTATGAAGGGCTTTTTGTGTCTCTGTCTCCTTCAGTTCTGTTCTGATCTTAGTTAATTCTTGTCTTCTGCTAGCTTTTGAGATTTTTTTGACCTTTCTCTTCTAGCTCTTTTAATTTTTACAATAGAGTGTCAATTTTAGATCTTTCCTTGCTTCTCTAGTTGGCATTTATTACTATAAATTGCCTTCTCGACACTGCTTTAAAAGTGTCCCGGAGATTCTGGCACGTTGTGTCTTTGTTCTCATTTGTTTCAAAGAACATCTTTATTTCTGCCTTCATTTCATTGTTTATCCAGTCGACATTCAGGAGCCAGTTGTTCTATTTTCATGAAGTTCTGCAGTTCTGAGTTAGTTTCTTAATTCTGAGTTCTAATTTGATTGCATATGGTCTGAGAGACGGTTATGATTTCATTTGTTTTGCATTTACTTAGGAGTGATTTATTTTAAATTATGTGGTCAGTTTTAGAGTAGGTGCTGTGTGGTGCTGAGCAGAATGTATATTCTATGGATTTGGGTTGGATATTTCTGTAGATGTCTATTAGGTCTGCTTGGTCCAGATCTGAGTTCATGTCCTGGACCTCCTTCTTAATTTTCTGTCTCAATGATATGTCTAACAGTGACAATGGAGTGTTAAAGTATCCCATTATTATTATGTGGGAGTCTAAGTCTCTTTGTAAGTCATTAAGGACTTGCATTATGTTCCTCGGTGCTACCCTGGTGCTCCTGTATTGAGTGCATAAATATTTAGGATCGTTAGCTCTTCTTGTTGCATTGATCCTTTTACCTTTATGTAATGCCCTTCTTTGTGTC
This sequence comes from Saimiri boliviensis, assembly GCF_048565385.1. NCBI lineage: Eukaryota > Metazoa > Chordata > Mammalia > Primates > Cebidae > Saimiri > Saimiri boliviensis. Next base: position 46,630,629 of record NC_133466.1, on the reverse strand, counting down.
TTTTGATCTTTGTTGTTTTAAAGTCCATTTTATCAGAGACTAGGATTGCAGCTCCTGCTTTTTATTTGCTCTCAATTTGCTTGACACGTCTTTCTGCATCCCTTTATTTTTAGCCTACATGTGTCCTTGCACAAGTGATGGGTTTCCTGAATACAGAACACTGATGGGTTTTGACATTTTATGCAATCAGATGGTCTATGTCTTTTAATTGGGTCATTTAGTCCACTTACATTTAAGGATAATTTTGTTATGTGTGAATTGGATACTGCCATTTTGACGCTAGCAGGCTGTTTTGTCCTTTAGTTGACACATTGTCTTCATTGTGTCGATGGTCTTTACCATTTGGTACATTTTTGGAGTGGCTGTTACTGATTGTTCCTTTCCTTGATTAGTGCTCCTTTCAGGAGCTCTTGTAAGGCAGGCCTGGTGGTGAGAAAATCTCTCAGTAATTGCTTGTCCATAAAGGATTTTCTTTCTCCTTCGAATGTGAAGCTTAATTTGGTTGGATATTAAATTCTAGGTTGACAGTTCTTTTCTCTAAGGATGTTGAATATTGGCCCCCACTCTCTTCTGGCTTGTAGGTTTTGTGTGGACAGATCCACTGTGAGTCTGGTGGGCTTCCCTTTGAGGGTAACCCGACTTTCTCTTTTGCTGCCCTCAGCATTTTTTCCTTCATTTCGACCCTAGTGAATCTGACGATTATGTGTCTTGGGGTTGCTCTTCTTGAGGTATATCTTTGTGGTGTTCTCCATACTTCCTGGACTTGAATAGTGGCCTGCATTGCTGGGTTGGGGAAGTTCTCCTGGATAATATCCTGAAGAGTGTTTTCCAGCTTGCATTCATTCTTTCTGTACACTGAGGTGTGCCTATCAAATGTAGATTAGGTCTTTTCACATAATCCCATATTTCTTGGAGGCTTTGTTCATTTCTTTTCACTCTTTCCTCTCTATTCTTGCCTTCTTATTTTACTTCATTGCATTGATTTTCAATCTCTGATACTTTTTCTTCTGCTTGGTCAGTTCTGCCTTTGAAACTTGTGTATGCTTCATGAAGTTGTTGTGGTGTGTTTTTCAGCTCCATCAAGTCGTTTCTATTCTTCTCTAATCTATTTATTCTAATCAGTATATCATCTAACCTTTTTTCTAGGTTCTTAGTTTCTTTACATTGGGTTAGCACGCGTTCTTTTAGCTCTGAGAAGTTTGTTATTACCCACCTTCTGAAGCCGATTTCTGTCAATTCATCAGATTCATTCTCCATCTATCTTTGATCCTTAGCTGGTGAGGAGTTATGATCCCTTAAATGAGAAGAAGTCTTCTGGTTTTTGGTGTTTTCTTCCTTTTTGCGCTGGTTTCTTCCCATCTTAGTGGCTTTATCTACCTGTGGTCTTTGTACTTGGTGACTTTCAGGTGGGGTCTCTAAATGGATGCCCTTTTTATTGATATTGAAGCTGTTTCTTTCCACTTAGTTTTCCTACTAACAGTCAGGCCCCTCTGCTGCAGGATCACTGGAGGTGCTGTCAAGATCCCACTCACCTGGAGATCACCCGTGGGGCTGCAGAACAGCAAGGGTTGCTGCCAGTTTCTGCCTCCGCTATCCTCATACCAGAATGGTACCCACCAGATGTTGGCCTGAGCTTTCCTTTATGAGGTGTCTTTTTGTGTATATGGGGCTCAGAGAATTGCTTGAGGAGACATTCTGTCCCTTATAAGAGCTCAAGTGCTGTGCTGGGAGTTCCGTTGTTTTGTACAGAGCTGCTGAGCTGGTACCTTTAACTCTGCTGCAGCTGAACTCATAACCTGCTGTTTTCCCAGGTGCTCTGTCCTAGGAAGGTCAGCCTTATTTATAAGTTCCTGCCATGCTGCTGCCTTTTTTCTTAGATGCCCTGCCTGGCACAAAGTAGTCTGCATTGGTAGTGGCAGACTGCCTTGGTATTGGGGGATGCCCTTCCCCCCACGAAGTTGGGCCATCCCAGTTCCAGCTGCACTTTTTGTGAAACTCTTAATCCAGAGTGTTTCAGATTTCTTGTCTCGTGGGTGTGGTACCCATCAAGCCAGATCCCATCACCTGGTTTCCTGTCTCAGCCCCCTCCCTTTCAGTTGAATGGACAGCTCTGTCTCCCAGGCATTCCAGGCACCAGTTGAAATGGCCACCCAAACTTTTGTGAGTTTCTTTGTCCTGATGCATCCCTGGCTGAAACTGCTGAAATGAAAACTCATGGCACTTTTATGCTCAGGAATCTCCTGGTCTGTTGGCAGTGAAAACTTCTTTGGAAATGTAGTGAGCACTCACTCTCTGCACTGTTCTTGCTGGGAACTACATTCCGAAGATGTTCCTATTCAGGCATCGTGGATCTTCCTTAATCTTATGATTTCTAAGAAAAACTCTATAAGTCCTATCTTATTTATTATTAATATTTTGAATTAAATATTATTTAATATTTAATGTTTCTTTTGTATTATGTGTTTACACCACAGACGTAACGGTGATTTTCTGGAGGATCACTAGAACTAGCATCAGACAACATAGGGAAAATTCTTCACAATATACTATATACATCTGTGTGTATTACACACATGTACAGGTAAATACACACACACACACATATATATACACACCTATATACATACACACACACACAAACACACACACACACACACACGTTTATTTTGAAACAGAGTCTCACACAGGCTGTCGCCCAGGTTGGAGTGCAATGGCATGATCTCAGCTCACAGCAACCTCCACCTACTGGTTCACGTAATTCTCCTACCTAAACCTTTTGAGTAGCTGGGATTACAGGTGCACACCACCATTCCTGGTTAATTTTTTTATTTTTAGTAGAGACGAAGTTTCCCTATGCTGGCCACACTGGTCTCGAACTTCTGACCTCATGATCCATGCACCTCAGCAGCTAGGATTATAGGTGTGAGCCACTGCGCCCAGCCACATGTAGAAGTGCAGTACTACATAGAACACTGAACATTACATGCTGCTGGGATTACAGGTGTGAGCCACAGTATCCAGCTGCATATATTTTTTTATTTCTCTTTTTAAGAATTCTGATCTTAAATGAGTTCACAGTTGGATGTAGAAGCGCAATGCTTAGATGCAGATGTGTACATATAGGATACAAAACTTAGATTTAAGTTATGAATAAATGTAATTCTTATAACTGACTATAACAGTATTAGAAAAGTCATATATTGATAAAACCTTCTTCAGAAAAAGGAACTTGAAAACTTAGAGGAACTGCTTCTGTCCAAATATATGCATAGCTAAGGCTCTTACAATGGTGTGGTTTATAGGATAGATATCAGAGTGTAAATCCAATTTTTAAAACGTAGTCAAATGTATTAATCTTATATTTTTTGCCTATGATTATTTTGTTATTCAGAGAAAGGCTTTTCCAATTCCAAAATTCTTTAAAATCCTCTAGTGATTTATTTTTCGTGGTGTTTAAATCAATATTGAAACTTTCTGGAATTTACACTCTATTAGGTTTGAAGATTTGTTCAACTTTTTTTCAGTTACATATTCACCATGGGAATTCTTTCATTATACAAATATACATCTTATGCTTTAAATTCAGAGGAAATTATGATATGTTATTCTATTGTGTGCTAACTAAAATGTTGCTTTGTTGACTTAGAATTCTCTTAGCCATAAGAAAGAAAAAGATCTCTTGCATGAAAATAGCATGTTCTGGGAAAAAAATTGCCATGCTTAGACTGGAACTAGACAAAATTCAACAGCAGAACCTGCTAAGGGAAAAAAATTTTTTTTGGAGGACATTGAAAGTGTGAAAGAAAAGAATGCTAATATTCAAAAGGCTATAAAATTGGATAAGGAAGAATGAACAAAGACAGTATTTAAAGACAGTGGACAGCTTAGCATTTTGACAACGAAGAATAAAATGGTCAGTTCTGAATTGGAAAATGTGAGACACAACTAGGAAACGCTGGAAATGAAAATTCAGTCATGTCCTTGTAGACTGGCTACTGCTCTACATGACTGTGACCAAAGCCAGATAGCAGAAAGAGACTTCTTTCCAGAGAACAAAACCTCAACAGGTTTATTTACAGGAGACAATGAATTCTCATACATCTAACCTGAAAGAGAACAGCAAGATTCTTTCTGAACAACTGTAATGCTTATTGTAAAAATTAACAGCCTAAAAATTCAGCTCCATCACACAAGGTAAACTGTGAAAGAAAAGACAGGACAGGCTGCCATCTTTCCTGTTGGAGGAACTTAATTATTCCAGCCTGTGGGCATTGGAGAGTACAAACCGACCTGGGGCAGAAGAGTTCCCGCAGCACAGCACAGCTGCTTTACCAAATCATGGCCAGACTGCTTCTGTCAGCAGGCACCTGATCCTGTTCCTTCTTACTGAACAGGACCTCCCACCTGGTGCTTACAGCTACCCTCACAGGTGTTCCCTGGCCTATGGAGATATGAAACATTCCTTAGACAGAGCTCCCACAGAGAAAGGCAGGCCACCATCCTTGTTATTTGGATGACTAGGTTCTGGCCTTAGGGCTTTGTAGAACCCAAGCTGACCAGGGGTGTAAGTGGTAGCTCAGCACAGCAGAGCCACCTTGCAAAAACATGGCCAGACCCTTGTTTAAGTCAATCCCCAACCACATTTTTAGTCACTGGGTACAGCTTTTCAACCAGGGTCTCTGGCTGCCTTCACTGCTGTTCTCTGGCTGACAGATGTTTCAGGCCTCCTTGAATCAGAGCTTCCAGAGAGAGGACCAGACTGTAATCTTTGTTGTTTGGGCAACTCAGCCATTTCAACCTTGGGACTTCAGAGTGTCTGAGGGAACCAGGGGCTGAAGTGAACCCCCAGCACAGCACAACTGCTCTACAGAAACATGGCCAGACTTTTTTAAAAGCAAGTCTCTGATCTTGTTCCTCCTGACTAGACAAGACTTCTGAGCTTGTTTCCAGCCACCTCTCGTAGTTGTGTCCAGATTGGCAACAGGATTGTACCTCAGTGGTACAGAGGTCCCAGAGGAAGAGGCAGGCTATTATCTTTGTCTTTTTGCAGGCTTCGCTAGTGATACCTTGAGTCGCTGGAAGATATGAGGCAATTAGGTACTGGAGTGGACCCCCAGTATACCACAGCAGCCTTATGGGAAAGTGGCTGAACCGTTACGTGGGTGCTGGCTTCCAAATCTCCTCAATGAGCAGGTCCTCCTGGCTTGGGTCTTTATCCAGGACCCCACTGAAGCCAACAAGCCAGTAGCAACTTGGCAATTTCTTGGACAGAGCTTCACAGATCGACTGAAATCCTCTCTGCCACTGCCTCTGCAGTGGATCTGCCCTTGTTACGTTCAGAATATCAAGAAAGCAAAGACCCTAAGTGCCATATTGATAACTCTAACAAGCTGCAGTTGACCCAAGGAACAAGGCAGTCCATCTCTTGTGGATACCACTTACCCCCCACTGCTTATCACTGGACAGGGAACTCTGGCTTGGGCCCATAGAACAGACCCTCTATCCTGTGATGATTACACTAAGTGATGGCTAACTCACATCTCTCTGGGGTAGAGCCCGCAGGAGACAAGCAAAGTGATGGAGCAGGAAGCCAGCTGAAGTGAAGCCCAGAGGGCAGGCACAGCTATCTCTCTAGGCTCTACTGGGTCTTATGAGACACTTTATCCCAGCACTTTAGGACTGTGGAGGTCTGATCAGCCACATCTCATGTGAAGATTGCCCAGCAGAGATCACGTATGTGATTTTCCCTATTAATAAAAGGAGACTTGCTTAAAAAAGAAGTCTGGCCACGTTTTTGTAGAGCAGCTGTGCTGTGCTGGGGCCTCACTTTTCAGAGAGTTATCAGAGGCGTGATATCTACTGGGCATTCTTGCACATGAGATGAAGCTGGTCTGACCTCAGCACTCCTTAGTCTGCTTGCCTCTCCCAGGGCCCCAGCCTGGCCACACCTGCCTACAGGGCACTCTCAGCTGCCCACACCTTTGTTTCTGTGCCAGTGGACCATGCCTGAGCAGTGAAGAGATGCAGCAAATTGGACTCTTCAGGCACGGACCCGCCTCTACATTGCCTCTCCATAGTGAAGCTCTTTATACAAAAACGTCCTACGTCACTTTGCTGGTGTGTGTTTACATGAGTGGATTTTGCTGCACTTGCCCTACCAGCACATGGGAATGTAGCACGCACTTCAACCCACACCAACTCCCATTGAAGAAAGAGCCATGGTAGGCAGAGGAACAAAATCACAACCTCTGCCAACACCTTCTCCTTGTGCTAATTCTGTGCACGAAAAGGGAATGCTAATATACGTTGAGTGGTCCTTGCTGCTTAGGGGGTCACAGAGATGGCACCCAGACATGCACAGGCCAGCACCCCAGCCTGAACCAACACTACCTCCAATGCAACAGCACACACAGAAGGGGTATTCTGGCCGCCACCAAGCTGTCTTGCCTCCACCACTTCCACCACTGGGCAAATGCCAACAGGGAAGCAGGCAGTTTTGCATCTGCTAACACTCTGCCACAGCTGCCCCACTTTGCTGCCTTCAGTGCAGTATACTCCAAACTTTGAGGAGCCAGAGAACAAAGTTGAGACCCAATATCAGTTTCCCAGAGTTAAAGCACACAGCCCAGGAATTGAGAGGTGAATTTTGGCCCCCTAAAATCCTCCAAAACCAAAGGCAGCTGCCTGATTCTACTTTAAACCACAATCAAACCCTCAAGATGATCAAATATGATAAAAGAAAAATTTCCTGTGCAAAGGTCAGCAACCTCAAAGGTTGAAAGTGAATAAGCTCATAAAGATGAGGAAGAATCAGTTGAAGAACACTGAAACGCAAGAAGTCAGCATGCCTTCTTTCCTCCAGATGATTACATCAACTGTTCAGCCTGTTCAAGTTTTCAGAACTGGCCAGAGGCTGACATGTATGCAATGATACAAGTAGAATTCAGAATGTGGGTAGAAACAAGGTTCACTAAGTGAAAGAAGTATGTCATCATCCAATGCAAGGAGGCCAAAAATCATTGTAAAACATCGCAGGAGCTAACAGGCAATATATCCAGTATAAACAACATTACTGGTGCTCACTTTGGCAGCACATATATTAAAATTGGAATGATTCAGAGAAGATTAGCATGGCCCCTGCTCAAGGAGGACCTAAAAATTCATGAAGCATTCCATATTTGTAGAAAGAATCAATATCTTGAAAATGGCCATACTACCCAAAGTAATTTATAGATTCAATGCTGTCCCCATCAAGCTACCAATGATCTTATTCACAGAACTGGAGAAACCCACCTTAAACTTCATATGGAAGCAAAAGAGAGTGTGGATATCCAAGACAATGCTAAGCACAAAGAACAAAGCCAGAGGCATCATGCTACCCAATTTCAAACTATAATACAAAGCTACAGTAATCAAAACAGCATGGTACTGGTACTAAAACAGAGAAATAGAGTAATGGAACAGAACAGAGGTCCTGGTGGCAATGCCACACATATACAACCATCTCACCTTTGATAAACCTGACAAAGACAAGCAATGGGAAAAGGATTTCTTGTTTAATAATTGTTGTTGGGAAAACAGGCTACCAGTGTCCAGAAAGCAGAAACTGGACCTCTTCCTGATACCTTACAGTAGAATTACCTCCAGATGGATTAAAGATCTAGACATAAGACCTAATGCCATAAAATAATCTAGACAAAAAATAGGCAAAGCCATTCAGGACATAGGTGTAGGCAAGTACTTCATGACTAAAACACCAAAAGCATTGGCAACAAAAAGGAAAATAGACAAATGGGACCTTATTAAACTCCAGAGCTTATGTACAGCCAAAGAAACCATCATTAGAGTGAACCAGCAACCAGCAGAATGAGAAACAATTTTTGCAATCTACCCATCTGACAAATGGCTGATATCCATAATCTACAAAGAAATAAAACAGATTTACAAGGAAAAAAACAAGCAAACCGGTTCAAAAGTGGACAAAGGATATGAACAGACACTTTTGAAAAGAAGATATATATGAGGCCAATAAACATGTGAAAAAATACTCATCATCACTGGTTATTAGAGAAATCAAAACCACATTGAGATATCACCTCATGCCAGTTAGAATGGTGACCATTAAAAAATCTGGAGACAACAGATACCAGAGAGCATGTGGAGAAATAGGAACACTTTTACACTGTTGCTAGGAGTACAAACTAGTTGAACCATTGTGGAAGGCAGTGTGGCACTTGCTCAAGGGCCTGGAAATTGTAATTCCATTTGACCCAGCAATCCCATTACTGGGTATATACCCAAAGGCTTATAAATCATTCTATTATAAAGAAACATGCACACGTATGTTCACCGTGGCACTGTTTACAATGGCAAAGACCTGAAAATAACCCAAATGTCCAGAGATGATAGACTGGACAAGGAAAATGTGACACACATACACCATGGAATATTATGCAGCCACAAAAAACGACGAGTTTATGTCCTTTGTAGGGACATGAATCAATCTGGAAACCATCATTCTCAGCAAAGTGACAGAAGAAAGAAAATCCAACACTGCATGTTCTCACTCATAGGCAGGTGATGAATAATGAGAACACATGGACACAGGGAGGGGTGCATCACACACTGGGGTCTTTTTGGGGGTGGCCAACAGGGGGACACCAGGGGTTGGGGTGTTCAGGGAGGGATTACCTGAAGAGAAATGCCAGATGTATGTGACTGGATGGAGGCAGGAAACCACATTGCCATATGTGTACCTATGCAACAATTCTGCATGATCTGCATGTGTACCCTATAACCTGAAGTACAGCTTTTAAAAAAAGAATAAACTGATGTGATGAGCTGAAAAGCACACTACATGAATTTTTATAATGCAGCCACATGGTAATTGTGTGTGATTGCCTTATAAAAATTTTTGTAATGTGTGTGGGCACCCAAGGGTGCCCTGTAAGCAGGTGTTGCCAGGCTGGGGTCCTGGGAGAGGCAAGCAGACTAAGGAGTGCTGAGGTCAGACCAGCACCATCTCATGTGCAAGACCAGCTAGTAGAATAGATCAAGCAAAGGTAAGAGTCTCAGAGCTTGAAAACTGGCTTTCTGAAAGAAAAGAGGCAAGAATGGGGGAAAAGAATAAAAAGGAATGAACAAAACCTTTGAGAAATAAAGTATTATGTAAAAAGGTGAAATATATGCCATATTAATGTACCTGAAAGAGATGACAAAAATGTAACCAAATTGGAAAACATGTTTCAGAATATCATTCATCAGAATTTCCCCAACCTAGCCAGGCAGAACAACATTGAATTCAGGAAATCTAGAGAACCTCAGATATGCCACAAGAAGAACATCTCTAAGACACATAATCATCAGGTTCTCCAAGATGAAAATGAAATAAAACTTGTCAAAGGCAGCTAGCGAGAAAGACAAGGTCACCTACAAAAGGAATCCCATCAGACTAACAGTGAACTGCTCAGCTGAAACCCCACAAGCCAGAAGAGATATTCAACTACTTAAAGAAAAAAATTTCAACCTGGAATTTCAAGTCCAGCAAAACTAAGTGTCATAAGTGAAGGAGAAATAAGATCATTTTCAGTCAAGCAAATGCTGAGGGAATTCATTACCAGCAGATCTATCTTACAAGAGCTCCTGAAAGTAGAATTTAATATGGAAAGAAAAGATCATCACCAGCCACTACAAAAATGCACTGAATTACACAGACCAGTGATGCTAAAAAAACAAACCACGTACACAAGTCTGTGAAGTTATCAATTAGGAGCATGATGACAGGATCAAATACTTACATATCATTGCTAACTTTAAATGTAAATGGGCTAAATGCTCCAAGTGAAAGACATAGGGCGACAAGATAGATAAAGAGCCAAGACTCATTTGATTATGCTGTCTTTAAGAGACCCATCTCAAATGAACTCCCACACATAGGCTCAAAATGAATGGAGAAAAATCCTTCAAGTAAATGGGAAACAGAAAAAAGCAGGTGTTGCAATCCTGGTTTCTGACAAAACAGGCTATACGAACAAAGATAAAAAGAGAAGGGCATGGGCCCGGCGCGGTGGCTCAAGCCTGTAATTCCAGCACTTTGGGAGGCCGAGGCGGGCGGATCATGAGGTCAAGAGTACAAGCCAATCCTGGCCAACATGGTGAAACCCCATCTCTACTAAAAATACAAAAAAAAAAAAAAAAATTAACTGAGCATGGTGGCATGGTCCTGTAGTCCCAGCTACCTGGGAGGATGAGGCAGGAGAATTGCTTGAACCCAGGACACAGAGGTTGCAGTGAGTTGAGATTGCACCACTGCACTCCAGTCTGGTGCCTGGCAACAGAGCGAGACTCTACCTCAGAAGAAAAAAAAAAGAGAGAGAAGGACATTGCCAATGTGGCCCTGACCTTTGATAAATGTCATTATTGCTTGATACCAACCTGGGCTATCCTTATTGTTCAAACCAACAGGATAGATGATTTGCTGAGGTTTGGGAGCTTCTGCCCCCTGGAGAGTCCCAGATCTCCCAAAATTTGGTTCAGAGCTAAGGTTGATTTTGCTTTACAGCTCCTTTTGTGAAGTTTTTCTCATTTCCGGTAAGGAAGACAAGTTGTTCTGCTTCCATGATGGTGGAGAGCAGGCACTTCCTTTCTTGAGTCTCAGCTTGCTTCTGACAGGAAAGGTGAGTGTGAATTTTTTCCTGTTTCTAAGATGGTAGAGAACAGTCATCAGCCTGAGCCTTATTTCCAAGTAAGTGGCTAAATTAGAGATTTGTCTTAAAATTTTTCCTTAATGACGAAAAGTTAAGATTACCAACCACTTAGTTTTAATTTCTCCTTAACATTAAGACACTCAGTAATCATATTTATTGTGCATTTTTTAATTTTGCTTAACTTTTTTTATTTATTTATGTTTGAGATTTTATTTCACTTTTCTTTCATCAAGTATGACCATATCTTTCTGACTTGGTCAAATCCAAGGGAATGTTCCAAATTTTGGGAAGCAAGTCATCTGAATTGGCTAAAACTCTTATAGCTGCCAAGTATGTATTTTCTAGTTTGTAGAAATTTCTTCTTTTTTTTTTTTTTTAACCTAAGAGTTTCTGTCCACATTAGGCCATCTTTTATCAGCCAAGGCCAGACTGAAGGAGCAGTGGTGACCTTCCAATCCTAAGATTCTGCCCTGTTCCCTACAGCATCCTGAGTTTGGTTCCTAAATCTAATTCTTTCTGGTTTGATATTTGTTACTTTTTAAATATCAGCAGTTTGTCCCAGCTATGATGTGGTAGTAAGAGATTCGAAAGGATTTTCTTTAAGAGCTTTATAATTAAAAGCATATTTCTTTTATTATTATTATCATCAACCTATGATCTACCTTAGGTATTTCTCCTAATCCTATCCCTCCCCTAGGCCCATCTGAAACAGGCCCAGGTGTGTGATATTTTCCTCCCTGTGTCCATGTACTCTCATTGTTCAACTCCCACTTATGAGTAAGAACACGTGGCATTTGGTTTTCCGTTCTTGTGTCAGTTTGCTGAGAATGATGGTTTCTAGTTTCATCCATGTCCCTGAGAAGAACATGAACTCATTCTTTTTCATGGCTGTGGGTGTATATGTGTGACATTTTCCTTATCCAGTTTATTATTGATGGGCATCTGGGTTGGTTCCAAGTTTTTGCTGTTGTGAACAGTGCTGCAGTAAACATATGTGTGCATATGTCTTTGTGGTAGAATGATTTATAATCCTGTGGGTATATACCCAGTAGTGGGATTGCTGGGTCCAATGGCATTTCTATTTCTAGATCGTTGAGGAATCACCACACTGTCTTCCACAATGTTTGAACTAATTTACACTCCCACCAACAGTGTAAAAGATTTCCTACATCTCTACATCCTCTCCAGCATCTGTTGTTTTCTGACTTTTTTAATTATTGTTTTTCTGAAATGACAAGTGATGATGAGCTTTTCATCATATATTTGTTAGCTTCATAAATGTCTTCTTTCCAGGAGTGTCTGTTTATATTCTTTGCCTACTTTTTGATGGAGTTGGTTTTTTCTTGTAAATTTAAGTTCTTTGTAGATTCTGTATATTAGTCCTTTGTCAGATGGATAGATTGCAAAAATGTTCTCCCATTCTGTGGGTTGCCCATTCACTCCGATGATAGTTGTGTTTTGTTTCATTTTAGTTTTCTGTGCAGAAGCTTTTTAGTTTAGTTTAATTCTGTGCAGAAGCATTTGTCAATTTTGACATTTATTGCCATTGCTTTTGGTGTTTTAGTCATAAAGTCTTTGCCCATGCCTATGTTCTGAATGGTATTGCCTAGGTTTTTTTCTAGGGTTTTCATCATTTTAGGTCTTCACTTTTAGTCTTTTCCCCATCTTGTGTTAATTTTTGTATAAGGTGTAAGTAAGGGGTCCAGTTTCAGTTTTCTGTACATGGCTACCCAGTTTTCCCAACACCTTTTATTAAATAGGTAATCCATTCCCGATGGTATTTTTGGTCTAGTTTGTCAAAGTTCAGATGGTTGTAGATGTGTGGCATTATTTTTGAGGGCTCTGTCCCATTCCATTGCTCTATATATCTGTGTTGGTTCCAGTACCATGCTGTTTTGGTTACTTTAGGCTGGTAGTATAGTTTGAAGTCAGGTAGCATGATGTCTCCAGTGTTGTTCTTTTTGATTGGCTATGCGGGCTCTTTTTTCATCCCATATGAAATTAAAGGCAGTTTTTGGCAATTCTGTGAAGAAATTGTAAATGGTAGCTTGATAGGAATAGCATTGAATCTATGAATTAGTTTGAACCATGGGGCCATTTTTATAATATAGATTTTTTGCATCCATGAGCATGGATTTTTAAAATGTGTTTGTGATGTCTCATATTTCTTTGAGCAAAGGTCTCCTTTAAGAAGAACTTTGAGTACGGACCCAGGAAGGACAAGGCAGCTGTCTTGGTTCTCCGTGAGTCCATGCTTAACATTGAACTTATATTCCTTTAAATATCAGTTGTTTCTCCAATTTAAGTTCATAGTAGTTGTAACTGATGGGTTGTCATAGGTAACTTGACTTACACCATGGAGTTCATTCAAACTGCATATATAAACAGTTTCAGTATTGGCTGATTTAGAATGACAGTCTGACAAAATGTTTTCTTGGTATTCAATTAAGTTTTCTTCTACTTGGGTAGGAGTTTAAAAAACAAGTAAGACTTTTCATTAAAATTCCAGGAAATCTTACACAGTCCTTAAAGTATTTGTGATAATTTGACAAAGGATGTGATTCTAAACTTTCCAGAAATCTGTATTCAAGAGCTCTTTTTCGTGGTCTTTCCATTATTTAAGGAACCTCCTAAAAGACAGCATATTCTAGGACATTTTGTGCTTGTGAAGTTTTCAGAAACTGCATCAGTATTAAGCAGTTAAGTGTGGAGATGATGTTAAATAGTTATAGTTACATGATTGACAAGAAAGTTTGTTCATTTCTGTGGTCTACAATTTATCATGGAAACAATATAATTGATAGCACATATTTCGGCATATTAGAATTTTAGGAATTTCATACAATTTTCAAACATATATTAACATTGCCTAGAATACAATGCGAAGAAAGTCAAATATTTCTTATTGTGACAGTGCTCCTCATGTAACAACATGTCAAATAATTCCATATACTTCTCTTTTGGATTTTTCAGTGCCCTCTTGTGCATTCCAAATTAAGAAGTCAAAAAGACTTAATTTTGAAGATAAAATTGGATTTGGGGAAGTGTATCAAATATATTAATATTGATATAAATATACTAAAGGGCTAAAATATTTGATATAAAATGGAATGCCAGGTCACAGTAAGTCATTCATTTAGCCAAAATGGTAACTCAAAAATGTTTAAAGGCAAAAGCCTTTACTCATTGATAGAAGACTCAGCTTTTCAAGCAATGTGTGTCTTTCCCTTCTTTTTCCTGTAATTTGAGGAGAGACAGAAATCTTTTTTATTCTTTAATATTATGTTAAAATCATATTCAAGAAAGAAAGCCAAATTTCACTCTTGCATTAGTGTACTGTTAATGTCAACTCAAATTTTTAATAAAACCTTAAAGATGAATTCATCCAGTCTTCATCAGTTTGACTATAAGTTGAAATTCTTATAAGCTTTTGATAACATTTTATAAATTTGTATTAAACAAAATTAGTACTCTAAGAAAAGCCTGTTGTGTTTTTATTCCAATGTTCAATTTATGGAAAAACTGAACAATACTCCTTTAAATTTAGCCAGTGTGTTCACACGGTGTTTCTTTTACAAGATGACTAGTTCACAAACCTTCCACAACTTGCTCAAACCTTTAGCTTCATTCTATTTAAGTCAAAACAATTTTTAACCTTCTGAATGAAGCAAAAATTTACATTCTAATGCCTTATAATGTTTTAGTGAAAGCACATTTCACTTTTTCCACAAAGCTTCCATGTAAAACTTTTTTCAGTAGTCTCAATTATATGTTACAATGGTAGCTCTTAGCAATTTTTTTTTTTTTTTTTTTTGGTGAAACACCTGTCAGGTAAGTTATTTTAATTTTGTACTAGGTATGGAGCCTAGGACACCAGACACAAGTGCATATAAAGTCTGACTTTTTCAAGCATAGCCAGGGAGCACGGCTAACTCCACATGTTCTCAGACCTTACCTAGAATCTAGTGACTCCAAAGCAGGTAAGTTGAACAAATTTTAAAAGTCAAAAAAAGCAGTTTATTACTTTAAATCATTTTACAAACCTAATATCTGACCTGCCTAATTTAGAGCTAATGTCTTTATTTTACCAATAAACTTTAAAACTGTCTTTATTTCTCAAATATTACTAAAGTCATGTGAAGTAAAAGGTATTAGAGTTTTTATTTTTCTGAAAAAAATAATTTGATTTAAGCATTCATTATTTTAAAGGCAATTAGAGAGTTTTTTTATTTATAAACATCACCCACAACACCTAAAAATACACAAAATAGATCCAGTAGTTGTTGCTCTTACTGTCCCCACCTGATGTCCATTTATCACTGTTGCTGACAGTGATAAATGTGTGGAATAGTTGGGGCTGACAAACATTTCACTGTGATATTCTTTTTTAGGTCAAATGAAATTTAAAGAAAATTTTATTGAAACTAAAACAAGCAGTGTTTTCAAATTTTTGCAATAAATGTTAAGCAAACAGAAGTACGAGTTACTATATTGTTAAGAGGAGGCAACAAGAAGTACATGCCTATTTCTAATTGACCAGGCACAGACCACAAGAGGCAACATGGACAAGTGTTTGAGTAGTGACTTCTTAAAAGAAACTTTTCCCTGAAAGCCACCTGGAGGGCACTGCTACTCAGAGGAAAAGAGCTTGTGAGGAGTGGACTATTGTGTGGGTAGAGGTTGAGCAGAGAAGTCACAAAGAACACATAAAATTATTACAGTGTGAAAATATCTGGAAATGACAATGACTATTAATTCTCTCTTAGATTTCTTAGATTGCTGTACTTCTTATAGACACTTTTTTTTTTTTTTTTTTTTTTTTTTTTTTTTTTTTTTTTTTTTTTTTTGAGATGGAGTCTCGCTCTGTCACCCAGGCTGGAGTGCAGTGGCAGGATCTCGTCTCACTGCCTCTGCCTTTCAAGTTCAAGCAGTTCTCCTGCCACTGCTTCCCAAGTAGCTGGGGCTGCAGTCATGCACCACCACATTCAGCTAATTTTTTTTGTATTTTTAGTAGAGACTGGGTTTCACCATGTTGGTCATGTTGGTCTTGAAGTCCTGATCTGAAATAATCCACCCGCCTCGGCCTCCCAGTGTGCTGGAATTACAGGCATGAGCCATCACGCCCGCCCTGAATACTTCTTCAGTATTATGTAGTAACACTGTGTGCATGTGTGTGTGTTGTGTATCTGTAAACATTAGAACTCATGGGTTAGTCTAGATAAAAATTGAGAACTTATATATCCGTCCCTCCATCGACTCTGTCACCCAAAAGAATCAGTTTACATTTTTGGGGAGAAGAAGAAACTTGGGTTTAGAGGCATGTTTCTTTTTAAATCTGGCGATTTTAGCATGATAATTATTTGACTTTTGGTATGCTACTCAACTTCTTTATATCTTACTATTCTCACAATAAGAAAAGGATAAATAATACCGTTGTAGAGTGTGTTTCAGAATTAAATAAGGTAATGTTTTTGGAGTTCCTGGCACTCGATATGTGACCAATAAAAAGTAGCTATTGCTATCAATTTTATCATTAATCATTATCTTTATTATTATCATTATTTATTAAGTAACCACTATGAAGCAGGAGTTATAAGAGATATGAGAAAATAATAATGAATTATTTTCTTATATTAAGTTGTTCAGGCAGAAACCTCTGTTTTCTAAGTAATAGCTGATAATAGATCTGAACTACAGAGTTCTTATGGATGACTCCCTTATAAGTAATGTTGAGTTTAGACTGCTATTTATATACAAAAATTTTAGAACAAATGCTGACAGGTGGTGATGTGTCCAGAATCAGCAGTCTTCTATTACTAGCTGTCAGCTTCACAAATTGACATCTTCACTAATTTGATCTATGCCCATAACCTTTTCCCCTTTAGTCCACAGAGCAGTCTAAATGTTTGAACAAAGATTTCACACCAACCACTAAGTTTACAAGTGAACAAAGATATATTTTTTTTTCATCGCATTTTAGGTTTTGGGGTACATGTGATGAACATGCAAGATTGTTGCATAGGTACACACTTGGCAGTGTGGTTTGCTGCCTTCCGTCCCCTCACCTGTATCTGTCATTTCTCCCCATGCTATCTCTTCCCACCTCCCCACCCCCCGCCTCTCCCCCATTTCCCCCCAAGGGACCCCAGTGTGTATTTATCATACTTTGAATGAGAATACTTCTTATATTATGGAATTTTTAAAATGTTCTGTGCCTGGGGCCCAATCAACGATTCCTATATACCATTTGGCTTCTCAGTTCCATTGCAATGACATACTGTAAGCAGTTTTAAAATTTAATTAACTATACTTAGCTTCTTAGAAGGCATTTGTTTTCTGCTTTTATAATAACCTCTCTGTTATGAAGCATGCCTTGTAGTTATCAAATGGCATCAACTCCCATAGTTAGTTCATTGGCACTCTCTGTCTGACTGCACAAAGCAATGTAAGTAATAAGAAGCCAAAGCAGAACACTAGAAAAAGCCAAAATATTATTACTCTAAAGGTTTCTCACCACAACTCTCAGGATGGAACATAATTAGATACAATAATAATAATAATATAAAGTTATAAATCCTTACATTCTCCAATTAGCTAATCAACTTAGAAGTTAATATGCACTATTTCCTTTCTTTTTGCAACTATAACAACACATCAGGAATAGGTAACTTTAACTAGATTAGTTTAACAAAAAAGAATGAGAGAAGAACCAATAGGTACAATAAGAAATGACAATGATGAAAATGCCACCAATCTCATAGAAATAAAAAAAGATCCTTAGGAACTATTATGAACACCTCTATGCAGACAAATTTTAAAAAATCTAGAGAAAATAGATAAATTTCTGGAAACATACAACATTCCAACATTGAATCAGGAAGAAAGTGAAAACTTGAAAAAGACAGTGACAAATTTTAAAATTGAATCAGTAATAGAAAAACTGCCAACTAAAAAAGTCCTGGACTCGATGGATTCACAGCTGGATTCTACCAGATGTTCAAGGAAAAACTGATATTAATCATATGGAAACTATTCCAAAAAAATGAGAAAGAGGGATTCCTCTCTAACACATTCTAAGAAGCCAGCATCTACCTGATACCAAAATCTGGTAGAGATAAAACAAAATAGTAAATCTTCAGGTCAATATCCCTAAAAAACATAGCGGCAAAAACTCTCAAGGAAATATGAGCAAACTAAAGCCAGTAACATGTTAAAATGCTAATTTGTCATGATCATGTGGGCTTTATTCCTGGAATGTAAGGCTGGCTTGGCATATGCAAATCAATAAATGTCATTCACCACATAAACAGAATTAAAGGCAAAACCATATAACAGTCTCAATAGACACAGAAAAACTTTAGATAAAATCCAACATTACTTACTGATAAAATCCTTAACAGACATGGTATCAAACGGCCATACCTCAAAACAGTAAGAGCCACGTATGACAAACCCACAGGCAGCATCATACTGAACAGGCAAACAATGAGCCATTTTCCTTGAGGCCTGAAGCAATGCAAGAGTGTCCACTCTCACCACTCCTATTCAGCATAGTACTGAATGTCCTGGCCAGAGCAGTTGGTCAAGATAAATAAATAAAAGTCATCCAAACAGGAAGAACACAAGTCAAACTATCTCTCTTCACTGTGATATGATTCTATATCTATAAAATTCTAAAGACTCTGCCAAAAGGTTCCTTGAAATATCAAATGATTTTAATAATATTTCAAGATACAAAATCAAGGCATAGAAATTAGTAACATTTCTGTACATCAATAACATGCAAGCTGAGAGTCAAATAAAAAATACAGCAGTCACATATACTGCATTCACAAATAAAATGAAATACCCAAGAATGTGGCTAACCAAGGAGGTGAAAGAGCTCTTGAAGGAGAACTACAATACAATCTTCAGATTCAATGTTATTTCTTATCAACCTACCAACATAATTTCTCACCTAATTACAAAAAATATTCTAAAACTCATATGGAAGCAGAAAAGAGCCAGAATGGCCCAAAGAATCCTAAGATAGAAGAGCAAAGCCGGAGGCATCATACTGCCCCACTTGAACATATACTACAAGGCCGAAGTGACCCAAACAGCATGGTGGTGACACAAAAACAAACATGTAGACCAACGGGACCAAATAGAGTACCCAGAAATAAAGCCACACACCTACAACCACCTGATCCAACCAATGGAGAAAAGACTCTCTGTTTAATAAATGATGCCGAAATAACTGGCTAGCCATAGGGAGAAGAAAGAAACTGGATACTCACATTTTACCATGTGCGGTAATTAACTCAAGATGGATTAAAGATCTCTAACTATAAAAATCTTAGAAGAAAATCTGGGAAATACTCTTTCTGACATTGTCCTTGGCAAAGAACTCTTGGCAAATTCCCTCAAAGCAATTGAAATTTAAAAAATTAACAAGTAAGTAGTACCTAATTAAAGAACTTCTGCACAGCAAAAGACACCTGTCAACAAGTAAACAGATAATCCACACAATGAGAGAAGATACTCACAAATTATGCATCTGATAAAGGTCTGAGACCCAGAATCTGTAAGGAATTTAAATCAATAAGCAAACAAACAACAAGAACAAAGAGAAAAACAAAACAAAACAAACCCAATTCTATCAAAAAATGGACAAGGGATATGAACAGACACATCTCAAGATAAGTTATCTTTAAAATACTATGTTATGTATTTATCATAAACATTTATATTTGAATATCATATTCTCATTATTTGCTCTATTATATACTATTTAATTGTATGTAATATACATTATGTGGTGTGTGTGTACATGTACGTGTATATATTACATATTCTGTATTGTCAACCTATGAAGTAGGGAAGGTAGGTGTTGTGTCTTGTTTATAAGTGAAGAAATAATAAAAAGGGAAATGACTTTTCTAAGGCTAGAAACTGTTGATCTAGGACTCAGTTATCACTGTAACTAGTTTAATATGTTTTTTCCTATTATCTTGCAATTACTTAAGAAATTCTAACTAATTTAATCCTTCCTGAAAGAATACACAAATGAAAACTGTTACTTTAATGTAGATTTCTACAGAGCTCTCATACCTCAAACCTCACATCAGTCCTGTGAGGTAGATTATTGTCACTTTCCCCAGTTAGACATGAGTAAAACATAGAGATTAAAGCAGCATTCAAAGTTAGGCTAACCACCTCCTCATATGTGTTGAAATCACTATTTATGAGCTGTGTGATCTTTTTCAAGTTACTTTATTACTCTGAGGCCTATTTTATTATTTGTAAAATTAATGAAGTAATAATACATAAGTTAACAGATGTCCATAGTAATTGAATATGTTTAATGTGCTTAGAAAATTATCTGGAACACAATAAGTTGTTTTAATAAAGATTTATTTTCCTGGCTTTTAAGTCAGTATCTCTCATGTATTCATTAATAGTAAACAGTAAAATAATATATGCATTTTTTCAAAAAATCAAAGGTATGTCAACTAACCTTATCTAGTCCTTTAGAGTAGCCTGTGCCCTGGAGGAAATAGCATGTCAACTCTGAATTCTGTCTATAATGAGTCCAGTTTTCAATACATAAAACTGACATAAATTAAGCCTGACACAGTTAAAATTAAAAACCAATGTGAGGCAACATTATATTGTAGCTATCAACTTCTCTACTAACTAAGGAGATGTTTTAAATAATATGTTTACTGTTAATAAATACATTTGGGGTCTAAACCCGGGAGGATGTGGGGTTTCCAGTTCCAGAACTGAGCACCCGGTTGCAGAATCATCCCAGCGGACACTCTCCGCTCCCAGAAGCTGCAGCAGCCGGTGGGTTTGGAGCATCAGAGCCCCGGGCGTCCAGGGATGAGGACCACATGTCGGGGACTTTTCCCCCGGCGCTGGCAGTCGGGGTTCTTGGCTCTTTGCATCCTCCCAGGAACCGTAGGATCACCCGTGCCCGCCCTGTCCCAGGCCGAGGGGCCCGGACTGGGCCCTTTCCTCGTGAGCCCTGGGCCTCGGCACCTCGATGTCTTCCTCCCAAAGGGCGCCCTTCACTGCCACTGTCTCTTAGTCTACCTGACTCCATTTAAGTGACAGTTCATCACACTTTCCAATTTTAGCAGGTATCGTAGGAAAGGCTGTGTCTCAGGGCACTTGGCTGTTTGAAAATATGAGCACACCATATTTCCCTTTATTTCTCATATTTATTTCATGAAGGCCAAGCCATGCCTTCATGAGGCCGAGTGTGAGACCCTGGAAGACTGGGGCGGCCCGCTCAGACTCAGCTTGCACCTCTCTGCCTCGTCGGTCTTCTGATGCTTCCTGAAGTGCAGTTTTACTTTACCTTTTACAATGCTGAAATGTCTTACATTTGCTTTCTGTAATTTTCCTGTTCAGTAGGGTTATGGAGTGTGCATTTCAACCTAAGAGGGACAAACAGGTAAAGAAGGTTTTCACTGAACATGTCTGGATGGATTTTCAGGTTCACCTCGCAGAAGACCGCCAACAGGCAGTCTCTTTTTGCTTGAAGATGTTAAAATCACTCTCTCTCAATCTCTTTCTCGATCTCTTTCTTTCTCTCTCTTCTCTCCTCTCTTTCTCCCCACATCCAAAATAAACTTAGCTACTCGGGAGGCTGAGGCAGGAGAAGTACTTGAACCCAGGAGGCAGAAGTCGCAGTGAGCCCAGATCGTGCCACTGCACTCCAGCCTGGGCGACAGAGTGAGAGTGTCTCAGTGCCAGATATAGACGACGGGGAGGAAGGCAGCAAATCACACTGCCACGTGTGTACCTAGGCAACAATCTTGCACATTCGTCACGTGTACCCCAAAACCTAAAATGCAATAAAAATAAATAAATAAATAAAATAAAAAATAAACAACAACAACAACAGTTTGGAGAAGAAGGTGCCATTTTTCCTAGTCGCTTTTCTTACTGCAATGGTGACCGCGTTTCCTTCACACCTGCAGTCCAAGAGCTTCCACCTGGGGGAATGTGCAGACCTCTTGGTCAATGATGCCAGGCCACAGTGCCGGCCTCCTTCTGCTTTTGGCCTACAATGCAGTCAGGGACAAGACTGGACCTCACCAGATACTGGTCGGATGTTACCCTCACCAGAGACTGGAGGGCCGCACTCCCAGAGGCCTACTTCATAACAGCCTTCAGTCAGGAAATGCCGTGGCACTCCACCCCTCTGCCGCCCCATTTCCATATTCTGTCTCCTCCCTTGCCCACTCTGAGAGGATTTACCACCTTTCTGGACCCTTTGGAGTCCCACGTGGACAAGACAAAAGGGGCATTGCCTTTTCCTGCAGGAGCGGGAAGAGCAGTCACAGCGGGGGAAACTGGACTCACCGCGCTCACCCCCACATACTGGTGCCCTGCTGGGTCCGGCAAACTCAAACAAGCACTCTCTGAAGCTTCTCTGGAAAGGGAAGGACTGTGAGGTTTCTGATGCGGCAAGAGGAGCCAAAGGGAGAGGACCCAGGCCTTCCCCTGGCTCTAGAGAAGGAACCCAGAAGAGGGGCAGATCCAAAGGAAAAACGCAAAGGCGGCCCTGCCCCACGACCTGAGCCGGCTAAGGGTCGCACGTTACATTGCGTTGATCAGAACAGTTGTTTGCTCATATTAAGAAATCCTGGAAGAGGCATTGTGTAAGCAATCTGAGCGTTTTATTCATGAATGGGTATTGGATGTCACCAGTGCTTTTCTTCTGTAAGCGGTGTAATCATGTTCCTTTCCTTTTTAGTTTGTTAAATGTTGGACAACACTGATGAATTTTGGAATGTTGAACCAAACGTGCACACTTGGAGTAAATTGTGCTTTGTGATGGTGAAAAAAAAAAAAAAACAACAACAAATACTTTATTTGTTAGAATTTAGGAAGAACTGATTTTTAAAAGGTAAAATTCATACATTTATTTATCTTTGCATAAAAAGACACACCCAAACTTAGATATTAGAAACAGTACTTTATCATTATGTCTCATACTTCCGTGGTTTACCAGGCTTAGCAGGCTGATTCTATCTTGGAGTCCTTTATGCACTGCAGTTACATGGTAGTTAGGTCTGGAATCACCTAAAGCCTACTTAACTCACATGTCTTGTTTCAATTGGGATGTCTGGAAGTATTGAGGGCTAATTGATCATCTTCCGGCTCTCACTCTTGCTCTGTGTGTGTGTGTGTGTGTGTGTGTGTGCGCACACGCGCGTGTCCGTGTGTCTGTGTATCTCTTCATGTAGTGTATCCCCGTGGCTATTTGAGCTTACTCATAACAGGGTGATCAGGGTAGGCTGGGCTACATACATAGCAGGTGACTGGTGACGTCCCTTAAGGCAAGCTTTCCAAAAAAAGAAATGAAAAAAGCTGCCAGTATCTTAAACTCTGGAATCGAAAACAGATATGTAATCATCTAATTGAGATCAGTGGGAGAAAGATCAAAGGGTTTGGGGCCATCTGTAATCTGGCATAGCCATCTAAAAACATGTATTTCATAGACTTTCTATCATTTCTGTGCATGTATATTTTATATTAATAAAATAGTCTAAAAAGTAGGTTACTTAATAGAGAAAATATTTTCCAAATATTTAGCATTTAATGATTCTCTAGTATTTTGTTAATGTATATTTAAGAACTATCTCTTTGTTACTAATGTTGTACATTCTAATTGTCTATCGTTCCTCACTCTTTGAATCAACAGCATAGTGAACATTCTTTTAGTTTAAACATTCAAAAATTTCAAAGTAATTTTCATAAGAACTATCCTAAGAATCAAAATTACCTACTCAAATTCAATAACCATGCAAGTCTTTTAAAGCAACCATGCAAGTCTTTTAATGTGTGCAAAGAAATGTTTAAATGTAAATATTAAATCATAAATTCCAGAAGGCATATTTTTCCTATCTAAATCAAAGGATTTCAGTAAAACCATCTCACTGACACTGCAAAGAAAATTTTTCAGAACACCTTCATAGAACACTTTGCAGAGACAGAATATTTAACATGTTCACAATCAAGCAATGTTAATGCTCAGAATCTTTTACCATTTTATGTTATGTCAGGACTTATATAATGGTTATAATAATAAAATAACTGAAGAAGAAATCCAAGGTATTTTAGGTAGAATATTTCCATATTTCAAACAAGAAAATTCTGGACAATAAAAAATAAAAATACAAAGATTCTCTACAGAAGAATATGAGTTGAGATGTACACATACAAAAGTAATCAATAAATTATTAAATTCATAGTTCTGAAGAATGCCAGAATGAGCAAAAGTGGAGCTGGAGAATTCCATTCTGCAAACATCCTAGCTCCTCATTGTGAGTGCACACTCCTACCCCAAATTAGAGTCATATGAAGACATAATAGTAGCTATAATTAAAAGTGATAATCAGTTTAATTTTGGTCAATCTTTTAGGACACTGTTATATCCCTCAAAGTCATCTTCTGAAGAGAATGGCATGAGAATATTTTGAGGAATTTTGAGAAATGAGATTTAGCTTTCTAACTTTGGAAACTGCAATAACTGATATATTTCAGTTATTTGAATATATAAACTGAAAATCTTGACTACATCAAGAGACATATTGGTTGTACCAAATGGGCACTTGAGCCTCAATCTACAGAGACCAGCCTTTATATCATTATTTATCTCACATGTGGGGCAATTCTACAAGCACTAGCAAAGAATGCCAGGTCATAAGTTTTTAAGTGTCACTTTTAGGTGTGTGTGTGTGTGTGTGTGTGTGTGTGTGTGTGTGTGTGTGTCTTTACATATGCATTAAAAGTTCAAAGTAGAGCTATTTCTAGTCTAATAGAAAGCATAAAGTTATGCATAAATGCTTATATAAAATACTTATCAAGCCATATTTGCTTATATTGTGAGTTCTATCTTTCTTAACTGGTATCTCATATTTTTATAAATATTTTAATTAAAAGAACCAATCCACATCTTGATAAAGAGAGGAATCATTAACAGATTTTACAAGAAATAGCCTAATTATTTACAGGCTAACTTATGACATAGAGAATGGGTTGGGTAACAAGATTTATAGAATGATACAGATCTGAGATTATTTCTATTTAGATTTGCAATTTTTTACTTGTGAGAAATTTAGTTAATTATCTACAAAAAAAGAAAATATATGGCATCTTTTACACTGAATATAACTTTTCCATGTAAAATATTATTAAAATTAGGCTGGTCACAGTGGCTCATGTGTGTAATCCCAGAACTTTGGGAAGCTGAGGCAGGGGATCACATGAGGTCAAGAGTTCAAGACCAGCCTGGACAACATCATGAAGCACTGTACTTACTAAAAAAATACAAAAGTAACCAGGTGTTGGGGTGGGCACCTGTAATTCCAGCTACTTGAAAGGCTGAGGCAGGAGAATTGCCTGAACCTGGGAGGTGAAGGTTGCACTGAACTGAGATCACGCCATTATACTCCAGCCTGGGCTACAAGAGCAAAACTTCACCTCAAAGAAAGGAAAGTATTAAAATTAATTAACACTAAATACATTTCTCAAAAGTCTTGTTTTCTACTTTGTTTTTAATTTTGATTCTTTCACGTTCTGCATTAAGTTATTCAAAGTCAATAATCAAGAAAGGCCAGAATGGAATGCTAAACTTCAGTAAGTAGCAATTTTTAATGTTATTTTGTAGATTGTCTTGCAGAGACTAGACACTGTAGTTCTTTTGTACTTTTGTCTAATTATTAGTTTCCTAATTAGGATTAAATAAAACAAATAGTAGCCAGAGATATTTTTTTCAGTGTTCACTTGACACAGATTTAAAGTTCCTTTAATCATACAATGACTTTGTTGGTTTTTTAAGGATTCATTACATAAAACTTAAGACAACTGAATCCTGCAGACAAAACAACTAATGAGTAACTTGAAAAACATTTCCATTGGCTGGATTAATCTGTTTACTTAGAATCAAGTCAGTTCTTTGTTCATGTGGATATTGAAAATAATAAAGCAACATTCAAATTCATATTTTATTTAGTTTTAAGTAATGCCTAATTTTATCTTGACACTAACCCTCTGGCAAAATGAGCCATTTGAATATGCAAAACAAAATCAAACAACAAATAAATAAATAATAGATAAAGTTAAAAGTACGTTGAAACTTCCAGCTTTAGACTTCAAGCCATTTTAATTCATTTATGGATTAACAATAAAAGGGAAAACACTGAATAAGATTCTTCATCTTTTGTAGTAAGGCAAATATATTTAAAAAACATGTCATCCATGCATTAGCAACTGGAAAAGAGAATAGATTGTTTTTCCTATTTCATCCACCAAAATATTTTGGTATAAAATATATATTGAATTTCTAAAATAAAAATTTGAAAGTAGACTTAAAACATAATTTTACCTGGTTGAGGGTATGTGAACTCTTTCAAGATAACTTGGGAATAAAATTTTCAATACTTAATTATTTATCCAGATAAAACCAACCAGCATTTTAAACAATTTATTTCTGTACACTGAGTTTTTTTTTCCCTTGGCAGTGTGGGTAATAACAGATGCTTATATTTACACATTTGAAAAAACACTTTTTAGCCTTACATCTTTAATAAGTAGATGAAGCAATATGAAGTGTTAATATCATGCCATGCACCAAACCAACTTCTGTGACATAACTCCACTCCAGCCCTCCAGTTACAATGTATTTGAGGTTTTAAAATCTCAGTTTATTCACATGTAAGTGGATTTCTGTGAGAATGAAATGAAATAATAAGGGTGTAATATCAGTCAAACCAAATGGCACATACAAGCCTCATATAAGTTTTCAGTAAATGTTGCTTTAAAAAAAAAAAATATTTCTCTATTGTAACTCATTTAGTCAACGTATGAGAAAAATAAATATCACAACTTCATCCACCACTCCACAAATGATTATATTCATAGTCAACTCTGTCTCTATTTTCTCTATTCTTAGGTAAGGTCATAACACCAAATAGCTACCTTTACTTCTAGAGTAATTGATCAAATAAGTAATGCCCATTGAAATCATAAAACATGAAAGGAACATAGATACAAATAAGGTAAACATGCTTTAGAATTTGTATTATAATTTGTATTAGTGTTAGGTTAACACTAGCTCCTGTAACAGTTAACACCAAAATATCAAGAGATTAATATAATTTTATTTCTTTTTTACGAAATTCTAATGGGTGGTGGGAAGAGGTTTGTGCTCTGCTTGATATGTCATTCTTTATGGATTCCTTGACTCATCAGATGAAGACTGTGCTTCTTCTTTAAGTTTGTTTTTCAGTATCTCCCTGAGAGTCATCCTCAATTCACCAGCAAGGAAAAACTACAAAGACAGTAAAGAGTATGAGATGTGTCAAGTTGTGTTATAATGGACCTGAAAAAGGCTTACATCACTTATCTCCATATGTCAGTGGCCAAGGCTTACTCTTTTGGTCGTAACTAATTGCAAGGGATACTGGTGTAACCGAATTCTGGGGAGCAGGGGAAGCTCAGGTACCAATGTTCTTTTCCAGACCCTTGGTACCTCACTCACCCAAGAATGGGAGAGGGGACCACGCTGGGCACGGTGAGTGATTAAGTAAATATCGGACCCGAAAGAGTTTTGCAGAAGGTGATTTATTTAGGCAGATAAATAGAAAAAGGAGAAAGAGAAAGAGCTTCCACGAGGTCATGGAAGGGGATCCAGATATGGAGTCCAAAGAGGTGTTAAAGAAGGCGACGTTTAACCAGGGAGGAATTCCTGCCCTCTTTAAGTTTTCTGGGCCTATGAAGAAAGTTCCTTTAAACTTCACTGGAGTGATTGCTTTTTGATTTTTCCTGTGTATGCCAAAGTTTAAACAAAGACCTTCAGTCCCCGGATGGAGACGTGGGGGCAATAATGGCACCAGGAAGTCATATGGAACCAAAAGAGAGCCTGCATAGCCAAGTCAATTCTAAGCAAAAAGAACAAAGCAGGAGGCATCACACTACCGGACTTCAAACTATACTAAAAGGCTACAGTAATCAAAACAGCATGGTGCTGGTACCAAAACAGAGATGTAGACCAATGGAACAGAACAGAAGCCTCGGAGGAAACACAACATATCTACAACTATCCGATATTTGACAACCTGAAAAAAAAACAAGCAATGGGGAAAGGATTCCCTGTTTAATAAGTGGTGTTGGGAAAACTGGCTAGCCATGTGCAGAAAGCAGAAACTGGACCCCTTCCTGACACCCTACACTAAAATTAACTCCGGATGAATTAAAGACTTAAACATAAGACCTAACACCATAAAAACCCCAGAAGAAAATCTAGGCAAAACCATTCAGGACATAGGCGTAGGCAAGGACTTCATGACCAAAACACCAAAAGCATTGTCAACAAAAGCCAAAATAGACAAATAGGACCTAATCAAACTCCACAGCTTCTGCATGGCAAAAGAAACAGTCGCTAGAGTGAATTGGCAACCAACAGAATGGGAAAAAATTTTGCAGTCTACCCATCTGACAAGGGGCTGATATTCAGAATTTGCAAAGAACTAAAACAGATCTACAAGAATAAAACGAGCCCATTCAAAAGTGGGTGAAGGATATGAACAGACACTTTACAAAAGAAGACATACAGGAGGCCAACAAATATATGAAAAAATGCTCATCATCACTGGTCATTAGAGAAATGCAAATCAAAACTACATTGAGATACCATCTCATGCCAGTTCGAATGGCTATCATTAAAAAATCTGGAGACAACAGAAGCTGGAGAGGATGTGGAGAAATAGGAACACTTTTACACTGTTGGTGGGAGTGTAAATTAGTTCAGCCATTGTGGAAGACAGTGTGGTGATTCCTCAATGACCTAAAAATAGAAATCCCATTTGACTCTGAAATCCCATTACTGGGTATATATCCAAAGGATTATAAATCGTTCTACTATAAGGGCATGTGCACACGAATGTTCATTGCAGCACTGTTTACAATAGCAAAGACCTGGAACCAACCCAAATGCCCATTGATGATAGACTGGACAGGGAAAATGTGGTACATATACACCATGGAATATTATGCAGCCATTAAAAAATTATGAGTTCCTGTCCTTTGTAGGGACATGGATGAACCTGGAAACCATCATTCTCAGCAAACTGACACAAGAGCAGAAAATCAAACACCAAATGTTCTCACTCATAGGCGGGTGTTGAACAATGAGGACACATGGACACGGGGAGGGGAGCACTACACACTGGGGTCTGTTGGGGGGAAATGGGGGAGAGACGAGGGATGGGGAGGTGGAGAGAGATAGAAATTACAGATATAGGTGAGGGGGAGGAAGGCAGCAAATCACACTGCCATGTGTGTAGCTATGCAACAATCTTGCATGTTCTTCACATGTACCCCAAAACCTAAAATGCAATAAAAAATTTTTTTAAAAAAGAAAGAAAGAAACTACACCCACATTTCAGCCCCAGGAAAAGAATACATTCCCTCACTAGGACCAAAAGGAAACTTGTTTCTGGACCTCCTAATTTACCTGTTCCTAAAAAAGTCATAATTGAATACATAGTCAACATATAGTCTTTTTATGTAGTTACGTGTATAATATACTATTTAAACATTTTATATCCATATATTTGTTACAAAATAAAGAGCTTTTGTCAGTGCCTATTGAGCATCACAGTGAATATGCAGTATTAAATTATAGCTGGTATCATAGGCACACGCTATCATGCCCAGCTAAATTTTGTATTTTTAGTAGAAATGGAGTTTCACCATGTTGGCCAAGATAGTCTTGATATCCTGACCTCCTGATCTGCCCTCATCAGCCTCCTAAAGTGCTGGAATTACAGGCGTGAGCCACTGTGCCCGGCCTGCAGTATTGAAGCTTAAACCAGTATTTTGTTTAAACAAATGCATAACCTAGATTGTGACATATGTATATAAAATGTTGGGAATCCAATTCATATCATTTATAATCTGTGTTATATAAATGCAGTACTTCCCATTATTAATGATAGTTTCTGGTGTGCATGAGGGGAAATAAAAACATTATACATAAAATAGTAATTTTGCCAGGCCTTAATCCAACTGTAAGCACATTTAAAAAGATTCTTAGGTTTGAGATATTTATTTAATAAACAAAAGGAATACTTATATGTTAATTAAGACAGAAGTTGAATATTAAAAAATGAAGCTTTACTTCATATACATTATCTGATATATTTAAATATTTTACTCATCCACTTAAAATTTATTGTGCAAAGGTTGCTACAATTTTTTCAGATAAAATATTTTTGAGTTCAAAAAGATGTGTTTGAACATACAAAATAAAATTTATGTTTGCTGTGTGCCAATATTCTCCATTAAATTTTGGATTAAACAATTGACTTGAGATCTTACATTAGTTAACATTACAATTCCCACAATTTGAGATTTAAGAAACTATAATAAATTTAATAAGGAGACAAAATATGATTTATGGCTTATAAAGAGTTAAGAAATTTGATAGAAATTTGCATAAAATAGAGAAAATATCTTATTCTATTAAACATTCTAGGTTCTTTGAGGAGTTTCGATGATATTTCATACATGCTCAATTTTTATAAAGTATATATTACCTGTCATTCAGATAATCTACAAATCAAGTGCAGATGAATACAAGAAATTTCTTTGCTATATATGATTCATTTTGAAGTTGTATATACAATTAATTCATAAAGTTTTAAATTTAAAATTAGAGACTAAACTAGATGCATCTGAAGTCCTACAGTCCATTCATTTAAAACACACTTCCATTGAAATTGGAAACCCAGAACTTTGTATTGAAATGAAAATCATAGCTTAGGGAAGAGATACACACACACACACACACACACACACACACACACACACACACAGAGTGGGGTGGAGAGAGAGAGAGAAAATATACTATTGGAGAAAATAGGCATCTCATCTCCACTGCCATCATAAAGATCTTCATAAAACTTGATGACAATAATCATTTTTTTTCATTACTTAACTTTCAAATATATCCGATAGTTGATAAGGAGTTCTAGTTTTGCATGCTAAAAATTATGTATTATTTTAAAATATAATATTTTTGGCATTCTTGAGAACAGAAGCTATTGTAAATAGATGTTAGTCTCAATACAGTCAACCTATGTAGTTATTCAGACTACAAACATTCATTTTACCATACAAGCAGGAATCTCCTCAGATGGAGAAGTGAAAGAATTACAAAACTGTGTAAAAATAAGAGTCTGTGGTTTTATTACTACAAAGAAAAATATGTCAAGAACCATTGAATTGTGGGAATGTTCGTAAAAAAATATCACTTACAAAATTATATTGCACTATCTTCCTTACCCATTGTATTCATTCTCTTTCCAACTCCCCCATCACCTTTTCACATCCTTGATGAAGTCATAATTTGTAGTTGGCAAAATGTTTTTTTAAAGTATCCATTTATTATATAGAGAATAAACCAGTGGTAAAACTTTAATGATATTTTCATTGTTGTTGCTGGAAAGGGTGGTTATATCTGAAATTACAAGAATTGTTTTGTTTTAAGTTTTCTTGAAGCTGATAAGAATTTATTAGTTATTTTAAGTTCTAAATATTATTTGTAATACCATAACACTGCTTAAAATTTATTAAGTAATATTTCAGACATCACATAAATTTTTCATAAAGATAAAATGTTGAATGGAAAATGATGAATATTTACCCCAAAGCCAGTTCAGGATTCAGGGATATCAGTTAATAACAAAAATGTAGTTTTATGAAAATTGAAATATTTCCCTGAGATTGGAACATCTTATCTCAATAATTAGCTTAATATGCTCAAAAAACAAGAATATTCTGATATACATAAAATGGTTGCTGGTTATGAGTGTTAATAAACAGCATTTTAAATAATTATAGATTTCACAGCTTTCCTAAGAGGTTAGTTTCCCTTATCCTTGAGTTATTAGTTTACCAAGTTTTCTCCATTAACAATATCTTAGTTTTCTTATTTAAAAAATTCATAAATTTTGTATAATTTATTATCATGATGAATAAAAATCATTTTATGGAATAATACTGTAGGCTAGAGATAGCATAAAGTATTATTTCCTTGTTTTTTGAGATCAATAAGAGATTATAATTAAATTTTATATCAAGTAAACAAGAATGCATTTCATGAATTCCTAAAAACATCAAACGTTTATGAAGAACACTTAGTAACTTATTTAAGAACCCAATAGAGTATAAGGATAACACAATAAAAATATGAATTAATTAAAACATATTTTCCCTATAATATTTGCCTTAATATCATATTAGTGACTGACTTCAATTCATAGAGGAACAATTATTATACATACTCTTTATGAATTTCTGATGATTTGAAATTCATTTGTGTTAGCTTCCAGATAGAAGAAGGCTGTGTAAAATGTACACTTAAATAAGAAACAAAGAAAAAACAATGAACTCACTAATGTTTCTCCCATATGGAAAATATTTGTGATATTCCTCCTTTTGTTTTTATCTTAGAAATCAGCTTATTTTTCTCTCTTGCAACTTCTCTAACAATGAAACTGAATCATGGAGCTTTAGTTAATTACCTCACATATGTAGGCTCTCCCTTTCTAGACCTTGTTTGTACTTCCTAGAAACAAGGGATGTGAGACATTAGAAGCCAAATAAAATGTGAAGAAAGCCAATATGAGGAGACTTGAGAGTATTTCCTGGTGAAATCATGGGAACCTACATCAACACAGTATAACTGTGGTATTATAAAAAGGCAAGCAGGGCACATTTAGGCAGACCTTAATTAAGAGATTCTGGCTCCTCATCTTTTCTCAAGTCTTGTGTGAAACATAAGGAATCTAGTTCCTCAGAAGAAAGGCAGGACATAGCTGGGATATGGGAGAGAGAGAGTTGATCTTCATATGATAGTGAAGTTAGAAATGAGAAGACTTGGAGTCAGAATCTGTGGAGGGTACAACTTAATTAGGAACTATGTATTAATAGAAGACTTACCTAGAAAAATGGTATTTGCAGAACCAGGGAGAAGCAGAGGGGACAAATTGGAAGCTGTGCCCTGACTGCATCCAGATAAAAGGCCACAAATTACAATGGCTGCAAACAGTTTTTTTTTTTTTCTTTTTTTTTTATTGCATTTTAGGTTTTGGGGCACATGTGATGAACATGAAAGATTGTTGCATAGGTACACACACAGCAGTGTGGTTTGCTGCCTTCCGTCCCCTCACCTGTATCTGTCAT
Source organism: Saimiri boliviensis (assembly GCF_048565385.1). Lineage (NCBI taxonomy): Eukaryota > Metazoa > Chordata > Mammalia > Primates > Cebidae > Saimiri > Saimiri boliviensis. The sequence goes on along the minus strand of NC_133466.1, from coordinate 46,597,672 downwards.
TTCTCCCCATGCTATCTCTTCTCACCTCCCCACACCCCCGCCCCTCCCCCATTTCCCCCCAACGGACCCCAGTGTGTAGTGCTCCCCTCCCTGTGTCCATGTGTTCTCATTGTTCAACACCCACCTATGAGTGAGAATATACGGTGTTTGATTTTCTGCTCTTGTGTCAGTTTGCTGAGAATGATGGTTTCCAGGTTCATCCATGTCCCTACAAAGGACGTGAACTCATCGTTTTTGATGGCTGCGTAATATTCCATGGTGTATATGTACCACAGTTTCCCTATCCAGTCTATCATCATTGGGCATTTGGGTTCGTTCCAGGTCTTTGCTATTGTAAACAGTACTGCAATGAACATTCGTGTGCACGTGTCCTTGTAGTAGAATGATTTATAATCCTTTGGATATATACCCAGTAATGGGATTGCTGGGTCAAATGGGATTTCTATTTTTAGGTCCTTGAGGAATCGCCACACTGTCTTCCACAATGGTTGAATTAATTTACATTCCCACCAACAGTGTAAAAGTTCCTATTTCTCCACATCCTCTCCAGCATCTGTTGTTTCCCGATTTTTTAATGATCGCCATTCTAACTGGTGTGAGATGGTATCTCAATGTGGTTTTGATTTGCATTTCTCTGATGACCAGTGATGATGAGCATTTTTTCATATGTTTGTTGGCCTCCTGTATGTCTTCTTTTATAAAGTATCTGTTCATATCCTTCACCCATTTTTGAATGGGCTTGTTTGTTTTTTTCTTGTAGATCTGCTTTAGTTCTTTGTAAATTCTGGGTATCAGCCCCTTGTCAGATGGGTAGGCTGCAAAAATTTTTTCCCATTCTGTTGGTTGCCGATTCACTCTACTGACTGTTTCTTTTGCTGTGCAGAAGCTGTGGAGTTTGATTAGGTCCCATTTGTCTATTTTGGCTTTTGTTGCCATTGCTTTTGGCGTTTTGGTCATGAAGTCCTTGCCTACGCCTATGTCCTGAATGGTTTTGCCTAGATTTTCTTCTAAGGTTTTTATGGTATTAGTTCTGATGTTTAAGTCTTTAATCCATCTGGAGTTAATTTTGGTGTAAGGTGTCAGGAAGGGGTCCTGTTTCTGCTTTCTGCACATGGCTAGCCAGTTTTCCCAACACCATTTATTAAACAGGGAGTCCTTTCCCCATTGCTTGTTTTTGTCAGGTTTGTTGAAGATCAGATGGTTGTGGGTATGTTGTATTCCTCTGACGCCTCTGTTCTGTTCCATTGGTCTATATCTCTGTTTTGGTACCAGTACCATGCTGTTTTGATTACTGTAGCCTTGTAGTATAGTTTGAAGTCCGGTAGTGTGATGCCTCCTGCTTTGTTCTTTTTGCTTAGAATTGACTTGGCTATGCGGGCTCTCTTTTGGTTCCATATGAAGTTTAAGGTGTTTTTTTCCAGTTCTGTGAAGAAGGTCATTGGTAGCTTGATGGGAATAGCATTGAATCTGTAAATTACTATGGGCAGTATGGCCATTTTCACGATGTTGATTCTTCCTAACCATGAACATGGAATGTTTCTCCATCTGTTTGTATCCCCTCTTATTTCATTGAGCAATGGCTTGTAGTTCTCCTTGAAGAGGTCCTTTACGTTCCTTGTTAGTTGTATTCCTAGGTACTTTATTCTCTTTGTAGCAATTGTGAATGGCAGTTCCTTCTTGATTTGGCTCTCTTGAAGTCTATTACTGGTGTATAGGAATGCTTGTGATTTTTGCACGTTGATTTTGTATCCTGAGACTTTGCTGAAGTTGTTTATCAGTTTCAGGAGACTTTGGGCTAAGATGATGGGGTCTTCCAGATATACAATCATGTCATCTGCAAATAGAGACAATTTGATTTCCTCCTTTCCAATTTGGATACCCTTTATTTCTTTTTCTTGCCTGATTGCTCTGGCTAGAACTTCCAGTACTATATTGAATAGGAGTGGTGAGAGAGGGCATCCTTGTCTAGTGACAGATTTCAAAGGGAATGCTTCCAGTTTTTGCCCATTCAGTATGATATTGGCTGTTGATTTGTTGTAAATAACTTTTATTGTTTTGAGATACGTTCCGTCAATACCTAGTTTATTGAGAGTTTTTAGCATAAAGAGTTGTTGAATTTTGTCGAAAGCCTTCTCTGCATCAATTGAGATAATCATGAGGTTTTTGTCTTTGGTTCTGTTTGTGTGGTGAATTACGTTTATGGACTTGCGTATGTTGAACCAGCCTTGCATCCCCGGGATGAATCCTACTTGATCATGGTGGATGAGCTTTGATATGCTGTTGCAATCGGTTTGCCAGTATTTTATTGAAGATTTTTGCATCTATGTTCATCATGGATATTGGCCTGAAATTTTCTTTTCTTGTTGCGTCTCTGCCAGGATGATTTTTGTCTCGTAAAATGATTTGGGAAGGATTCCCTCTTTTTGGATTGTCTGAAATAGTTTCAGAAGGAATGGTATCAGCTCCTCTTTGTATGTCTGGTAGAATTCAGCTGTGAACCCATCTGGACCTGGGCTTTTTTTGGGTGGTAGGCTCTTTATTGCTGCCTCGACTTCAGACCATGTTATTGGTCTATTCAGGGTTTCGGCTTCTTCCAGGTTTAGGCTTGGGAGGATGCAGGTGTCCAGGAATTTATCCATTTCTTCCAGGTTTACTAGTTTATGTGCATAGAGTTGCTTGTAATAATCTCTGATGATGGCTTGGATTTCTGTGGAATCTGTGGTGATATCCCCTTTATCGTTTTTTATTGCATCAATTTGGTTATTCTCTCTTTTCTTTTTTATTAGTCTGGCTAGTGGTCTGTCTATTTTGTTGATCTTTTCAAAAAACCAGCTCCTGGATTTATTGATTTTTTGAAGAGTTTTTTGTGTCTCTATTTCCTTCAGTTCTGCTCTGATCTTAGTTATTTCCTGTCTTCTGCTAGGTTTTGAGTTTTTTTGATCTTGCTCCTCTAGCTCTTTCAATTTTGATGATAGGGTGTCAATTTTCGATCTCTCCTTTCTTCTCATGTGGGCACTCATTGCTATATATTTTCCTCTAGAGACTGCTTTAAATGTGTCGCAGAGATTCTGGTATGTTGTGTCTTCGTTCTCATTGGTTTCGAAGAACATCTTTATTTCTGCCTTCATTTCATTGTTTATCCAGTCAATATTCAAGAGCAAGTTGTTCAGTTTCCATGAAGCTGTGCGGTTCTGAGTTAGTTTCCGCATTCTGAGTTCGAACTCGATTGCACTGTGGTCTGAGAGACTGTTTGTTATGATTTCTGTTCTTTTGCATTTGCTGAGGAGTGATTTATTGCCAATTATGTGGTCAATTTTAGAGTAGGTGTGATGTGGTGCTGAGAAGAATGTATATTCTGTGGATTTGGGGTGGAGAGTTCTGTAAATGTCTATTAGGTTTGCTTGTTCCAGGTCTGTATTCAGGTCCTGGATATCCTTGTTGATTTTCTGTCTGGATGATCTGTCTAATATTGACAATGGGGTGTTAAAGTCTCCCACTATTATTGTGTGGGAGTCTAAGTCTCTATGTAAGTCATTAAGAACTTGCCTTATGTATCTGGGTGCTCCTGTATTGGGTGCGTATATATTTAGGATCGTTAGCTCTTCTTGTTGCAGTGATCCTTTTACCATTATGTAATGTCCTTCTTTGTCTCTTTTGATCTTTGTTGCTTTAAAGTCTATTTTATCAGAGATGAGAATTGCAACTCCTGCCTTTTTTTGCTCTCCATTTGCTTGGTAGATCTTCCTCCATCCCTTTATTTTGAGCCTTTGTGTATCCTTGCATGTAAGATGGGTTTTCTGGATACAGCACACTGATGGGTTTTGGCTTTTTATCCAATTTGCCAGTCTGTGTCTTTTGATTGGGACATTTAGTCCATTGACATTTAGGGATAGTATTGTTATGTGTGAATTTGATGCTGTCATTTTGATGCTACCTGGCTGTTTTGTTGGTGAGTTGATGCAGATTCTTGATTATGTTGATGCTCTTTTACCATTTGGTGTGTTTTTGGAGTGGCTGGTACTGGTTGTTCCTTTATATGTGTAGAGCCTCTTTCAGGAGTTCTTGTAGAGCAGGTTTGGTGGTGATGAAATCTCTGAGTGCTTGCTTGTTCACAAAGGATTTTATTTTTCCTTCACTTATGAAGCTTAGTTTGGCTGGATAGGAGATTCTGGGTTGAAAGTTCTTTTCTTTAAGGATGTTGAATATTGGCCCCCAATCTCTTCTGGCTTGTAGGGTTTCTGCTGAGAGATCTGCTGTGAGTCTAATGGGCTTCCCTTTGTGGGTAACCCGACCTTTCTCTCTGGCTGCCCTTAGCATTTTCTCTTTCATTTCAACCCTGGTGAATCTGACGATTATGTGCCTTGGGGTTGCTCTTCTTGAGGAATATCTTTGTGGTGTTCTCTGTATTTCCTGGATTTGAATATTGGTCTGCCTTGCTAGGTTGGGGAAGTTTTCCTGGATAATATCCTGAAGAGTATTTTCCAGCTTGGATTCATTCTCTTCATCACATTCAGGTACACCTATCAGACGTAGATTAGGTCTTTTCACATAGTCCCACATTTCTTGAAGATTTTGTTCATTCCTTTTTGCGCTTTTTTCTCTGTTCTTGCCTTCTCTTTTTATTTCATTGAGTTGATCTTCGACCTCTGATATCCTTTCTTCTGCTTGGTCAATTCGGCTGTTGAAGCTTGTGCATGCTTCACGAAGTTCTCATGTTGGCGTTTTTCAGCTCCATCAATTCAGTTATTCTCCTCTCTATGCTGTCCATTCTCGTCAGCATTTCATCCAATCTTTTTTCAAGGTTCCTATTTTCTTTGCGTTCGGTTAGAACATGTTCTTTTAGCTCACTGTAGTTTCTTACTATCCACCTTCTGAAATCTGATTCTGTCATTTCATCACACTCCTTCTCCATCTGGTCTGGTTCCCTTGCTGGTGAGGAGCTATGATCCCTTTTAGGAGGAGAGGTGTTCTGGTTTCGGGAGTTTTCATCCTTTTTGCGCTGGTTTCTTCCCATTTTTGTGGGTTTATCCACCTGTTGTCTGTCTCTGTCCCAGGGAGTTGGAGCTTTATGAGTTTCCCTTGCACTACTGCCTTTTTTGATTTTTCTTTCAGGTCTGACCCGCCCAGCTAGCAGCACCCCTAGCCACTGCCTGCCCGCAGGGGCTTTGCTGAGCTGCTGTGGGCTCCGACCAGCTGCCCTGAGCTCTTCCCTGCAGTCCTTTTTATATGGGCGTAGTTAGAACTGTCTCGGCAATGGTGGCCCCGCCTCTGTTATGGCGGACTCTCTCTGTTGTGGCAGGTTGCCTCGGCAACGGTGGGTTGCCTCGGCAACGGCAGCCTGCCTCCGTAGCGGTGGAGAGTCTCAGTAATGGCGGAAGCCCCTCCCCCACCGGGCCGGACCCTCCCGGTTCAGCTGTGCTTGGTTTGAAGGGCTCAACCCAGAGGGTTTCCAATTACTGTTTTTGTTTTGGTTGTTGTTGGGGGTGGAGGGGTGGGACCAACCGAGCCTGATCACCTGGCTCCCTGACTCAGAGTCTTTTCTTTTAAGTTGAACGACCCCCTGTTCCAGTCGCTTGTTGAAAAGGCGCCGGGATCTCCTGTGCTGCGACTCACGGAGTCAGCTTGAACTGCGGCGCCGGCTCCTGGCGGATTTTTTGCCTAGGAATCTCCTGGCCTGACTCGCTATTTCAGATGAATGGGCAACTCTGCCGTCTCAGGGCTCTGATCGCCAGCTAAGAGGGCTCCCAGACCAGTGGCTTTTGTACGGAGAACCGCAGCAACAGGGAGTGGTCACAGCAGCTGCGTGGGTGGAATCAGCCCCAGGGGCGGGGGCCAGAACAGCCGCACCGGCTGGGACTGCGACGCTGGCGACCCCTCTGCCTGGGTATCTCCTGGTCTGTGGGCAATAAGAGTTGGTCTGGAAATGCGGCGTCCACTCACCCTCTGCACCTTCACTGAGAGCTGAAGTCCTGAGCTGTTCTTAGGTGGCCATCTTCCCAGCATCACCTAGGGTTTTTCATTTTTAATTTGATAATCATAGGTCATTAGCATGCCTATCCAGTTTGCCCTTAGGTGGTGGGAGTTCAAACACACAAAGACCCACTGTTGGTACAAAACCATTCTCGCCAGTTTGGAATAGGCTGCCATGGTTTTTAACGTTATTGCAGCATGTATATTAATTATGGAATTCAGATACAATTTGCTTATGTTCTGCTATGGTATTTGATCGAATCCTAATTACAGTGACCTCTTAGTTAGCTCAGTATGTGCTTTGCCCTCACGTGCACACTGTTTATTACTTTGTAAGATGCCACTATGAGTACTGAGATTTAGAGCTGTCGAAAGGCCGAGAACTGGAAACAGCCTTTCTTCCATGTTCTATGCATTGCAAATGAGAGTAATAACATTTTGGGAGCTTTTAAAATCTGACAGAAGAGGAAAGTGACCTTCTCTGGCAGGTCTGTGCAGAATAGAGTATTTCATTCATTCCCATGCCGAGAATCAGCACTGTGCTATGGCGGTTCTTTTAGGGTTTTTCTGTGCTCTGGGCTCATGAAGATAGTGCATCATGAGCTGTGGCAGCTGTACTCTTTTTTGATGACCTAAAAAAGGATGATTTCTGAGGAATAAAGGGCTCCCATCTTTGACAGTGGATGTGAAAAACCTTTCCTAGCCTAGAGCATTTATATCTATAACACATTGTAAAGTCAGAGTTCATGTTACCTGTTTTAACACATGACTCCAAGTCTCAGTACACAAAAGGGCACTGGTTGGCATTCTTCTTAATGTATTTAGTAAAGATCATAAGAAATCCTTTAAGATGAATGGAAATGTTTATCTTAGAATGGATAGGCACTAAATATTGATGATTGAACAGTTAATGTTTTAGGACACTTGGTATAGTGCTTTGCACACAGAAAGAGATGACAGATGAGATTATTCTTTTGTGTCTTTTCACAGTTGTAAAAATTGCTATTGATTACAGTTCACATAGCAAGTTGCTGATAAAATGTCCATTTTTATAAAACATCTCCAACAACAACAAAAAAGAAATCCTTTAAAGTTTAAATGTCCAGAAAATAAAATTAAAATGTTAATAAAAATTTTTAGAAGTTTAAAGGTCCCTGGAACAGGCATACAGATTGTCAAGAATGAACTAGAGTGCAGGAAAGCCATGTGACACCTGGCTTTCTGTGTCACATGGCTCCCTCTGTGTTCATGGAGCTTCTTTGAGGCTAGATTGATGTGACCATCCAGACTTCTCTGGCTAATACCTATTCTTCAACCACATTGGTTACTCTGACATGGGAATTGCCTTCTTTTTCTTGAATAGAAAGGACTTTAAACAATAATCACAAACAAAAAATATTCACAAACGTTATAAACGAATATATGTGACAATACTTGGCTGAAACCAAAAGAAGTTTCAGTAGACAGAATTGTACTATGTTTGAAAATCAAAGAGTTTATGCAGCTTAAAATGTGTATAGACTGCAGTGCCATCTACTGTTTGTGAATGTCGGCGTATTATCAGGAAAACCGTGTATACAGTCACAGTTGTATTTCCTCACCAAGTTCTTCACCAAGAGTGAAGTATGTTTTTGTGCCTTTCGGTTTCAGTTAGAGGCATATTTTGTGCAAGATGTATGTTAATGTGCCTCTACATTATGAATGAATTCTTTCAGTCAGACATTGTCTAAATCATAACTTATGATGCTTGGGGAAAAAATCAACAGTTGAAATTTCATGAAATTCTAATATTTGTATGCCAAAATACGTCCCATTGTTAGGATGGAGGGAGATATGTATTTGTGCTCCCTGAAGTGGAGATTCCTAGTTACTGACCATCTCCATGTTTAGCATTTTTCATGATACTTTCATAAATATGACATTAACAGGAGAGCACTAATATGATTTTACAGATGGAATAACATATTTGTCTGCATTAACTGAAAGAGTGCAAATATTGGTTCGTGGTGACTTGAGCTGACTCCTCCAAAAAGCAGGAATTTATCAACGTATCAGATAAACCCAGTTTCAGAATGATCAAGGAAAAACGTTTAGCTTTTTCTTAAATAGATGACAAAATACCTACATAGAGTGATACTTTAGTTAATGTAGTAAATGTATTTTCCAGACTGACATTCAGCTTATATATGCCTGCATGTGATTTACTCCATAGGTAACTGATGAACACATTCTTGTCAGATTGGGTACAGATGCTAAACACTATCTGAAGGTCATTCCTAGTCATTTATATTTCTTAGGGTAAAAGTAAAGTGATTCGAACTATCAAAAGACCTTTGAAATAATTTATCAATGTATTAGATAAACTCAGTTTCAGAATGATCAAGAAAAAACGTTAGCCCAAATAATGCAGCTAATTAACAGTGGTACAATTTATAGCCGGGGGATTTAAAATGGACTTAAAGTTCTGTCTTGTGTTTTATTTTTGAACTTGCCGCTTTTGCATTCTGTGAGTTCAGTTTAAAGACAGTTAGTCTAAGTCCATATTCAGCCCTCGGGCTAGAAATCTTGCCTCTGATAATCAGCCACATTATCTGGGCTAACGTTTTTTCTTGATCATTCTGAAACTGAGTTTATCTAGTACATTGATAAATTATTTCAAAGGTCTTTTGATAGTTCAAACCACTTCACTTTTACCCTAAGAAATATAAATGACTAGGAATGACCTTGACATAGTGTTTAGCATCTGTATCCAATCTGACAAGAATGTGTTCATCAGGTACCTATGGAGTAAATCACATACAGGCGTATTTAAGCTGAATGTCAGTCTGGAAAATACATTTACTATATTAACAGAAACATCACTCTGTGTAGGTATTTTGTCATCTATTTAAGAGAAAGCTAAAAAGAATGGAAATCATGACAGTGACTTAAGTCTTTCTTCAAAGTGCATGTGAGTCTTTTGCAGTACTTCATTCAGCCAAGTATCTGTTCTTTGCTTAGAAGGCAACATCAGAAGGTTAGCATTCATCAAAAACACAGAATTTTATTTTTTTCCTATTTGTGTCTGTTTATTTTAGATAACTGAAACTTCACAGACTTCAACAGCAAACAAAGTTTAAAAAATTCAGTTCTGTACTTTAGCTTCAACTATTTCTATTTTATAATCTATAAGGCTCATGCCATAGTTCAGCACCAACAGGATCCACACAAAACTGTTAAAGCATCTTCTTATTCATCCTGTGTGATAGTTTTTGTTTGTTGTTGTTGTTTTTTAAGGTAAAAGTCCTACTTTCAGACCTTGAAGTGGAATCCCTCTAGTCAGAGTATAAAACTTGGGTTGTACCTTCTTATTTTCATTGAACAGATACAAAAAAAAAAAGGAACTGTGTTCCACCATTGATTTAGGTTGTCCGTCTATATGTTGAATTTATAACACCGAAGGGTCAGAAGGAACATAACAATGCCCTGCCCTATTCTTCCCCTCCATTTTAAAGTTTTAGAAAGGTAACCAGAAAAATGTTTCATTTATTCTTTAAAATAAGGTGCAAAGAAGGATTACAACAACAAACGTCCTCATCCACACCTCCAGCAACATCTCGCTATTTAGCATAATCTACCATGAACGATTCAGGGGCTCACCTAGAGCTATATTGACAGCTCCTGAATGGAGCATGTTTGCTATACCAGAGGCCTGCTCAATGGCAGCGTCTCTCTGTTCAGAGGTCATTACAAAATACATAGAATTTTCAAATGTGGGTTCGACTGAATAAATTTGAATTTATTTAGAAAGAATCAAAATACCTATTTAAAGATTGCAATATATGATAATCATTTTTAAAGGATTTTATTAAACCTGATAGGTTTTTCAGAAATGAATAAAAATCAGTTCTGAAACCAAAGCTGATTTTAAGAAAATTTGAAAATGTAAATCAGTCCTATCCTACCCATAATATAGCTGCTCCAAAACTTTATCTTAAAGAGTCATTTTAAAATCACTATTAAAACATGTAACTGCTATCTTAATGTTTTGAAATTACTTAAAACATTTTAAAATATGAATATCACAGTTTAAAAGAAACCAGGGGAAGGAAAAATAGAGAAAGAAATGCCAATTCCAGTCCAAAGCTTTAGTTGCCAGGTTTTCTAAGAATTACTTTTACCAATGTATGAACTCTTATGAACAGAATGTAAGATGTAAATCCTGAGCCTTTTGTCTAAAGCGACATTATTGACTGCTGTTGTGATGCTCCAGTAATGTAATAAATTATTCAATTGCTGCAAAGTGCTGTTTTTGCCTTAAAATTTTGTGTGTCTTGACAACTATAGTATTAAAGGTATGGAGACTCTGCAAATGCTGGGCACGCTTGGCATGAGATAATGTGTTTTTATGAAATTGTAATATAGCTATGCAAGTGTGTTTATTAAAAGAACACAAACTAATAAAAACGTGATTAAAAGTTATGGGATAAAAATTGTGTAAAGGTTGTGGTAAAAAAACGTGGATAAAATGTGGAAAAATTTTATAAAAAGTATAAAATTTATGAAAAGGAAGTTAAGAGTGTGCGACCCGCAGAGACCCTTCCCAAAGCAAATGAGAGCGAGGAGTTGTTAAGCCGAGTCCAGGTTTATTGGGGTTTGCGGGCAACTCGAGCGGGAGAGGGAAGAGCTGCACCCAGCAGCTGCCGGAGAGGGTTTTTATAGGGGCGGCGGCCTGTTTAGGCAAGGTGTTGTGAAGTGATTGGTGGCGGTTGGGCATGGGCGAAGGGGGAGTATTGTGGAGTGCAGGGATTGGCTTAGCTTTGGCGGGCTAAGGTGGGGAGTACAGGTGAGGTGTTATGGAGTGATTGGTGGAGGTTAAACAAAGAAGAAGGAAGAGCCATGTGGCAAGAGGGGATGGGCTCCGGAGGCGGTCCGCTGGATGTGGGTCCCGGGCATGGGGAATGGGCCCTTTCTACCTAACAAAGAGATTTTTTAAAATCATCATGGGGAAAAATATAAAAATAAAAGCAGGCCCATGTCAGCAAGGCCCGAAGGGGAGCTGGAGTCTCCGCCCCACCATGTCCCTCTCAACCCTTCCCAGTCATGCCTTTATTACTAGCGTAGCAAGACAAGCCCCCCGTCTAATGGGGGGAGACAAACAGACCCTTTGCCACCTTCACCAGGGCTGAATCCTCAAATCTCTGGGTGATGATGGTTGTTATTTAAGAGCCAGAGGCTGCTGGAGTTGATCTGGCCTCCTTCCTCTCACCAAAGCTACTTTTCCCTCAGGGGGCTCCCATCTTCTTATTCAGAGAGGCAGCTGAGGCAGGACTGTGGCGCTAACTGTGGACCAGGTGAGGGCACGGGCTGCTGGGGTGACCCCCCCTTCCCCGGTGTACATATTGTATGTGTGTAACGTATATTTTAGCGGTTTTGGGTGCCCCGTGTATCTTACCTGGCAGAGGTTGGAGCTGGTACATGGGGGAGGAGGTTTTAATACTTATTTGCAGCTGGGAAACTTACTTATTGATAGCAGAGGACAGAGGAAGGAGGCGGGGACAGGGTCGTGGCTCCCTGGTGATGCAACTCCTGTTTATTTTGCCTTTTATTTTGGAATAAATGGATTTAGCCACACTGCTCGGCCTGGTGTAGTCCCGTTTCCCTCACTGGGTCCTGGAGTTTGTGCCCCTGAACGAGGAGCCCCAGAGTGTCTGAGCGAGTCCAGCTGGGCTGTTGGGGACCTTCCAGGCCTGTTACCTGTGTGCTGCCTGGTGACACCTGGGGGACTTCCCGGGGACTGCGGTGGCACGTCCGGCCCTGACACCCAGCAGGCTCAGAAGCCTGATCCAGCGGTGGCCGGGAAGGCAGGTACCGGCACCCAAGGGCGCTGACTCCCGCCCACCCCAGGCGTCTGTCTTCCACCCCCCGCCTCCCTCTCCTGTCTGTGCCTGGTGGCCTGCGCTGTCTGTCCCTCCAGAGCGCCGGCTGCCCCGCGGGCTCCCTCCAGGCTGAGTTCGTGGCCCTCCTGCCCCCTCGTGGCCAGAGCCGGCTGCACGGGACAAGACCAGCTGAGCTCCAGGGGCTTTCCGGGAACAGTGTTCCTTGGAAAGGGTGGGGCCTTTTCACTGCTCCCAACAGCACCCCAGAAATGGCTTGTCCTTTCCCTTCCCCTGAGCTCCAGAGAGAACACAGTCCACAGGGAACGCATTCCCCATCGTCCAGAAATGGGTTTGACTCTCAGTCGAGGGACAGCAGGAGAGGTAGAGACTGTCAGGCCACAGGGCTGCCTGCGCAGCACCTCGGTGCTTGTCAGGGGACAGGAGGGATAGTGGGGCCTGGGTGACAGGGAGGCTCACTGGAAGTGGAGCACTTTGGAGAGGCAGTGTCAGGGGACAGCTTTCTCTTGTTCGGACACATGACTCCACCACAAGGACATCACAGTGACTGATTCCCAGTGCCAGAGGCGAGGCGGTCAGCCACGTGGAGGTGTGTGTATATATGTGAGTATTTATAGCTATTTCTTGAACAGGGCAGGAGCATGCCACAGAGAGGGACGGTCACACCTGGATGTGTCAGCTTACCACTACAACAGACTAAGTCACAGATGAAGGGGGCTGCCTTTGGGGCTGGGGATTCACAGAACAGCCGCCCAGGCCGGCATCTCACCACATGGTAGAGCAGGAGCGGGGGGTCATCTGGGCGCTGGAGCTGGCGCTGAGGCTCTGGCTGCTGAGTGGCTGCACAGACCCTGCCAGAGGCAGAAGAGACTGTCAGCCTTTGGGACCCAGGCCCAGGCCTGTGGCTGCAGAGAGGCAGCGTCACCCTGGCGTACGACCTTCAGCTCCTCCCGGGCTCCCAGCAGCCAGGAACGCCCACAGTCAGCACAGGCACCTGGGCGGACGGTGAGGGTCCGGCTGCCCTCCAGCGAAAGGAGCACATGCTTTTGGGCTGTCACTTGGAAGAAGTGTCCGGAGGAAGCGTGCCCGCCGTCAGGGAGGCCGAAGCAGAAGCCTCCGTCCAGGGCTCCTGGGGATGGGGGCATTGGGTCCACTGGCCTGAGCTGGCTCCCCACCCTGGGGATTCCCCGTGGGCAGCAGGAACCTGGGGCCTGCCCTCAGCACCCACCTCTGTGTGAGAACAGCACGAGCCTGCCGTCCAGCTGGGCCTGGGTGAAGCTGCACACCTCAGTGCCCGGCACCCCCCACAGCACTACGTGCCCGCTACTGGGCTGCCTGATGGTGTAGACCAGGTCCTCAGGCCCGGAGTCACCATCCGTGCTCCTCGGAGCCTCCGCAGGGATGGGCACCGTGGCCTCCTCCCACATCTGGGGACACGGGCCTGTGACGGTTCTGCCCTGCCATGCTCACCCACCCCCTTGTCCCCAGCCTGGGCAGCCACCAGGACTCCAACCCCACTGCAGGTCAGGCCTCAGCTGGCATCGAGGCTGGCACTGCTCCAGCTCCCCTGCACAAGGGGACCTCCCCGACTTCACCTTCCCTGTCACCCCAGGGAAGGCCCCAGGGAAGGCCACCCTCCAGGCCCAGCCTCGCTGCTCTCCATCTGGCCTAGTCCGCATGTCCCTCAAGGCCAGCTTGTGTCCCCTGCCCAGGAAGGCCCCAGCTCTCACCCTCACCAAGTTCTCACCCCCCAGAAACCAACTCTGACCAACAGTGCTTCCTAATTTGCCTCGCTGGTGGCGCCGGGGTCTCCTTTCAGGCCCTCCATGTGTGTCTGGCAGGGGCTGGGCATGGTGGGAATGGTGATTTTGGAAATGGGCCCTCCTTCCAGCTGAGGGAGGGGTGGGACGCGCCGAGAGTGGGACGTCTGGAGAGGTGGGACGCATGGGGGCTGATGGCTGGCAGTGTCCTCGGCACAGAAGCAGTGCTGGGATGGGCCGGGTGCTTCCAGAGCAGTTCCGGGCCCTGCTCATGCTGGACGAAGGGGACCCCCCTTCAGGCCTCCCACGTGCAAGCAGAGCAGGCGCCGGTTCCTGAGGTCCTGAGGTCTGGTCTTGCTCGGCAGTGCCGGCATGGGGCTCACATGCCCGGAAAATGGAGCCCTTTGGCATTCCTGGGCCCTCTCCCCTGGCCCCAGGGAGCCCTCAGGCCCAGCCCTGGCAGTAGGGGCCTTAATGTGGGGGGCAGGGCCCCAGCGCTGGGCTCCTGGAGCAAACACGGGTGGATGGCCCCACCTGGTGGCCGTGCTGCCACACAGCCGTCCCGGCCCGTGGTTCCTGAGCGCTGTGTCCCACTCACTCTTCAGCGGCCTCCCCACTACCAGGCCGCCCTCTACGGGCACATCCTAGACCACCAAAACCCCCCAGTGCCCCACATCGGAGACAGCCCAAGTCAGCCCTCTGCGGAACCTTCAGTGGCTCCTGACCACGGAGGATGCCCCCAAGAGGCTGGCGGTCAAAGCCCTGCCGTGTGGGCTTAGTAAACGCACGCCACTTCTGTTCCAGCAGAACTACATGTGCAGCCATGACAGATTCCAGCCCATGTCCGGGCCTCGACTTCCACCCCTGCCGAATGGGGGCCCTGCTCTGCTGGGGCACAAGGAGCAGGAGTTTGGGAAGCCAGGCCATGCCTTCACTTGCTGGGGTGAAGGTGGGAAGCTTAACGACTCCCGCCCTGGCACCTGCCCTTAAGGGCTTGTAAGTGATTCTGGCAGGTGTTCTGGTCCTGAGCCACAGGAGAAGAAACAGCAGAGCCACGTGTGGCTGCTCAGAAGTCTGCCTGCCGTGCCTGCGAGTGTCCAACAGCAAAACCTCCCGCCTTGCTCTGCTTCAGCACAATCTCACATCTCTCCTTCCAGCCACCGTGTGAGGCACGCGGCAGCTCCCCATTTGCAGAGGAGGAAACTGAGGCTCAGAGAGGGGGAGCTCTGTGCCAGGAGGGAGGGGATGCTGGCCTCTTTCTCGAAGCAGACATGGGGGGGTGGTCCCAGGGATGCTCTCACCTGCAGGCCAGTGTTTGTGGCGAGGACAGGGGGTTGGTTGTTGACAAGCAGGACGGTGACAGTGAAGGCCACAGGATGGCTCTGGTGGTCCGTCTCAGAGGCATCCACCATCAGGACAAAACTGTCTGTCAGTGTCTCGCTCCCATCATGCACGTAGCGGATGAGCTGCTCTTCCACCTAGGGGCAGGCCCAGGGCTGGCGGTCAGGCCCCAGCAGCACCCTCCGTGTCCTGCCGTTGGGTGCAGGAGGAGACTGACTCTTTCAGGGCCTCTGTTTCCACTGTGGAAATGGGGAGAACAAGCTCCAGCTCCCGGAGGAGTTGTGAGGAAGAAAGCAGACGCAGTGTGGAAAGCAGAGGTGCTTCTGACACGCGACTCCTGACTCCTCTGTGTAAACCCCAGATGGGAGTCCCGGGGCTCCCTTCACTGGCGCCCGGAGCCGGCTGCAGCCCTGGGCCTCTCACAGCCACAGCTCTCTCCAGGAGAAGGCGCTGAGGGTCCTGGCTTGAGGTCCGTCCTCCTTCTGCAGGGCCCTGCAGGCTAAGGCCAGGGGTGCAGGTACAGGACCCTTTCAGGGATTTGCCTGAAAATCCCAGGTTGGCTCAGAGATCTCTAAACCCGTCCGGGGGCTGGGCTGTGAGCCTACAACATGGGGAGACCCCTGAGAACAACAGGTGGCATGTCTGCTCCTGGGGAGCTGTGGGTCCCGAGGGTGAAGCTTCCACCCAAACCAGGGACAGAGCCCCATCCCCAACCTGCTGAACTTACTTTGTGACTCTGAACAAGCAGGCTCCTCTCTCTGAGCCCAGGGCTTTCCCCTGGATCCATGGGGGTCTGATGCAGCTCAGGGGTTTCTGCAGTAAGTTCCAGGAAGGGAGGCAGCCTCGCTGACAACCCAAACCGTTAGGCCATGGGAGATCCGCACATGGGCCTGTCGAAGCAGGAGTAATGGCTGGAGGCCTGGCTAATGCCAGGGCTGGCACAGCGGCGGGCTCTTCCACAGGCTGGGAGCCGGCCTGGGCCTGGGGAGGAGCTGAGTGAGGGGCAGGAATGCTCAACAGGACAGGATCTGTCCCTGCGGAGCCCACCCCTGCCACCAGGCCACCTTGACACCTTGACGGCAGCCCTACAGCCATGACCCTACATCAGAGACAATCACGGCTTCATTGGCAATGCTGGCTTTTGGGGGGCGCTTTATTGAAGGGGGTTTGCTTAGGCTGTGAGAAAGTCGGGGGGGTTGGAGAGGGAGAGAACAGTGGTGGGTGGGAGATCGGGAGACAGGAACAAACATCTGGTGTTCTCAGGGAGCTGTCTGTCCCTGCAGACTTCTCTCTCTCCCCTCCTGGGGTCAGAGCCACTGGTGGGTGACTGCCCCCTGGCCTGATGTGGGGAAGCTCGCTGCTGTTGGGGTGAGTGAGAACACCACGACCTCTGTGCCCAAAGAGTGACGTGAGACAGTCCCTGCTTTTCTCTGAGCCTCAATTTCCTCATCTGTAGGATGGGAATGTTGGACAGGTATGGTGGCTCACACCTGTTATCCCAGCACTTCGGAAGGCCAAGGCAGGAGGACTGCTTGAGCCCAGGGGTTCGAGACCAGCCTGGACAACACAGTGAGACCTCGTCTCTAAAAAAAGTAATACTCTGGTGTGGTGGTGTGCACCTGAAGTCCCCGCTACTCAGGAGGCTGAGGTGGGAAGATCGCTTGACCCTCAGAGGTTGAGGCTGCAGTGAGCCGAAATTGCTCCAGCCCTGGGGGACATGGAAAGACCTCATCTCAATAATGAAAAATGAGTGGGTAGCGGGGACCGTTTCCTGACCTGCAGGGCTGCTGTGGGCTGCAGGACTGACAACATAGTTAGTGGCACGCTGGGATGTCCCTGGAGGAAAGAGCTGGCCTCTCCTGTTTGGAATTATGGACCCTCCTAAGAAGCAGAGAGAGCTGGGAACCCTTGCCCCATGGAGAGCTAAGGACAAAACTTCATACAAAGTCAGTTCATTCAAACACTTTTCCTACAAACTCAGTAGGAAGAGTAATACGGTAAATTCGAATCCCAGCCTATGCCCGCAGCTGGAGGAAGAGTCTTAGCTCTGGAAGCCTCTATAGAACTGACAGCTGGGGCAGAGGGCCTGTTGGAGGCAAGAGGAGAGCTGAATGGGGTGGGAGTCAGGGTGAGGCAGTGAAGGAGCAGAGAGACCAGGGAGGGACCAGGCTCCAGGCCAGACCCACAGCCTCTTGTTCATTTGCTCCTGGCCTTGAATAGAATACAGCTCAGTGTGGCACCCGTCCCCATCCTGTGCTCACTTCCTTTCCCACAAGTGCCACTGGCCCAGGTCTTCAAGGTAGGGGACTTGGAGACGGCGGCAGTAGCCATGCTGGGCTCCTGGTCTCCGCCACCTCGGCCAGGTCTGTGGGAGTGGCCGTGTGCACGTGTGTGTGCCCTCATCTGTCTGTGCCAGTAAGTGTGGACGTCATGGCTATTTCCAACTCCCTCAGCAGCCCAGGAAGAGCCCCAAGCCCTGCTTTGAGGGTGCTCCCAGCCTGCGTGGGGGGCTACGCTTGGGCTACTGTGAGCGTGATGACAGATGCGGTATCCAGCTCCTTCGGAGCTGTGTGGGAGGCCCCCACAGAGAGCCAAGCACGGGAGGAGACTGGACTTGAGCTGATGCTGGAAGGACAGGCAGAGAAGGAAGGAGGTGACCTTCCAGTCTGAGGGTCAGAGTGAGAGCAGGGCATACAGGGATGGTGACTCCCACACCTCTTCCCTGGCCTGGCATTGCTGACTTAGAAAGGCAGAATGTGAGGGGTTGAAGTGGGACCCAGGTGGGTGTACCTGGCAGGGAGGGCTTGTGTGTTACTGGGTGGGGGAGGGGGGGCTCAGAACTGATGGGCGTGTCTTAGTGAGCAGGGCCAAAGGGGCACCAGGTACCAGAAATTGAAGCAGGGTAGATCCTGCTGCCTCTGAGGATGGCTTGGGGGGACCGACCGTGATCAGGACAGGCGCTGAGCCTTGTGTGCACCTCTGTGCCGCCCCAGGCCTCTGGAGCAGGGCAGTGCCCCGGGGCCAGCACCCTTGGCCCAGCCCACCCAGACTCACTCAATAAAACTGTTCCAGAGCCAAGTGGAACTGAGCCTCCCTCCCTACGCCCGCCCGCCCAGGCAGGACAAGAAGGGCCTTTTAGTGCTGCCTGCCTGGGGGCCCGGGGATGGGCCGCAGCAGGTGGGCCTGGCGGCTGGCGATGGGGAGTAGGGTGTGTGTGGCGCTCACGGAGGAAGTGTATAGGCTGCGTCTGGGAACTGGGCGTGCTGCACATTGTCGGTTCTGAGAAGGGATTTGAGAATGG
Organism: Saimiri boliviensis; assembly: GCF_048565385.1. Lineage (NCBI taxonomy): Eukaryota > Metazoa > Chordata > Mammalia > Primates > Cebidae > Saimiri > Saimiri boliviensis. The sequence goes on along the minus strand of NC_133466.1, from coordinate 46,579,424 downwards.
CTCTCAGTTGAAGCCCAAGGACGTGGGAGCGTTGGAATCCCTCCTTGGCTGGAGGCTGGGCCTGGATGAGCTGACCGCCCCGGTCACCCTGGATGCTCCCTTCCCATCTCCCTGGAGGCCCAGCCCTTCCCTCAGGCCCTGAAATCTTAGGGGATCTGGTCCCTGCAGACAGGAACAGGGAGCCTGAGGATCCAGCACTGATTCACCCCGGGGGGTCCTCCATTGACTCACTTCCCTTCCAGAAACCCCGTGATGCCCTCTCTGAGAGCTGGCTGCTCCATCTGAAGGGGAGAAGGGTGTGGCCTGGGCCCTGGTGAAGGAGGCTCAGGCCCTTCCTTGCTCCACCTTGCTCTTGGGAATGGTCCCGAAGAGGTAGCTGAGGCACTGAATCACGCATGGGAGGTGATGATGGGTGTGCCCTGAGGCTGCAGTTCTCACGGCATACCTCTCCAAAAGCAAACTTCCATTCAGCCTCAGCTGGGTCAGGCATCCGTGCTGGGACGAGGAGGTGTGGCAGTGGTGGTCCAGGGCTATCTGTAGGACAAGCCCCCGCTGGGGGGACAGGGTCTCTGAGGGGCACCAGCTCTGCCTCTAGGAGGCTGAGAGGGTGGTGAGTGGGTGTCCCGCCTGTCACCAACAGGAGCAGGGAGAGAAGGGCAGAAAGAGAGCAGAGTGGCAGATAGACAGATCGGTCCACAGGGGAGCAAGTGGAGGGAGAAGGGGCAGAGCTGGGGAGCAGCTGGAGGGGTGTGTGGGGCTCCTTACGGGAAGGGTAGGGTGACACTTGCCTTGTTTCCTTCCTTGCAGCACTGCCCATTCCTGGCCCAGGGCATCTGAGGCTGCAGGACCCACTTCTCACTGGGTCCCTTTGGGCTCCAACATGGCCACCTCAAACTTGTCTGGCAAATGAAGTCTGGCCAGCATTGGGGTGGCCCCACTGGGTGTCTCAGACACTCCAAACGGGCAAAGCAACGCCCTAGGCCATCCATGCCTGGGTCGCCTGCCCTTGCTCCAACTGGAGAGCCTTGGCTAGCTAGAAACCCCATAACCTGAGATAGCGGGGTCCGTGTCCACCCCAGAGGAGATCCCTGGCAACCCCAGCCTGTGGTGAGAGAAGCGCAGCCTGCTTGACTCCTGATCTGGGGCCACTTCTGGCTCCTCCTGTCCTTTTTCCCTCCCTGAGGAACCCCTCTAGTTCCGCCAGGCTGGATCAGGGTCTCAGGCCCCTCACTCACCTGCGGATGCAAGTCTGGCCATCATAGCCAGGGTCCAAGCCAGGGCCAGGGCAGGGGCTGGAGGTGGGGCACAGCCCAGACTGCACCCCGGCGGGCTGAGCGACAGGACTTTTGAGATGTGATGGGCGGGCTCCAGGTCCATGCAGGGTTATGGTTTCTCTTGAAACCATAGAGACCTGGGTTTGAATCCCAGCTCTCCTATTTGGCTGTCAAATCTTGAAGTCCCCTCACCTCTCTGTGGCAGTTTCCTCATTTGTGAAATTGAGTTGATGAGGATTAAATGCTTTAATGTACCTCAAGTGCCTAGCCCAGGGCCTGGCATACAGTAGGTGCTCAATAAATGCTTATTCTTTCTCCTCTGACTCTGTCATTCTGCACATCCCTATGATTTGTGGTTTACATACAGCTTTCCACATATCACCTCCCTTGTGGCAAAGCTTGAACCTTCCCCTCCAGAGGCTGCTGCATACAGTTGGTGCAATAAATGCCTGCTGTGGTTGACTAAGAAACCAGTTGCTGCTGTTCTGTGGGGATCTGGGCAAACCTAGTACTTCCATCCGGGTACCCTGGGAGGCCTGGGATGGAGACTGTGCCAGGCTGGCCTCAGTGGCGGTGAAGCTATTGATTCCAGAACTTGTCCCTTGTTTTTCCTTCTCAAGTCAGCAGGACATTTGGTCCTCGTTAGGGGTTAACTACTGGACAGATATGGGCCTGGGGCTGAGGGGCTGTTGGAAGACAGTGTTTGGAGGAAAAGAGCTTTCTTTTCAGGAATGAGAAAAAGAAGAGAGAAGGCTTCTGCTCCATGAATCAAAAATTTGGGTGAAGGCCTCCACTGGCCCCATCTCCCCACTCTTTCTCCTCCCCATCTTCTCTGTTCTCCACCTACACAGATGTCTGCAGAGCCTCCAGATAGGGCGCTCCTGCCCACAGCTGAGATTCAAGTTGGGATTAGCTGGGAGCCTCCCCCTGCCTTGTTGCTGGCTCGACAGAGAAACACAGGCCTGGAAGATAATGGCAACCAGCAGGGCGGCAATAATCTGGCTCCAGCATCTCTGCTGGGGCTTCCCAGTTTACCAAACGTTCACGTGGTCTCTTGACAACCTTGGGAAGTGTGCGTGTTGGGAGACAGCGTCCCTGCTTCCAGATGAGGAAAAAGAAAAACAAGGGTGATTTAGATGATGTGCAATGATCCTGTTTCTGTTGCTGAGGCTGGAATGTGGTGACAGCCATGGCTGACTGCAGCCTTGACCTCCCAGGCTCAAGCGATTCTCCCACTAAAACCTCTTGAGCAGCTGGGACCACAGGCACGTGCCATGATGTCCAGCTATTTTTTTTCTCATAAATAGAGATAGGACCTCACTATATTGCCCAGACTGGTCTGCAATTCCTGAGCTCAAGCTATCCTTCCTCCTCAGCCTCCCAAAGTGCTGAGATTACAGGCATGAAGCACTCTACCCAGCCCGTATGTTTCTTGAACTCCTGACCTCAGGTGATCTGCCCACCTCAGCCTCTTAAAGTGCTGGGATTACAGGCGTGAGCCACTGCGCACCGCCCCATCTCTTTCTTTTATAGTGAAAATAACATTTTGTGAAAAGTACTGTGTGTTCTTTACACATTTAAGATTACACTATTAAAAGCTGAGATCTCAGTTTTTAATAGTATTGCAAATCTGCCTTTTTTTTTTTTTTTTAATAGATGGAGTCTCCCTCTGTCTCCCAGGCTGGAGTGCAGTGGAGCAATTTCGGCTCACTGCAACCTCCACATCCTGGGTTCAAGCGATTCTCCTGCCTCAGCCTCCTGAGTAGCTGGGACTACAGGTGCATGCCACCATACCTGGCTAATGTTTTGTATTTTTAGTAGAGATAAGGTTTCACCATGTTAGCCAGGATGGTCTTGATCTTCTGACCTCGTGATCCGCCCACCTTAGCTTCCCAAAGTGTTGGGATTACAGGCATGAGCCACTACGACCAGCCTATGTATTTTTTTTTTCTGTATTTTCAGAAATCTCTTTGTTTCTCTCTATATATAAAGCATTGTTACTTTATGTTCTCTCTGATAATTGCAGTGTCTGTGTCTGCAGTCTACCTGTTGTTTCTGCTGGGTCTCAGAGTGTATTGTTTCCTTGCGGTGTTTTTGAGTTTTGAAAACTGGAGATCTCATTTTCTTTTCTTTTCTTTCTTTCTTTTTTCTTTCTCTTTTTTTTAGAGATGGGGGTCTCTCCCTACATTGCCCAGGCTTGTCTCGAACTCCTGGCCTCAAGTGCCGGGATTCCAGGCATGAGTTACCACGCCCAGTCGAGATGTTCCTTTTCCTTGGAACTTGAGCAACACAAAATCCTGAGGCCTGGTGGGTTGTGTTCCCCTGGGGCAGATTCTCAACCAGGCACACTTCTGCCCCCAAGGACACATTTCAACATCCCAAGACATTTCTGGGTGTCACAGCTGTGTGTGCACACACATGTATGTCCCTGAACATGATATGGGCACTTCAGGGATAGAGACCAGGGATGCTGCTCATATCCTGCAGGGAGACTGACCCACCAGTGTCACCAGGGTGGGCTCCAGGCAGGATCTGCCTGTGCCTCTGCCAGTCACCTAGACCCTGCCACCCGGGGCCACTCTACCTTCTCCCCTCATGGTCTCCAAGGCCACACTGTAGCCTGATTTCAAGCTGTAACTTGGAGGACCAATTTTTCTTCACCTTGCATGGAACCCCAAGGCTGAGAGGCAGTTGTTCCAGAGGTGCCAGCGCATCTCACGTTTCTGCTTTAGCTGCAGGGTCCAGCTCTGTGTGGGTAGTCTCCTGATGAAGTCACCCTGGGACAGACACTGTTCTGTCTCCTGCTTCCAGTCCTGTAAAGTTGCCGGGAAACCCCAGGGCATGGGAGGCATCCTCAAAGTCAGATGTGGGCAGGCCCTGGTGGGCAGACCCCAGCCTCCTATCAGGGAGGGAGGATTCTCCTGGTCTGCCGCTGGCCTACCCACTGTGCTGCCATCCACCTGGTGCTGGGGCTGTGGGGCACAGGCCTTCAGGACCCGCTTCCTTTCCTGCCAGGAGGTCCAGTCCTGGTGTCTTTATGTCCCCAGGAAAGCCCACTACCATCCTCAGGGGAGGAGGGCAGCTGCATGCTGGGCTGGCTTGGGCCTGTTCTGGGACACCCCTGCAGACCGGGTGCAGGTGGGGACATGGCTCTGTGGGGTTGCAGTGGGCAGATGAGTGTGGAGCTGGATTCCGGAAAGGAATTGACCACTGCCTCTTAGGACCCCTCTTCTGAGACAGGGGTGCCTTGTGGGACAGTGCTCCAAAGTGCCCTGGGCACAAGGGGTCCCTGCACCCCCCACACACTGACGTTGCACTGGGGTCCCTGCACCCCCCACACACTGACTCTGACTCTGCATTAGGGTCCCTGTGTCCCTTTCATACTGACCCCTCATTGTGGTCCCTGCACCCCACAAACACTGACCTTGCATTGGAATCCCTGTACCGCCCCACACACTGAGCCCGCATTGGGGTTGCTTCACCCCCCACACTGACCCTGTGGTCTGCACAGGGTCCCTGTGCAGGGATCCTGGACTGCAGAACCCATCCGTGATGTTGCTATGCCCTGGCTCTGGTGGCGCTCAGTACCTCCAGGCCGGGCTCGGCAGGTGCCCCCAACCAGTACCTACCCCAGCACACCAGGAGTAGGCCTGGGCGGAGGGCAGGGAGTGATACCCAAGGGGACCTGCCCCAGCATCCTCCTGTACACTGGGGGTTCTCATTGTCTTTGGCTCAGGGAAGTGGCTTCTCCTGAAACCTGGGTTGGGCATGGCATAAAAAGGGGGGTGAGCAGGACCCCAGACCTTAGGAATCCTGAGTGGAGGGCAGAAAGGCTCTGCCTGTGACGTATCTGGGAGCTGTCTGGGGGCGCAGAGTGACCCCCTTCCTGGGGACAGGCCCTCCTGGGGAGATAGGCTCACAGGTTGTTGTGCGGGACTCAGCGTGGGGCAGCATCCTGGCCAGGATGAGGAAGGCCAGGACAGGGCTGGGGGGTCTGCGGGAGGCACACGCATGCCAACCTCCCTGATCTGCTGCAGCCAGACTCCCTCAGCCTTGGCCGGGACCAGAAATCCGACGGCCATCCCTGCCAGGCTAGCATACCCCCGCTTAGAGGCCACCCCACCCCCCATCTGCTCCCATCCAAGCGACAGCCACCCTGTCCTGGTGGCCTGGGGAGGGGAAAGCTGGCCTTGGACCCGCATCGCAGCCTCCCGCACCCTCTGCTGGCCGTTTTCGGAGGTGCAGCCTGGCGTGAGCGGCGCCTTTCCCTGGAGAGGGGGCCCAGGGCAGCACCGCTGGAAACCGCTGGAAGCCGCTGGAAGCCGCTGGGGTGGCCAGAGATCTGCTAACTCATCGAGGGTTCACCCCACCCCGTGTCCACTGACAGCGGCAGCAGTAGCTGCAGGCTATGCAGACTCAAGAGAGCCCCAGCCCATGTCAACACCAGGGGCCAAAACCGAGTCCAGGGCTCAGCGCGAGGTCAGCCTGGGGCAGGCCTGGGGAGCCCGATGGCAAGGGGGGCAGGAAGGCGCCAACTCAGGGACTGCGCCTGGGCCTGCCGGGGGTCTCCAGACAGAGAGGATGAGTGTGACGGGGTGCCTGCTGTCACAGGGCTGAGTGCCAGGCCGGCCCTGGGGGCCCTGGGGCTAAATGAAGGTGGAGTCCAGAGCCCCCCTCGTCCTGCTGGCTCAGGACGGGGCCTCAACAGCTGCTTAATGGGCGTGACTCCTCCTGCTCCAGCTGCGTGATGCGCTCCCTCTTCTTGGCCACCTCCTGGGTGAGGAGTGGGTTCTGCTCCTTTGGCATGAGGATGGTCTGCTGCTGCCAGCACGGGGCGAGGTGGACGTCAGGGCAGGGCAGGGGGGCCCAGAGGAGGAGTGGGCAGGGCCCGGCTGGCACAGGCCGCAGCCAGCAGCTCCCCCAGGCCCCGGGACATCTCGTGTCCCTCGGGCAGTAGCCCCCCAGTGGCCGGGGACTCCCTGTGGCCCCAAAGTCCGTGCAGCCTCCGCTCTAGCCCAGGCTGCACTGGCGCTCCGGCACTCCTGCTGCTGCTGTTGGTACCAGTCACTGCCCTGAGCCATCATCTCTGAACCCTGCAGCAGCACCTCCTCTTGCTCCAGCTCCTTCACCTGCTTCGGCAGGCCGAAGCCCATGCCGCCGGTGATGGTGAGCCTCCGACGTTCCCCCCAGGCACCGGGCTGCCGGGCAACCCCTGATTCCGTCTCCAGGGCCTGCAGGCCGCTGCACCTGCTTCTGCGCTCTGGCTCCATTCCAGCGCAGCGCTCTGGGGCTACTAGGGCTCTGCGGGGCAGGGTGTCGCCTGGTCAGGGGACACAGCTGCTCCGGGCTGCGGGTCCGCACTGCTGGGGCCGGCCGGAGAGCACTCATGCCCAGGGGCAGGGCCTTCCTCTCCAGGACAGGCCATGGCTAGTAGCGGGGCACTGACACCAGGAGCTGCAGCCGCGGCAGAGGCGGCAGCCGTGGCTGGTACCCTGGGGTGCCGTGGCGTGCTTGGGGCCCGGGGCTCCATCAGCCTCAGCAGCGAGGTGCGCAGGCCGGCCACGCAGTGCTTGAAGATCAAGTCGCCGCTGGCCGGGGCAACCTGGCACAGACCCTGGAGCACCCCGCGGAGCAGCTCGCGCGTCAGCATTCTGTCAGTGGGACTCGATCTTGGGCAAGTGCAGCAGCCGCTGGTCATCCAGGATGTGGAACAGGGTGCGCTGGCTCTGCAGGAAGGCTCGGAGCAGTCCCTCGTTGCTGGGCGAGGGGCCAGGCTCGGAGGGAGGCAGTTAGCTCTGCTCAGCCATCATAGCTTGGGGCTCCTCTCCACCCGCCTTTGTTCCCGCGTGGCCCCATGGCTGGGCCGTCTCGGTGCGCTCCTGTATTTATTTTTAATAGATAATAAAATAATAAAATGGATTGTGTTGCCCAGGCTGGTCTCAAATTCCTTGGCTCAAGGGATCCTCCCACCTTGCCCTCCAGAGCGTTAGAATTACAGGTGTGAGCTGCTGCACTGGACAAAGAGAAATTTTATAGGCAGAACACTGTTGAGCCTTGCCATGGCATGATAATGTGGTTTCATTTTAATTTCTCCCCTTCAAATGTTTCTCTTTTTTAAAATTATTGTTTTTGGCCAGGCGTGGTAGTGTAAGCCTCTAATTCCAACACTTTGAGAGGCTGAGGCAGGAGGATCCATTGAGCCCAAGAGTTTGAGGTTACTGAAGCTATGATTTCACCACTGCACCCCAGCCTGGGCAAAGAGTGAGACCCTATCTCTATGCTTTTTTAATTTACATAATTGTACATAATTATAATTGTACATAATAATTATACATATTGTGATGTTTCAGTACGTGTACCTCCAAATGTTTCTGGGTGTGGGTATGAAGGGTCTCTGTTTCCTGATAATCACAACACAGTGTTGATTTTTACGTATCAATCCTTTTTCATGTTAATATCAACTGAGAGGAAATGTTTGTAGATCATAAGCAGAAATACAGTTTGTTCAATCGGCAATCATTTATCATCTCTTGGTATGTGCCAGATCCTTGTTTATCAGGGCTGGAGCTCTCTATCCTTGAAGAATTGCCCTCTATTTCTTTGAAAGCACTTATAAAACTAGAGAGTAACTGTCAAGGAGGAGGACTTGTTATGTGCAGTGAGGACAGGGAGTCGAGCTTCTGAATTCTTAGTACACATTGGAAGGCTCAAAATATGTTTGCTGAGATATGGAATGAACTTCAATGCCCATCAGTAGTGGATTGTGTAGAGAAAATGTGGTACGTATGCACCATGGAATACTACACAGCCATAAAAACGATCATATCTTTCACAGCAAGGATGGAGCTGGACACCGTTATTCTAGGCGAACTAATGTGACAATAGAAAACTGAATGCCAGCCAGGCATGCTGGCTCACACCTGTAATCCCAGAATTTTGAAAGGCTGAGGCAGGTAGATTCTATAAGGTCAGGAGTTTGAGACCAGCCTGGCCAACATTGTGAATCCTGTCACAACTAAAAATACCAAAATTAGCCAGGCATAGCAGCAGGTGCCTGTAATCCCAGCCACTTGGGAGGCTGAAGCAGGAGAATTGCTTGAACCTGGGAAGCAGATATTGCAGTGAGCCAAGATCATGCACCACTGAACTTCAGCCTGGGCAAAAGAAGAAAGAAGAAGAAGAAGAAAGAGAAGAAGAGGAAGAGGGAGAAGGAGAAGAAGAAAAAGAGGAAGAAGAAGAAGAAGAAGAAGAAGAAGAAGAAGAAGAAGAAGAAGAAGAAGAAGAAGAAGAAGAAGAAAGAAGAAGAAGAAGAAGGAAGAAGAAGAAGAAGGAGGAGGAGGAGGAGGAGGAGAAGAAGAAGAAGAAGAAGAAGAAGAAGAAGAAGAAGAAGAAGAAGAAGAAGAAGAAGAAGAAGAAGAAGAAGAAAGAAAGAAAGAAGAAGAAGAAGAAGAAGAAGAGGAAGAGGAAGAGGAAGAGGAAGAGGAAGGAAGAGGAGGAGGAGGAGGAGAAGGAGGAGGAGGAGGAGAAGGAGGAGACGGAGAAGGAGAAGAGGAGGTGGAAGAAATGCCCCACTTTATCACTTATAAGTGGGATCTAAACATTAAGTGCACATGGACACAAAGAAGTGAACAATAGACACCTGGGCCTACTTGAGTGTTGTGAGTGGGAGGAGGGTGAGGGTCAAAAAGCTGCCTATAGGGTACTGTGCTTATTACCTGGGTAACAAAATAATCTGTACACCAAAACCTGAGACACACACAATTTACCTACGTAAAAAACCTGCACACGTGCCGCCGAACCTAAGATAAAAGTTGGAAAGAAAAACAGAAGACAAGAAAACTAACATGTTTGCTGAAGAATGAGTGAAACTGTTAAAATATTTGTTCCTCACATAGCGTACAAAGCAGGTATTGCTTTGCTTAGGGGGATTATCTGTAAGATACAGGGATGCTATTCCGAGGTAGGGGAAACGCTGACACTCACTCTCCTCGTTAACTTCGGTGCTGTCTCCAGTGCACTTCATCTGCCAGTAACCACGTGTGTTTATGGACGACACACACAACCCGGAAATAGCTCTCCCTGGACACGTGTGGGTTCAACATTCCTGGTTTCAGCCATTCACAAGTTTCCCTATAGAGGTGTGGCTACATTGTTCCCAGTTATTTATTGTCCCGAGGTATCACTGTTTAATGTACATTTCCATATGATGGAAATTATATGATTTAATGAGGTTAATGAAGTTGGGGGGTTCATATAAGCCTCTGGCTGTACCTCTCAGAATAGAAACTCTGCTGTTGCCCTTTATGAAAATCCATCTTGGCCAGACCCAGTGCCTCATGCCTGTAATCCCAGCACTGTGGGAGGCCAAGGTGGGAGGAACATTTGAGGCCAAGAGTTTGAGACCAACCTGGGCAACATAACAAGACCCCATCTCTACAGAAGTAAAAAAAAAAAAAATTAGCCGGGCATGGTGGCATGTACCTGTTGTTCCAGCTGCTTGGGAGGCTGATGTGGGAAGATCGCTTGAGCCCAGGACTTTGAGACTGCAATGAGCTATGGTCATGCCACTGCACTCCAGCTGGAGCCATAGTCTTATATATGTGCAGTTTAATCTCTTAAGTACCACAGTGAGTATAATGGGAAAGTATATGAAATATCTGGGACAAAGCTTTTGAAATTGTTTTTCCATAGTACTTTCATTTTGCCTGTTTTTTTTTTTTTCTTTTCCGTTTTTAAGCTGGATTTTTTTTTCAACTTGTGTCAATTATAAGAAAGTTGAGGTAGAAAACTTTCCAAAACAAGTTTATTTATTTATTTATTTATTTATTTATTGGAAATGGAGTTTTACTCTTGTTGCCAAGGCTGGAGCACAGTGCTGTAATCTCAGCTTGCTGCAAATTCCGCCTCCTAGATTTAAGTGATTCTCCTGCCTCAGCCTCCCAAGTAGCTGGAATTATAGACATGAGCCCCCACACCAGGCTAATTTTAAAATTTTTAGTAGATAGAGGGTTTTACCATGTTGGCCAGGCTGGTCTCGAACTCCTGACCTCAGGTGATCCACGCACCTTGGCTTCCCAAAGTGCTAGAATTACAAGTGTGAGCCACCATGCCCAGCCCATTTCCTTAGTTGAAGGAAGGAAGCTTGGTAAGTTGAAATGAAGCTGGAAAATTACCTTGGAGGTAATTTTCAAAAAAATTAGAAGCAACTGTGAAAACTTGTGTTTTGAATGGAACTGTTAGAAGTGTTTGAAGCTGGAAAGTGGTCAGAACCTCTCACTGCTGTCATGCTGCCCTTACAGTGCTACAAGTATTGGCAAAAGCCCACATCAAAAGTTGTGATAATAATAACGGCTCAGCACTACCTACTAGGATGGTTAGAACCAAAACTAAACAAAATGGACAGCAAATGCTGACGTTGCTGTTAGGAATGCAAAATGGTGCAGCCACTGTGGAAAGCAGTTTAGCAGTTTCTCAAAAGATTAAACATAGAACTACTGTATTACCTGGAAATTTCACTTCTAGGTATATATTTAAAATAATTGAAACAGCACCTCAAAGAGATACTTGTACACTCATGTTCATAGCAGCACTATTCTGACTCTCTCTCTCTCTCTCTCTCTCTCTACAGAGTCCCACTCCGTTGCCCAGACTGGAGTGCAATGGTGTGACCTCAGCTCACTGCAGCCTCTGCCTCCTGGGTTCAAGCAATTCTCCCGTCGCAGCCTCTGAAGTAGCTGGGACTACAGGCACGCACTACCACAACTGGCTAATTTTCGTAATTTTATTACAGATGGGGTTTTACCATGTTGGCCAGGCTGGTCTCAAACTCCTGACCTCAGGAGATCTGCCCACCTTTACCCCCCAAAGTGCTAGGATTAGAGGTGTGAGCCACTGTGCCTGGTCAGCAGCAATCTCCTCAATAGCCAAAGGTGGAAGTAACTCGAGTGTCCATCAATAGATGAATAGATGAACAAAACGGTGCATATACATCTAATGGAATATTGTTCAGCCTTAAAAGGAAGGCAGTCTTGATATTTTCTCTACCATGACGGACCTTGGAAGCATTCTGCTTCATGAAATAAGCCAGACACAGGAGGGCAGCTGTTGTGTGATTCCACTTGCATGAGGTGCCTACTGGCTGTTGTATGATTTCACTCGCATGAGGTAAATTCATAGGGACAGAAAGTAGAATGCCAGAGGCTGGGGAAAGTTGGAAAGGGCAAGATATTGTTTAATGGGTACAGAATATCTGCTAGGTATGATAAAACAGTGTTGGGTTACAAATAGTGGTGCCAGTTACACAGCAATGTGAATTTATTTAATGCAACTGAATTGCATATTTAGGAATAGTAAAAATGATAAATATTGTTATGTATATTGTACCACAATTTTTAAAAAGTGAGGCCAGGTGCTGTGGCTCACACCTGAATCCCAGCACTTCGCGAGGCTGAAGCAGGTGGATCACTTGAGCTCAGGAGTTTGAGACCAGCCTGGGAAACATGGCAAAACCTTATCTCTACAAAAAATACAAAAACTAGCCAAGCGTGGTGGCACATGACTGTACTCCCAGCTACTCTGGAGGCTAAGGTGGGAGAATTACTTGAGCTCAGGAGGTGGAGGCTGTAGTGAGCCACAATCATGCCACTGCACTCCAGCCTGGGTGGCAGAATGAGATCTTGTCTCAAAAAAAAAAAAAAAATTGTCAATCTAGAGTAGTGACTTTTTCTTTTCTTTTCTTTTTTTTTCAGATAGGGTCTTACTTTGCTTGTCACCCAGGCTGGAATGAAGTGGTGCAGTCATAGCTCACTGCCACCTCCATTTCCTGGGCTCAAGGGATCCTCCTGCCTTGGCTAGGAGTGCTAGGATTATAGGTGTGGGCTACTGCACCTGGCTGGAGCAGTGGTTCTTAGTGCGCTTCCCTGACCACCAACATCAGGATCATCTGGGAGCTTGTTAAAAATGCAGATTTTCACTGGCTGGGCATGGTGGCTGGAATTAGAACTGGGCACTGCAGTGAGAACATCCAGATTTCAGGCAGCTGTTTAAGACTTCATACTTTGTAGGTTTGCAAATAGCCTCTTAGGTATAATAAGCTCATCGTCTTGTGTCATTTTACAATATAGGTACCATTATACGATGTAAGTTTTTTTCCTGAGTTTATCGGAGGGCTTTTTTGGATTTTACAGTATTGATCTAGGCTGGGCATGGTGGCTCACACATGTAATCCCAGCACTTTCGGAGGTTGAGGCAAGAAGATCACTTGAACCTACAAGTTTCAGACCAGCCTGGGCAACAGGAGGAGACCCTGTCTCTACAAAAACATTATAAAGGCCAGGCATGGTGGCTCGTGCCTGTAATCCCAGCACTTTGGGAGGCTGAGGTAGGGGATCACCTGAGGTTGAGAGTTCAAGCCAGCCTGACCAACACGGAGAAACCCTGTCTCTACTAAAAATGCAAAATTAGCTGGGTGTGGTGGTGCATGCCTATAATCGCAGCTACTTGAGAGGCTGGGGCAGGAAAATCACTTGAACCCAGAAGGCAGAGGTTGCGGTGAGGTGAGATCGTGCCACTGCACTCCGGCCTGGGCAACAAGAGCAAAACTCCATTTCAAAAAATATATATATTTTTTAATTAGCCCGGCATGCTGGCATGCTCCTGTGGTCCCTGCTACTTGGGAGGCTGAGGTGGGAGGATCATTTGAACCTGGAAGGTCACGGCTGCAGTGAGCCATGATTGTCCAGGCTGGGCAACAGAGTGAGACTCTGTCTTAAAAAAATAAAAAAATGAAGGAAGCATTGGCCTAGCAGATTTGAAATGGCTGACTGTAATCTTCCCTTTAGCCCTGTCTAGCTGTATCCCACAGGTTTTGGTATGTTATCTTTCAATTTTTATTTGTTTCAAGAAACTTTTTGATTTCCATCTGAATTTCTCTGTTGACTCAATGATTATTCATTGAATCAACATGTTCTTTAATGTTGTTTAATTTCCATGTATTTGTCTAGTTGCCAAAGTTTCTCTTGGTGTACATTTCTAGTTTTATTCCATTGTGTCCAGAGAAGATATCTGATATGATTTCAGTTTTTGAAAATTGATTGAAACTTGTTTTGTGGCTGAACACAGGCCCTCTGCCGGAAAACGTGAAAACATTCCTTGTGTTCATGAAAAGAGTGTACATTCTGTAGTGTTAGAATGCACTGTAAATATCTGTCAGCTTTATTTGGTCTAAAGTTCAGTTTAAATCCCGCTCTTTCTTGATTTTCTGTGTAGATGACCTGTCTAATCCTAAGGTTTGGATGTTGAAAGTCCCCACTATTATTGTATCGGAGTCTATCTCTCTGATTAAATGTAGTAATTTTACAGGCTGCTCTTTGTTAGAAAAGAAAATATTTGGGGGCTGCGTTTCATTAAAAGGAAAAACCTTACCCAGGACTCCCGCCGTCTCACTGTCTGCCTAAATCATGTTTTCTTAACTCCTGTATCACCGACAGGGTCTGAGCCAGAATGAGGCGGCACAGAGAACCCGGACTGTGCAGAACGCTTTGTAGTAAAGACGTCTGAGCGGCAGCAGTGATCTCCAGTTTCCAAATGCAGCAGTGACATCGGACCTCACCTCAGGGTTCAGTGTCCAGCCCCAGGATGTCAGAGGTCTGAGCTGCGGTATCTGTGCAGTAGGGGCAGGTGTCCCTAGGTGGAACCTGCTCTAGTGTGGGCTGCGGATTCTGTTCCTGGATGTGTAGTTTCCAGCCTGGTTCTGTGGCCTTCCCCCCAGTAAAATTAGCCCCCAACACCAGATATCCTGGTTTATGTGTAAATTACAGAAATTTGTTTTCCGTAGTTTGCTCCAAGAAGTAAGCGAGAAATCAGTCTGCAGACCAGTGTCAGAGAGCAACACTGAGAGGTGTTCTTTGTGTGAGAGCTGCATCCTAAATTGTCTACCTGGCCTCTGCTCCATAGTGGAGAGAATAACAGGGAATCTCACGTCTCATAATTGATGATATACGTCCTCCCTTTTCTTTCTACGAGAAGAATGCTTTTTTAAATGAGGTTTGAAAACCCACCCGGTCCACCCACCCTGGGCACTCTGATCTCTGATCTCCGTGGATCCCAATCTGGTAGAGCAACAGGATTGCTGGCGGGGATTAGAAAATACTCAGGCAGCTTCCTAGAACACCTGTCTCAGAGTCTTCTGCACAAGACCAAGGAATCACTTATATAACAAGTGCTACAAGTGAGGCTAATTCTCAGACACGTGGGATCCTGGTGTTCTAGATCTGGAGACCAGAAACATGAGCTCCAGCCTTGCCATAAATCCAGAATCTCTTGCTGGGCTCTGGATTTACTGGATCTCAGCACCATGCCCAGGTGATTCCTGTGCTCAAGGAAGTTCCTTGTCTAAGTGTCCTCTGGACATGGGGTCAGAACCGTGCAGTCTGCTCTGGGTATAGTCTGATGAGATCCCTTAGAACTGGAGGTCCAGGGTTCCATCCTTGCGCTCATTCTTTTCCACAGCGGGTCACTCCTTTGGTGTCTTCATCCATCCAGGCTTGAGGTTTTAAGTATCATTTATATGGTGTGACCTCCTAAATCGATTTCTCCAGCCCAGTATATTTTTCCTTTCCCCTAAACTCTGGAATTGTCTGTCTGACTGGCATGTGAGCTCCCTCACCTGCGTTCCTAGCAGAATTTTCTCCACTGAGTGCCTGGGATGTGCCCTCCTCCGTCTGCTTCTGCCAGAGCCTCCCCATGTCCACTGACAGCAGCTCCACCCTTCCGTCTACTCACTCCTTTTACAACGATGGGTGTCCTTGATTCATCTTCCTCACACCACTGATACAACCCATTGGCAAATGCTGTTGGTCCATCTTAAAACGCGTCCAGAATCCCCTCACATCCCACTATTTCCCCTGCTCACACCCCAGTCAAGGTAATGGCATCTCCAGCCTGGAATACTGCGCTCACTTCCTGCTGTTTTCCCTTCTGCCTCTCTTGTTCCTCACCTCTTAGTTTTGTTCTTAGCATAGCAGTCAGAGATCTTTTAAAGGAGAAGTTGTACCATGTCCCTCTTATGCTCAAAACTGTCCTCTACCACCCCAGCTGACTCAGAGAAAATGTCAGATGCCTCCCCACTCCCTGCAGGCCCACCTGCTCTGGCTGTTCCTCTGCCCTCACCTCAGTTTCTCTCTGTCCGGCCCTCCTGGGTTCCTTCCTCTTCTGGGAACACAGACACCCTCTTGCACTAGTGCATTTGAACTGGGGGTTCCCCTGTTGGGAAAGGACATCCCCAGACATCCTTGTGGCCAACTCTTTCCTAAAAGGTCACCTTTGCAATGTGGCACACGCTGTCCACCCAGCACAACAGCCGCCTTCCCTGTCCCCACTCCCCACACCCTGGCTCACCTGCCTCACAGCACTCACCACCTTCTAGCACTTTCTTTCTTTGCTCTGGCTACAGTGTATCCACCATCTGCCTCTTCCCACTGGAACACATGCTCCACAAGGTAAGAGATTTTTCTCATTTGACTTCAATTATGTTCACCAGATGCAGAACCATTCTGTCCTGTGTCTGACCCACAACCAAGGACAGTTGAATGAGTGATCACTGCAGGGGACCTCCCTGTTCTAAAGGCAATAGCTTTATTAACATAACCTCAGGCCAAATGCTGTTTTGTGGCAACTACAGCACAAGGTCGCCTCACACTGACATCAAGGCCACCTGTGCTTTTCTCAGCAGGGCTGTTTGTATGTCCCCCTCCCCCATGTCTCCTCCCACACCAACCCTCCCCCCAACACTGCAGCTCACCATCAGCCTTCTCTCTTCAGGGAAGAACAGTCCTTGAGGATGGGTCCAATTTCACAAACAAATCTACATCTAAATTAGACTCTGATTAGAGTCATGAGTTGGGTATTGGAGCCAGCAGCAAGAATACTGGAACCAGCGCAGGCAGAGGGCAGGAGAGCAGAGCAGAAGAGGAGCCCTGGAAGAAGGGCAGGAGCTGAAATGGTCTGAACATTTGTCTCAGAAAGTGCAGAGACTCCTGTGTGCAGGGGAGACCCTGGGTGACGTCTGACCCTCTGTGATCACAGCTCCAACTGGACAAGTTTCCACTGAAGGGACAAGGACGTGGAGCCGTGAAGCTAACCCAGCTGAAGACTGACCACATGAAGCCCATGATGGACTGAACCGCAACTGGGCACAGGCCCCATCCACACTCGGCTCCTCACAGCCCTCTCCACCCCCACCTGCAACAAACTCAGCACAGCAAACACACAGATTCTGGAAGATTCTCAGGTCTTTATTTCCTCTCTCAAATTTTAGGAATTGATTTATTTAATTAACTCCTTAACCTCTCATGGCAAATATTTGAGAAAACAAATTTATATTCAGGTTCTTATTTTCAGTAGGGAAGTAAGAGGCTGCAGCTCAGTGCACCATGAAGTTGAGACAGAGATGGAGATGCCCAGCCCTGAGTCTCTAGCACAGGAAAGACGACTGGGGAGGGACACAGGTCAGCGTGGGGACAGGGGTCACAGTGGGCACGGGGTGGGCTGTCTCTCCACCTCCTGACATCATGCTAACAGTGACACAGACACATTCAGATGCCTTTGCAGAAAGAGATGCCAGAGGCTCTTGAAGTCACAAAGGGGGGGTGTGAAGAAATCCTGTATCTCCGTCCCACACAAGGCAGCTGTCTCAGGCTACAGAAAACAATGAAGAAATTCAAGTCAGTCATGGTAAGTGATGACACTCTGAACAGCCACACACTCGAAATGGCCCAATCAAAGAATCTCCCTTACCCAGTCCTTTCCCCTCTGCCCCGCCCCCACCCACTTGAGACCCCCAGAGTCTCACCTTTAGGAGTCATGAGAGACATGTCAGAGTCCTGGGCACTGCTGGTGCCTGGCGTGGAAGAAGCACAGGACCTGGCCAGAGGCTGCAGGACCCGTGGGACAGGAGGACTTGTGGTGTGGGTGGGCTCCTCCACATGCCTGCCCCCCCACTTATATACAACCTGAGATCAACGCCCTCTTTTTCCACTTGTGGGAAGAACATGTCCTGTGAGGGTATAGAGAGGAGGCTGGGCCGTGAGATCTTAGAGGAGCCTCCTAGTCTTGGACCCCAGAGAAGTTTCCAGAATTATGACTCAGAACCTAGGGCAGGATCAGAAAACATGAGGAAAGCAGGTGTGTGTCCTGCACCACCCACCCTCCTAAGGTCTGTCCTTAGCAGGGACCTTGCCCTGACTCATGAATGCTGAAATCAGGACCCCAACACCACAATCACCAAGGTGATGAATCTGTCCTTCATTGTCACATGTGCTTCACAGAAGACCAAGTGCTGGCACACAGGGCCCCATGCAGGGTCGGCCCATGTGTGGATGGTGCTTCCCAGCAACCAGGCAGGGACCACTTCTACCTGGGGCTTGAAACTGCCATGGGACAAGAAAACCCAGACCCCACCCCTCACCCCTTCCCTACCTAAGTTCCTCCTCCTCCACATCAAAGCAGCAACCACAGCTCCAGGGACCAGAGTTCCTGGGACAGCTAGGCCAGCACCGATGCCCACATGGGGATGGTGGGCTGGGGAGATGGCCCTGGGGAAGGAGAGAAAGGTGAGGGTCCCTGAGCCTAGGCCTCCGCCCTGACCCTGCTGGAAGGCTCCAGAAGGGCTTCTGCTTTCTCTGAGAAGAGATGTGACCCTCATCCCCCTCCTCACCCCACCTCAGGGTGAGGGGCTCTGGCAGCCCCTCATGCTGCACATGGCATGTGTATCTGCTTTTTTCCAGAAGGCACTACCACAGCCGCCCACTTCTGGAAGGTTCCATCCCCTGCTGGCCCGATCTCCACAAGCTGTGCCCTGAGTTTGGTCCTGCCCATCCCGCTGCCAGGTCAGGCACTTCACATCTCTCATGGGACACCCCAGCAGCGTCCTTCTGATCGTCCTGAGGATGGACACCTGGGGTGTGGAAGAAAGCACAGAATCCAGACACCAGCCTGGACGCAGGACCCTGGGATAATCTCTTATTCCTTGGAAAGTTCTAGTCTCTGAGGGAGGAACAGCGACTTCTGGTCCTGATCTGAGTGGAGGTCGAGGGACTCACAAAAGCTGAAATCAGACCTTCAAACACACTGAGTGTGAGGCAGAGAACAAGGCCTGAGGAAAAAAGTCACAAAGCTCAAGATGGATGCAGGGTTCAAGGGGAGCCCCTGATCAGTATTCCAGGGACACTCTTCCGCTCCATTTCCTGAGAGACGCCATCCCTTAATTGTCCTAGAGAGCAGAGGGAGCCCTCAAAGGACTCTCAGGAAAACTCATGCCGTGCTCCATGCAAGGGAGGGCGATGTTCTCTGTGATCCTATTTTCCTCCCGTCCTCGGGGAGACCGTCCCGGGAGAGCTATAGGAAGTGGGGAAGGCTCCCCAGGGCCCCTGGGACCCCGCGCCGCCGCGTCTCCTCCCGTTCTCCAGTTATCTGTGGCGGCGCTCCAGGCGCTCAGTCCCGAGGTAGGGTCTCGCCCTCTTCGCCGAACGGCCCACCTCCCACTCGCGCTGGGTGATCTGAGGTCCAGGAGCGCGGGTCCTCGTTCAGGGCAGTGAAGTTCTCGGCGTCCTAGGCTTGCGGGTCACACCCGCGGAGGAGGCCCCCTCGGGCCCCACGCGGCAGCCAGTCACCGACCGGACGGCCTGAGACCCTGGCCCCCCGCCCAGGGCAGCCCCGCGCCCGCCCCACCCACCCCGCGAGGACTTCGGAGCCTCTTGGTCACACTGCGTGCCTGGGGCCTGGCCAGGCTTCTGTGTGTGGAAACCAGGGAGAGACCCCCAGGCTGCGCGCAGCCCCTTCCCCTTCCCTTCTCGTCCCGGAATCCCCTGAAAATGAACGGGGCAAAGGCGCTTGGGGCTCTCCCGGGTCGGAGGTCCGGGGGCTCCCGCGGCCTCGGGGTGGGTCTCGGACCTGAGACTCGAGGGAACCCGGCGTCGCCGGGGAGGGGGAGGGGTCGTGACTTGCGCCCCGGCCGGGGTCACTCACGGGCCTCGCTCTGGTCGTAGCAGCGAAGCAGGGTCCAAAGGTTCCCTCGGAAAGTCCCCGCCTGGCCTTGACCCTCCGAGCCTCCGGGTCCCAATGTCCGACCCCGCCTGCTCCCCCAACGGTGCCCGCGGCTCCATCCTCGGGCTCGCGGGGCTGCTGTCCATCCGCACGCACTGCGTGTCGTCCACGTAGCCGATTTCGAGGTACTTGGACTCCCCGCGGCTGGGCCGGGACGCGGCGGTGCGGAAACACCTCACGGAGCGGGAGCCTGGGGGCGAGGAGGGGCTGAGACCCGCCCGACCCTCCTCCCGCGCGGCTCCCGGGTCCTGCGCCCCCGCCGGCAGGCCCCTGGCTCCTGCCCGCAGAGGCCGTTTCCCTCCAGACCCCGCACTCACCCGCCCGTGTCTCGGTCCGGGTCCCGAGAGCAGCAGGAGGAGGGTTCGGGCGCCACGGACCCATCCTCGGCGTCTGGGAGAACCTGAGTCCGGGGTGACTGGGGACTTCAGAACCGGGACCGGAGACGCAGATTGCCCAATGGGAGTGGGAACTGGGGACGCGTCGAGAGTGTCCTGGAAGAAGGGGCAGACACGGGTGGGGAGAAGTGAGACTCAGGGGAGTGGGGATCGCCAACGCTGCGCCTCCCCAGTGCAGACGCGGCCTTCGGAGTCCAGACCCTGAGAGCCACACCCGGCACCCGGGACTCTGTTCCGATCCCTCTCCTCCTACACAGAGGCTCTTTGTCACACTGTCTGCCTGAGGCCTGGGCAAGGATCTGTCTGGGGAAACCAGGGAGCGACCCCCAGGCTGCGCGCAGCCCCTTCCCCTTCCCTTCTCGTCCCGGAATCCCCGTCCGGACGGGGGCCTCCCACCCCGTGGCTCTCCCCTTCGACTCCTGTACAAAGAAACTCACCAGGATGACCTGATGCCGGAGAGTGAGCTCGCCCTGGGAGTGAAGGTGTAAAGAGGGGTTTTCTCTTCAAACCTGGTGAAGTTTTGTCTGAAGTCACCGGATAGAGATTCACATGGAGACGAGTTTCCTTTTAGTTTATTAACACAGCAGGTAGCACAATATTGGTAATCCCTGAATGATTAAGATTCCAATCAATAAAAGACCTGTGTGAAAACAGCATTGCAATTAAACTCTCAAAGCTTCTAAGTTTTACTTTCCCGGACTGGATCTGTGACTCTGGGTTGTTGCATGTAAAACAATCTTCATTCCCTAGCTGGCATTTCCCCCTGTGCGTCCAGAACATCTCCTGAATATAAAGAAGCAGGGTGCGTTCCCGTACATGGCAGGAGCCTGTAGTCACCACCTGAGCATTGCGAGTGCTCCGGGCAGTCCCACTGCTCTTCCCCGATGCTCCAGCGCTGCCTGCTTTCGTGAACGAGGCACATCTAAGCAGTGTGCATATTTTATTTGGACACTTGGTATCGTTGTAACTTTTTTTTTTTTTTAGTCATGGGGAGGCCATTAGTTTTTAGGCATTCCCACAAGATGTATTCAATACCGAATGCAGAGAACCCCGGCCGGGCTCTTGCACCGCTTTAGAATTCTTTCCTCTCCCTCTCCTCCCCTCCTGCTTCTCCAGTCCTTCCCTCTGCCCCTCTCATCCCTCACATCCTCCTCTCCTGCAGTCCCTGCCACCCTGTCACTCCTGAATTGTGGCACTAACACCGTCCCTCACTTCCTGCCCGTGTCTCTTCTCCCCACGGTGCTCGCCAGTCCTGCTAATGTGACTCAGGTCGTGTCATTTCTTCGCTTACCACGGTTGGATTTCGGTCTGCCATTTTGCTGTTTGTTTCCAATTTGTCTCAAATATTTTTGTTTCGTTTCCTCCTTTGCTACTTTCATATTTGTCAAGTAAACATTTTTTAGTTGATGGTTTTAATTATCCTGATGGCTTTTAGCTACACTTCTTTCCACTAATTTTTTATTGTTGTAAGAGTGAAAACCCTATTCCTTGACTTTTCACAGTGAAGTTCAGGTCATATTAAACTACGTCCAAGGAAATAAAGGACATTGGTAACAGCGTAGTTTTATTGAACCTACCATTACGCTATTATTCTTGTATGTATTATATCAATATGCATTATAAACTCAATGATACAGTGTAATACTTTCTGTTTTAGACAAGCAGCCATATGTCCTCAGGAAATTGAGTGAGTGTGTATGTGATACGTATATGTGCCTCATTTCTGTTTTTAATTCTTCCTTTCTCTGTATCTGGGTCAACATCTAGTATCATTTCCCTTCAGCCTGTCAAATTTCCTTTAAAATAATATGTAGTGCAAGCCCCCAAGTAAATGAATTTTATGGTTTTGATGATCTTTATTTTTGCCTTCTTCCTCCCTCTTTTTTTTTTTTTCTTATTAGGGCATTTACTTGTAACAAAATTCACCAGTTTTAGTTGTGCTGTTTGGTTAATATCAGTAATTATTTATAGTGGTGAACCTACCGCACTACCCAGTAGAGAAACACTGAATGCAAAGAACCCCCTGCTAGGCTCCTCCTCTGCTTTAGTGTCCTTCCCCTGCTCCTTTTCCTCAGGCCCTGCTTCCCCAGCCCTTCTCTCTGCCCTGTCACCCCTCAGACCCTCCTCTCCCCTCAATTCCCACCGCCCAGTCACCCCTGAACTGTGGCACTGTAGAGAACAGTTCCTTTCCCTAAAAACTTCTTTCATCCCGTTTCTATTTAGTCCTTGCCTCCCACCCTCACCCCTTTCCCTCACTCAGCCACCACTCTGCGTTCTGTCACTGCAATAGTGTAATTTATTATTTATGCAACATGTATTTTGATTTTATTTTCCTGGCAGCACAATAAGCCAGGACATGCTGAAACTAGAAATGACATCCACTTTCCAGTGATAGAAAGCCCAGTCCAGGGAGGTGAGAAGGAGACAGTCCTCATTAGCGCTGAGGATTCAGGGAGAACAAGATGGGTTGGGCAGGGAGGTTTCTACTTGGAACCTGAAGGCTGAGCAATGACATCCCCCTCCCCACCTGAAAGCCCATCCTGGGCGTCCACCTCCTGGGAGCAGGAGCAGCGCAGCAGCACCACCTGGTGGTCCACGCACTTCCTTTTGCAGATCATGCACAGCCCTCTCCTTCCTAGGCACCTGGGACTTCTTCAGTGGACACCAGCCTGTGTCAACTTTCCTGTAAAGCAAAAGAAGCGTGAGGTTGCTGGGGGAGGAATGGTGTCATCTCCACCTTTGGGGTGATCCATGTCACCGTGTTCAGGAGAAGAGCCTGGGCTTCCACCCCATGCAGAAAGGAGGCTCTGGCCATAAAGGCACCTGCGGAGAGGTGAGGACCCATTTTATCTACACTGATAGCCAAGAGCCTGCAGACCGCGGGGAAGGCTTCCCCTCAGCGCTGTCCTCGCAGGGTTTTCCAGGAGTCAAGGAGTAGACCTGTGCATGGCCTCTGGTGACGTGCACTGCATGCACACTTAGAAGTGAGGTCACCCTGGCTGGGGGTCCCTGGGCTGCTGGTTGTTCTGGGTGCTCAGTGTCCAGAGAGCAGGATGAGGAAGAGGCTTTGTTCCAAACAGTAACTATACTCTCTGAATTATTTTTTTCAGTAGGCTTTGTGTCATAAAATGTAGGACTCCAGAGGGGAAAAAAACTGTCTAAAATTTGTGTACTTTAATAACAAGTAAATGCCCATTAGCCACCAGGGATAGATGTTTGCAGGGCAAACCAAAAGCTCCATCATTTGCCCCAGCTCAGCAATAAACTCTTTCCTCCCCCAAATGAAAACACATCCTGACTTTTAGGGTCATCCTTTCTTGTTGTATTTTATATTTTTATAATCCCAAATTATAATTTAGTTTTGCCTTTAGAACTATGCTTTGGTTCTCCTTTATTCTGTAGATTCTTTCTCAAAATACGTATTCTGTGGTAGAGTTTCCCACAGTGTGCGTTTTGCTGACTGCTCCTCAAGGTGTAGTTGGATATGTATTTCTATGGTTTGTATTGCCTCGAAGTCGGTGACTGGCTATGGAGGGTAGCTTAGTTCAGGCTTGATTTCCTTTTCACTTGCTCTTGTCTGCTGGTACTCTACTGCGTTCTTCCATCAAGAGGAAGAACCTAACATTAGCTTTTTTTTTCTTTATTGTGTTGTTAATTGCCATTGCTGTTCAATGGCTAAATCTGTTAATTCCTTATGGGTTGCAAAACAGTTTTTATAGTCTCAGTATCTCATTCCTTCCTCATTTATTATCTGAATAATTTCTAAAGTAAGAGATTTACCCTCCTCTACTGTTTGTTTATGACTAGAAACTTGTTCATTGAGAGACTAAGCCAAGCATCTACTCCCTTATGACCCAGCAATTGCACTCTTGGTTATAAACCAATAGAAATGCATGTATGTGTGTGCTAAAATATATGAAAGTATTCACAGCAGCACGATTTGTAAAATCTGGATATAACACAATCGTCTATCAACAGTGAAGCGACAGGAAGTGTAAGCTATTTATAAAGTGCAGCATTTGACAGCCTTGAGAATGACTAGCCTATGACCACAGACAGAGATGATGAGCCCCAGGGGCGTGATGGTGACTGTGTAATGCCATTCAGCCAGAACCTGAAGAACAAATTTGTGTTAGAAATCAACAGTGGCTCCTCTGGGGTGGGGGAGGGTGGTTTATGGCTGAGTAGGACCCAAAAGTGTTTCCCTGGGGCTGTGATTGCTGTGCTTGGATGTGGGTGTTGTTTGCCGGAGGGTTCACTTTGTGAAAATCCACTGCCCGCTTGAGGATTGTTCTCTTTTCTCCATGCATGTTGTCCTTCA
This sequence comes from Saimiri boliviensis, assembly GCF_048565385.1. NCBI lineage: Eukaryota > Metazoa > Chordata > Mammalia > Primates > Cebidae > Saimiri > Saimiri boliviensis. Next base: position 46,555,332 of record NC_133466.1, on the reverse strand, counting down.
CTCAAATATACATTTCTGGTGTTTTGAAGCAATTCTATCTACGATAAGAAGAATTGCTCCTACTGCATATCCTTGCAAATGCTGCATTGAAAAAATCAGTGCAATTTTTCCAGGAAATAAGTACATATAAAGAGGATAATTGACGACAAGAGCAGTCGGCTTGGGAGCTGACACCACAAAAGCTTTGGGAATGGATGTTGAGCTAGGAACCAGGAATCAAAATACAGAGAAGCCTATGGGAGGTGAAGGATGTGAAGTGATGCCCCAGGAGTGCATGAATGAATGAGTCATGGGCAGTGGCTCTGGGCTTGGCTGGCAAGTCATGAACTTGGGGAAAATAGAGTTAAAAAATTGGTATTTAGAGGAGAGAGGTACTCATAGACCTCTTACTACACAGAGAATGTGTGAAGATAGTGGTTGTGTGTGGATGCTTACTAGAGGGTCTTTTGGGGATGGGGCTCCCTGCGATCAGGTCGGTGAGATGGCTTGACGGGTGATGCCACTCAGCCACACAGGGCTTGCTCATGGAGTCCCTGCACAAAGTGGCCGTGGTGGCTGGGATGGACGCTGCATGGGCACAGCAATCGCATCACCACCTTGGTGACAAGGCTGACCTGGCAGCTGCCACCGTTGAGGGCCCAGCCTGCCAAAAGCAGCTGTTACTTTGGATGGAGACAAAACAGGAAATGGTAATTCTGAATAAAATAGCATTATGACAGATAAATATGCCACTAATGATATAGTAGAGGTTTAAATAATTTTGAAATGATGAACAAGATTATACCAACGGGAAGAACTTACTATCAGTAAAGAAGTTAAAATGGTTTTAAAACTTTTTTTCCCTTCAGGCATATCCAGGCTGTTTTGAAAATAAGTTTGACCAAATCTTCAATGAAGTTTACTGAACTTATACATAATATCCAAGAGAATAAGGAAACATAGAGAGAGCTAGAAAACTCATTATTGTTTAGGCACCAATAACACTGATCCTAAAGCCAGCTAGAGAATAGATAAGAGAAAAGTATCATAGGATAGGCACTTCTAAGCAATTAGACATAAAGATACTGAGAAAAGCAGCAGTAGACGGTGTCCACCAATGAGCTATAAACAATTTAAAAATCCTGCCCAGGTTATGTATTCCAGGAATACAAGAATACTTTAACTTATCTGGAATGCATTTTACCACTTCATTAAAGAATAAAAGACAGAGATGGTCCCATTTCACCAGATGCAGATGAAATCCAACACTCCCTCTCACCTACATTTCTTCAGTTATCTCCACTTTTAAGAGCTTGTGATCATTTCTCACGTTGGCAGCATGCAGAATAAAACTGGAATGATACACAGAAGATCAGCATGGTCCCTACACAAGGGTGACATGAAAGTTCGTGAAGCAGTCCATATTTTTAAACTCTCAACAAACTAGGTATTGAAGGAACATACCACAAAATAATAGTAGCCACCTATGACAAACCCACAACCGATATCATACTGAATGGGCAAAAGCTGGAAGCATTTCCCTTTAACATCAGCATAAGACAAGGATGGCCTCTCTCACTGCTCCCCTTCAACATAGTGTTGGAAGTTCTGGCAGGAGCAATCAGGTCAGAGAAAGGAAGGATATTCAGATAAAAAGAGAGGAAGTCAAATTGTCTTTGCAAATGACATGATTTTGTGTCTAGAAATCCTGATTGTCTCAGCAGAAAGGCTTCTTAAGCTGATAAGCAACTTCAATAAAGTCTCAGGATACAAAAATCAATGTGCAAAAGTCACAGGCATTTATATACAACAACAATACAAAAGCGGTGAGTCAAATAATAAATAAACTCCTATTCACAATTGCTGCAAACAGAATAAGAGGGCCGGGCGTGGTGGCTCATGCCGGTAATTCCAGCACTTTGGGATGCTGAAGCCGGCAGATCACCTGAGATCTCATTTGAGACCAGCTTGGCTAACTTGGTGAAATCCAGTTTCTCCTAAAAATACAAAAATTAGCTGGGCATGGTGGCATGCACCTGTAATCCTGGGTACTCAGGAGGCTGAGGCAGGTTAATCGATTGAACCTGGGAGGTTGCAGTGAGCTGAGATGGTGCCATTGCACTCCAGCTTGCGGAACAAGAGCAAAACGCCATGTCAAAACAAACAAACAGACAGACAGAATAAGATGCCTGGGAATACAGCTAACGACGGAATTGAAGGACCTCTTCAAGGAGAATGACAAATCGCTGCTCGAGGAAATGGGAGAGGACACGAACAGATGGAAAAACACTCCATGCTCATGGATAGGAAGAATCAATATCGTGAAAATGGCCACACTGCCCAAAGTAATTTATAGATTCAATGCTGTTTTCATGAAACTGACATCTCTCACAGGATTAGAAGAAACTACTTTAAAATTCATATGGAACTAAAAAGAGAGCTTGTATAGCCAAGATGATCCTAAGCAAAGAGAACAAAGCTGGAGGCATCATGCTACTTGACTTCACATTGTGCTACAAGGCCAGTAACCAAAACAGCAGGGTGCTGGCACAAAAACAGACACATGGACAAATGGAACAGAACAGAGAACTCAGAAATAAGACCACACATCTACAACTATGTGATCTTTGACCAACTTACCAAAACAAGCAACCGGGAAAAGGTTTCTTATTTAATAAATGGTGCTGGGAGAACTAGCTAGCCATATGCAAAAAATTGAAACTGGACCCCTTCCTTACACCTTAGACAAAAATTAACTACGATGGATTAAAGACATAATTGTAAAACACAAAACTATAAAAACTCTAGAAGAAAATCTAGGCAATAGCATTCAGGACATAGGAAAAGTCAACAATTTCATGAAGGAAATGTCAAAAGCCATTGCAACAAAAGCCAAAATTAGCAAATGAGATCTAATTAAATAAAAGTGCTCCTGCACAGCAAAAGAAACTATTATCGGAGTGAACAGACAAGCTACAAAGTGAGAGAAAGGTTTTGCAATCTATCCATCTGACAATGTCTAACGTCCAGAATTTTCAAGGAACACACAAGGACATGGTCCCTACACAAGGGTGACATGCAAGTTCGTGAAGCAGTCCATAGTTTTAAACTTCAAATTTTCAAGGAGGACACAAGGTTCTGTGTCCTCCAGGAAACCCAGGTTTCTGCTGGAGCTGCGAGGTGCAGGGACATCCTGAGAGAGAATGTGGAGGTTTTGCTGATCATGGACTGAGAATTCCAGGGGGTGCAGTGGGAAGATTTGTGGAGTTGGGGAGGGAGGATGATGTGGACAGAAGAGGAGTGTGCAGAGCCTCGTGGATTCAAGTGCAGAGTATGTGGGGGACCCAGCGTGACTGACACAAACAGGGAGAGGGCGTGATAAGCTCAGTCGTGGTGGGCTTGAGGAAGACGATGGTGCTGAGGCTGTGGGAGACAGGGGAGGAGGAGAAGGGGTGGCTCTCACCTGGGCTCTGTCCATGGAAGTGAGGATGGTGGAGTGGTTGGGTCTCCGTGCTGTGTGGACCTTTCTTGACCACCTGATGACAGTTTGCAGTTCCTGACACAGCGGGCTTCTTAGAGGATTGATTCTTGACCCCAAGGAAAGGAAGTGAGCTCATTCTAGGTCTCAGGTCTACCCTGATGCCTTCTTCAGGGGGTGCCACGTCTGGGTCCCCCGTGGATCCCAGCACAGGAGCCCTCTTCTGCCCTGCTGAGGGGACCAAGGCCCAGGGGAGCTGTGCTCAGATTTCATAATGCCAATATATAGCTCCGCACCTTGGAATATTATGTGGACGTGGAGGTGTTTTTCCCAAATAAAAGAAAACTAAGTAAATGGGACCCTAAAAAATAAAATACAACTGAGCAATGGAGAGTAGAAGAAAATTTTCCTACTTTTCAGTTTCCCTGAATGTTGGTCTCAAGGGGCTGGAGAGAGAAGTTGCAGGGAGAACAGAAACTCAGAGAGGGCTGGAGCTCCCAAGCGCTGCTCACCTCCACAAGAAAGACATGCGGGAAACGGTTAAGGCAATTTCACATCACTTTGAAATTCTGTAATATTAGGGAATTGTAGTAACTCTCTTCAGTGTAATAATAATATTGTTGTCGGAAACAGGTTATTTTTTAAGAGATGACCACCAAAGTATTTAGAAATGAAGGTCATGTTGTTGGCAAGTGATTGCCTAATGTTTCAGCAAAAATTGTGGAAATATAATTTATTACATACACAAAGGAAATAATTAGATCTATGGTGACGATTGTATTCTTTCCAACTTTTGGACTCTGAAATTTTTTAAATAACTTGGAGAAAAAAATTAAAGCTAATACTACATAAACACATGAGAAATGTTCACAACGTCATGTTGAATGAAAATTAAACTTCAAGACTAGCTGAGGTGACTCATATCCAATCCCAGAGCTTTTAGAGGCTGAGCTGGGAGGACCGCTTTAGGCCAGGTATTTGAAAGCAGCCTGGGCAACATGGCGAGACCCCATCTCTACAACACACTAAAAAATTAATGAGCCTGGTGGCAGGTGCCTGTGGTTCTGGCTACTTGGGAAGCTGAGTGGGGGGATTGCTTCAGCCTGGGAGTTCAAGGTTGCAGTGAACTGTGATCATACCACTGCAATTTAGCCTCAGTGACACAGCAAGACCATGTTTCAAAAAAAAAAAAAAAAAAAAAAAAAAGAGTGAGAGAGAGAAGAAAAAAAATATATCAGGCCTTTCAAAGCATTCAAGAGCATGTGCATGAGAATGTCAGTTGTGTGTGGATGTGTCATTGTGTCGAGAGTGTCTGAGTAAGAATGTGTGTCAATATGTGTGACAACATCTTTTTGTCTGTGTGCAATGGTGTATGAGTCTATGTGCGCATTCATTCATTCATTTATTCACTCAACAAGTATATTTAAAGTAACAGTCACTGTTCGAGGCAGCTGTGAACAATCAAAATCACTGTCCTTGTCCTCATAAAGCATGTATGCTAGAGGACAGAAAGAGTATAAGCAATTAAAATAAATACAATCATAGCTGGGCACAAATGTATGTAATCCCAGCACTTTGGGAGGCTGAAGCAGGAGGACCACTTGAGGCCAGAAGTTTGAGAACAGTTTGGGAAACATATCAAGACTCCGTTTGTACCAAAAGTAAATACAAAACTAGCCGAGTGTGATGGCACACACCTGTAGTCCCAGCTACTTGGGAGGCTGAGGTGGGAGGATCACTTGAGCCCAGGAGTTTGAGGCTATGGTGAGCCAAGATTGCACCACCGCATTCCGGCCTGGGTAACAGCACAACCGTGTCTCTCAAAACAAATAAGTAAAGAATTCTTAAATGTTAGTAAAAGGGTTGCGAACAAAAACAAAGCAGGATGGGGTGAGGGGGATGGGAGGTGCCAAGTGGGCAGTGCAGAGACAGGCTCCGGTGGGCATGAGGAGAACGTGGGGCGGGGGGCGGGGAAGGGAGCCCTGGAGATGAGTTCCAGTCAGGGGAGTGGCTGTGCAGAGGCTCTGAGGTATGGACACCTGGGGTGCTGGATAAACCGTGATGCCTGGGCGGGCCTCGGTCTGGCCCCACCGCACAGCCACACCTGGGTAAACTGGGCGGTCACTGGAGAGGGCCTTGCCCACGAGAGGGACTTTTCACCATGTTCTCCGCCCTCCCCATACCCCAGTTCCTCTGCCAGAAATGAGCGCGTGATCACGCCTCGGGCGCCCTTCCCGGGAAGAAGTTGCGCACGTGTCACTGCTGTCACAGGAAGCAGGAGCGCTGAAAAGGAAGAAGGAGCAGAAGAAAACGTTTCTTCTTTCCGGGTTTCTGGAGGGTGGGCCCGGAGGGCTGGAGAGGGGATGAGGAGACAGAAACTCAGGGGCGGCTCCAGAGCTTCCCGCTCCTCCCGCGGGTGGGGTCCCCGGCTGCCAGAGGCCGCTTCACCCCGCCGATGCCCAGCCCGGCTCCGGGTCTCTGCCTGACCCACCCCCGCTCCTCCCTCCGCTGCTCCGCAGAATCCGAGCGCGGCCCGCGGCCGTGCGGATGGGGGAGCTGCCGGGCAGAAACGGGGCGACACGGAGAGGAGCCGCTCGGTGCCAGGCGCGGCTGGGGGCGCCCAGGGGAAGGACCCGGCTTTGTGGCCGAGGCCAAGGCCGTGGCTGCCGGCTGCATGCTCTGTTTTCTCAGCCGCTCCGAGGACTCTCGCCCACGGCAGCACCGAGGCTGTTCTTCACGGACCACCCAGTCCAACCGCTTATCCATTGAGAACTGCGCACATAGGTCAGTTTTTGATACGAATTGCAGCAGCAAAAAACCTGGATGCACAGTTTGAAAATGATGAACGAATGACACCCTTGGAACAGCCCTGATGATCTGGGGTTCAGTGGAAAAGGAACAGGACAAACTTCACGACGAAATAGAGAATTTAATCGAAATTCAGGCTATCGCTGTTTGTATGGAAAATGGCAACTTTAAAGAAGCAGAAGTCTTTGAAAGAATATTTGGTGGGCTGGGCGCGGTGGCTCACGCCTGTAATCCTAGCACTTTGGGAGGCCGAGGCGGGTGGATCACGAGGTCAAGAGATCGAGACCATCCTGGTCAACATGGTGAAACCCCGTCTCTACTAAAAATACAAAAAAAAAAAAAAAAAAAAAAAAAAAAATTAGCTGGGCATGGTGGCACGTGCCTGTAATCCCAGCTACTCAGGAGGCTGAGGCAGGAGAATTGCCTGAACCCAGGAGGCGGAGGTTGCGGTGAGCCGAGATCGCGCCATTGCACTCCAGCCTGGGTAACAAGAGCGAAACTCCGTCTCAAAAAAAAAAAAAAAAATTCGGTGATCCAAATTCTTATATGTCTTTAAAAAGGAAATTGCTTATGATAATCTCTCAGAAAGATACATTTCATTCCATGGAGTAAATAAAGAGTTATGTGAATTATGTGCTAAGTGAAAAATCATCCACCTTTCTAATGAAGGCAGCCGCAAAAGCATAGAATGTAAAAGAGCGAGAACAATAACTTCTCAAGAGAAACCCAATGGTAATGATGCTGAAATGGAAACCGAAGCTAATTTGGATACAAGAAAAAGGTCTCACAAGAATCTTTGCTTATCTAAGTTGAAACATGGAACCCAACAACAAGACCTTAATAAGAAAGAAAGAAGAGTAGGAACTCTTCAAAGTGCAAAAAAGAAACAAGAAAGCAGAAGAGCCAGTGAAAGTACGATACCTGTTTCAAAGGGTCAGCTGGTGACTCCTGAAAAGCACTGAGCTAGAAAAAGACAGATGTGGCTTTGGGAAGAAGACAAGAATTTGAGCTCTGGAGTGAGGAAATTTCGAGAGGGTAACATCTAAAGTACTGTTGCAGTATAAATTCAACAACCTGACAAATGTCATGTTAAAAGGCACAATGAAGAAACTAAAATGGATTTGCTCAGACAGTGAAGACTGATTGTGTTTGTAAAAGCTTGGTGAAAGGACAATTAAGTATTTTGGTTGCTACGTTTTGTTTGAAACTTGCATCATTGATGTATTTTAAAACTTTACATTGTTACAGTATTTTTCTGTGACCATCAATTAATATGAGGGTTTGTACTATAAGAGTTAAAGTATATGCTATCGTATTCTTTAAGAACTTTATTTTGATAAACTGTAAATTTGTTGAAGCCTGCTACATTAGCATTCCCACGCACAAATCATGTTCCAATGAAAAAATTAAAAGCTGATATAAAAAAATTTAATTAACCTATTTTGTATCTGTAGGCTGACCTCAACCCTGTAACGTAACCCATTAAAATGAATTTGCTAGATGATTGAATAACAATAGTCCTTTGGTATGAGATAATGACTTGGTTTATGGCCTTAATATGCTACTTAATTACTTAAGACATGTATTAATAGAATGATAAATGTACAAAGTAACCTATAAGCATGACAGTCTTTTGCTTTCAATGGTTTCATGTAAAGAAAAAAAAACTTGAACACAGTAATACCCAAGGACACAAGTGAACAATAGACACTGGGAAGGGAGGGTGGGAGTGAGAGCTGAAAACTGCCTACCGGGTGCTCTGCTCACTACCTGGGCAATGGATCATCTGTGCCCCACACCTCAGCAGTGCAGTGTACCCAGCTAACAAGCCTGCCATGTGCTCCCTGGATCTAAAATAAAAATAAATTTTATTATTACCCATGGAACAAAATCTGTACTATTAGCAAGAGTCATTTTGCGTCTCACTTGGAAACAATTTGACTTTTGTTCCAGTGTTTAAACTTTGACAAAAATGGTTTTGAATAGATCTGTATAGCCTGATGCCATAAACATAATATAACCTGTTGCCATAAATATAAGATTCTCTGATACATTCATTTAACATATCAATATCGGGCCAAAAATAATATTGTGTAAAGTTTAAATAGCTATTGACTATGAGCACCTTGACGTCTATGATAGGTAATAAACAAGGCCATACATACCTTGCTAAGCAGTTTTGGTTTTTCACTAACATTGCATTTTTTAAAGATTTAAACTCACAGAATTATTGAGCATATTGACTTGTGTGCTTTATTTAGCAAGTGAGTAAAAATATTGGAATAATAAAGCATTTGCATAAAAATCAAATGGTAGTGTGTTGTAATCTGTATTTTACTTCCTATTAAGGTTTTATACGTGACTTTCCCATGGTTCCTGCATTTGTTATCTTATTATATACTATATATAATCAGAAACATGGATAATTTTTTAAAAGAAGAATCTGACAGCTGCGCGGCGACGCCCCCCTGTGGCCACAGGGCTGAGAACGGTGGCCCTTAGCTCCATCCTCACCTGCTCAGCCGAGACCTCCCCTGGGTCTCCCTGGGCTCCCGGCAGCAGGAAAGGCGTCTGAACACAAGAGGGCGCCCCTACCCCACGTCACGGTTGGGATCGGCCGCGTCTGTGTGGGTCTGTTCATGGGCTTTTTATTCTATTCCATTGATTTAAGCCTATTTTATAACAATGTCGCACTGCTTTTTATTACTAGAGGTTTATAGTAAATCTTGAAATTACTCAATATGCATCCTCCAAATTCCTTCTTTTTAAAGTTATTTCAGCTATTCGAACTTATTTATATTTTCATAGAAATGGTAGCTTCAGCTTGCCAATTTCTTTTAACATTTCCTTTAAAGCTCACTGGTGTCTTAATTGAAAATGCACTTAATTTAACAGCTCAGTCTTGGAGAAGTAATAACACTGGATATTCCACTTCTTGAATACGCAATTTCTCTGTTAATTTTGATCTTCTTTACTTTCTGTCGGTAGTGCTTGTAGACTTTAGTGTAGAAATTATACACACTATTAAAAAATTGATGCCTGAACATGGTATTACTTTGCTAATTTTTATTTTGAGACAGAGCTTTGCTCTGGTTGCCCAGGTAGAATGCAATGATGTGATGTTGGCTCACTGCAACCTCTGCCTCCTGGGTTCAAAAGATCTCCTGCCTCAACCTCCTGAGTACATGGGATTGCAGGCTTCCACCACCATGCCCGACTAATTTTGTATTTTTAGTAGAGAGAGGATTTCGCCATGCTGGCCAGGCTGGTCTGGAACTCCTGACCTCAAGTGACCCACCCACCTTGGCCTCCCAAAATGCTGGGATTACAGGAGTGAGCCTCTGCACCCGGCCTGTTTTTTATTGTATTAATTGAGTTGTGTTATTTAATTTGCAGTTTATTTGAATCAAACACTTCCCCATAAACCAATCTGGAGTGACATATTTTTTTAAAATGTGTATTTGAATTTATTAACTTCTTGCACTGAATTTTTGGTCTTTGTTCGAGAGAAATCATTGTTCTTGGTTCTTTTTTCTTCTAATTTTGTTGTCTGCATTTTCTTTTTTTAATCTGAGTAATGTTGGCCTCATAAATCCAGTTGAAAAGAGTTGCCTCCTTTAATTTCTAAAAAGGTGTGTGTAAAATTGATGCTATTTTCAACTGTGTGTTTCATATAATTCATCAGCAAAGCCTTCTGGACCTTTTGTATTCTCTATGGGAAGGATTTCAATTACAAATTCAATTTCTACAATTTATATATGGCTGGTCACATTTTCTATTTCTTCTTAGATCAGTTTTCATGAATTTTCTCTCTCAAGGAAATTGTTCATTTGGATGTCAAGCTTATTGGCATAAAATTATTAATATTCCTTTTCTTGACCTGAAGGTCACAGTGGTCTGATGTTCTTTTATTCCTGTTATTGTTAATTTGTATCTTTTTGTCTTGATCAATCTAGTTAGGGTTTTATAAAATTTACTGATTATTTTCCCGTACAAGCAAGTTTAGGATTTGTTAATTTTATTTATCTTTCTAAGTAATTGATTTCAGTTTCATTATCATTTCCTTCCTCTGCATGTTCCTTTTCATTTCTTATGGCAGAAGCTAAGTTACTAATTTGACATCTTCTTCTTTTCTAATAGAGGTACTTAAAAATGTCATTTTTTCTCTATTATTTCAGCTGCACACCATAGATTCTGATTTATTTTACTTTAATATCCTTCAGTTTAGAGGATTTCCTAATTTCTCTTGTGATTTCTACTTTGACAAAATTGTCATTTAGAGTTTTGATGTTTAATTTCTAAATACTTGGTATTTTTACAATCATGTATCTTAGTCCATTTTGGCTGTTGTAACAGAATACTATAGTCTGTGTGGATTATAAACAAAAGAAATCTATTTCTCACAATTCCAGAGCCTGGGAAGTCCAAGGTCAAGACAATAGCAGAATGAGTGTGTGATTCAGGTGTTTCCAGATTCACAAATGGTGTCTTTTCTCAGTGTTCTTACATGGTGGAAGGGGCAAAGGACCTGAATGAAGTCCCTTTTATAAGAACAGTAACCTAATTAATAAGGGATCTGCCCTCATGACTTAATCACCTCTTAAAGGCTCCACCTCCAAACACCATCACATTAGGGATTAGGTTTCAATATATGAACTTAGGGAATGACCAAAACATTCAGTCCACAGGATCACCTTATTGCTACCAATTTCTAATGCGTTTTCATATGGTCTGAAACTACGTCTTGTATGGTTTCAATATTTTCAAATGTATTGTTTGATGGCCTGAGTTATAGTTTCTCTTGGTAAATGTATAATTCACACTTGAGACAATAAAAATTTTTTACTGATGTTCATATGTATTTATATACATAAAGTCTGTGTGGTTAATGTTTTTGTTTTTCTAGTTCTTTGTTGGAATTTTCTATAGTTTTTAAATTTATTGCTAAAGTTTTAACATATCTAATCATGCTCATAGAATTCTCCATTTCTCTCTGTAATTTTATCCATTTCTTTGTGAACTCTGAAGTTAAGCTATTGGGCGGATTTCTGATTGCATGTCTTTTTGTTGGATTGATGCTTTTGTTATTGTGAAATGTCTCTCTCTCTGTTTTTTTAATCTCTGGTAATACATTTCATTTGAAAATCTCTTCTTTACTGGTAGTAATATAACCGGTAGCAATATAATGCTTTCAACCCCCTTAGGCTTACTGTTCACGTGACATTGCTTCTTCCGTCAATTTTCATTTAACTTAGACCTACGTGTGCAGGCGTTAGTCTGTTTTCACACTGCTAATGTTGTAACCAAGCGAGTTGTAAGGAAAGTGCCACACTCTGAGATAGAATCAGGAGTTCTTTGTTGCCAGTGACCAAGAGACAGCTAACGCTCAAAATTCTCTTGGCCCGGAAGAAGGGGCTTGATTCCTTTTTACACTTTGCTTAGAGAAAGGGGGTAATCACCCCCTTGCATTTTGTAAGTCCAGGAATATTCAAGTTGGATTTAGAATTGGAATGCTAGAAGATCCAGTCACAGACGCCATCGATTCTTTGATTTTTGTCTTTTGGATTCCTCGTTTTTCCTGATTATCCACTCACAAGTTGACTCAGCTGGGAACCTGACCATGAATGTAGTGCTTTCTGGCTGGGCTCCGCCCCTCATCGGGAAGACCAGGTGAAAAGGTAAAGAAACAAACAAAAACCTGAATTCTCCCTTGGCAGTGTGGGTCATATCCACTGTCTGGGATTTAAAATGCCTCTTCATGTGCAAGGCGAGGTGGTCTGACCTGGAAAATGCTCGGTGGCGTTTCTGGCACCGGAACGGGCGTTGCCCAGTGTGTTTACCGTAGTGCCTGGTCAGTTCATCTGAGCAGACGAATTTCCATCCACAGCCCTGGCAGTCACCGTGGTAAGGTTTCTCAGCTGTGTGGGTTCGCAGGTGTGCCTTGGGATGGGAACTCTTTGTGTGGGTGGCCGTGCTTTTCTGGGACACGATCGTCTTCCCCTGTTTGGCCTGGGCTCCTCGGCAGGCAGGAACCCGGCAGCTTGAGCTCTTGGTCATGGAGCGGCGGACTTGCGGCTGAGTCTGGTCAGGCAGGAAGGATGGGTAATCGGGCCCTGGGTGGGGATGGAAGCCGGGGAAGTGGCAGGGCAGGGTGACAGTCCCTGCTGCTCAGCAGTTCCTCAGGTCCCAGGGGTTGGGGGCTGCCGCCCCAGGGGGACGTCGTGTGCAGCCCGCCGTGGCCATGGCTGGGAGGGGTCCAGCGCCTGAGTGGGTGCACGAGGAGACTCCTCCTGCTTGATCTTGGGGTACGGGCGCTGCGGGCCGCCGTTGTGGGGGCCGCCACCACCACCACCAGGTGGCTGCTGTCAGGGCCGTCTTCGCTGCCGCTGATGACAACTGGCTGTGTACTCGCTGCCCGGGGGCGCTCAGTGACGCCTTCAGCACGAACTTGCCAGTCACCCCAACAGCTGGCAGCTGCAGCTGCAGCGGTGGAGTGGACCCCGGCTCCAACTGCGGCTGCAGCAGGTCCGCCGCAGAGCCGCCAGAGGGGCTCATGTTGTGCATGTCCTCCAGGTCGAAGGAAGCCGTCGGAGGGGGAGCGGACTTTCTGCCACAGAGGAGGCCTCCGCCCGTGGGGTCCCCACGCCTGGGTCGCCCCGCCGGCATCTGACAGCCGAAGCTGCAGGTGGAGGGTGCGCTGGCAGGGCCGCTGCTCGACGGGAACGACGAGGAAGACGCGGACGCGGACAAGGGCACAGTGGCGGCCACTGACTGCTGATGGACAGCGGACCGGAGAGGACAAGGCCCAGGTCCAGGAGGCCGCCGAGCTCCTCGGTCTCTCTCCGGGGCAGGGGGCCAGGTTGCTACCGCCGCAAGCTGCAGGGGCTCCGGCAGGTCTGTGGCCACGGTCGCCACCACTAGGTCCTGGCGTGGCCAGGAAGCATTGGGGGAAGTCCTTCATGTGGGAGAGCTCCTCCTGCCAGCGGCTAATCGGGTTATTTGGAGCACCTGCTTAACACAGTGTCCTCTCCCTTCCCGCCCGGCCAGACGCCAACGTGGAGAAAGGTGGGAGCAGCGCCTCGCTGACAGCCCTGTCAGACCCCCCAGGTGGCTGCCTCATGAATGTGAGGGCCCAGAAGGTCCTCAGGAGCCCGAAGCATCTGGGGCACCTGAGCCCCAAAGTCAACGAAGAGAAGACTTAGAAACGAAGCCAAAACCCAAACCCCCAAGTTGCCTGACGTCCTTCTTCTTTAGATTAAATATAAATTAGAGTCATCCTTTTTAAAAAGTTTCTTTGTTTACAAAGCTCTTAGAAAAGTAGACAATCTTATAAAAATAGACAATCAGCAAGGCAAGAAAGTAGGCCCGGTGGCCGGGCTGCCCTGTCTTCCACTCACCAGCGTCCTCCACCACTATCATGGTCACCTGGGTTGCTGCCGTGGGCGCAGGGGCTGTGGCCAGGGCAGTGGGCAGGAGGTGCCACTCGGTGAGGCTGCCACGGTGGAGAACTGGTGGGTGCTGCAGGGCACGGAGTCTGGGGAGCTGGAGTCTGGATGCACGGAGTCTGGGTGCGCAGAGGCCACAGGCGCGGGTCATGGGCCTGTGGGTGGGGAGGGGACCGGAGGGGCGGCGAGGTCACTCGGCGGCTCCTGGTGCCTCCGCTGCCTGCCACGGCCTCTGCTCCCCACGCGCCCGCTCCTTCTCTCTGGGAAACTTGGAAAAACTCTTAATATGTGCAGATTCCTTAGGCTTTCTTGATTCTTTCCGGGCCTTAAGGTAGATTTAGAGAATTATAAATTCTTGCAACAGAAAATCTGCATTAAAAAAGTCTTCCCCGGTGATCTTTAGGCAGCTCATCTACAGACAGGTTCTTAGACACCCTGGCAAGTTTCAATGTTGAAAATTGTTTCCTCTTCCCTCAAAGCAATGACAGGGAAGGTGGCCAATGGACGGGGACCGGAAACCGAGGCTGCCCCCGAGGGCGCGTCTAAGGCAGAAGACAAGGACCGCATCCGAAAGCACGTCCCGTCCCGTGGAGCTGCAGCATTTCAGATCAATACTGCAAATACCCCCGAACTGCCAAGGAACACGGCCCAGGAACCCTCTGAGGAGGGATTCTCACTTTTAATTCCTCTGTTCTTCATCTTCTGCTCTGTTGGAACCCAAAACCTTCGAGTGGATCTCTCCCGTTCTGGGAGCGCAGCTGTTCCTGGGACTCGGCTCCAGCTGCCGCCCACTCTGGCCTAACCCGGCTGTGCGGTGGAGGTGGCGGCCCCTTTAAGGCCCCGCTGCGCCTGCGCCTGGGGCTCTCGGAGGCGGGGCCGGAGCGGAGGACCAAGCGGCCGCAGGGGGGCGGTGGGCGGTGGCTGAGACAGCGGCGGTGCCGGAGGGGAGGGGAGGGGAAGGGCGTGGTGGGGCGGGGATGGGAGGGGCGGGGTGGGGCCGGTGGCGGGGGAGGGGAAGGGCAGGGGAGGAGCGGGGAGGGGGCGGTAGCGGGGGAGGGGCTGGGGCGGGGAAGGGCAGGGGAGGGGAGGGATCGGGAGGGCTGGGGAGGGGAGGGCAGGGGAGGGTTGGGGAGGGGAGGGGAGGGTTGGGGAGGGGAGGGGAAGGGAAGGGAGGGGAGGGCTGGGGAGGGGAGGGGAGGGGAGGGGAGGGGAGGGGAGGGCTGGGGAGGGGAGGGGAGGGGAGGGCTGGGAAGGGAAGGGGAGGGGAGGGCTGGGGAGGGGAGGGGAGGGCAGGGTGGCGCCGCCGCTGGGAGCCGCTCAGTGAGTGCGGCGCTTCTGGAAACGCAGGACAGGCGGGCGGGCTGCGGAGGGCGGAGGCGCGGGGCGTGGCGGCCGCCATGCTTGTGGGAAGTGAAGGTTTGCCGGGAAGTCCACCAGCGTTTGTGAGGTGAGGGCGCCGCGCCAGGCCGCGGGCGGGGAGTTCGGGACCCCGGCGCGCAGCTGGGTTGACGCGCGCAGGGGCCTCCGCAGCGTTTGCTGGGCGAGCCGGCCGGGGCGGCCGCCGGGCTGGAGTCCCTGCGCCGGGTTCCTCTCCCCGCGGCCGCCGCAGCCCTCCTCTCGGGGCGCCGGGAGGAATCCCGCTGGCGGGAGCGGGTCTTTGGGGCTTCTCAGATGATCTCACCGGGCGTCCTTTCACGGAAGCGCAGCAAGACTTTTGGAGTGGTGTCCTCGCTTTCCTTTTTTTTTTTTTTTTTTTTGGCTGGTAAAGCTGCTTTCCACAGGAAGTCTTTTCTTGAAGTGCTGTCATTTATTTCTTTGGGGTACAGTGTTGTTCACCCGAAGGAATGACTCCCAGTGCTCGAGGACGTTAAAGTGATCTGCTGGTCGTTTCAAAGCTTTGTTCTGAGCTGATACGCGTTAGTAGCTTTCTTTTGTTGTTAAATTTTATTGGTAAAATTTCACCTGTGAACCAGCAGCTCGGTTTTCTATTCTAAAATGCTAGCTTTAAGATTTCTGAGAACTTTGTGTCAAAGAAGTCTTTGAAAAGTTACAGAAGTCTGTGGAAGAAGTTGACAATTTGAAATGTGCAGGTGGTCGGGGGACAGTGGATCACACGTGTAATCCCAGCGCTTTGGAAGGCCAAGCTGGGCAGACCACTGGAGCCCAGGAGTTCCAGACCGGCCTGGGCAACATGGCAAAACCCCATCTCTACTGAAAATACAAAAATTAGCTGTCTGTGGTGGTGTGTCCGTAGCTACCTGGGAGGCTGAGATGGGAGGATCTATCAGAGCCTGGGAGGCTGAGATTACAGTGAGCAGTGATCTTGCCAGTGCACGCAGGCCTGGATGGCAGAGGGAGAACCTAAAAAAAAAAAAAAAAAAGTACAGGTAATAAATTTATACTAAGTAAAATTCACCACAGATGAAGAAATAGAACATTGCTAGATTGGGGTATATATGTAAGAGTCACATTGTTGGGTTTAGAGGTATCAGATATTGTTGAACATTTTCCCAAAGTGGTTGTAAAACTTATCAGGGAATATTCTGCTTATCCCACATCCTTGCTGATGCTTGTCAGTTCAAAGTTATTTTGCCATTGGAGTAGAGGTGCAGTAATGTATCAGTGTGGTTTCATTTTGCCTTTTCCTGGTATTGAGGTTGAGTATTTTTTAGTACCATTTATATGTCCTCTTTTGTGAAGTGCCTGTTAAATCTCTGTATCCTGTTTTCAGGATATGCTTGTTTTTCTGTTGATTTGTAACACTTTATTCTGGTTATGTGTCCTTTCTAGGATATATACATATTGCATTTCTCTTTTTTCAAACTGTAGCTTGCCTTTTCACTCTTTTAATGGTGTTTATAAATGAATGGAGATTCTCTATTTTTTTTTTTTTCTTTTTTAGACAGGATCTCACTCTGTTGTCCAGGCTGGAGTGCAATGGCACAATTACAGCTCATTGCAATCTCGACCTCCCAAGGCTCTGGTGATCCTCCTGCCTGAGCCCCCAAGTAGCTGGGATCTGCAGGGGAGCACCATTATGCTCAGCTCTTTTTGTATTTTTAGTAGGGATGGGGTTTTAACATGTTACATAGGCTGGTCTGGAATTCCTGGGATCAAGTGATACACCTGCCTTGGCCTCCCAAAGTGTAGGGATTACAGGCATGAGCCAGTGTACCCAGCCTGAGTTTCTTAATTTTAATGAAATTATACTTGATCAATCTTTTCCTTTATGGTGACTGCTTTTTGTGTCCTGTTAATCAATGCCTAACCTAAGAATATGAACACATTTTTTTCTGTGTTAACCTCATAGCAATTTTATTTTAGTTTATGCTTTTTTTTTTTTTTTTTTTTTTCAGACAGACTTTCACTCTATTTCCCAGGCTAGAGTGTGGTGGCATAATCTCAGCTCACTGCAACTTTCATCTCCTGGATCAAGGGATCCTCCCACCTTAGCCTCTTGAGTACCTGAGACCATAGGCATGTGCTACCATGCCTGGCTAATTTTTTTTTTTTTTTTTTTTTTTTTTTTGTAGAGATGGGAATTGAACATTTTCCCAGGTTAGTCTCAAACTCTTGGGCTCAAGTAGTCTGCCCACTTCAGCCTCCCACAGTGCTGGGATTACAGGTGTGAGCCACCCCACCCAGCCATGATTCACTTTTTACTCTACTAAAAAATAGCCATCTCTACTAAAAATACATGGATGTGACTGTTTAATGTAGCACCATATATTGACCGGAACATCCTTGTCCTTCTGGACTGTGTGGCACTTTTTTTCATAAATCAGGTGGCTGTATGATCATCTGATTTATGAAATCAGTGTGGGTCTGTTTCTGGACCAACCTGAGCAACATAGTGAGATCCCATCGCTACAAAAAATCATAAATAAAGATGTAAAATGTTTTTAAGTGGGTAGAGAAGATGGAGTCATAGGTGATAATTTATAAATGATTGTCAGTTTTTGGCTACATACAGGTGTTGGTAAGTCAGATCTGTTGGGAGTTTAGGCAACATGTATTAAGAGAATTATGTGTTCAGAATGATTGCTAGATGTTCACTGACTTCAATTAGATATTATTTGAGACTCACAGAGCTACAGGTTTTATTATTTTATTTATTTATTTGTCTTTTAAAAAATTTTACCATCTTCCTGTCAAGGCAGTAACTCTATACTTAATTGTTCTTAAGTATACCTAATTACCAGGAAAATTTTATGGATCATATCTAATTGTTAAGCCATTAAAGGACTGACGTGATGTAATATAGACAATAGTATTCTACATAATAGTTTCAGGACTACATCAATGAAATTGTTTCTTCTTCTTCTTCTTCTTCTTCCCCTTCCCCTTCCCCTTCCCCTTCCACTTCCCCTTCCTCTTTTCTTCTTTCTTCCTTCTTTTTTCTCCTGCATATAGTTTGAACATATCTTCTTCTCTTTGCTTTCTTGAGACAAGGTTTCGCTCTGTCACCCATGCTGGAGTGCAGTGGTGCAGTGGTATGATCATGGCTCATTGCCGTTTTGACCTCTCAGGCTCTAGCAGTCCTCCTACCTCAGCCTTCTTAGTAGCTGCTGGCATGCACCACCATGCCAGGCTCAGTTTTTATTTTTTGTATACAGGGTCTTCCTATGGTGCCCAGACTGTTTTCAAACTCCTGGGCTCAAATGATCCTCCCACCTTGGCATCCCAAAGTGTTGGTATTACAGGTGTGAGCCATCACTCCTGGCCATTTTAGTTTTAATAATTTTATATTTTTCTAATTTAAAATATTTATTATTTATGAATGTAATATTGTTATGATTATTTTGTAAGTGTTTAATCTCATTTTCAAAATAAGCTTGTGGAAATTAGAGATCTTGTTTCTTATTTACTACTGTATTCTCAGTGCCTGACCTTGCCTGGTATGAAACAGATATTCAATAAATAGTTGTTAAATGAATGAATGAACCACATTCAACAATTCTCTAAGTATCACAGCTTTCACTGTCTAACAAATAAAATAGCTTGTATAGAATAGAGTCACAGTTAACCTGCCATAAAAGGAAATGTCAATGAAAATAGACCTTTGTATGTGTAGCTGCTAAGATTTTGGGGCTTTTGTTACTGCAACATAAACTAGCAAAGCTCAGTGAGACTGCAGATAGAATATACATATATAAATAGACCAGATAGACCAGTGGATGAGATTCCAAAGATAGTTCAATCATCATTAGCTAACCACACCCACACTCTCTTAATTTCCTAACGGAAAGAATGGAATTCCTGTTCACTAAGATCTGCCCCAAATATTACTTATTTTGTGAAAACTTCTCTGGCTACTCAGGAATCTCCCTGCTTCAGCCTCCCGAGTAGCTGAGATTGCACGTGTGCACCACCATGCTTGGCTAACTTTTTATTTTCAGAGACAGGGTCTTACTATGTTGCCCAGGCTGGTCAGGACTGTTGATTGCATATGACAAAAACCCAGCCAATTCTAGTTCCTCACCGCCTTTCAATCTGCTCCTTTCTCAGTCTTCCCAGTCTCAACAAATGGCAGTTCCATCCTTCAAGTTCCCCAAGCCCCAAATCTTAATGTTAACCTTGCTTTCTCTCTTTTATGTCATAGCTCGTATGAAGGCCAATCATGTTCAGACCCAGGCGGAGGTTCCTGCTGACCCAGGCTCTCACCAGCACATTGTCCTTTACTGTCCTCCTGAGGGTGTCTGGAGCTTCACTGCTGTGTGCTCTCGGCCTCCATGCTGGGGCACCACTGACTCCTGCTGTCCAGGGCTTCCAGTGGACTCTCCGAGGCACTGATGTAGAATCTTCCCCATTCGGTTCATCAAGAGCAGCCTCATGCGGTGTGGGCTGACATGAAGAGCTGCCAGATCTAACAGGTAAAAATCACGAGGCACTGCCAGCTGGATGGGGTCAGAGAGTCCTCTCTCCATTACGATTCAGATGAGAAGGGAAGATTCCATAGGCCCTAAACATTGCAGCATGGCCCGCATGTGCCACCCACGAGCTGCAGTGCGTGGTCAGGTGGAAGTTATTTGACTTCAGGAGAGGACAGTGTTCTCTTCAGGCCTTTTCCTCAGTGGCTGGATCTGCGTCCCTCTCCTCTCTCTTCCCCTCTCATCCCCCAGTCTCCATCCCCATCTCTCTCTGTTTCCACCTTGCTGTTCCCTTTCACCTGCTTTCACCTCTTCAACTTTCGTGATTCCCCCCTCCCTGTCCACCACATTTCCCAGGCTAAGGCTCCTGAACTGTCCTGTGTGGGGAGATGTGTCTGGATTTAGGTGGTGCCCTCTAGATGTGTCCAGGATGGGGAAACAGGGCTCAGCTGCCAGTATAATGGTTTCAGAGAGTGGCCACTTTTGAAGGCCTTTCACATTTCCCATTCTAGAATTGTGTAGGACTTAAAATTGATGGGCCACAGTAGAATTCTTGGTTCCTCATGAACTTGTGGTGGTCACCTTCTTTCACTGAGCATTCACATGGTGGCTATTAGGTGCCAGGCCCTGCTCTGGGCTAGGGGCACCATAATGAGTCAATGTCAGATCACTACCCCATGGAACCCACCACTGCAGGCATTGAGAGGAGAAAGAAAGGGGCGTGGCCTGTTTGTGTTCTTTTCACGTGGTCACCTGCCAGTTCCTGGGGGAGTGGGAGCCAGTGCAAGGAGAGAAGCCCAGTGAGAAAGGCAAAGGGATGATGTCAGACCCAGGAGCTGAGGCTCACATTCCCCTGCAGCTGGGCAGCTTCTGGAGTGGACAAGGAGCAGCAGGGAACATTGTGGCCTGGTGTTCTGGGGTTCACTGTCTCATCTCATTCCTGTGGGTGCCAGAACTTGTCCAAAGGGAAGACTCAGTGTCTCTAACAACAGCAAGGCGGAGACAGAAAGTGTTTCAGAGAAGCAAGAATGATTGTCTGCCATGGAAACAGTATATGGATTTATAGTAGTGTGTCTCTCTAATAACTAGTTAGCGTGTTCCTGTTAATTGAACATATCGGTGGTGTAAGTTTCCTTGGATCTCCTCATCTTCATGTAAGTTTATCTGTTCCCCTATCCCTCCCTTCTTTCCTTCTTTTCCTTCCTTCCTGGGTTTTCTGATCAGGGTCATGTGAGGCTAAAATCCAGAAATGGGCTAGCTATGCTTTTTCTCTAGAGCTCAAGCTTTTATTCCAAGTTCACTGCAGATATTGGAAAATGTTTCTATTCTTGTTTGTGGGGGACTGAGGGCCCTTTTTCTGTGCTGGCTGTCAGCCAGGAGATACTTTGACTTCAGATGCCACCTGCTTTCCTCTTTACCTGTCTTTTCTATCTTTCAACCAATCACAACTCATGGAGTCCTTCTCAAGCTCCTTCCTTCTCTGACTTCATCTTCTCCAACCAGCCACAGAAAGCTCTGTCATGTATGGAGTGATGTGATTCAATCCACTTCATGCAGGTAACCTCATCATCTTCAGGTCATGTAACTGTCACATAAAAACATAATCACAGGAGTGGTGTCTCATCACCTTAACAGGCTTCAGAGACAAGGGTATGGCATGTTTGGGGACCATGTCAGAAATTCCATCTACCACAGTTGGACACTCACATTCCCCCATCTGCAAAATACATTCATCCTCTCCTCTAAAGTTTCCAAATTTCATGTCATTAAAGCATTAGTTCAACATGAAAAATGTCACATAGGCCACATCAGATCCAAAGTTTAAAATCTTATCTAAAACATCCACACCAGGTGTCAATGAGGCTTCTGAGGGTGTCCATTAAGTACAGATTATTGACATAATTGCCTTACCTCTGTCTACCTGTGAAACTGAACAAACTGCTTATCTGCTCCTAATGTGGAATGGCGGGACAGGCACAGAATAACAATTACAGTGATTCTAGTTCAAAAAGAAGGAACATGGAAGGGAGAAAAAAGTCACCAATCCAAAATAGTTTGGAAATGGAGCTGGGCAAAATCCAGCAGGAGGTACTTAAGTAGGATCCACAGCCTGAGACTGACCCTCCATCCTGTGGGACTTTGCTTCTGGGATCTTTGCTCTGCATTTCTTGAAACCATTATTGTCTATCTTATTTCCCCCTACTCCTTTGGTTCTTCCCCTTTCTCCTCATGGCAGCATCCTCTGCTTAATCCTTGGTCCATCGCCCCCAGCAGAATTGGTCAGATAGTGCCCGTGTCACGGTCCTGACTGTCTCCACGAGGGGCTGTCCTTGTGAGCCCGTGCTCCTCTGAGATCATCTTCACTGTCCTAACCTCGCTCAGTCATGATTGCTTTCAGCTGCCCTGGCTGGCTTAGGAGAAAACCTAAGACTATGGAGTCCCAGAGCCATTCTCTGCCCTCTCTATCTCCAGGAGAGGAAGAAAATACCAGGGATCTTCATGGAGAAATGACCCACATGAGGGCCTGGACTCTCCAGCAGTTACAGCAGAGGAAACTCCCTGAGGAAGCATGGAGTAGCTGAACGCCCAGACTGGGAAAGCAGGGTTGTGTTAACCACTGTTTAATCCTCACATGCTCCCTGCCCCAAACTGCTAGCCAGTGAATGACAACGGACTGGGAGTAAGTAATAGGCCTACAGAACCATGATAAAGAATTGTCCAAGGAAAGACCCTTTTACTCTGTTTGCAAGGTGAAATTGCTGTATTTGATCTAAAGTTTTCTGAAAGGCAGCAGCGAGTTTCTGGAGGATGAGTTACCTGCTTTGCACAGGGAGGGTGAGGCCAAGGCTTTCGTGGTATATCTGCTGCCACTGGGTGATGAGGGAACCTGGGAGAGTCTTAGTCTTTCTGGACTTGAGTTTTCTCATCAGTAAAGTAGGTGCTAATTGTACCTCTCTGAGGTCCCTTCCTGCTTAGTTTTCTCTGAGACCTTGAGGGACTGAGATGGTCTTTAACACTGCCTGGACCTCTAACCTGCCTCTGACCTCTCTGGGTCTGACTCCTGACTCTGGCCCCTGTGTTTCTCCTTCAGAGCCTGAGCTGAGTTCACACCTGGGAAGCTGAGAACTGAGGGAACAGATGGAAGAAAGTCAGCAGGTTTTGGAAAAGAGAAGAACCTGTAAAGGACAAGTCAGCGCTAGAACAGGTGAGAAACAAAGCAGGGGAGAATAAGGACAAACTGGGCCAGAAGCCTCAGGGGAATGGGCAATGGGCCTGTGATCATTCAGCCACCTGCATCCTCCCAAGCCTAAACCTGGAAGAAGTCAAAACCCTGAATAGACCAATAACATGGTCTGAAGTCGAGGCAGCAATAAAGAGACTACCACCCAAAAAAAGCCCAGGTCCAGATAGGTTCACAGCTGAATTCTACCAGACATACAAAGAGGAGCTGATACCATTCCTTCTGAAACTATTCCAGACAATCCAAAAAGAGGGAATCCTTCCCAAATCATTTTACGAGACAAAAATCATCCTGGCAGAGACGCAACAAGAAAAGAAAATTTCAGGCCAATATCCATGATGAACATAGATGCAAAAATCTTCAATAAAATACTGGCAAACCGATTGCAACAGCATATCAAAAAAGCTCATCCACCATGATCAAGTAGGATTCATCCCGGGGATGCAAGGCTGGTTCAACATACGCAAGTCCATAAACGTAATTCACCACATAAACAGAACAAAAGACAAAAACCACATGATTATCTCGATTGATGCAGAGAAGGCTTTTGACAAAATTCAACAACCCTTTATGCTAAAAACCCTCAATAAACTAGGTATTGACAGAATGTATCTCAAAACAATAAAAGCTATTTACGACAAACCAACAGCCAGTATCATACTGAATGGGAAAAAACTGGAAGCATTCCCTTTGAAATCTGGCACTAGACAAGGATGCCCTCTCTCACCACTCCTATTCAATATAGTACTGGAAGTTCTAGCCAGAGCAATCAGGCAAGAAAAAGAAATAAAGGGTATCCAAATTGGAAAGGAGGAAATCAAATTGTCTCTATTTGCAGATGACATGATTGTATATCTGGAAGACCCCATCATCTCAGCCCAAAATCTCCTGAAACTGATAAACAACTTCAGCAAAGTCTCAGGATACAAAATCAACGTGCAAAAATCACAAGCATTCCTATACACCAGTAACAGACTTCAAGAGAGCCAAATCAAGAACGAACTGCCATTCACAATTGCTACAAAGAGAATAAAATACCTAGGAATACAACTAACAAGGAACGTAAAGGACCTCTTCAAGGAGAACTACAAGCCATTGCTCAACGAAATAAGAGAGGATACAAGAAGATGGAGAAACATTCCATGTTCATGGTTAGGAAGAATCAACATCGTGAAAATGGCCATACTGCCCAAAGTAATTTACAGATTCAACGTTATTCCCACCAAGCTACCAATGACCTTCTTCACAGAACTGGAAAAAAACACCTTAAACTTCATATGGAACCAAAAGAGAGCCCGCATAGCCAAGTCAATTCTAAGAAAAAAGAACAAAGCAGGAGGCACCACACTACCGGACTTCAAACTATACTACAACGTTACAGTAATCAAAACAGCATGGTACTGGTACAAAAACAGAGATATAGACCAATGGAACAGAACAGAGGCCTCAGAGGAAATACAACATACCCACAACCATCTGATCTTCGACAAACCTGACAAAAACAAGCAATGGGGAAAGGACTCCCTGTTTAATAAATGGTGTTGGGAAAACTGGCTAGCCATGTGCAGAAAGCAGAAACAGGACCCCTTCCTGACACCTTACACAAACATTAACTCCAGATGGATTAAAGACTTAAACATCAGACCTAACACCATAAAAACCCTAGAAGAATATCTAGGCAAAACCATTCAGGACATAGGTGTAGGCAAGGACTTCATGACCAAAACGCCAAAAGCAATGGCAACAAAAGCCAAAATAGACAAATGGGACCTAATCAAACTCCACAGCTTCTGCACGGCAGAAGAAACAGTCAGTAGAGTGAATCGGCAACCAACAGCATGGGAAAAAGTTTTTGCAGTCTACCCCTCTGACAAGGGGCTGATATCCAGAATTTACAAAGAACTAAAGCAGATCTACAAGAAAAAAACAAACAAGCCCATTCAAAAATGGGCAAAGGATATGAACAGATACTTTACAAAAGAAGACATACAGGAGGCCAACAAACATAAGAAAAAATGCTCATCATCACTGGTCATCAGAGAAATGCAAATCAAAACCACATTGAGATACCATCTCACACCAGTTAGAATGGCGATCATTAAAAAATCTGGAAACAACAGATGCTGGAGAGGATGTGGAGAAATAGGAACACTTTTACACTGTTGGTGGGAATGTAAATTAATTCAACCACTGTGGAAGACAGTGTGGTGATTCCTCAAGGACCTAAAAATAGAAATCCCATTTGACCCAGCAATCCCATTACTGGGTATATATCCAAAGGATTATAAATCATTCTACTACAAGGACACGTGCACACGAATGTTCATTGCAGCACTGTTTACAATAGCAAAGACCTGGAACCAACCCAAATGCCCAATGATGTTAGACTGGATAGGGAAAATGTGGTACATATACACCATGGAATATTACGCAGCCATCAAAAACGATGAGTTCACGTCCTTTGTAGGGACATGGATGAACCAGGAAACCATTATTCTCAGCAAAGTGATACAAGAGCAGAAAATCAAACACCATATATTCTCACTCACAGGCGGGTGATGAACAATGAGAACACATGGACACAGGGAGGGTAGCACTACACACTGGGGTCCGTTGGGGGGAAATGGGGGAGGGATGGGGGGTGGGGAGGTGGGAGGTGGGAAGATACAAAAGGAATACTCCCTTTTTTTAAATTGCATTTTAGGTTTTGGGGTACATGTGAAGAACATGCAAGATTGTTGCATAGGTACAACATGGCAGTGTGATTTGCTGCCTTCCTCCCCTTCACCTGTATCTGGCATTTCTCCCCATGCTATCTCTCCCCAACTACCCACCCCCTGCTGTCCCTCCCCTGTTTCTCCCCGACAGACCCCAGTGCGTAGTGCTCCCCTCCCTGTGTCCATGTGTTCTCACTGTTCAACACCAGCCTATGCGTGAGAACATGTGGTGTTTTTAACGACCCACAAAGAGACTTAGACTCTCAAACACTAATAGTGGGAGACTAACATTCCACTGTCACTATTTGACAGATCAACAAGACAGAAAATCAACAAGGATATCTGGGACTTGAACGCAGATCTGGACCAAGTGGACCTAACAGACATCTACAGAAATCTCCACCCCAAATCCACAGAATATATATTCCTCTCAGCACTGCATGATACCTAGTCTAAAACTGACCACATAATTGGAAGTAAGTTGCTCCTCAGCAAATGCAAAAGAACGAAAATCCTAACAATCTCTCAGAACACTGTGAAATCAAATTAGAACTCAGGATTAAGAAAGTCACTCAAAACCACACAAGTACATGGAACCGGCACAATTTGCTCCAGAACAGCAACAGGATAAACAATGAAATGAAGGCGGAAATAAAGATGTTCTTCGAAACCAATGAGAACGAAGACACGACATACCAAAATTTCTGAGACACATTTAAAGCAGTGACTACAAGAAAAATTATAGCAATAAATGCCCACATTGGAAGTGAGGAAAGATCTAAAATCGTCACCCTATCATCAAAATGGAAAGAGCTAGAGGAGCAAGATCAAAAAAATTCAAAACCTAGCAGAAGACAAGAAGTAACTAAGATCAGAGCAGAAGTGGAGATAGAGACAAAGAAAAACTCTTCAAGAAATCGGTAAATCAAGCAGCTGGTTTTTTTAAAAGATCAACAAAATAGACAAGATAGCCATACTAATGACATAGAAAAGAGAGAAGACTCAAATGGATGCAATACAAAATGATAAAAAGGGTATCACCACCAATTCCAAAGAAATACAAACTACCATCAGAGATTACTACAAACAACTCTATGCATATAAACCAGTAAATCTGGAAGAAATGGATAAACTCCTGGACACTTACACCCTCCCAAGACTAAATCAAGAAGGAGTTAATCCCTTAATAGACCAACAATAAGGACTGAAGTTGAGGCAGTAATTAATAGCCTACCAACCAAGAAAGTCCAGGCCCAGATGGATTTACAGCAGAATTCTACCAGATGTACAAAGAGGAGTTCATATAACTCCTTCTAAAACGCTTCGAAACAATACAAAAAGAAGGAATACTCCCTAACATATTTTACGAGACCATCATCATCCTCAGACAAAACCTGGCAGACATACAACTAAAAGAAAAAAATTCAGGCCAATATCCATGATGAACATTGATGCAAAAATCTTCAATAAAATACTGGCAAACTGAATCCAACAGCACATCAAGAAGCTTATCCATCACAATCAAGTAGGCTTCACCGCGGGGATGCAAGCCTGGTTCAGCATACGTAAATCTATAAATGTAATCCATCACATAAACAAAGAAAAAAAAACACATCATCTCAAAGGATGCAGAGAAGGCCTTCAACAAACTTCTACAGCCCTTTATGCTAAAAAAAAAAAAAAAAAAAAAAAAAAAAAAAAAAAAAAAAAAAAAAAAAAAAAAAATCTCTCAATAAACTAGTATCAATGGAACACATTTCAAAATAAAAAAAAGCTATTTATGACAAACCCACAGCCAACATCTAACTTAATGAGCAAAAACTGGAAGCATTCCCTTTGAAAACTGGCACTAGACAAAGGTGCTCTATCTCACCCTTTCTATTCAACATAGTATTGGAAGTTCTAGCTAGAGCAATCAGGCAAGAAAACGACATAAAGGGTATTCGATTAGGAAAAAAAGAAGTTAAATTGTCTCTATTTGCAGATGACATGATTGTATATTTAGAAGATCCCATTGTCTCGGCCCAAAATCTCCTTAAGCTGCTAAGCAACTTCAGCAAAGTCTCACAATACAAAATTGATGTGCAAAAATCACAAGCATTCCTATACACCAGTAAAAGACAGAGAGCCAAATAATGAGTAAATTCCCATTTACGATTGCCACAAAGAAAATAAAATGCCTAGGAATACAACTAGCAAAGGCTGTGAAGGACCTCTTCAAGGAGGATTACAAACCACTACTCAAGGAAATAAGGGAGGACACAAACAGATGGAAAAACATTCCATGCTTATGGTCAGGAAAAATCGGTATCGTTAAAATGGCCCTACATTCCAAAGTAATTTATAGATTCAGTGCTATCCCCATCAATCTACCACTGACCTTCTTCACAGAACTAGAAAAAAAAAAAAAAAAAAAAAAAAAAAAAAAAACCACTTTAAACTTCATATATAACCAAAAAAAAGAGCCCATAAAACGACAATCATAAGCAAAATAAACAAAGCTGGAAGCATCACGCTACCTGACTTCAAACCATTCTCAAAGCTACAGTAATCAAAACAGCATGGTACTGGTACCAAAAATGAGATATAGAGCAATGGAACAGAACCAAGACCTCAGAAGTAATGCCACACATCTACAACCATCTAATCTTTGACAAACTTAACAAAAACAAGCAATGGGGAAAGGATTCTATGTTTAATGAATGGTGTTGGGAAAACTGGCTAGCCATGTGCAGAAAACTGAAACTGGACCCCTTCCTTACACCTAATACAAAAATTAACTCCAGTTAGATTAAAGATTTAAACATAAGACCTAACACCATAAAAACCCTAGAAGAAAGCCTAAGCAAAGCCATTCAGGACATAGGCACAGGCAAGGACTTCATGAATAAGACACCAGAAGTACTGGCAACAAAAGCCAAAATAGACAAATGGGATCTAATTAAGAGTTTCTGCATAGCAAAAGAAACAATCACTAGGGTGAACTGGCAACCAACAGAATGGGAAAGGAATTTTGCAACCTACCCATCTGACAAAGGACTGCTATCCAGAATCTACAAAGAACTAAAACAGGTTTACAAGAAAAAATGAACCTATTCAAAAGTGGACAAAGGATATAAACAGACACCTTTCAAAAGAAGACATAGATGAGACTAACAAATACATGAAAAAATGCTCATCATCTCTGGTCATTAGAGAAATGCAAATCAAAACTACACTGAGATACCATTTCAGGCCAGTTAGAATGGTGATCATTAAAAAATCTGGAGACAACAGATCCTGGAGAGGATGTGGAGAAATAGGAACACTTTTACACTGTTGGTGGGAGTGTAAATTCGTTCAACCATTGTGGAAAACAGTATGGTGATTCCTAAAGGATCTAGAAATCGAAATTCATTTTGACCCAGCAATCCCATTATTGAGTATACGCCCAAAGGATTATAAATCATTCTATTATAAATACCCATGCACACATATGTTCATGGATGAATCTGGAAACCATCATTCTCAGCAAACTGACACAAGAACAGAAAACCAAACATCCCATGTTCTCGCTCACAGGTGGGTGATGAACAATAAGCACACATGGGCACAGGAGGGGAACATCACACACTGGGTTCTGTTGGGGGGTGCAGAGTTAGGGGAGGGACAGCAGGGAGTGGGGAGGCTGGGTAGGCATAACATTGGGAGAAATGCCTGATGTGGGTGATGGGGGGATAGGGCAGCAAACCACCATGGCACGTGTGCACCTTTACAACAATCCTGCAAGATCTGCATGTGTATCCCAGAACTTAAAGTACAATAAAATAAATAAATAAATAAAATAGGGATCAATGCAGAGCAAAAAAGACTTGTTTTCAAAGGTAAAACACATTTTTTATAGAAAAGATAGAAACCAAACACTGATTTGGCACATAATTCAGACATGCTATTGATCGATAAATATCTGAAAAATAAGGTAAAAAAAAGTGAGTTACAGGGAACATTAAAATCTGAAAATTATTGTGCATTTAGCAATAGGACAGTACCACAGGGGCAAAGGAATCTCAAAGGCCCCCTATAATCTAACATAAGCTAGCTGAGTTCATCTTGTTCTCAAATTGGACCTTCGACTCCAGCTTATGTGGCCCACTTCCCTATACTCTGAATACAGCTTGCTCATTCATACATCTTTGCCTTTGGTGACACCTTTTGATGTTCATGGAAAAATCCTCTAATTTCTAAATCATATGCCTCCGTTAAAATCCCTCCCTAGATACACCTTTTCCTTACAGTGTTCCCTAGATAACAATACTATTCTTGCAGAATTGAGAGAGGTCTCACTTAGATAAGATCAAGAAACAGTCCCGGACCTGCCACGTTCTCACACAAATATGTGTTACCATGAAATGACTCTCTCACTGTACCACACTTGTTTATTGTGCCCTGCCAAATTAGATCATAAACTATTCTGGAGGAAGAATGGTGTCCATTGTTCTCTTTGTTCCAAATCACCTGGTTGAATAAGTGGTTAATAAATGGTCATATACTTGCTATTTTAGACCTAAAAAAATTCTTCCTAAAGAAAAAACAAAGTACTTAAAACAATTACTACAAAAGCAAGAGAAGAGGTTAATCTTCCTAATGTCTTTAATTTCAGTGGCCTAGGTAATTACTAGTATATGCAAGTTTAAGTGCAATTCTTCGGAAGAGGTCGGAGGAAAGACGAGTGAGGAGAATGCAATTTTTTAATGTTCTAAGTACTACTCAAGAAGCAAAGAAGCAGATGTCCTTCATTTCCATACAGACCAGAAATATGTGATGTAATAGGCTTCACACAGACCCAGAGAAAATTTGTTTATACGTGGGGAAGAATTTTTCACTGCACAGCTAACCACTGAAGCAAGCTTCTTAAAGGAAATTTCAAAAACCATGTAGACAACGATGTGTTTCCATTCGTTGGAACATTTTACTACTATAGGAACAATCGCTTTCTTGACTCTCCTCCCCCTGCCCTAGATTCATCATGAACAAGTGTCTTTGGAAAAATCTTACATTTAGAAAGTTGGATAGTCTTACTGGAGTGAAAGAAATAGTTCTTACCATTTTTATCCACAAATAACATAAAAATGTAACAATGATTGCAAGTAGGTACTGAAGAAATAAGAGATTACACTGCAGGTTTGTAGAAGACACAAAGTCAAAGCAAAAGCAAGCAAAACGTCATCAAATTGAGAAGAAATCGTTCAGCCTTTCTCTTCTCTTGATCTGTACTCTGAAGCTGGCATAAACCCTTATGTTTATTAGAAATGTCCTCAACAGGGAATCTTGAAGTAGGGATGTGTATCCTAGTCTCTAATGGGATTATTTAATCTCCCTGAACCTCTGTTTTTCCACCATTGATAAGATGAGAATGAGAATACTTGTCTACCTATATAGGTGCGACCAGATGCTGTCATGAATATGAACATATTTGCTAAAGTAAAGTGAGCTATTACTGAAATGTATGATTATTATGGGAAATTTGGTGGGGAAAGTAGACTATGATTAGAATAGCATTTTACTCTATTATTATTATTTTACCACAGCACAATTGCCGATTTTCCGTTTAATACTTGTTAAGCACCAGGTTTCCAGGGTAGAGAAATAAACAAAACAAATACTCCTGCAGTGATTGAAGGAAAGCAAACTCTTGTCAAATACATGTTTGTTTCTCAGTACAATACAGCTAACATTTCCTGAGTGCCGGCTAGACAACAAGTGCATGAATATTTTCATATAAACACTCAGAGCTTAATCTTTTTGCTTAAACTATTTTCTGACATGGAAAGAGCCCAGGTTTTCTTTTAAAAAGATAGAAAATTTAGAATGCTCAGTAAAAGTTATGACATCAAATTAATAGAAATTGACTCAGTTTTTACAACTTAAACTTTACGGTGCTTGAACTAAATCAATATCGATTGAATTCTTTTGAGAAAACTTCAACCCTTACTAGTGTTGCTTCCTTCAGGTTGATTCAACAGAACTTTAATCCACCCAAATCATATGCGCTGTGCCTGGATGTGCCTCTGGAGAGCATTGAACTCTCCCTGTACAAGAACAGCTTTTCACTCAATTTTTAAATCCCACTTCAATATCATAGAATTTTAGAATTACAAAAGGACCTTAGAGGTTAAAATCTTCCACTCATTCTAGGAGTCTTATAAAATATTCATGGACAATTTTGACCTGTCTTAAAGCTAGATTCCCTTCTATTATGTAAACATCTAAAAAAAAAGAGGCATCATAGTCTTTCATTAGGTAGCCCAAACGATTATTTCATTGGTAAAATATTAAGACAAAGTCCGTATTCCTGGAACACATTTAATGCCTCAATTTTGGAAAAAAAAAAAAAAAAAAAAGTCATTATTGTCCTCCATCAAAATTAGGTAGAACTGGACAATTTTTTACATTATTAGCTGGACATAATGTATTTTTAGACCCTCAGAATAAAATACGTACATACTTGCTTTTTAACGCCTGAAATTATCATTAATGTTAGTAGTCTCCTCATCTCTTACATGTTAATACAGTATTTACTAATTAATTTACTCAAATATTTTACATTCTTAGTATGTGTCGTGTAAATTACCGGTCCATGAAAAAGATCAAAATTCAATTCTTTATCGTAATTCTTATGTTACACAGGGGTGACTCTCTTGCCTCTCCTGTAGCATCTCAGAGGCAATTCTCCATGCCCAACAATCTTCCCTCTCCTTCCATGTGTTACCCCAGACATATTTGGGGTTCATAAGTGGAGGACCACAACCCCTGGGCTACCTAAAATAAGCCCCTTACATGCACAGAAACGTTGGCCTGCAGGTTCGGTAGAATGTCCTTCTACCAGAGGACCCTGGATTCCAAAGGTGTTAAGCCATCTCCTGATGCACCTGGTAGAATTCTTTGCTGGCACTACAATTGTCTTTGGCTCTTACCTTCCTGAGCAGGGGTTCCTAACTCCCCAGGCTGTGGACTGAGACTGGTCTGTGGCCTGCTAGGAACTGGGCTGTACAGCAGGAGGTCAGTGGCAGGCAAGTGAGCATTACCACCTGAGACCTGCCTCCTGTTACATCAGCCAGCATTAGATTCTGACGGGAGCGTAAACTCTGTCGTCAACTGCACATGTGAGGGATCTAGCTTGTGCACTCCTTATGAGAATCTAACTATTGCCTGATGATCTGAGGTGGAACAGTTTCATCCAAAAACCATCCCAACTGGTTTTGGGATAAAGCTGCCCAAGACGGAAACCAGTCTCTGTTGTCGAAAAGATTAGGGACAGCTCTTCCCAAGGACAGGACTTCCCAGTTGTGTTAGTCCATTTTGCATTGCTGTAAAGGAATATCTGAGACTGGGTAACTTATTCAGAAAAGAGGTTTCTTTGGCTCACAGTTCTGCGGGCAATACAAGCACGGCACCACCACCTGCTCAACTAGTGGTCAGACCTCTGGGAGCTTTTACTCGTGGTGGAAGGCAAAGGGGGAAGCCGGTGTTTCACATTGCAAGAGAAGAGGGAGGTCCCAGACTCTTAACCAGCTAAACTAATAGAGCAATAAATCACTCATTTCCCTGGGGAGGGCATCAAGCCATTCATGAGAGATCTGCTCCCATAACACAAACACCTCCCGCTAGACCCCACCTCCAACACTGGGTGAATCACGTGTCATCATGAGAGTCAGAAAAGACAAAACATCCAAACAATATCCCCAGTTCTCACACCTGTGCAGTGCCTCCAATCAGGGTCATACATAAAGCTGCTGGTGCTGTCATTCGGCCTCTGAAGTTTTTGTTGCACGTGGGTGTGTGCATATGCATATCAGTGGTAACTCCTCAAAGCAAGCCTGGGACTTATCGTCATTTAAGTTCGCATCATGGCCATACTCTTTACATTCCAGTTCCTGGAAGAAAATCCCATGAAACTAAAAATAACAAAGCTGGCCTCCATAGCCACCTCCCTTGTGGGAAATGAGTCATCTAAAATTCACAGGGAGGCATGTTTGGCATGGGATATAGAAATGATCCTTTTTAATGTAGTGCTTTTGGTAGAAAGAATACCCACACTTGGGACAAGCATATTATACGCCATGAAAAACATACAACTTTGTGGTACATATAACCTCCTCTGAGATGGAATTCAACATGTATTTTTGATTTTAACCTTCAGACTCAGTACACAAACCCTGTCCAACCCAACTAGACTCCGTCATGCTGGGTGTTGGACAGAAATTACCAATGAGCTTAGTAAAAACAAACCAAGCTAAAGCAGACAACCAAAACTCCTCTTGCAAACATTTTTTTTTCAAGTTCTTAAAGGCATTTTTATATGCACTATTTCTTATGCTCTGAAGAAATTTATTTTATATAATCATTTAAGAGATTAAATAACTGGTATAATGAATAGAAAATTACTTTTCAATTATTTGGTTACATTTCTGTACAAGGTCAAATGTAATTCACGGGAAAATGGAATCTCCAAATAAACCAAAGAATGACACAAATAAAAACTGTCCGAGAATTCTGAATTATTTTTGGAGAAACTGTTATGCCATTGTGTCACTATAACCACTGTTAGCATGAGTGGTAGAGAACGTATTTCCAAGGCAGTTTTAGTGGCAAAATAAGATCTGAACACAATTGCCTTAAATAACTTAAAATAATCACAAATTCCATAATTAGGAATCTACTTATGGATCAAGGCAGACGAGAGGCAGGAGTAGGTGGCAGCTCCAGTCAGAGCAGCATGTGGAGGCTTCCACTGTGAATTTTTGCTCCAGATTGACTCCAAGAACAAACCAGCAATACTGAGATGACTGACAGACCCTCTGAAGGAAACAGACTCTTTCCTCAGGACCACAGAGACACCCCAAATACTATGAGAGACCCAGCTGTGGAAGTGGAAAACGTCCCCAGTGGAGAAGCTGAAGCTGAAAGAAGGAAACCCTCTGGCAAGTTTCCGAGCCTGATTCGTCGTTCACCTGGAAACAGACTCAGGGATGCTGCAGGGGGCATCGTGGGAGTGAGACTGGCCCTTCAGGTTTCCTGGGAGCTGGTTGAGGCCTGTGACTGCCAGCTTTCCCCCACTTCCCTGACAACCTGCAAGATCCAGCAGAGGCAGCCATAATCCTAGGTACACAACGCCAGTGACCTGGGAGTCTCATCCCCACCCACCACAGCAACCACAGCAAGACCTGCCCAAGGAGAGTCTGAGCTCACACACACCTGGCCCTGCCCTACATGACGGTCCTTCCCTACCGACCCTGGTAGGGAAAGACAAAGGGCATATAATCTTGGGAGTTCTAAGGCCCCACCCACCAATGGTTTCTCTCCACACTACTGCAGCTGATGCTTTCTGGGATGTGCCACCTCCTGGCAGGAGGCCAATCAGCACAAACATAGACCTCTAAATCAACAAAGTTAAGAACCCTCATGGGTTCGCTGCACCCTACACCACCTCCTCCGGAACAGGCACTGGTATCCACAACTGAGAGATCCATAGATGGTTCACATCACAGGACTCTGTGCAAACGATCCCCAGTACCAGCCCAGAACCAGGTAGACTCACTGGGTGGCTGGATCCAGAAGAGACAACAATCACTGCAGTCAGCTCACAGGAAGCCACATCCACAGGAGAACGGGGAGAACACTACACCACGGGAACACCCCATGGGACAAAAAATATCAGAACAGCCTTCAGCCCTAGACCTTGCCTCTAACACAGCCTAGCCCAATGAGAAAGAACCAGAAAACCAACCCTGGTAATATGGCAAAACAAGGCGTGTCAACACCCCACAAAAATCACACTAGTTCACCAGCAATGGATTCAACCCAAGAAGACATCCCTGATTCCCCTGAAAAAGAATTCAGGAGGTTAGTTAAGCTACTCAGGGAGGGTCAGGGAGAAAGGCAAAGCCCTGTGGGGGTGGGAAAAAAAATCCAAAAAATGATACTAGAAGTGAATGGAGAAATATTAAAGGAAACAGACAGCTTCAAGAAAAAAAAAAAAATCCAAAATTCAGGAAACTTTGTTCATACTTTTAGAAACGTAAAATGCTCTGGAAAGTCTCAGCCATAGAATTGAACAAGTGGAAGAGAGAAATTCAGAGCTCAAAGATAAGGACTTTGAATTAACCCAACCCAACAAAGACAAAGAAAAAAGAATAAGAAATTGTGAACAAAGCCTCCACAAATTATGGGATTATGTTAAATGACTAAACCTAAGAATAATTGGTATTCCTGAGGAAGAAGAAAATTCTAAAAGTTTGGAAAACATATTTAGGGAAATAACTGAGGAAAACTTCCCTGGCCCAGATAGAGACCTAGGCATGCAAATACAAGAAGCATGAAGAAGACCTGGGAAATTCATCACAAAAAGGTCTTTGCCTAGGCATATTGCCATCAAATTATCCAAAGTTAAGAGGAAAGAAAGACTCTTAAGAGCTGTGAGACAGAAGCACCAGGTAACCTGTAAAACCAAAGTCACCCGATTAAAAGCAGATTTACCTGCATAAACCCTACAAGCTAGAAGGGATTGGTGCCCTATCTTCAGCCTCCTCAAACAAAACAGTTAGCAGCCAAGAATTTTGCATCCAGTGAAACTAAGCATTATTTAAGAAGGAAACATACAGTCATTTTCAGACAAACACACACTGACAGAATTGACCATTACCAAACCACCACTACAAGAACCGCTATAAAAGGAGCTCTAAATCGTGAAACAAAATCCTGGAATCACACGCAAACAGAATCTCTTTAACGCATAAATCACACAAAACCAATAAAACAAAAATACAAGGTAAAAAGCAAAAAACAAAACAACACAGACTATGCAGGCAACAAAGAGCATGATGACTGCAATGATACCTCACATTTCAATACTAACATCGAATGTAAATGGCCCAAATGCTCCACTTAAAAGATACGGAACTGCAAAATGGGTAAGAACTCACCAACCAACCATGTGCTGCCTTCAGGAGTCTTGCCTAACACATAAGGACTCACAGAAACTTAAAGTAAAAGGCTGGAAAAAGTCATTTCATACAAAAGGACACCAAACTGAGCAGGGATAATTGTTCTTAGATCAGACAAAACAAACTTTAAAGCAACAGCAGTTAAAACAGAAAAAGAGAGATAGTACATAATGGTAAAAGGCCTTGTCCAACAGGAAAATACCACGATCCTAAACACATATGCAGCTAACACTGGAGTTCCCAAATTTATAAAACAATTATGAACGGACCTAAGAAATGAGGTAGACAGCAACACCATAATAGTGGGGGACTTCAATACTCCACTGACAGCACTAGACAGGTCATCAAGACAGAAAGTCAAGAAAGATACAATGGATTTAAACTATACCTTGGAATAAATAGACTTAACAGATATATACAGAACGCTTCATCCAACAACCACAGAATACACTCTCTGTTCAACAATACATGGAACTTTCTCCAGTATAGACCATATGATAGGCCATAAAACGACCCTCAGGAAGTTTCAGACAACTGAAATTATATCAAGCACTCTATCATACCAACAGTGGAATAAAACTGGAAATAAATTCCAAGAGGAACCTTCAACACCACACAAATACAGGGAAATTAAATAACCTGCTCCTGAAAGAGCACTGGGTCCAAAAGCAAATTGAGATAGAAATGTAAAAATTTGTCAATCTCAATGACATATTTAAATTACACAACCTATCAAAACCTCTGAGCTACAACTAAGGAGGTGCTAAGAGAAAACTTCATAGCCCTTAACACCTACGTCAAAAAGTCTGAAAGAGCACAAACAGACAATCTAAGGTCGTGCCTCAAGGAATGAGAGGAAAAACATAAACCAAACCCAAACCCAAACCCAGAAGAAAGGAAATAGCCAACACCAGACTAAATGTAATAGAAACAAACAAACAAAAATACAAAAGATAAATGAAACAAAAAGCTGGTTCTTTGAAAAGATAAATAAAGCTGGTAGACCATTAGCAGAATTACCCAAGAGAAGAGAGAAACATCCCAATAACCTCACTGAGAAGCACAACAGAAGATATCACAACTCACACCACTGAAATACTAAAGATCACTCAAGGCTATTACAAACACCTTGACAGAAATAAACTAGAAAAGCTAGAAGAGATGGATGAATTCCTGGAAAAATACAGCCCTCTTAGCTTCAATCAGAAAGAATTAGATGCCCCAAACAAACTAATAACAAGTAGCAAGACTGAAATGGTAATTTAAAAATTACCAACAATAAAAAGTTCAGAAGCAGATGGAATCACCACAGAATCCTACCAGATATTCAAAGAAGAATTGGCAGCAATCCTTTTGACACTATTCCACAAGACAGAGAAAGAAGGAACCCTCCTTTATCCATTCTATGAAGCCAGCATCACCCTATTACCAAAGCCAGGAAAGGCCACAACGAAAAAGAAAACTACAGAGCAATGTCCTTGATAAAGATACATGCTAAAATTCTTAATAAAATACTTGCTAAGCAAATCAAACAACATATCAAACAGATAATCTACCATGATCAAGTGACTCATACCAGGGATGCAGGGATGGGGTAACATAAGCAAGTCAATAAATGTGCTGTACCACATTAACAGAATTAAAGACAAATATTACATGATCATCTCAATAGATGCAGAAAAAGCATTTAACAAAATCCACCATCATTTTCTGATTAAAACCTTCAGCAAAATCGGTACACAAGGGACATACCTTAATTTAATAAAGGCCATCTATGCCATACCCACAGCCAACATAATACTGAATGGGGAAAAGTTGAAAGCATTCCTCCTGAGAATGGAAACAAGACACGGACGGCCACTCTCACCATTCCTCTTCCACATAGTACTGGAAATCCTAGCCAGGGCAATCAGACAAGTGAAAGAAATAAAGGGCATCCAAACAGGTAAAGAGGAAGTCAAAATGTCTCTGTTTGCTAACAATATGATCATCTACCTTGAAAACCCAAAGGACTCCCCCAGAAAGCTCATAGAACTGATAAAATAATTTAGCAGATTTCCCAATACGAGATTAATGTACACAAATCAGCTCTTCTATACACCAACAGTGACAAAATGGAGAACCAAATCAAGAACTCAAACCCTTTCACCATTGCCGCCAAAAAAGAAAAAAAAAAAGAAAAAAAAATACTTAGGAATATATCTAACAAAAGGGTGGACAGACCTCTAGTAGGAAAACTACATAACACTGATGAAAGAAAACATAGATGACACAAAGAAATGAAAACACATCACATGGCCCTGGATGGGTAGAATCAATATTGTAAAAATGAGCATACTGCAATGTACAAATACATGCAATGTATAAACACGATGCAATTCCCATCAAAATTTTACCATCATTCTTCACAGAGTTAGAAAAATAGTTCTAAGGCCGGGCGTGGTGGCTCATGCCTGTAATCCAAGCACTTTGGAGGCCCAGGCGGGTGGATCACCTGAGGTCGGGAGTTCAAGAAAAGCAGTTCTAAAATTCATATGGAAACAAACAAGAGCCAACATAGCCAAAGCACGACTAAGTAAAAGGAACAAATCTGGAGGCCTCACACTTCCTGATTTCAAACTATAAGGCCATGGTCACCAACACAGCATGGTACTGGTATAAAAACAGGCACATAGATCAATGGGAACAGAATAGAAAATCCAGAAATAAACCCAAATACTTACAGCCAACTGATCTTCAGTAAAGCAAGCAAAAACATCAAGTGGAGAAAGGACACCCTTTTCAACAAATGGTGCTGAGATAACTGGCCAGCCACATGTAGGAGAATAAAGCTGAATCCTCATCTCTCACCTTATACAAAAATCAAATCAGGACAGATTAAAGACTTAAACCTAAAACCTGAAACTATAAAAATTCCAGAAGATAACACTGGAAGAACCCTTTTAGGCATTGGCTTAGGCAAAGATTTTATGACTAAAAACCCAAAAGCAATTGCAATATAAACAAAAATAAATAGCTGAGAGATAACTAAAGAGCTTTTGCATGGCAAAAATAACAGTCAGCAGAATAAACAGTTAACTCACAGAGTGAGAGAAAATGTTCACAATATATACTTCTGACAAAGGACTCATATCCAGAATCTACAACAAACTCAAACAAATCAGTAAGAAAAAATCAATCAACCCCATCCAAAAGTGGACTAAGACATGAATAAATTCTCTAAAGAAGACATACAAATGGCTAGCAAACAATTTAATAAATGCTCAACATCACTAATGATGTGGGAAATGTAAATCAAAACAACAATGCAATACCACCTTACTCCTGCAAGAATGGCCATAATCAAAGAATGTAAAAACAACAACAACAACAACAACAACAACAGTAGATGTTGGCATGGTTGTGGCAATTAGGGAACACTTCTACACTACTAGAAGAAATATAAACTAGTACGGCCACTACGGAAAACAGGGCGGAGTTCCTTAAAGAACTAAAAGTAGAATTACCATTTGATCAAGCAATACCACTACTGGATATCTACTCAGAAAAAAAGTCATTATTTGAGAAAAGATACTTGCACATGCATGTTTATAGCAACACAATTCACAACTGCAAAATCATGGGACCAACCCAAATACCCATCAATAAATGAGTGGATAAAGAAACTGGCATACATATACATGATGGAATACTACTCAGCCAAAAAAGGAATAAATTAGCAGCATTTGCCATAACCTAGATGAGATTGGTGACTTATTCTAAGTGAAGAGACTCGAAAATGGAAAACCAAATATTGTATGTTCTCACTGATATGCAGGAACTAAGCTATGAGTACACAAAGGCTTAAGAATGACACAGTGGACTTCGATGACTTGGTGGAGGTGGGGAGGCACAAGGGACAAAAGCAACAAATACAATGCCGTGTATACTGCTCAGGCGATGGGTGCACTAGGATCTCACACATTACTAAAGAATTTACTCATGTAACCAAGTACCACCTGCACCCCAATAACTTGTGGAAAATAAAATAAAATAACAAAGAATCTTTCTATGAAGTATTTGTTATGCACTAGGCAAGGTTCTAAGAGGTTTACATATATTGATTTATTTAATATTCTCACCTTGCACCTTATATAAAAATCAACTCCGGATGGATTCAAGATTTAAACATAAGACCTAACACCGTAAAAAACCTAGGCAGTACCATTCTGGACATAAGCATAGGCAAGGACTTCATGACTAAAACAGCAAAAGCAATGGCAACAGAAGCCAAAACAGACAAATGAGATCTAAACTTAAGAACTTCTGCACAGCAAAAGAAATTAGCATTAGAGTGAACTGGCAACCGAAAGAATGGGCAAAAAATTTTGTGACAGAGATGAAGAGACACTTTTCAAAAGAAGACATTCATGCAGCAAACAACCATGAAAAAAAAGCTCATCACTGAAAACTAGAGAAATGCATATCAAAACCACTTTGAGGTACCATCTCATGCCAATTAGAATGGCAATCATTAAAAAATCTGGAGACAACAGATGCTGGAGACAATGTGGAGAAACAGGAATGCTTTTACACTGCTGTTGAGAGTGTAAATTGTTCAACCATTGTGGAAGACAGTGTGGTGATTCCTTCAGGATCTAGAAATAGAAATATTGTTGGACCCAGGAATCCCATTATTAGATATGTACCCAAAGGATTATAACACTTTCAATTATAAAGACACGTGTACACGTATGTTTATTGTGGCAAAGACCATAGCAAAGACTTTGAACTAACCCAAATGCCCATCATAGATAGACTGGACAAGGAAAATATGTCACATATACACCATGGAATACTGTGCAGCCATAAAAAATAACTTCATGTCCTTTACTGGAACATGGATGAAGCTGAAAACCATCATTCTCAGCAAACTGACACAAGAACAGAAAACCCAAC
The DNA here is from genome assembly GCF_048565385.1 of Saimiri boliviensis. Taxonomy (NCBI): domain Eukaryota; kingdom Metazoa; phylum Chordata; class Mammalia; order Primates; family Cebidae; genus Saimiri; species Saimiri boliviensis. Next base: position 46,513,874 of record NC_133466.1, on the reverse strand, counting down.
ATTGCATGTTCTCACTCATAAGTGGGTGCTGAATAATGAGAACACACAGACACAGGTAGGGGAACATCACACACTGGGGCCCAGGGGCTGAGGGGCTAGGGGAGGAATAGCAGGGTGTGGGCGAATTGGGGAGGGATAGCATTAGGAGAAATACCTAATGTAGATGACGGGGCAATGGATGAAGTAACAACCACCATGGCATGTGTATACCTATTGAACAAGCCTACATGATCTGCACATGTATTGCAGAACTTAAAACATAATATTTTTTTCTAAAATATAAGTGGATGGTGAACAATGAGACCACATGGACACAGGGAGGGGAACATCCCACACTGGGGCTTGTGGGTGGTGGGGGAGGGGTGGGGAGGAACAGGCAGGGGTCGGGGGATTGGGAAGGGATAACACGAGAAATACCTAGTGTAGTTGATGGGAGGATCAGATGCAGCAAAGCACCAAGACGTGTGGATACCTATGTAACAAAAATGCACGTTCTGCACATGTACCCCAGAAATTAAAGTGTAATAATAGTATTTCTTTCTCTTCTACCTTCGTGGAGAAGTTTTCTTGGTTGGGGGGAAGATTTCGTTTTCAATTATGTGTCTCTAACACCTCCCAGTCTCAGTGAGAATGTTAAACATATATACATATATACATATATATGCATATGTATATGTATATATATATTTATATATATATGTATATAAACATCTTCTAAATTAATACTTTATCTCTTCATCTGTATTAGTCCAATTTGCATTGCTGTAATAAAGGGATACCTGAGGCTGGGTAATTTATAGGGAAATGAGGGTGATTAGACTCATGGTTGTGCAGACTGTCCAAGAAGCATGGCACCAGCATCTGCTTCTTGTGAGACCTCAGGGAGCTTACAACCATGGCAGAAGGCAAAGGGGAGCTGGCACCTAACATAGTGAGAGAGGAAGCAAGAGAGAGACGGGGGCAGTATTACACTTTAACAACCAGATCTCAGTGAGTGAAGAGAGCAGGAATTCAGCCATTACTGTGAGGAGGGCACCAAGCCATTCATGAAGGATCTGCTCGATGAGCCAACACCTCCCTCCCAGCAGGCCCTACCTCCAACACTGGGGATCACATTTCAACCTGAGACTTGAAGGACCCAAACATTCAAACGATATCACCATCTCTGTTACTACTGTATCTACACAGATAATGAGGGGTTCTGTTAGACTTCATTACATCTTAATTCTGCTGCCCATATCAGATAAACAATGGTAGGCTGGTAATGAGGAATCAGAAGTATAGGCCAAAAGTGGTTTTACTCAGATGGCCATAGCATCATTTTAAATGTTTGGAAAAATTAGATTTCTTGGGTTAGTGCACTGATTAGTGGAAAATGCCCTGTGCTTGCAGTTGGAAGAATGTGGATCTGAACTCTGTTCCACCACTGACTCTCTCTGTGAGTCTTACCAGTCTCCTAATTTCACCCTGAAGCCCAATCTCCTCATCTGAAAACGTCTCTTGTTTCTTCTAGGGTCACTGAGAGACTAGATGAAATATTACAGGTGTGCTTTGCGTGATGAACACTTGTACCCTAGTGTTTTCTTAGTATTCACTATCCTTGCCATCTAAAGGGACTGTGACATTTACCAGCTAGTTTCCAAAGGGGCTTACTCCTAAAGGAAAGGAAAACTGATCTTTCCATTTCCAGTTCATCTGTCCATTCTTCTACTCCTTTAAACTTCTTTATAAAGACTTTCTTGCCTTTCAGCATTATATTCTATCTTTAATAACATAGGACATGGTGCTCACAGTTTTGCACATTTGTTCTGCATTGGGGGTTATGGTTCCTAAGGGGGATGCCCATTCAAGTTACCCTGTCTTTTCAGCTAAAGAATTCAAGGTGTTTATAAACTGAGGAAATACAATGACTTCAAGTGGAAAATAAAATGAGGAATAACTGCATACTACAAGATAGCAGTGCAATTTAGAGCTAGAACAGGCCTAGTGTGTTCTAAATCTAGCATAAACACATTTTATGTTATAAATATGGATTTTAAGTAAAAAACCAAGCTTTCTGTTGTGATTTATTTATTTAGGTTTCTCTCTAATTTGGTTGAGGTCTCTCTTTAAAGGAGGCCAGAAGCCGGCCCATCTTCAGGAGAGCCCCGGCCAGGAGGAAAGGCAGGCTCTGGGGCGTCAGTCAGGTAAAGCACAAGGAGGAGGCAACACCAAAACACAGGAACAGAAGAAATCTCTAACTTACACATCCTGGAGAAGGTCGGGGAGCGTCTGGAGCCCGAGGGGCAGTCTGAAGGCCGTGAGGAACCAGAGAGCAGAGGGAGGGCCTGAAGCTTTCTTCTCGGGCTTTCCCGTGAGGGTGTGGCTTTGCTGATTTAAGAGAACACGTGGAGCTGGGCTTATTTACAGGGCTCTGGTGTCGACCATTAGGTTTTATCATGACCAGCAGCTGTGTGATGGGTGGGTTCTGACTCAGCGGGATGAAGAACAAATGGGCCACATCACGATCACTCAGGGAGGGGGAGGGTTACCCAGATCGGAGGGGATACAGTGAGACTGGGCTTCAGACAACTTAGGTCAGGTCTGAAAATGGATGCTGAGGCAGCAATTATTAAACACATTTATGGCAGCTTTCCCCGAAACCTGGCTTTTAAATCATTTATATTACACATGAACAAAAACTAAACTGAAAATATTTGGAAATAACCCCTTTGGTTTGCACTAATAAGTGGGAATCAAGTTTCTAGGTTGTCCTATTTTAAGTCAAATGACAATGTTATTTAAGTTCTCCTATTCGTAGGTTCTCCTATTATAAGTAAAATGACAATGTCATTTCATCTTAAAGCTAAGATATGAAAATAGAGAGGGAAATATGTAGCCCTTTACCTGAGGTGTCAAAGTGTTTCTGTTCATAAAGGCCGTTTTAAGTTTTAGTTTCAGATTTATCTTGTTACTTTAGTGCAGTCTAGGTGAAAATATTCTTTTGAGGCTGTTAGACACATGTTCCCATTTGGAAAAAAGATATTTCATTGACCATATATGTTTCTATTATGATTGTCGAGTGTTTCTTTTATCTAGAGGTTTATATTGCTAAAGAAGTTGCCTATGGTTACAGTTTGCAGCCAACAAGTTACCCTGAATTAGCAAAGGTGGCTCTTGCTATAGGAATGCTGTGGCGTGAGGCTTAACCATAGTTCTCATATTGTGGTTCCCGAACGAGCAGCATCAGTTGTGTCTGAGAACTTATTATAAATGCAAATTCTCAGACCCCACCCAGACCTACTGAATAAGAAACTCTGAGTGGAAACCAGCAATCTGTGGCCCAACAAGCCCTACAGGTGATTCTGGACTGCACTAGAGAGCCATCAATTTAATGTTACAGAAACCCCTTTAGGGTTTCTGTAGCACATTGCTTCAGTAATATAAATGTTGACTTTATTTTACTTAATGGCATATGTGATATAAATGGTATATTAATGTCATATAAATGACTATAAATGGTAGCACATTACTTAAATAATATAAATGGTCAACATTTTAAAATTCTTTTAGCTGGTACTGAAAACCACTATCCTGTTTAACAAGGGTTCAGCCTAACAATAGTGGTGGTCATCACAATTCACAGTCTTGGCCAGTTGGTCCTGTTCATAGGCACAGTCAGTGATTCACCCAGAGGACTCACAATGAGTTGCAAACATGTCCCTTCTGCAGAGCTCAGACCGGGATGCCTTTTGAGGTGCTAACTGGCAAAAAATTTTAAATGTCCTTGCGATTTACCCTGCCCTCATCTTCACCCTCATTCTGGGTCTTTGCTTTCCATGAAACAGTCGCTTTCTCTGTGACCTTATTTATCCTCTCTCACTGTGTGCCCTTCCTCAAACTTGCAGAGAATCCACAAGATTCAGTAATCACCTTCTGAAGGTAGTTTCAGAACTGACTGCTCTCTTAACTATCTCTCTATCTTAGTAAACACAGTCACTTAGATGTCCTCCTGTTAACATCAGCACAAATAAATAAAACTGAATGTGTGCCTCACATCAGCTTCCTATCTGAGCGTCCACATTTTTGTCAGTGGGAGGTTGCACAGATCTACAAGTTACCCTGATTCCCCTTTCTCCTTTGCTGGCTTGACCCTGGAATGAGCTATAGATTTTCATAATATATATCGTATTTATCCATTTCTCCATTACTGTATTTAGAATGTAAACACCGGAAATGGGAAACTGTTTTCCAAAAGGCCTTCTTCTGTCCCTTTCTTATTCCCTCCCTCTCTTTCTCCTTTCTTCCCTTTCTCTTAATTCCGTCCTTTTTTCCTTCTCTCCTCCTTTCTTTCCTCCCCTTCCTTCCACAAACAGATGGCAAAAGAAATGATTTAGCTCCTCTCCTTCTAGGTGTCCCACTGACTAAGAGCAGCCTTTGCATTCTTGAGCCTCAAAGTACTCCACGTTCTGCTGACAATCTACTTCATTCATCTCCCTCCATCCACTTCCTGTATTGACACTTATTGGGTCTCAAACTCAGACACACCGAAAAGCCTGATTGAAAGAGATATTTGAGACCAAATCCTAGGGTTTCTGACACAGTAGTTTCATGGTAAATCCCAAGATTTAACATTTCTGAAAAGTTTTCATGTGCTACAGATAGAATGTTGGTATCTCCCACAAATTCATATGTCCAAGTCCTAACCCCGCAGTGTGTCTGTATTTAGAGATAGGGTCTCTAAGGAAGTAAGTAAAGTTAAATGAAGTCATAGGGTGGGGCCCTGGCCCGATGAGATTAGTGATTTTATAAAATAAGGTGTTATTATAAAATAAAACACCGGAGAAAGGAAAGGAAAGGAAAGGAGAAAGGAAAGGAAAGGAAAGAAGAAAGAAAATGAAAGGAAAGGAAAGCAAAATCAGATGTGGGTGTAATGCACACTAGCATGAGCAGTGGTGCGGTGGTGGTGGCGGCGGATAAGGTAATCAGGGAAGCCTTTTCCGTGAATGTGATAGAAGTGAGGGATGAGCCCTGGGAACTAATTTGAAGTTTCTTCAAACGGTTGCAAGTAGATTTACCGTATGACTCAGTGATTCCATTCCTAGCTATATGCCCCAAAGACCTGAAAACAGGTGTTCAAACAAAAACTTGTATGCTCTTTAAATATGTCAAGATCATAAATATGCAGGAAAGTCTTGGAAACAGTGTCAGGAAAACTGGATCAGAATGAAAAAACATATTATACTCCCAAGCGGGACAAGAGGTAAAAGTTAAATGAGTTCGTGAACTGAATTATCATGTAGGAACCATGCTGATTTCTTGATCTAGGGGTTATGCGGTGGTAACCTAGGAGAGTTTCCACACTTTGGATAAAATATACCGGAGTATTTTGTGGGATGTTGCAAATCTGGTACAGCAATAACTGGTGGGGACTCTAAGAAAAGAAACAGGTTATATTTTGCACTGCTACTGGAAGTTTCCTAGAAGTATGACATTATTAAAAAGTAAATTACTTTTTAAAACAACCATGTCAATACTATGCCAGAAAAGCAGAGACATCACCAAAATCCACTATAGAGGCTACTCTTCATCCAAAGCTGTGAACCCTTATAAAAGCCTCAATGTCAACCAACTCCACTTAGTAGATATTATTATACTTATTAGTATTAGAGGCTGCTGTGTGGACACATTAGTTTTACTGCACAGTGTGGATATTAATGTTAGGGCATGGTGTACATATTATATTGGTGTTGGAGAACAGTGCAGATATTACATTAACATCAGGGAACCATATGGATAGTATTACATTAGCATTAGAAGCAACAGTGTGGATATCAGATTAGCGTTAGAATATTATATTGGTGTGGATATTATGTTGGTGTTAGGGTATGGTCTGGATATCATAGTAATGTTAGGGCACGGTGTGATTATTATGTTAGAGGCCACTGTGAGAACATATCTTAGCAGCCACTGTGTCTGGATATTGACAATGATATCAGGATGTAGTCGTAATGATGGGATTTGGGGATTTCATTTTTCTAGATGAATTTCTTCCTTTGCTGAGTACTCTAAAGACTCTCTTGTCTGCACTCAGGGCCATGGAAAGGAAGCTTTTTACTCACCAATGAACAAGACTTAGTTGACACCACCGTCGTGCTGCCCCGAGGAAGTCTTCGGGCACCTCAGAGGGAAGTTGGTCAGGGGTGGGTTCGTGCGCCCTCTGGTGGCACCAGAGCTCAGCACAGATACTCTTGCTCAGTTTCTCAGCAGACGTGCACCCCCGCCTGGCTGTCCTGAAATACCTATAAAATTCAATATTGAGTTTACTCAATGTAATAATTTTAGAAACTCAAACCAAAATGAAACCCACTGCAGCCATTCCTTCCCAAAGACGGTGATGGAAGACTTTGGAAGCCATGTAGAATCAAATGAATATATACACAAATTAAGAAAAACAAAAACATACTCAAAATAGTCCAGAGACTGTAATTTTAAATGCAAAACTATAAAAAATCTAAAAGGAAATCTATATGACGTTGAGTTTGGTGTTGACTTGTAACACAAAACATTAAATGCCAATTCATGAAAATATTGATAACGGAGTTCATAAAACTAAGTATTCTACTGTGCAAAACTGTATGCAGAGAACAAAAAGAAAAGAGAGATGTGAGAAGATAATTACAAAACACACACGTGATTTTAAAACTGGGTAAATATCTGAACAGATACCTAACCGAAGCAAATATACTGATAGTAGGCTGGACATGGTGGCTCATGCCTGTCATCCCACATCTTTCAAAGGCTTAGACGGGTAAATATTCTGAGGTCAGAGTTCCAGACCAGCCTGGCCAACATGGAGAAACCCGTCTCTACTAAAAATACAAAAAATTAGCCATGCGTGCTGGTGGGCACCTGTAATCCCAGCTGCTTGGGAGGCTGAAGCAGGAGAATCGCTTAAACATGGGAGGTAGAGGGTGCAATGAGCCAGTATCGTGCCATTGCACTCCAACCTGGGTTACAGAGCAAGAAAGACTCCATCTCAAAAATATATATATATATTGTTAACAACATATCTCATACATGTTGATATGCTTATACGAGGGGAAACTAGTTCGGGTCTACACAGGAAATCTGCATTTTCCTCCCAATTTCGGTGTGATTCTAAAACTAATTTAAAATAAAGCCTTTATTTAAAAATTGTAATTTTTAAAAATATCTCCTTACTTATTTGCACTAATAATAAGTAGTAATTGACACTAACTACTCCTACTTTTCAAAACAAGGGCATTCATGATGCTACAAAATAATTTATGCAAACATATATAATTTCAATGAAATGCCTATTTTACAAGATTTACGTTAAAATAACACATCCATGTAAACATATTTATCATATCTTTTTTCTGGTGGTGTGGTTCACTCTCTAGGAAATCTGGTCACCTTAGAACCAAGGAAAGAATTCAGATTCTGGACACTATTTCAATTTACAGCAGAATGTTTTCAAAAGTATAACTTAAAAAAAAATTAAAATAGCAATTGATTGTGACTGAATCACTTATTATAATGAATGCTTGTCTTTGTTTTGTTTCCCAGCATTCCTTTTAGCTACAATACAACAAAAGCAAATATTTGCCACTGGAAAAAAATATTCAAAGAAAGACTGTAAAGGGAATTTGTGACCACAATTATTCAATTTTTCATGACGATGCTTTCTAATACTGAAAAGCTTAAAGGGTTAGTCAAAGTTATCCCCCCAAAGATGCTTTGAAGTAATCGATGAAACTAGAGAAACAAAAGTGACAGGACAATCAATGCGACTTTAGATGTCACTGTGTCTCATGAGAAACAGTAATTTACCTTTAGAGGATCGCTAAGAATTACTGGAAGCCCAGACTCTGGAATACATCTAAATTTAGTTGTCAATATCACTAGCAATGAATGTGATAAAAAGGGATCTGTGTTTTATTTCTGTAATACAATATCAATGCAGTATTTAATGCTCCAAGGAAAATAAGTTATACCTGAAATACAGTTGACAATATCAGAATCAAAATAAGCCTCCTGACCAGGCACGATGGCTCATGCCTATAATCCCAACACTTTGAGGGACCAAAGCAGGTGGATAATCTGAGGTAGGGAGCTCGAGACCCGCCTGACAAACACGGAGAAACCCCATCTCTACTAAAAATGCAAAAATTACCCAGGCTTGGTGGTGCATGCCTGTAATCCCAGCTACTGGGGAGGATACGGCAAGACAATCGCTTAAACCAGGGAGGAGGGGGGTACGCTAGGCCAAGATCACACCATTCCTCTGCCCTACTGTATGTGTAAAAATGCAAATTCACTGAACCAGACTAAATTGTATTCAGTAGAAGGCTGATCAAAAAATTCAAAAGAATGCAACTTTTGTTTTATCTACTTCTGACCTAGAACCACCCCCCACCCCGCCTTCCTACTTCCAGTTGTTCCACCTCACTGAACCGAATGACTTTACATCTTGCACATATTGATTGGTGTCTCCTGTCTCTCTAAAATATATAAAAGCAAGCTCTACCCTGACCACCTTGGACCCATGTTGTCAGGACCTCCTGAGGCTGTGTCATGGGTATGTCCATAACCTTGGCAAAAAAACTTTCTACTTGACTGAGACCTGACTCAGTTATTTAGGGATCACAATCCACAAGCACCATGGTGTGACATTTGACTACAGCATTCAGTACAGAGATGAGCTATACAGGTATGGTATGTAGCCTGAAAGCAAGAAGCTATACCATATCACTTACACCATCCAGGTTTTACAAGGACACTTGATGGTGTGTGCACAAAGATGAAATCACTAAAGACACATTTCTTAGAAAGTATCCACATTGTTAGGAGATGCTTGAGTGTATTTTAAATGGTTAAAGCCTAGGAGAAAAAAAAAAAGCAACTGAACTGTTATGGTTTAATAACAAAGCTTAATAGAGTTAATGTATTTCATCTAATCTAAGATGCTAATAATTAACACACATTATTTTATGCAACATCACAAATAGGCTGCCAACTAAACCAACTTTCTGAATGACAACAAAAATGTAAACTTACTTCTATTAATGCCAGGAAAGTAAAATGAATATGAATCATGGTTTTGACATGTTAAAGCAAAAAAAGGAGAAAGCCGTTAGCCTGAGGTCTTCCCTAAGCAAACGAAACCGAACTTTGAGGCATGCAAACTGACTTAAAAACGTTAACAAACCAACCAGTCAATGACAAAATACCCAGCTGCCAGCTGGCTGTATGACTATTGACACTGAGGGAACCATCCCCACAACCGGCGGTTGCCCAGCTGGAGCCAACGAGAAACCTCACTCAGCTGCCACCGCTGAGAGCTGGAAGACCCAAGCCCTATTTTTCACTCTGGTGCTTCAGGCACGATTCATCATTCCTTCCTTCAAATTTGCCTAAAATTCTTCTAACCCCTAAATTCTAACTTTTAACCCTAACCCTTAGCCCTAATCCTCACCATAAACCCTAACGATACGTTAGTTTCTACGTTTGCACTGATATGTCAGTGTTGATTATTAAAACTTGCACTGCAGCCGCCTGGCCTTGGGTGGGGAGAATCTAGGTGCGAAGGATTCAGAGGAGCTTTCGGTGTCCAGTTTTCCATACCGAGATCTTACCAGTCTCTGACCCTAAGCAATGAAGGGCTGCAAACAGGAAGGAATTTACTCACTGTAGACGTGGCCCAGAGTTGTAGCGAGGCTATGCCCGCTAGGCCTGTGCCATGGAGCATGCAGCTCCACACTCACGGTTCCCCACAGATGTATACTGAGAAGACTGCAACCCCGCAGACCGGCAGGATGCCGCGTGATGCACGCCAGGGCCTGGATGCCACACCACGTAAGCCGGCGCTGGGACAATGCACCACATGCCCCTAACCCCAACCCCTAATCCCTAACCCCTAACCCTAACCCTGAGCCTAACCACGTTAAGTACAGGTTGCAATGAGCACAGACTGTGCTAATGCTCTCCACCTTTGGCAACAGAGCTACACTCTGTCTCAAAAAGGAAAAATACAAAAAATTAGCTAGGCATGGTAGTAGGAGACTGTACTCTCAACTACTTTAGGGGGCTGAGGCAGGGGACTTGTTTGAACCCAGGTAATGAAGGTTACAGTGAACTGAGATCACCCCACTACACTCGAACCTGGACAACAGTGCAAGACTTCATCTGCAAAGGAAAATAGAGACACGGTTAAACACACACTGCATTAATAAGACATGCAAACAGACATCAGGCACATAACAAGATGATCAGTATCATTACCATTACGACCATCTACACCGAAACCACAATGGCATATACCTTTGACACACACTAGAAAGGCTATAATCTAAAGAAATGTAAAATAACAAGTATCAGCAAGGTCTGAGAGAAATGACCATCCTTAAATACCGTATGGGGAATATAAAATAGTGCAGCCTTTTTTGTTTAAATATGTATGTTACTGCGATTTAGGTTTTGGGGTACATTTGAAGAATATTCAAGATTGTCGCATAGGTACATACTTGGCAATGTGGTTTGCTGCCTTTCTCCCTATCACCTATATCGGGCATTTGTCCCCATGATATCCCTCCCCAACTCCCACTACATGCCCTCCACAGACCCCAGTGTGTGATGCTCACCTCCCTTTGTCCATGTGTTCTCACTGTTTAACACCCGCCTATGAGTGAGAACATGCAGTGTTTGATTTTCTGTTCTTCTGTCAGTTTGCCGAGATTGATGCTTTCCAGGTTCATCCGTGTCCGTACAAAGGACACGAACTCATCGTTTTCTATGTATATGTGCCACATTTTCCCTGTCCAGTCTATCATCGTTGGGCATTTGGGTTGGTTCCAAGTCTTTGCTATTGTAAACCGTGCTGCAATGAACATTCGTGTGCACGTGTCCTTATAATAGAACCATTTATAATCCTTTGGATATATACTCAGTAATGGGATTGCTAGGTCAAATGGAATTTCTATTTCTAGGTCCTTGAGGAATCGCCACACTGTCTTCCACAATGGTTGAACTAATTTGCACTCCCACCAACAGTGTAAAAGTGTTCCTATTTCTCCACATCCTCTCCAGCATCTGTCATCTCTAGATTTTTTTAACGATGGCCATTCTAACTGGCGTGAGATGGTATCTCAATGTAGTGTTGATTTGCATTTCTCTACTGCAGCCTATTTTTAACACAGTTTGCTGTTTCCTCAAAAAGTTAAAAATACGCCGGGCATGATAGCTAATGCCTATAATCACAGCACACTGGGAGACAGAGACAGGTGGATCACATGAGTCCGGGAGTTAAAAGCTAGCCAGGATGACACAGCAAAACCCAACCTCTACTAGAAATACAAAAATTAGCCAGGCATGGTGGCACACACCTGTAGTCCCAGCTACATGGGAGGCTGAGACAGGAGGATTGTGTGAGCCCAGAATGTGGAGGCTGCAGTAAGCTGAGATTGCATCACTGCACTGCAGCCTAGGAGACAGCACAAGACCTCATCTCAAAATGGAAAGGCCAAACATGGTGACTCACACCTGTAATCCCAGCACTTTGAGGGGTGGAGGCAGAAGGATCTCTTGAAGTCAGAAGTTAAAAACCACCTTGGCCAGCATGGCAAAACCCAGTCTCTACTAAAAATATGAAAATTATCCGTGTGTGGTGGTATGCACCTGTAATCCCAGCTACTTCAGAGGCTGAGGCAGGAGAATTGCTTGAACCCAAGAGACTGAGGTTCCAGTGAGCTGATATCAGGCCACTGCACTCCAGCCTGGCCAATAGAGGCAAGATCGCACCAAAAAAAAAAAAAAAAAAAAGAAAGAAAGAAAGAAAAGAAAAGAAAAGAAAACCATAATGCCTGGGACTGGAGGACTGGAGGAGTGTAGTGGCTCACGCCTATAATCCAGCACTTTGGCAGACTGAGACGAGCACGTACCTCCGGTTGGGAGTTTGAGACCAGCCTTACCAACATAGAGAAACCTCGTCTCTACTGAAAATACAAAAATTAACTGGGCGTGGTGGTGCTCACCTGAGGAATCACTTGAACTTGGGAGGTGGAAGTTGCAGTAAGCCGATTGTGCTACTACACTCCAGGCCTGGGTGTCAGAGCGAGACTCCGTCTCCAAAAGAAAAAAAAAATACAAAAACTTAGCTGGGCGTGTTAACAGGAGCCTGTAATCTCAGCTACTCGAAAGGTGAGACACAAGAGTCATGTGAACCCAAGAGTGGGAGGTTGCAGTGAGCTGAGATCGCACCACTGCACTTTAGCCTGGGTAAAAGTGCAAGACTCCATCTCAAATTAAAAAAAGAAAGTGAAAAGACAGCACACAGTGCATTATATATCTAACAAGTCTGTTAACCACAGTGTATAATTTGTCTGACTCAACAACAAAAGCAACCAAATTACAAAATCTAAAAACAGCTGAACACACACTTCAACAATACGACATGCAAATGGAAAACAAGCACATAACAGGATGATCAATATAACTCTCATTATGGCAATCTACATGGAAATCACAATGATAAACTCCTTTAACACACACTCAAAAGGCTATAATCCAAATAAATAGAAAATAACAAGTGTTAGCAAGGTCAGAGAGAAATCACCATCCTTAAATACCATATGTGAATATAAAATGGTGCAGCCTATTTTTAACATAGTTTCGTATTTACTCACAAGTGAAAAATAGTCTGGGCACAATAGCTGATGTCTGCAACCACAGCACATTGGGAGGCCGAGACAGGTAAATCACGTTGAGTCCAGCAGTTCAAGGTCACCCAGGACGACTTAGCAAAACCCCATCTCAACTAAAAATACAAAAATTAGCCAGGCATGGTGGCACACACCTGTAGTCACAGCTACTTGGGAGGCTGACACAGGAGAATTGCTTGAACCCAGAATGTGGAGGTTGCAGCAAGCCGAGATCACACCACTGCACTCCAGCCTGCGAGACGGCACAAGACCCTGTCTCAAAAAAGAAAGGCCGGGCATGGCAGCTCATGCCTGTAATCCCAGCATTTTGGGAGGCCGAAGCAGAAAGATCGCTTGAGGTCAGGAGTTCGAGACCAGCTTGCCCAACATGGTGAAACCCCATCTCTACTAAAAACATGAAAATTAGTCAGGCATGGCAACAGGTCCCTGTAATCTCAGCTACTTGGGAGGCTGAGGCACAAGAATTGCTTGAACCCAGGAGGCAGAGGTTCCAATGAGCAGTTGTCAGGCCACTGCACTCCAGCCCGGCCGACAGAGCAAGACCTATCTCAAAATAAAAAAGAAAGAAAACCAAAATACCTAGGAGTGGCAGGTGCAGTGGCTCACGCCTGTAATCCCAGCACTATGGGGAGCTGAGGCAAGCAAATCAACTGAGGTTGAGAGTTTGAGACCAGCCTGACCATTGTGGAGAAACACTATCTCTATAAAAAATACAAAAATTTGCTGGGCGTGGTGGCACAGGCCTGTAATCCCAGCTAGTCAGAAGGCTCAGGGAGAAGAATCGCATGAACCCGGGAGGTGGAAGTTGCAGTGAGCTGATATTGCACTAATGCACTCCTGCCTGGGTGACACAGCAACAGCAATACACCATCTCAAAAATCAATAAATAAATACAGAAAATTGGCTGGGTATGGTACTGGGAGTATGTAATGTCAGCTACTTGGCAGGCTGAGGCAGGACAATCATCTGAAACCAGAAGGTAGAGGTTGCCGTAAGCCAAGATCACACTACTGCACTCCAGCCAGGGAAACAGAGCTAGAGTCTGTCCATCTCATGAAAACAAACAAAAAAAAAAAGATAGGGGGAACACAACCCACAGAAAGGAAGAAAATATTTGTGCATTACATGTCTAACAGTCTGTTAGCCACGATGTGTAATTTGTATAAATCAACAACAAAAACAACCAAATTGCTAAATGGAGAAACAGCTGAACCCACACTCCGCCAATAAAACACTGAAATGTAAAACAGGCACATAAGAGATGGATAATATCATTATCGTTACGGCCATCTTAACTGTATGACATACTCAATGTCATACACAATGACATACACACGCTTTGCCAAAAATACATGTAAATGGAAAACAAGCACATAAAAAGATGATCACTATCATGATTATGGCCATCTAAACTGAAACTATGACATACTCCCTCACACACACTAGAAAGGATATAATCCAACAAATGTTAATTAACAAGCATTGGCAAGGTGAGAGAGAAACCACAATCTTTAAATACTGTACAGGGAACAAAAACGGTGCATCCTGTGTTTAACATAGTTCGGTAATTCCTCAAAAAGAAAAAAAACTAGCTGGGCACATCAGTTGATGCCTGTAATCCCAGCACAAGGGGAAGCTGAGGCAGGTGCATCGTGTGACTCCAGGAGTTCAAGACCAGCAAGGATGACAAAGCAAAACCACCTCTCTACTGGAAATACAAAAATTAGCCAGTTCATGGTGGCACATAACTTCAGTCCCAGCTATTTGGGAGGCCAAAATGAGAGGACTGCTTGAGCCCACAATGTGGAGGTCACAGTAAGCCAGGATCACAGCCCTGCACTCCAGCTTGGGTGCCAGCATAAGATCCTGTCTCAAAAAAGAAAGCATGGCCATGGTGGTTTATGCCTGTAATCCCAGCACAAGGGGAAGCTGATGCAGGTGCATCATGTGACTCCAGGAGTTCAAGACCAGCAAGGACGACATAGCAAAACCACCTCTCTACTGAAAATACCAAAATTAGCCAGTTCATGGTGACACACACCTGTAATCCCAGCACTTTGGTAGGCTGAGACGGACAAATCATTTAACATTTGGAGTTCAAGACCAGCTTGGCCAATATGGCAAAACCCCGTCTCTACTAAAAATATGAAAATTACCAGGGCTTGCTAGCATGCACTTAAAATCCAGCTACTTGGGAGGCTGAGGCAGGAGAACTGCTTGAACCCAGGAAGTGGAGGCTGCAGTAAGCCGTTATCGAGCCACTGCACTCTAGCCTGGCTGACACAGCAAGAGCCCGTCTGAAAAAGGAAAAAGGAAAGAAAACGAAAATGCCTGAGAGTGGCAGGGTGCAGTGGCTCCTGCCTGTTATCCCAGCAATTTGGGAGGCTGAGGCGAGCAGAGCACGTCAGCAGTTCGAGACCAACCTGACCAACATGAAGAACACCTGTCTCTACGGAAAATACAAAAATTAGCCGGGCATAGTGGCATGTGCCTGTAATCCCAGCTCCTCAGCTGGCTGAAGTAGGATGATCACTTTAACCCGAGAGGTGAAGTTTGCACTGAGCCATGGTCGTGCTACTGTACTCCAGCCTGGGCGACAGAGAAAGACTCTGTCTCAAAAACATTCAAATAATTTCACACTAGAATAGTTATACTAAAAAAAAAAAAGAGTTGACAAAGATGTGAAGAAACTTGAACCCTTAAACACTGCTTCTGACAGTATTAAACGGTCCAGCCTATGTGTAAAATCATTTAGTGTTTCTTCAAACACTTACAAATAGATTTGCCATCTGACTCAATGATTCTGTTCCACGGCATATACCGCAAAGAACTGAAGACAGGTGTTCAAACAAAAACCTGTATGCTCTTTAAATGTGTCAAGGTGACAAATATGCAGGAAAGTCTGGGGAACAGTGCCAGGAAAAGAAAACTGGATCAGAACAATGAAAAAATACATCATACTCCCAGCTTGTGCAGAAGGTAAAAGTGAAATGAGTTTGTAGACTGAATTATCATGTAGGAACCGTGAGGATTTCCTGATCTAGGGGTTATGTGGTGGTTACCTGGGAGAGTGTACTTTGGGTAAAATACACTGAAGTATTTTCTGGGACATTGTAAATCTGGTACAGCAACAACAGCTGCAAAATCTAAGAGAAGAAACAGGTTATACTTTGTACTGCTATTGGAAGATTCTTACAAGTATGACATTACTGGAAAGTAAACTACTTTTTAGAACAACCATATCAATACCATGCCAGGAAAGCAAAGACTTCATCAAAGTCCATTATAGAGGCTATAGTTCAACCAAAGCTGTGAAATCCTTATAAAAATCTCCATGTCAACAGAGTCCACTTAGTAGACACTATTGTATTTACTAGTATTAGCTACTGCGTGGATATATTAGTGTTATGGCATGATGTGGATATTAGTGTTAGGACATGGTGTGAATATTATATTGGTGTTAGGGCATGGTGTGATGACTGTATTACAGACCACTATGAGAATACTTATTAGCAGCCGCTGTGTCTTGGACACTGGAAAGATCAGAATGTAGTCAAAACAGTGGATGTGAGGGTTTCCTTTTTCTAACTGAAATCCTTCCTCTGCTGAGTACTCTCTAAAGTACCCTCTCTCCTCTGCACTCAGGGCTTTGGATGGGAAGTTTGTTACTCACCAATGAACAACACCAAGTTGACACGACCTTCATGCTGCCCTGAGGAAGATAAAGCTCCTTGCGGCTTCTGGCATCTCAGACAGAAGTTGGTCAGGGGTGGGTTCGTGCACCCTCTGGTGACGCCAGAGCTCAGCACAGACACTCTTGCTCAGTTCCTAGGTGGACGTGCAACCCCGCCTGGCTGTCCTAAAATACCTATAAAATTCAATATTGACTTTACTCGATGTAGTAATTGTAGAAATTCAAACCAAAATGAAGCCCACTGTAATCATTTCTTCCCAAAGACGGCGATGGAAGACTTTGGAAGCCATGTAGAATCAAATGAATATATACACAAATTAAGAAAAACAAAAACCTACTCAAAATAGTCCAGAGACTGTAATTTTAAATGCAAAACTATAAAAAATCTAAAAGAAAATCTATATGACGTTGAGTTTGGTATTGACTTGTAACACAAAACATTAAATGCCAATTCATGAAAATATTGATAACACAGACTTTATAAAACTAAGTATTCTACTGTGCAAAACTGTATTCAGAGAACAAAAAGACAAGAGAGATGTGAGCAGATATTTACAAAACACATACGTGATTTTAAAACTGGGTAAATACCTGAACAGATACCTAACCAAAGCAAATATACGGATAGTAGGCTGGACATGGTGGCTCATGCCTGTCATCCCACAACTTTCGAAGGTTTAGACGGGTAAATAATCTGAGATGAGCCTGGCCAACATGGTGAAACCCCATCTCCACTAAAAATACTACACAGGAAATCTGCATTTTCCTCCCAATTTCAGTGTGATTCTAAAACTAATTTAAAATAAAATCTTTATTTAAAAATTGTAATTTTTAAAAATATCTCATTTGTACTAATAATAAGTAGAAATTGACACTAACTACTGCTACTTTTCAAAACAAGGGCATTCATGATGCTGCAAAGTAATTTATGCAAACATATATAATTTCAATGAAATGCCTATTTTACAAGATTTACGTTAAAATAACACATCCATGTAAACATATTTATCATATCCTTTCTCTTGTGGTGTGGTTCACTCTATAGGAAATCTGGTCACCTTAGAACCAAGGAGAGAATTCAGATTTTGGAGACTATTTCAATTTACAGCGGGACATTTTCAAAGGTATAACTTTTTTAAAAAAAATTAAAATAGCAATTGATTGTGACTGAATCACTTCTTATAATGAATGCTTGTCTTTGTTTTGTTTCCCAGCATTCCTTTTAGCTATAATACAACAAAAGCAAATATTTGCCACTGGAAAAAATATTCAAAGAAAGACTGTAAAGGGAATTTGTGACCACAATTATTCAATGTTTCATGACGATGCTTTCTAACACTGAAAAGTTTAAAGGGATAGTCAAAGTTATTCCCCCAAAGATGCTTTGAAGAAATTGATGGAACTAGAGAAACAAAAGTGGCAGGACAATCAATGCGACATTAGATGTCACCGTGTCTCCTGAGAAAAAGTAATTTACCTTTAGAGGATCGCTAAGAATTACTGGAAGCCCAGACTCTGGAATGCGTCTAAATTTAGTTGTCAATATCACTAGCAATGAATGTGATAAAAAGGGATCTGTGTTTTATTTCTGTAATACAATACCAACGCAGTATTTAACGCTCCAAGGAAAATAAGTTATACCTGAAATACAGTTGACAATATCAGAATCAAAATAAGCTTCCTGACCAGGCACGATGGCTCATGCCTATAATCCCAACACTGTGAGGGGCCAAAGCAGGTGGATGACCTGAGGTCGGGAGCTCGAGACTGCCTGACAAACACGGAGAAACCCCATCTCTACTAAAAATGCAAAAATTACCCAGGCTTGGTGGTGCATGCCTGTTATCCCAGCTACTGGGGAGGATACGGCAAGACAATCGCTTAAACCAGGGAGGAGGTGGGTGTGCTGCCCCAAGATCACACCATTCCTCTGCCCTACTGTATGTGTAAAAATGCAAATTCACTGAACCAGACTAAATTGTATTCAGTAGAAGGCTGATCAAAAAATTCAAAAGAATGCAACTTTTGTTTTATCTACTTCTGACCTAGAACCACCCCCTACCCCGCCTTCCTACTTCCAGTTGTTCCACCTCACTGAACCGAATGACTTTACATCTTGCACATATTGATTGGTGTCTCCTGTCTCTCTAAAATATATAAAAGCAAGCTCTACCCTGACCACCTTGGGCCCATGTCGTCAGGACCTCCTGAGGCTGTGTCATGGGTTTGTCCATAACCTTGGCGAAATAAGCTTTCTACTTGACTGAGACCTGACTCAGATATTTAGGGATCACAATCCACAAGCACCATGGTGTGACATTTGACTATGGCATTCAGTACAGAGATGAGCTATACAGGTATGGTATGTAGCCTGAAAGCAAGAAGCTATACCATATCACTTACACCATCCAGGTTTTAGAAGGACACTCGATGGTGTTTGCACAAAGATGAAATCACTAAGGACGCATTTCTCAGAAAGTATCCACATCGTTAGGAGATGCATCACTGTGTTTTAAATGGTTAAAGCCTAGGAGGAAAAGAAAAGCAACTGAACTCCTGTTATGGTTTAATAACAAAGCTTAATAGAGTTAACACATTTCATCTAATCTAAGATGCTAATGATTAACAAACATTATTTTATGCACCATCAGAAGTAGGTTGCCAATAAAACCGACTTTCTCAATAACAACAACAAAAAACTTACTTTTGTTAATGTCAGTAAAGTAAAATGAAAATGAATTATGGTTCTGATACATTAAAGCAAAGAAGGAAGAAGCCGTTAGCCTGAGGTCTTGCCTAAGCAAATGGAAACCAAACTTGGAGTCATTTAAACTGACCTTAAAACATTAACCAACCAACCAGTCAATAACAAAAAGCCCAGCTGCCAGCTGGCTGTATGATTAGGGACGCTGAGGGAACCATCCCCACAACCGGCGGTCGCCCAGCTGGAGACAACGAGAAACCTCACTCAGCTGCCTCCACTAAAAGCTCGAAGCCCCAAGCCCTTTTTTCCATTCTCCTGCTTCAGGCATGATTCGTGAATCATTCCGGTGCTCAAACTGTTTAAATGTATTTGGCCTAAAATTTTTCTAACCCCTGTATCCTAACCCCTAACTGGTAACCCCGAACGCTAACCCTATCCGCTAGCCCTAATCCTCACCCTAAACCCTAACCATACGTTGGTTTCTACGTTTGCACTGATATGTCCGTGTTCAGTATTGAAACTGCGGTACTGGCAGGGCCACATGACTAGTGCGGATTTTATAGTAACATGTTTGGACTGAGGCCTTGCATTAGCATTAGGTGTTTCCTACCTGAGCACTGGGCTTATTGTATCCGTATTTCAGAGGCCATCTCTGCCTCAGGAACGCTCCATTTGTCTTCTGAGGCTGCTGGGTGCACCTCACACTGCAGCTGCCTGGCCTTGGGCAGGAGAACCCAGGTGCGCAGGGTTCAGAGGGGCTTTTCGTGTCCAGTTTCCCACACAGAGCCCTTCGTACTAGTCTCTGACCCTCAGCAGTCAGGAATGCAAACAGGAAGGATTTTACTCACCCTGGACACGGCCCAGAGTTGTCCCAAACCGAGGCTGTGCCCGCTAAGTCTGTGCCGTGGAGAACGCAGCTCCGCAGATTGCCCTGACGCGATGCACGCCGGCGCCCTGATGCCCACTGAAAAGGCACGCTCGGGCGCCCCCTGCTGGTGGCCAGGCGGTGGGGGCCCTCTTGCTCATGGTCCTGTGTCTGCACCCCCCTGATGGCAGCTGGGGCCACCGCGAGCCCCTCTTGCAGTAAGAACCCCGCCCCAAGGTGTGTGCTGAGGAGGACGCAGTTCCACCCTCACAATGCCCCCCAGTTCTGTAAGGAGGAGAACGCAACTCTGCAGACCGCTGTGACTCAATGCATGCTGGTGGTGTGACAGGATGCACACCGGTGGAAGAGCCTCAAGAATCTGAAAGGTGGGTGTGGGGGCCCCTACTGGGGGCCTTCACTGCAGGGCCCTCTTGCTCACGATGCTGTGCCCACGCCCCCTTCTGGCTAGGTCCACTGCAGGGCCCTCTTACAGTGTGGTGACCGGCATCACCTGCTGGCAGCTGGAGCACTGCAGGGCCCTCTTGCTCAGTGTAGTGGCAATATGTCCGCTGCTGGCAAACAGGGCAGTGCTACATCCTCTTGCTCACAGTGTGGTGCCTGTGCTGCTGGGCACTCTTACTCTCGGTGGAGTGGGGTCACGCCCCCTGCTGGCCGCTGGGGCACTGCAAGACCCTCTTGCCCATAGCGTCCTGGCAACACTCCCATGATGGCAACTAGAGCACTGCAGGGTTCTCTTGCTCATGGTGTGGTATTCGCTGGGATTACAAGCGTGTGCCACCATGCCTGGCTAATTTTGTATTTTTAGTAGAGACAGGATTTCTCCATGTTGGCCAGGCTGGTCTCGAACTCCCAACCTCAGATAATCTGCCCGCCTCAGCCTCCCAAAGTGCGGGGATTATAGGCATGAGCCACCTAGCTCGGCCTAATTTTTTGATTTGTCATAGAGACGGGGTTTTGCCATGTTCCCTATGTTGTGGGGTTTCCTTCTGATGAGATGAAAAGATTCTGGAATTAGGTAGAGGAGATGGCTGTACAGCATTGTGAATGTACTAAAAATGAACTGTACACGTTAAAATGGAAGAAATAGTGACTTATACAAATTTTATTTTGATTGATTGATTGATTGATTGATTGATTTTGGTCTGACATTACCCTAGGCTTGTCAGTCAATATTTTGATTTTTTTTAAAAAGGACAACGATGAGTTGAAACGTTTAAGGACCTATCAGTAGAAATGGTAAGAAGACAGTGCAAGGCGGGGCATGGTGGCTCACGCCTGTAATCCTAGCACTTTGGGAGGCCAAGGTGGGTGGAACACCTGTGGTCAGGAATTCAAGACCAGCCTGGCCACCATGGTGAAAACCCATCTTTAAAAAAAAAAAAAAAGAAGACGACGACAGCGCAGAAGAGGGCAGGGCTGAGACTCAACAGAGACAGCACGTTCCCCGCAGCCTCCTGCTGTCTGCGGGGCACCTGGAGCCCTGAGGCCCCACTCCTGCCTGACCCCCCGCCTGCTGGCTCCTAATCATCTGGCTTCTGCGGCTTCTTCAGCTCCCACTGCCCCCAGAGTGAAGGCTGCTCGTCCACACTCACCTGGCCTCCGTGACGCCAGCCGCGTTTCTCCTGCACACGCTCTGCAGCTGCACGTAGATGGAGCAGTTGACCCAGCTCCACTCGGGGTCACAGATGGCCAGGAAGTTGGGGTGCAGGTGGCCGATCGTGTACTTGGCCAGGTCCGTCAGAGACTGGCTCACAGCCGCCCCGAAGAGGAAGGTCCCCAGCACCTTGTACACGGCAGCCACGTAATTATTGAAGTCAGAGCAGGAATAGAGCCGGTCTGTGGGCACCAGGTAGGCTTCTCCTGCTGAGACCTGCGTGTGGGGCAGCTGCGGTGACCAGAGGGGGTCCTGGTGAGCCCATGGGCCCTTAGTGGGCCTCAGTCCTCCCCATGGGCCTCCCCAAGGCTGCTACAGAGCTGGGGACTCTAAAGGTGTCCTAGCTGGGCTCGGTGGCTCACGCCTGCCAGGCCAGCACTGTGGGAGGCTGAGGCGGGAGGATCACCTGAGGTCGGGCGTTCAAGACCAGCCTGACCAACATGGTGAAACCTGTCTCTACTAAAAATACAAAAATTAGCACGCCTGTAGTCCCAGCTACTGGGGAGACTGAGGCAAGAGAATCACTTGAACCCAGGAGGCGGAGGTTACAGTGAAGAGAGATCCTGCCATTGCACTCCAGCCTGGGCAACAAGAGCAAAACTCCATCTCAAAACACAAAAGCGGGTTCCTATTACCCACAATTACCACTCGGGGCAAGGCTGTGTCCCCCAGCCCCTCACAGACCTCCAGTCCACCCCCATCAGGAACCCAGGGTTAGGCTGTACCCCATTCTGCCCCCCTCCCTGTCCCTCTGAACCCCTCCTGCCTTACAAGAATGACGGTGGCTGTGATGGTGACCCCAGCCATGAGCCCAAGGGTGATGGTGTCTGGACGATAGGGGTACCGGATGGAGTCCTCCCAACAGTAAAATCCTCGGCTATATGGGGTGTTCACCAGCGACAGGACAGCGAAGGACAGGGAGGCTGGAGGGGGAGAAGGGCCTGGGAGCTGTGAGGTTCTCAAACCAGCTGGGCCATGGGGCCCCCACACCCGCCTTGGCCTCGAGGCCTGCTCCCACCAACAAGGAAGAGCTTTTCTCACAGCACGTGGGAGGCCCAAGAGACACTCCTTTCCCATCACCCTCAGATGAGCACGAACTCCTCAGGCCCTCTCCCCCTCACACCCTCCCTCTGCTCCTTGAAAAACCGGGCAAGGACGGGCGCGGTGGCTCAAGCCTGTAATCCCAGCACTTTGGGAGGCCGAGGCGGGTGGATCACGAGGTCAAGAGATCGAGACCATCCTGGTCAACATGGTGAAACCCCGTCTCTACTAAAAATTAAAAAAAAAATTAGCTGGGCATGGTGGTGTGTGCCTGCAATCCCAGCTACTCAGCAGGCTGAGGCAGAAGAATTGCCTGAACCCAGGAGGCGGAGGTTACAGTGAGCGGAGACCCTGCCATTGCACTCCAGCCTGGGTATCAAGAGCAAAACTCCGTCTCAAAAAAACAAAAAACAAACAAACAAAAAAACAAAAACGGGCAAACACTCACCTCTGGGCCTTTGCACAGTTTGCACAGGGACCTCTCTCTGCCCAGAATATCTTATTTTTACTTTTAAAAGTAGAGACTGCGGTCTGATGCTGACCAGGCCCGTCACAAACTCCCAGGCTAGAGCGACCCCCCAGCCTCAGCCTCCCAAAGTGCTGAGATTACAGGTGTGAGACAACGTGCTGGGCACCAAAGTGACTCTCACTTCCGCTCAGTTTCATCTCCCCTCCCGGCTGTCCCCACCGGCATCCCTCTCACAAAAGGAAAGGTCTGTTTAGCCGTGCGTGGTGGCGTGTGCCTGTAATCCAGCTACTTGGGAGGCTGAGGCAGAAAAATTGCTTGAAACCGGAAAATGGAAGTTGCAGTGAGCCGAGATCGTGCCACTACACTCCAGTCTGGCAACAGGGCGAGACTCTGTCTCAATTTATTAAAAGAAAATAAATAAATAAATAAAAATAAGAGGGAAGGTCTGCTCTTTCTCCCTATTGCCCCATGTGGAATTACGCAGTCACGTGTGGGACACTGGACTTAATCTCCCCGCCTCCACCCGCCAGCACCAGGAGGGGCCTATTGTATTCAGGACAGAGACCCTGGAGGCTGCTCAGAGCCTGGCCAGCGCAGATGTTTAATAAACATCTGTTAAAACAGGCAGGACTTATTTCAACCTAAGAGCTGGCCAGAGAAGTCAGGAAAAGGCAAAAGCAGGGGCACAGCGGAGGTGCCTTCATGCTCGCCCCTGCCCGCCACTAACCCTCGTGCCAGGGCACATGCCAGCCACATGGTGACTCAGGGACGAAAAGCACATTCTTGTCAATTCCACACTTGCGGAAGGTGTCACACAGCACTGGGGCTCCCGGGGCCCTGCTGAGCTGAGGGTGGCCAGGGAAGCCGGAGTCAGCTACAGAGGGCAGGGCCCGGGGCAGCTCCCTGTTCCACACGGCAGGTGCACAACAAAAGCGCAGGGTGTCTACCCCAGAGAATAACGAAGGCAGGGCATCTTTGGCCCAGCAGGGTAAGGACAAAAAAGCGTGGCTTTTCTGAATTCTGAGAGTCTGAGGAGGGACAGGGAGCCTCACACTCCTCCCTGCATGCCAGCTGCAAGGGTCCTAGGACACGGCACGCCTTCGATGCTGGCTGAGTCTGGGGAAATAAAGCAGTGAAGACAGCAGAGGTCTGCCTCACAGGGCAGAAAAGGCGGAGGGAATGCAGAACAGAACGGGCAGTGCAGGGGCCCAGAGCCGGGACGGTGCCTGGAGAGGCGAGCGCTGGGGCAGAGCGGGATGCCTTGTAAGAGCCCAGCTTCTGCTGAGGCGCAGGGGCGGCTGGCGCCGCTGTGAGTGACGGCAGAGACCAGGGAGGAGGCTCCTGCAATTGCCCCGCGGTGGAAGGTCAGGGTCACAGGACTGCAGCCTCTCCCCGTGGCTCTCAGCAGGCGGAGGCTCACACCGGTTGGCCTCCGTTTCCGTCCTTCCTGCCCCAGTAACTCCAGCTAGAGACTCAGACATCCCCATGACAACCGGCCCCAGGCTTCCCTCTGCCTGGAAAGCTCACCCTGGGGTCCCCGGAAGAGGCACCTTCTATTCCTTTGACCCCCGGGAGCCTTCCCGCCCTCACACTGCCCCCACAGCCCCGTCTGGAACCTGTGGACTGCACTGTGACGGGCCGCAGCTTCCGGAATGGAGGTGCCCTTGGCCTGGCCGCCACCCCTGGCACGCAGCAGCCACACCCAACCCCACCCCGGCGGCACCTCCTGGCTGTGCGGCCTCCAGCAGGCGACTCCGCGCGGCTGCCCCTCCCTCACAGGCCCTTTACGGAACCGTTTAGGTTATCTGCATGCTGCTGAGGGCCTGGCTGCCAGAAAGTGCCACACACATGTTTAAGTAACTGACAGCACAGCTGCTCAGGACATGGCGCCCAGGGCTGGCAGACACCCCACGGGACATGGCACCCAGGGCTGGCAGACACCCCACAGGACATGGCGCCCAGGGCTGGCAGACACCCCACAGGACATGGCGCCCAGGGCTGGCAGACACCCCACAGGGACCTCGTGCTGTCCCCTAGCTCCCCCTAACGAGGGTCTACTTCGGAGTTCAGAGGGCTTGGCCAGAGAACCAGGAAACGCACTGAGGAGGAGCGCCCCCCCCGCCCCCCCGTGGTGACAGATCCGCGGGGCCATTGTCCTTCAGCCACAGAGCAAACACTTGGCTTTTGTTTCCAGGACCCTGGTGGGAGGCCTCCGCGGCGCGCTGCTTCCCCGACCTGACCCAATAACCCGCGGGACAGGTTTCGGTCTCCCGAGGTCCCAAAGCCTGGGACTCAGCTTTTCTCTCCAAGTGTCTCCCCCACCAGAGGCGCAGGGGTTCAAATCCCACCGACGCGCAGAGCCTATGCCTATCTAATTATTATGTTTTTTTGAGACAGAGTTTCCTTCTCGTTGTCCATGCTGGAGTGCAATCTCAGCTCACTGCAACCTCTGCTTCCCAGGTTGAAGCAATTCTTCTGCCTCAGCCTCCCAAGTAGCTGCAATTACAGGCACATGCCACCATGCTTGCCTAATTTTGTCTTTTTAGTAGAGGTGGGGTTTCTGCATGTTGGTCAGGCTGGTCTTGAAGTCCTGACCTCAGGTGATCCATTCAACTCGGCCTCCCAAAGTGCTGAGATTACAGGGATGAGCCACCACACCGGGTTTTGGTTTTTGTTTGCTTTTTGAGATGGAGTCTTGCTCTGTCTCCCAGGCTGGAGTGCAGTGGGATGATCTTGGCTCACTACAACCTCCACCTCCCGGGTTGAAGCAATTCTCCTGCCTCAGCTTCCCGAGTAGCTGAGATTGTAGGCACATGCCACCACGCTGGGCTAATTTTTGTAGTTTTAGTGGAGTCAAGGTTTCACTATGTTGGCCAGGCTGGTCTTGAACGCCTGACCTCAGGTGATCCACCCGCCTCAGCCTCACAAAGTGCTGGGATTACAGGCATGAGCCACCTCACCTGTCCACTATGCCGTCTCATTGTATTTCTAAAAGGGGAGGGAAAAGAAATAATTGCATTTCCATCCTCGCAGTAACTCCATAAAGGAGATATCATTTACCTTTTACAAATGCGAAACAAAAGCTCCAGCTTTTTTTTTCTGAGACGGTGTCTCACTTTGAAGCCCAAGCTTGAGTGCAGTGGCATGACCTTGGCTCACTGCAGTCTTGACCTCCGGGACTCAAGTGATCCTCCCACTTTAGCCTCCCGAGTAGCTGGGACTACAGGGAGACACTGCCACACCTGGAAAATTTGTTGAAATTTCTTGTAGAAATGGGGTCTTGCTATGTTGCCCAGGCTGCTCTCAAACTCCTGGGCTCAAGCAATCCTCCCACATCGACCTCCCAAGGTGCTGGGATTACAGGCATGGTTGTTCCAGCTTTTTTTTCCCCAAGGCCACATTAAGTTGTTAGTGGCTGAGTCAAGAGAGTCCTGGGGTCTGCTGACTCCTACTTCAGTGTTTTTCCAGCTAGACTACAGCCACTGTCATTCCAGGAAGTTGTCTGACAGTGGACTGAGATGGATTATTTGGGTGTGTAGCACAGAGGAACATCTCTTAGGAGACCGAACCCTGAAGTTCTGATGGGGCCAGCATGTATTCTGGGGAAAGGTTCCATAGCTCCCATCCATGACCAGTGAATAGGAATTAGGTACAAGGCGTGGTGGCTCAAGCCTGGAATCCCAGCACTTTGGGAGGCTGAGGTGGGTGGATCACTAGGTCAGTTCAAGACCAGCCTGGCCAATATGGCAAAACCCCGTCTGTACTGAAAATACAAAAATTAGCTGGGTGTGGTGGTGGGTGCCTGTAATTCCAGCTACTCAGGAGGCAGAGGCAACAGAATCGCTTGAACCCAGGAGGTGGAGATTGCAGTGAGCCGAGATTGCACCACTGCACTCCAGCCTGGGTGAAAAAAAAACACTCAGTCTATAAAAAGAAAATGCTGGACATTGGCCAGGTGCGGTGCAATGGCACATCTGTAATCTCAGCACTTGGGGAGGCTGTGGCAGGCAGATCACTTGAGGTCAGGAGTTCCAGACCAGCCTGACCTACATGGTGAAAGCCCATCTCTACTAAAAATATGAATATTAGCTGGGTGTGGTGGCAGGTGCCTATAACTCCACCTACTCAGAGTGCTGAGGCAGGAGAATTGCATTAACTTGGGAGGCGGAGTTTACAATGAGCTGAGATCACACCACTGTACTCCAGCCTGGGCGACAGAGACAGTCTTCATCTCAAAAAAGAAAAAAAAGTTGAGTGAGGTGTATGTAGTCTCAGCTACTCAGGAGGCTGAGGTGTGCGGATCACTTGAGCCCAAGAGTTTGAGGCTTTAGGGAGCTATGGTGGAGTCACTGCACTCCAGCCTGGGTAACCAAATGAGACCCCTATTTCTAAAAAACTAATTTAAAAAGTTAACAAAATAAGAGAGACAATATGATAGTATTCATCACCAATAAGAGATCAATCACATCACCCACTGAATCTTGCCAACATCATCAAACTCTAATGGGGTGAGCACAAATCCAGCTGCAAATATGCCACAAATACAAAAGACAGAGAATGGGTTCACCTGCACCAGGGAAATCCAGACTTTGAGAAATGCTGCAGGCCCAACAGTGTGGAGTCTTCCAAAATCCATCGAAAGGAAAAGGGAGAGGCCAGGCAAGGTGGCTCAGGCCTGTAATCCCAGCACATTGGGAGGCCAAGGTGGGCAGATCACAAGGTCAGGAGTTTGAGACCAGCCTGACCAACATGGAGAAACCCCATCTCTACCAAAAATACCAAAATTAGCCAGGTGTTGTAGCACATGCCTGTAATTCCAGCTATTCAGGAGGCTGAAGCAAGAGAATCGCTTGAACCTGGGAGTCCGAGGTTGCAGTGGACTGAGATTGTGCCATTGTACTCTGGCCTGGGTGACAGAGCAATACTCTGTCTCAACAACAACAACAACAACAACAACAACAACAACAACAACAACAGCAAAAAATGGAAAAGGGCCAGGCGCGGTGGCTCAAGCCTGTAATCTCAGCACTTTGGGAGGCCGAGGTGGGTGGATCACAAGGTCAAGAGATCGAGACCATCCTGGTCAACACGGTGAAACCCCATCTCTACTAAAAATACAAAAAATTAGCTCGGCACGGTGGCGCATGCCTGTAATCCCAGATACTCAGGAGGCTGAGGCAGGAGAATTCCCTGAACCCAGGGAGCAGAGGTTGCGGTGAGCCGAGATGGCGCCATTGCACTCCAGCCTAGGTAACAAGGGCAAAACTCCGTTTCACAAAAAAAAAAAGAAAAAAAGAAAAAAGAAAGAAAGAAAAAGAAGAAGGAATACAGGAGAAACTTATAAATTGTGTCTTTTTTTAAATTTTAGTTTTTGGCCGGGCATGGTTGTTCACACCTGTGATTCCAATCTTTGCACTTTGAGAGACTGAGGTGGGCAGATCACCTGAGGTCAGGAGTTTGAGGACAGCCAGGCCAACATGGTGAAACCCCGGCTCTATTAAAAGTACTAAAATTAGCTGGGCACGGTCCCATGTGCCTGTAATCTCAGCTACTTGGGAGGATGAGACAGAAGAATGGCTTGAACCCAGGAGGCGAAGGTTGCAGTGAGGTGAGATCACACCACTGCACTGCAGCCTGGGTAGAGTTTAAAAAAAAGAAGAAAATTAGGTTTTGTAGAGACAGGAGTCTCCCTGTGTTGTCCAGGTTGGTTTCAAACCTCTGAACTTAAATGATCCTATCACATCAGGATTACAGGTGTGAGCACTCACCCAGCCAACAAACTTGGAGAGTGAAAGAGGCTTCAAAGACATAACAATGCTGGGGAACAGTTATGGGCTAGAGATGCATACTAGGACGGCTCTACTCTAAAGAAACACAAAGAGGCCAGGTGTGGTGGCTCACCCTGTAACACCAAACACTTTGGGAGGCCGAGAAGGGAGGATAGCTTGTGCCCAGGAGTTTGGGACCAGCCTGGCAACATAGTAAGACCCTGTCTCTACAGGAAAAAACAAACTTTTTTTAAATTAGCCCAGAATGGTGGTGCACACCTATAGTCCCAGCTACTCAGGAGGCTGAGGGGAAATGATCACTTGAGCCCAAGAGGTCAAGGCTGCAGTGAGCCATGATCAGACCACTGCACTCCAGCCTGGGTGACTGAGCAAGAACCTGCCTCAAAAAAAAGATGAACAGAAAGAAGCAATTACTGTGAACGTCAGGGTTGGGGAACACTTCTGGAGAGAAGGGAGGGGCTCACTTTGTGCCCATCTCCAGCCCCTTCTCGAAGTACAGAGTCTAGTGGGGAAGACAGCAGCACAAGTGGAGATTCAGGCCACAACACCAGGAAGTTCCCTTCCACCTTCCTGCCTCCTTGCCCTTTCCTTTGGGGAACAGGAGCATGATTGTCGTTCTTTGCCTTTGTAACTAGATCGAGTTTCTGATGGGAGAATTCATATACAGGATGTATAGCATCAACACCAACAGCCAGCTAGAATTGATGGCTTTGTTGATACCCCAGCCAGGCACATCCCTGATTCCTCTGGTAAGTACATCTGGATGTTGCTGCTGACCAGGATTATCAGCCACATGCTCGGTGCCCGCTCCTAGATTCTAGAAATCCCCTGACATTGCCCCCAAAGGGAGAGACACTCATTCACAATTCTGCATTGATATTGTCTCTATGCAGAGCTCCTGCCTCAGCCTCCCAAGTAGCTGGAGTTACAGGCACCTGCAACCATGCCTGGCTAATTTTGTATTTTTAGTGGAGACAGGATTTCACCATATTGGTCAGACTGGTCTTGAACTCCTGGTCTCAAGTGATCTGCTCACCTGGGCTCCTGAAATGCTGGAATTACAGGCATGAGCCACCAGGCCTGGCTATTTCTGTGTCACCCCGTAGGCCAGCCTCTGCATGTTTGGGCTTGATGAGGCTGCGGCTGTCCAGCTGGCTGCCTGTCATCTTTAGTCTCTGTGTCTCCTCGATCCTTCTCAGCTGCCCATACATTCATTTTCTTTCTTTTTTTTTTTCTTGAGATGAAGTTTTGCTCTGTCACCCAGACTGGAATGCAACGGCATGATCTCGGCTCATTGCAACCTCCGCCTCCCATGTTCGAGCAATTTTCCTGCCTCAGCCGCCCAAGTAGCTGGGACTACAGACACGTGCCACCAAGCTGGGCTAATTTTTGTATTTTTATTAAGATAGGGTTTCATCATGTTGGTCAGGCTGGTCTCAAACTCCTGACCTCGGTGATCTACCCGCCTCAACCTCCCAAAGTGCTGGGATTACAGGCATAAGCCACAGTGCCCGGCCTCAGTTTTTAAATTCAGCCTGAGTGGGCTTCTCTCACTAGCAGCTAAGAGCTCTGACTCCTACGGCCTTCTCCCACCCAGCAGGAACTGTTTGGATGTTTCTGGATCTAAAATTCAAGTGTCTAAGCCTACCAGTAGTTGCAAGTGCAGATGGTCACACAACTTTTTGACTTTACAATGGCACAAAAATGATCACATTCAGTAGAAACTATGCTTCCAGTACCGATACAATCTGTCTTTCACTGTTAGCATAGTGTTCAATACACTGCATGAGGGCCAGGTGCAGTGGCTCATGCCCTTAATCCCAGTACTTCAGAAGCCTGAGGTGGGAGGATCGCTCGAACCCAGGAGTTTGAGAGCAGCCTGGGAACATAGTGACACCCTGTCTCTATAAAAAAGATAAAAATTAGCCACGTGCTATTGTGTGCACCTGTAGTCCCATCTACTTGGGAGGCCGAGGCAGGAGGGATCACTTGAGTCCAGGAGATTGAGGCTGCAGTGAGCTATAATCATGCCATTGCACTCCAGCCTGGGTAACAAAGCAGGACCTCATCTCTTAAAAACTAAAAAATTTAGGCCGGGCGTGGTGGCTCAAGCCTGTAATCCCAGCACTTTGGGAGGCCGAGGCGGGTGGATCACGAGGTCAAGAGATGGAGACCATCCTGGTCAACATGGTGAAACCCCGTCTCTACTAAAAATACAAAACAACTAGCTGGGCATGGTGGCGCGTGCCTGTAATCCCAGCTACTTAGGAGGCTGAGGCAGGAGAATTGCCTGAGCCCATGAGGCGGAGGTTGCGGTGAGCCGAGATCGCGCCATTGCACTCCAGCCTGGGTAACAAGAGCGAAACTCCGTCTCAAAAAAATAAAAAAAGAAAAAGAAAATAAAAAAATAAAAAATTTAGGCCAGGCATGGTGGCTTATGCCTATAATCACAGCACTTTGGGAGGCTGAGGTGGATGGATCACGACGAGGTCAGGAGCTCAAGACCAGCATGACCAACACGGTGAAACCCCATCTCTACTCAAAATACAAAAATTAGCTGGGTGTGGTGGCATGCACCTGTAATCCCAACTCTGGAGGCTGAGGCAGGAGAATTGCTTAGAACCTGGGAGGTAGAAGTAGCGGTGAGCCGAGATTGCACCATTGTACTCTAGCCTGGGAGACAGAGAAAGACTCGGTCTCATAATAAATAATTAAATAAAAATTTAAAAGTAGGTAAACTATTGCTTCATGAGGACAGCATTTCTGTTTGGGATGATGAGAAAATTTAGAAACAGATGGTGGTGATGGTTGCACAATATTGTGAATCTACCAAACGCCATTGAATTGTACACTTAAAGGTGGTACATTTATCCAAGTTTATTATCTATTTCTACAAACATTCACAAAGGATGGACTCCCGAAATGTCAAAGACATGATCCAAGGCGGGGAAGGGTGAGTGGGTTTTGTTCTCCTTTTAGTACTGCTCGGTTTGTTCTCAACCTAAAGTCGGCTGGGCTAACATCCAATGCTTGGTAGGGTAGGTGTATTACATGCATTTGCGGGCCGGGTATGGTGGCTCACACATGTAATCCCTGCACTTTGGGAGGCTGAGGTGGGCAGATTGCCTAAGCTCAGGAGCTCAAGACCAGCCTGGGCAACATGGTGAAACCCTGTCTCTACTAAAAATACAAAAATTAGCTAGGTGTGGCAGGGTGCCTGTAGTCCGAGCTACCCGGTAAGCTGAGGCAGGAGAATCGCTTGAACTCGGGAGGCAGAGGTTGCAGGCAGTGAGCCAAGATGGAATCACTGCACTGCAGCCTGGTCAACAGAGCCAGACTCCACCTCCAAAAATAAAAATAAAAATAAATAGGACAAGTACGGTGGCTCACACCTGTAATCTCAGCACTTTCGGAGACTGATATAGGCAGACTACCTGAGGTCAAAAAGTCGTGACCAGCCTGGACAACATGGTGAAACCCAATCTCTACTAAAAATACAAAATTTACCCAGTGCTCATGCCTGTAATACCAGCCACTCGGGAGGCTGAGGCAGGAGAATCACTGGAACGTGATAGGCAGAGGTTGCAGTGAGCCAAGACTGCACCACTGCACTCCAGCCTGGATGACAGTGTGAGACTCTGTCTCAAAAAATAAATAAATGCATTTTCAACTTAGTATATTTTCACTTCCCCCATCCCCAACCAGAGACAGGATCTCTGTGTTGCCCAGGCTGATCTTGAACTCCTGGGATCAAGCAATCTTCCCACATTGACCTCCCAAAGTGCTGGGATTACAGACGTGAGCTACTGCACTTGGCTGCTATTACCAATTTATAATATATTTATGGGTACATGACCCCATCATGAGTCAAGGAGCATCTGTAATCATGCTGAAAATGGGGGTAGCTTGTGTGATGATATGGGGGAGTGTCACAAAAGGGGACCAGGGCCTGCAGGGGGACACCACAGGCTGCCTCTGGCTCAAACCCAGGGCTCCCTTCTCTGTGTCTCCTGCTGCAGGACAGACCCCAGGCTCACAGCTCTGCAAATCCACACTGTCTGCACTGCAGGACTTCAAATCCACAGCTGGGGGTTGTGGGTGATGTTGGAGCAGGAGCAGGGCAGGGGGGACACATCAGGGGTTGCACCTGCAGTCATATTGGCAGAGCAAGTTCGTTTTTGTTTTTGTTTTTGTTTTTTTTGAAATGGAGGTTCGCTCTTGTTGCCAAGGCCGATTGCAATGGCATGACCTCGGCTCACCGAAACCTCAGCGTCCCATATTCAAGGGATTCTCCCCCATCACCCTCCTGAGTAGCCGGGATTACAGGCATGAACTAGCACGCCTGGCTGATTTTGTATTTTTAGTAGAGATGGGTTTTCACCATGTTGGCCAGCTGGCCTCAAATTCCTGACCTCGAATGGTCCACCTGCCTCCACCTCCCAAACTGCTGGAATTACAGGCGTGAGCCACCGCACCTGGCCCTGGTTTCCCTGTCCTCCCTGCTGGCTCTGTACAGCCTCAGCTTCTCTTCCCCCGACCCCTAGGTGATGATGAGCAACCCCCACTCCCTGAGGTTCTAGGCCACCTTCCATGAGAGCTGTTACAAGTTACATGGGAACATCAAGTACAATCTGGTGAGCCATGTCCCCACCAAACCTCACCGCATGTCTCCCGAGAGCTCCCTCTTTCTTCTTCCCTTAACAGCTTAAAGAGCTGAGGAATTTCCAGACAACACAGCCCCTATCCCTGCCCCGTGGTGGGAAGATCATCGGGCAGCCATCACCTACACACCTCTCTTCATTAAAGTGTCATACGAGTCAGGCGTGTGAGAGCTTGTAACCCCAGCACTTTGGGAGGCTGAGGCAGGTGGATCACAAGGTCAAGAGTTTGGGACCCACCTGACCAACATGGAGAAACCCCGTCTCTAATAAAAATGAAAAAAATTAGCAGGCCATGGTGGCACGTGCCTATAATCCCCGCTACTCAATAGGCTGAGGTAGGAGAATCACTTGAACCCATGAGGCAGAGGTTGCAGTGAGCTGAGATTGTACCACTGCTCTCCAGCCTGGGTGATAGAGTAAGACCCCATCTCAATAAATAAATAAATAAAATATCACATGGGAGATTCCCGCATGGCATGACAGGGAGGAGCCTAACCCAGCCTCAGGCAGGGCTGGAGATCTGAGTTAGCTGAGTAAACTGAGGCATAAGGATTTAGTGGGGGCAATTTCCACAGGGCAGGGGCCTGACCAGCTAGAAGTCAGCAAGAGCAAACTTCTTTGACCAGGCTCATCACCTCTAGATGAGTGAGAAAAACAATCACTCCTCACTGTGGGTCCCCAGAACTCTGGGAGCAAGTGAGTGGGAGCCATCATACTGGGGCCGTTGTATCTGTGAGCTTCTAGAAGCCTTACACAGGCAGTGGGATTAGAACAGAGCAGGGCTTGGCTGAGGGCAGTGGCTCACGCCTGGAATCCCAGCACTTCGGGAGGCCGAGGTGGGTGGATTGCCTAGGGTAAGGAGTTGGAGACCAATCTGGCCAACATGGTGAAACCCCAGCTCTACTAAAAATACAAAAATGAGCCAGGTGTAGTAGCACTCACCTGTGGTCCCAGCTACTCAGGTGGATGAAGCAGAAGAGTCTCGAACCTGGGAGGTGGAGGTTGCAGTGAGCCAAGATTGCATCACTGCACTCCAGGCCTGGGTGACACAGCAAGACTCCATCTCAAAAACAAACAAACAAACAAACAAACAAACAAAAAAACACACAAAAGGTCAGGGCAGGGGACAGAGTGGGGCTAAACAGCTTCCAGGTTTACCTCTCCTCCAACACCCCATCTCTCCCACATTCCTGAGTTGGGGGATGCCCATGGTGTTCCACAGGTGCACTTGGGATTTTTCTCTCCTGACCCCACAGAATATTTACCTAAAACAGAAGCAGCACTGAGGCAGGACCGATCCAACATCACTTCCAGCTATGCTGTCTCCTGGACAGAGGTGGGGACTGGGCTGCCTATGGGAATTCCCTTAGCAGGAGCAGAGAGAAGCAGGGCTGAGATCACAATCCCAGCTGAAGAACAGTAAAACACGATGATTAAAACACTTTACAAGAGCCAGGTGAGGTGGCTTACACCTCTAATCCCAGCACTCTGGGAAGCTGAGGTGGGCAGGTCACCTGAGTCCAGGAGTTCGAGACCAGCCCGGCCAACATTGTGAAACCCTGTCTCTACTAAAAATACAAAAATGAGCCAGGTGTGGTGGCCAGTGCCTGTAATCTCAGCTACTCAAGAGGCCGAGGCACGAGAGAATGGCTTGAGCCTGGGAGGAAGAGGTTGCAGTGAGGCCAGATCATGCCACTGCACTCCGGCCTGGGCGACACAGTGAGACTCCACCTCAGCAACAACAGCAACAAAACACTTTACAAATGGTGGTCACTCAAAACACTTACACATAGCATTACCATTTGCTCTAACAAAGCCACTGCCATCCATCCCAAATGAATAGAAAGCAGGAACACAGAGAGGTATTTGCACACCTCTGCTCACAGCAGCGCGATTCACAACAACCAAAAGGCAAAATCAACCGACGCGTCCACCATCGGATGAAAAGATAAACACAGTGTGATCCATCCGCACAGCAGAATATGACTCAGACTTAAGAAGGGAGGGAGGCCGGGCGAGGTGGCTCACGCCTGTAATCCCAGCACTCTGGGAGGTCACAAAAGCATTCTCAGCTGCTGACAGCATTGCTACCAACCAGTTCAGTGATCTTCCTTTTCCCAGCTGGGAAGACCTGCACTTGTCCCCCGGGGATCACCTTTCTGTACACCAGGCCAGCGATGGCCGACTGCGGCCTCATCTGCAGCACCTTGAGCCAGTATGTGTTCTGCTGCTTAAACAGCGTTTGCAGGCAGGCCGAGAGGAACATCAGCACCACGAGGAGGTAGCCCTTCCAGGCCAGAGGCTTGGGATCACCAATAAACTCCAGGAAAAGGCTTGCAGGGGAAGGAGGGAGAAGGGACAGCTGGTGAGAGGTGCCCATGTATGCTGCCTTAGCCCAAACCAGGCCAGGCGCGGGGGATCAGTCAGCGTGGTTGACTTTTTCACAATCATGATCTCGGTTATTTCCCCCACTGTCCATGCTTCTTTTCAATCTTACTGCACCTCCTCAAGATCAAGAGATGGGGTTTTTCTACCCCCTTGTTCTGGGCTAAATTGTGTCCTCACAAAATTTATATGTTGAAGCCCCAACCCCCTGTACCTCTGAATGTGACTGTATTTGGCAATAGGGCCTTTAAAGAGGCAATAAAGTTAAAATGAGGTCATTAGGCTGGGCCTGCATCCAGTCTGGAGTCCTGATAAGAGAAAATGTAGACACACGGAGAGACACCAGGGTGGACACAGAGGAAAGACCACATGAGGACACAGGGAGGAGGTGGCCAACTGCACACCAAGGACGGAGGCCTCAGATGGAACCAACTTGTGGATGCCTGATCTGGAACTTCCAGCCTCCAGAATCATGAGGAAGACACATTTCTGTTGTTGAAGCTACTCAGTCTGTGATGCTCTGTTACGGCAGCTGAGCAGACACCACTTGAATC
Source organism: Saimiri boliviensis (assembly GCF_048565385.1). Lineage (NCBI taxonomy): Eukaryota > Metazoa > Chordata > Mammalia > Primates > Cebidae > Saimiri > Saimiri boliviensis. The sequence goes on along the minus strand of NC_133466.1, from coordinate 46,477,315 downwards.
TGGGCTGGCCACAAAACCACCTTTGACCAACAGGGTAGAGTGGAGGTAAAGCTATGCCGGCTGTGAGCCTCAAGAGAAAATGTGGCTTTTGGCCTATTGCTTAGAACCCTCCCAAGCAGCCACATGAACAAGTCAGAACTAGCTCTTTGGAGAATGGGAACCCATATGGAACAGAAAGCCATCCCAGCTTCAGACACACAGCTGCAGGCTCATGAGAAAACCCAGCCAAGAAAAGAAGAACCACCCATCTGTGCCCAGTCCACATTACTGACCCACATGACTGGGAACAAAATAAATAAGTGCTTATAATTTTTAAGCCACTCACTTTTTAGCATTTTACAACAAAAGCTAATTTATACAGTCAGGTAAAAGCTTGCTTATTTGCCCTTGTAAGGGACAGTCACTTTCTCATTAATCATTTCCCGTTTTCAGTATCCTTCTCACCCACCCTCCAGTGTCCCAAGCACCAGATCTATAGGCAGAGGCATGAGAGCTGAAGCCCTCTGACTCTGGAGCAGGCGTCCCCAACCTGCGGCCCCCTGAGGCCATTTATCCGGCCCCCCGCCGCACTTCAGGAAGGGGCACCTCTTTCATTGGTGGTCAGTGAGAGGAGCACAGTATGTGGCGGCCCTCCAACGGTCTGAGGCCCCCTGTGTAAAAAGTCTGGGGATGCCTGCCCTGGAGGGATGCTATTAAGAGACCACCAGCCTTAGCAGAGCTCCTGAAGTCTGGACTCACCTAAGCAGCTTGGGGACAGTGAACCTGAAGACATCACTGATGAAGAGGCTGTGGGTCCCAGGAGGAAGGTAGAATGGAACACCCGCCAGACGGTCCTCAGCAGTGGGCCCCACTGCCTCCCTTTTTCCATAGGAATGGCTCAGTCTCTGGAGCCTCCATGCCACTGCCTCCTTTCCTTTTTTTTTTTTTTTTTTTTTTTTTTGAGATGGAGTTTCACTCTTGTTACCCAGGCTGGAGTGCAATGGCACGATCTCGGCTCACCGCAACCTCCGCCTCCTGGGTTCAGGCAATTCTCCTGCCTCAGCCTCCTGAGTACCTGGGATTATAGGCACGCGCCACCATGCCCAGCTAATTTTTTGTATTTTTAGTAGAGACGGGGTTTCACCATGTTGACCAGGATGGTCTCGATCTCTTGACCTCGTGATCCACCCGCCTCGGCCTCCCAAAGTGCTGGGATTACAGGCTTGAGCCACTGCGCCCGGCCCTCCTTTCCTTTTAAACACTATTGCCTTGGTGTGCCTTAGAGGAAGGGAGAGGCTGGCTCTGGGTCCCATTTTATACTCTCAGCCACCAGCAGCAGGGCCAGGCATCAAAAGCTTGCTTTCCTAACAATGGGCATGGGTGGGTGTGGATCCAGCCTGGCTCTCTCACCTGTGCCTCCTTATCACCCTGAGTACCCATTTAAGAGGCAGTCACAGGTGTTGTGGCGGAAGGGCAGGAGGGCAGCCCTGAGGACTCTTAGATGACCATGGGAAAGCAAACACATTGAGCACCTAGTATGTGCCAGACACTCCCTAGTCATCCTAAGACCTCCGGCAAGCCAAATGTTCCCATTTCACAGATGAGAAACCTGAAGCTCAGAGAAGTGAACTTGTCCAAGGGCACACAGCTGAGAAGTAAAAGCTGGAATTCAATTCCATCTCTCTGCCTCCAGAGCCCATGCACAGGCTGCAGTGCAGTGGTAAGATCTCGGCTTACTGCAACCTCTGCTTCCTGGATTCAAATGATTCTCCCACCTCAGCCTCCTGAGTAGCTGGGATTACAGGCAAATGCCACCATATCCAGCTAATTTTTGTATGTTTAGGAATTGGGGTTTCATCATGTTGGTCAGGCTGGTTTTGAACTCCTACCTCAGGTGATCCACCAGCCTCAGCCTCCCAAAGTGCTGAAATTACAGGCCTGAGCCACTGCACCCAGCCTCCCATGTATTTTTCAATCTATCATGTTGTCATCCTGGAGGAAGAACAGCACCCCCTCTTCCACACTCACAACCAGCCAGCCCTTAGGTGGTTTTGAACGGGTGGAGAATCACAGCTGATGTGCATGGAGTGTGGTGCTCTGGCTCTGGGTGAAAGCACAGACAAATGCTCAGGCTGCCTCCAACTCATAAGATCCCCAGCCTTTGGCCATAAACAGGGGCACAGAGAAGAGCTAAAGTGAGAAAGGGAAGGGAGGTGATAAGGGGAAGCCCAAGGGCCCCTGCAGGGCAGGTCAGAAGCCTTGGGCCATAATGGAGAGGCTGGAACGATGCATCAGCAGCCAGTCACTGTGTGGTATTGGGCTGCCCTCTCTGTGCGTGAGAGGATGGGTGTGGTCCCCCATCTGAGTCCCTTGTGTGCCTCTGACAATCTGTAAAGTTATCAGTAATTGCTTGCTTGCTTGCTTTCTCTTTTGAGACAAAGTTTCCCTCTTGTTGCTCAGGCCAGAGTGCAGTGGCATGATCTAAGCACACTGCAACCTCCATCTCTCGGGTTCCAGTGATTCTCCTGCCTCAGCCTCCCAAGTAGCTAGGACACACCACCATGCCCAACTAATTTTTGTATTTTTAGTAGTAATGGGGTTTCACCACGTTGGCCAGGCTGGTCTTAAACTTCTGACCTCAGGTGGTCTACCTGCCTTGGCCTCCCAAAGTGCTGGGATTAAGGGTGTGAGCCAACATGCCTGGCCACTTATCAGTAATTTCAATCCCCATTACAAATCTCTGACCCGGGGCCACGTGCAGACATCAGCTCCTTCCATGAAGGAGCTCACTGACTTCCCTGGACCCCCTTGCCAGGTGGGTATTATTAGACTCTCCATTTTACAGAAGGGGAAGGAAGCAGGCTCTGAGAGGTGGCGATAGCAGCCCGAGGTCACACAGCAAGGGCAGAGCAGGGATTGCAGCCTCGATCTTGACTTATGGTTCCTAGAGTGTGTCTTGTGCACTAAGGACCCCCAACCCCACCATCATAATAATAATAAAAGAAGCATAACAAAAATCCCCTTGTGAGCTCAGGTGGTAAGACCCTTGCCGGCCATGATCTTTGTCCCTCATTGCTGACCTGATCTGGTGTTTGGTTTGGCATCTATGGAGGGTTGTGGCTCAGCTCTGTTACCAAGTGGGCATGGCCTGCTGCTCACAGGTATTTTGGCATTTGGGTCTCAAAGCCAAGAAGATGCCCCTTCCATGCAGAGAGCATCCCTGACCACCCTTTCTGTCTGACCCCACAGTTTCATTCATTGCCTTCACAGCCTTGCCCATGGTGCCAACCCTCACTTTGTCTTGTTAGAGCCCCAGGTGGGTAGACTTTGCCTGAGTTTTTTACCAAGATGTCCCTAGGATTGAGTCCAGCATCTGCACACAGTAGGAGCTCAATAAACACTTGTCAAATGAATGGGAAAAACAGACTGAGCAATATGTATAAAAGGGCCTAACGAGAGTGCCCAGCACATACTGTTATAAACATTTATAGAAGGAAGGATGCAGCCTGGCTGGGAGGACAGAACTTGGCTTTGGAGCCAGGAGACTATGGTTCCAATGCCTGCTCTGTCTCCTCTCCTCTGAGCCTTAATGTTTCCATCTGTAAAATGGGGTCAGGGAAGAGCTGACTGGGAAGTTTTCTTTCTGGCTGGAGATTTTACTCAGTTCGGTTCTAGCTGTTTGCCTGGAGAGTCACTGTGTTCAGCCTGCAGGCTCCACAGCAGGCATTTTCCTCTTCTGGAGGTCTCATCTCCCATCAAGGAAGAGATCCAGATTGCTGTCTGATGTCTGGTCTCTGGACTGAAGGCCATTTAGTGCAGGACTCACAAATGACCGTGGGGAAAGACGGGGTATGCATGAGTGGCATGGGCAAGGTGTGAGTTGGGGGATACAAAAGGGAGTAGTAGTGAGGGCTGGGTGCAGTGGCTCACACCTATAATCCCAGCACTTTGGGAGGCCGAGGTGGGCAGATAACCTTAGATCAGGAGTTCAAGACCAGCCTGATAACCTGAACAACATGGAGAAACCCAGCATCTAATAAAAAATACAAAACTTAGCTGGATCTGGTGGCGGGCACTTGTGGTCCCAGCTACTTGGGAGGCTAAGAAAGGAGAATCATTTGAACCTGGGATGTGGAGCTTGCAATGAGGCAAGATGGTGCCACTGCACTCCAACCTGGGTGACAGAAGCAGAGAGAAGGAGGGAGGGAGGGAAGGAGGGAGAAAGCGGGGGAGAGAAGGAGGGAGGAAAAGAGAAAGAAAAAAGACAGAAAGAGAAAGAGAGAAAGAAAGAGAGAGAAAAAGAAAGAGAGAAAGGAAGGAAGTTAAGAGAAAAAAAGAAGCAAGCAAGAAAGCAAGCAAGCAAGCAAGAAACAAGAGAGAAAGAAAGGAAGAGAGAGAAAAAGAGAAGGAAAGAGAAAAAGAAAGGAAGAGAGAAAAGAGAAACGAAGGAAGGAAGGAGGGAGGGAGGGATGGAGGGAGGGAAATAGAGAAAAGAAAAAGATACATGGACGCATATGCTTATTGCAGCCTGATTCCCAATAGCAAAGAACCAAAACCAACTTAAATGCCCATCAATGGTAGACTGATAAAGAAAATGTGCTACATATACACCATGGAACATGATGGAGCCATAAAACAGAATGAGGTCATGTCCTTTGCAGCAACATCGATGAAGGTAAAAGCCATTATCTTACATGAACTAACAGAGGAACAGAAAACCACATACTACATGTTCTCATAAGTAGAAGCTCAACATTGAGTACACATGGACACACAGACACTGGGACTTATTTGAGGATGGAGGGAAGGAGGAGGGTCAGGACTGACAAACTACCTATGAGGTACAGTGCCTACCACATAGGTGAATAAATAATCTGTACACAAATCCCCAGTGACACCCATATAATAAACCTGCACAGTACCTCTGAACCCAAAATTTCAAGAATAACGGATAAACTAAATCAAAAGAAAGCATAAGGAAAGGAAAATGTGAGACAAAAACCAAAAAAATAGTAGACATGATAGTTTGGTGCCTTGAAAAAAGAGAAATAGACAAATTAGTAAGAAAGGAAATAAGCATAAAAGCAAAAAAAAGGCAAGGAAAACATTATAAGTTAACTCTAATTATAAGGGACTATTTTACACAACTTTCAAATATACAAATATATTTGAAATCTGCATTGATTACTATCCAATACAACTTCTAAATCATAAAAATGTCCTACATCTGCACTGTTGAATATGTAGCCACTAGCTACGTGTGTTGAGTGAATACTTGTACACTTAAATGTGGCTCATGTGACTGAAAAATTGAATTTTTCTGATGATTAATTTACTTAATTTTTAATTATAACTGCATTATAATTAGTTTAAATTTGAATAGTCTCATGCAGCTAGTGGTATTGTATCAGAAAGCACAGAATATGAAATTGAAATTTTCTGAAGACAATATTATTTACCAAAGTTAAATCCAAGAGTATTTATTTTTTAAAAAAGTTTAAACAGACCAACTCTACAAAAGACATAAAGTTACTAAAGAATCTCATTCTCCCAGGCGCGGTGGCTCAAGCTTGTAATCCCAGCACTTTGGGAGGCCGAGGCAGGTGGATCACGAGGTCAAGAGATCGAGACCATCCTGGTCAACATGGTGAAACCCCGCCTCTACTAAAAATACAAAACATTAGCTGGGCATGGTGGCACGTGCCTGTAATCCCAGCTACTCAGGAGGCTGAGGCAGGAGAATTGCCTGAATCCAGGAGGTGGAGGTTGCGGTGAGCCGAGATCGTGCCATTGCACTCCAGCCTGGGTAACAAGAGCGAAACTCCGTCTCAAAAACAATCTCATTCTCTCTCTCTCTCTCTCTCACACACACACACACACACACACACACACACACACAGGTGTTACAAGGAAAAGGAAAGCTTTTCTTTATAACACAAACAGGACTTCGACAAACTACTACTCATGGCTCAAATCCTGCTGCAGACCATTTTCCTGCAGTCCATGAGCTAATAATTTTACACCACTAAAGAAGAAATAGAATATGTAACAGAGACCATATGTGGCCCACAAAGCCTAAAAGACTTAGAATGTGGCTCTTTACTGGAAAAATCTACCGGCCCCTGAGCTAGAAAAATGCCTGAATTTTAAAATCACCGTTTTGCAAATACCACCAAGGTAATATAAGATTCTGGCATGAAATTACTCCTAACACTATATACAAACATATTGTTAGGAAAAGGACATTCATATATCTCTATTACCCATCAAATGTTTATTAAGCATGGAATTTAAATCGAAGAGATGAAACTTAGCTTCACAAATATTGAGATAAAGTGACATTATAAACTTCCCGATGCAATGCAATGGGAAACAATACTTGCCTAAACATTTTGCCTAATCCAGAAGAACAGTTAGATAAATCCAGTTTAAGAAACATTCTATAAGACAATTAATCTGGACTCTTCAAAAATATCAAGGTTGTAAAAGATGAGAAAAAACGGTGGAGGGGAAGCAATATTCAAGACTGATGAAAATAAGAAACATGACAAAAATTCCAATATAAGATCCCTGACTGATATAGAGAATATCTGAGAGCAAGTGGAGACATTTAGACTGTATACTACATAATATTAATTATCAGTAGCTAATGTCTTGTAATTGTTATAGTGGCAATATAAAAGAATTTGCTAATTTTGGGAAAAAATCCCTTAAGTATTTTTAAATAATCTTAATGTCTGCAATTTGTTTTCAAGCAGTTCAGAACTCCCCAAAATGTGAGTGTGTGCATGCATATGTACGCGTGTGTAAGAGAGAGAAAATGAGTGTGTATGTGAAGAGGAAAAGACACAGAGACACACACAAAGCCAATCCCAGAAAATGTTAATTTGTGAATCTAAATAAAGGGTGCATGTGTCTTTACGGTACTTCTTTTTCAACTTTTCTGTTTGACGTTAAAAGTTGGAAGAATTTTTTTTAAAGGCACCTGTTTATTCAGGGTGAACATGATCTTCAAATGTCTTTGCCAGATGTTGGTTTCCTGTAGTTGTTAATACTTTTGTGCCACCTGATTGCCTTATGACGAAATTAACTTAGCTATGAAAGAAAAACTGCCTGTGTAGCCATAAAGCCAAACAATTGCTTCACTGAATAGTAAAAGAAAGTATGAGACGGGCGCGGTGGCTCAAGCCTGTAATCCCAGCACTTTGGGAGGCTGAGGCGGGTGGATCACGAGGTCGAGAGATCAAGACCATCCTGGTCAACATGGTGAAACCCCGTCTCTACTAAAAATACAAACAAATTAGCTGGGCATGCTGGCGCGTGCCTGTAATCCCAGCTACCCGGGAGGCTGAGGCAGGAGAATTGCTTGAACCCAGGAGGCGGAGGTTGCGGTGAGCCGAGATCGCGCCATTGCACTCCAGCCTGGGTAACAAGAGAGAAACTCTGTCTCAAAAAAAAAAAAAAGAAAGAAAGTATGGAGTTCATTCCAAGTAATATTGTTACAAACTGTTATTCTCCTAATACAGTATAACCAATTATTCTCCTTGTAAAAGTTCTTTGAAAACAACAACAAAGAGACAACATACCAGAATCTCTGGGATACAGCTACAGTAGTGTTAAGAGGGAAATTTATAGCACTAAATGCCCATGTAAGAAAGTTAGAAAGATCTCAAATTGACAACCTAACATCACAACTAAAAGAACTAGATGGGCAAGAGCAAACTAATCCAAAAGCTAGCAGAAGACAAGAAATAACTAAGATCAGACAAGAATTGAAGGAGATAGAGACATAAAAAACCCTCCAAAACAATCAATGAATCCAGGAGCTGGTTTTTTGAAAAAAATAACAAAATAGATAAACCCTAGCTAGACTAATGAAGAAAAAAAGAGAAGAATCAAACAGACAGAGTAAAAAGTTATTAAAGGAGATATCACAACTGACCCCACAGAAATACAAACTCAGACAATACTATATTACATCTATGCCAATAAATTAGAAAATTTACCAGAAATGGATAAATTCCTGGACACGTACATCTTCCCAAGAATAAACTGGGAAAAAGTCAAATCCTTGAATAGACCAATAACAAGTTCTGACATTGAGGGAGTAATTAATAGCCTACCTACCAAAAAAGAAACCCAGGACCAGACAGATTCAAAGACCAATTCTACCAGAGGTACAAAGAGGAGCCTGTACCATTCCTTCTGAAACTATTCCAAACAGCTGAAAAGGAGAGACTTCTTTCTAACTCATTCTATGATGCCAACATCATCCTGATACAAATACGTCGCAGACAGACAAAAAATAGAAAACTTCAGGCCAATATCCCTAATGAACATCAATGTGAAAATCCTCAATAAGATATTGGAAAACTGAATCCAGCAGCACATCAAAAAGTTTATCCACTACGATCAAGTTGGCTTCATCCCTGGGATCTAAGGCTGGTTCAACATATGCAAATCAATAAACAAACCACCTAAACAGAACCAAGGAGAAAAACCACATGATTATCTCAATACATGCGGAAAAAGCCTTTGATAAAATTTAACACCCCTTCATGTTAAAAACGCACAATGAACTAGATATCCATGGAACATCTCAAATTCTTCTTCAACTTTTTTTTTTTTTTTTTTGAGACAGAGTCTCACTCTGTTGCCAGGCGCCAGGCTGGAGTGCAGTGACACACAATCTCGGCTCACTGCAACCTCGGCCTCCTGGTTTCAAGCAATTCTTCCGCCTCAGCCTCCCAAGTAGCTAGGACTACAGGCGCGCGCCACCACACCCAGCTAATTTTTGTATTTTCAGTAGAGACGGGGTTTCACCATGTTGGCCAGGATGTTCTCGATCTCTTGACCTCTTGATCCGCCTGCCTCGGCCTCCCAAAGGGCTGGGATTACAGGCTTGAGCCACCACGTCCGGCCTAAACTTTTCTAAAGTTGAGAACTAGAGGGAATACTTTCAAACCCATTTTTGGGGCCAGCATCATTCCTATGTCAAAGTCAGACACAATAAGAAAACTAAAGACCACTATCTAAGATGAACATAGATGGAAAAATCAAGCAAACACCAGCAAAATGAACTTAAGAACACATCAAAGAAATTACACATAGTGACCAAGTTGGATTTATCCCTGTCTCAACACTGTTTTTACCATACAACAATGGTAAGGAGGCTAAAGAGACAACTTAAATACTGGGAGAATAGATTTACCAACCATAGTCTCTCTTAAAAGGTTAATACCTAAAATATGTAAAGAATTCAAACAACCCAATAGCAAAACAATATGATAACCTGATTAAAAAATAGGTAAAGGACCTGAACAGACTTATCTCCAGAGAAGACATAAAAATGGCCAAGTATATGAAAGGATGCTCAACATCACTGGTCATCAGGGAAATACAAATCAAAACCACACTGATTTATCCCCTAACATCTGCTGGGATGCTTATTATGAAAAAGACAAGAGATAGGTGGTGCTGAAGGTGTAGAGAAAAGGAAAGACTTGTAAACTGTTGGTAGGAATGCAGATTTAGGTGGCCACCTTGGAAAATTTCACAGAGCTTCCTAAAAGAAATTCAATGTAGAACTACCATATAGTAATTCATGCAGAATTACCATAGTAATTCCTCTTCTGGATATATCCCCAAAGGAAATGAAATCACCACCTTATAAGGATATCTGTGTGTCCATGCTTTTTGTAAAATTATTCTCAATAGCCAAGATAAGGAAACGACCTAAGTGTCCACTGATAAAGGAATGGATAAAGAAACCAGGGTATACATATACAACAGAATACTATCTGGCCTTAAATAAGGAGATCCTGCCATTTTCAGCAACACGGATGAACCTAGATGACATTATGTTCAGTAAAATAAGCCAGATATAGGAAGACAAATACTACATGAACTCCCTTATATATGGAAACTTGAAAACATAATCATAAACACAACGCAGCAGAGTGGAATGGTAGTTGGGAAAGGTACAGGAGAAATGGGAGATGTGGGCCAAAGGGTACGAATTTTTTATTTACACAGGATGAATACGGGTAGAGAACCAGCATGCAGCATAAGCACCATAGTTGATGATATTGCATTGTATACACTGGAACTTTGTTAAAACAATAAATTTTAGATGCTCTTACCACCCCCCACACACACACACATACATGCAAAAAGGAAAGGTAACTATGGAAGATAATGTAGTAATTAATGTATTTGACAGTTATAAGCACTTCACCATGCAGATGTACATGAACACATGTTGTACACCTTACATTTATACAATAAAAATATTACTCATTATTATTACTGAAAAATAAAATTATTTTTCATAGAAACTGTTAAAATATAAATTATATTAAGATAACTGTATACCTGTTTTAAGCGTTTCTCAGTATTAATTTTTAACATGGTGAATATTAATAGAACCCACATAAGTTATTACTAAAAATAATAACGTCTGCCACATTCTACTGAGAGATCTTCAGGGAAAATATTCTAGCAGTCCAGGTTAATTTTTTTAACTCTATAAATAGTTTTTGTGGACATAATTACCAAGTCAAAGAAGAATTTGCCTATGAATCATCGGTTATTTCGGTGTCCTAGGCATCTCTAAAAATAGGCTGCCAGACAACCCGAACCTGGAAAAGAACTGAAAATTTCCCCATTCAGATTCATTCTTTTTGTTCACTGGTAACTGTAGAAATTTTTAGAAATCAAGTTGAATTCTCGATGTTCACTGCATTCAATAGTATGGATGTCATGAAAATGTTCCCTTATTTATCTGTATGCCTAATCATTAAACTGTAGTATAAAGTAAATACTCAATAATTCACTTGAAATGCTCCTCTCTAGTTACTGCAGAATTGAGTGTGATTATTTAAATGTCACCCAATGAGACAGAGTAGGATGATTGCCAACCACCTGCCCATCTAATACATTCCTCTTGAAAGGCATCAAAATTCATGTGCTTGCAGGTAAGAAGCATGATATAATTATTTCATTTTATCTTAATAAAGTATGCTTCAGTTTACTACTGTGAGCCCAGGAGGAGTGAAGAGAAAGTGGAATGGACTAAAAACTCTGAGAAATAAAGCACAGCTAAGGAGACAGCCAGAGAAGTTGCAGTTCTGAAACTGGCTGCTTTCTTTCACTGAGAGACTTTGTTTCTCAAAGAGATTAGCTTATTTTTCTCACAAAGGTGGAAGGGGACATGTGGAATTTTTTTTTTTTAATATCACACTCTGGTGTATAGGAAGAAAAATTTAACAATACAGTGAGACCCCTGGATCTTTCACACTGATATGAATTAAAACCTAAGGCATGTCTATCCTGACAAAGACCAAACACACAATTATATAAGCCAAGATTCATCATCTTCTCAACATCATCATCCACAGAATGTTTACTGTGTGCCAACAAGTTAAGTGCCTTCGAAGCAACCTCACAAAACCTTTATGAGCCAGGTACTTTTATGAGCCCCTTTTTTTCAAATGAAGAAATTAAAGCCTACAGAAGTTGTAAACAACTGGTCCAAAGTGGCTAAGTTACTAAAGATCTTCTCACTCCAAAGTCCCAGTCTTCCCAAAGAGCAAAGAAGATTAATGTGGCTCTAGAATAAAAATACTCTGTAGTATTTGGATAAGAAAATGAGCATTACGGGAAGGAGAAATCACACAGGATGGAAAGAGAACAAAATGAGTTATGTTTGTGGTATAACCAGGAGACTGACTGAGTCAGTGGAGTATTTGTATTGAGAAATGGTAGGAAGCAAGCTAGAACAGAAGACTGGGGCAAATCAGTCAAATGGATTTAAATTCCAGTCTAAAACCCAGGGCAACTGGAAGCCAGTGCACATTTTTTATCAGCATCCAATACCTGAATAATCCTGTGCTTGTTTTAGGAAATCACACAAGATCATCAGAATTTACAGCTAAAATTAATTTTATTGACAATCTAGTTAAATACCTTTAATTTAGAGATTAGATACTGAGATTTATGTTAAGGATCCCTACTCTTTGCTACTTAAAAGTCAAGATAAGTGAACATTACATTTAGCTGAGAAAAGAAACATCCAGTAACTGCCTTTTGAATATGAACTGTTAACATTGTTTTGTTCCTTGAGAATCTGTGATCTTCTAAAGAAAATATTCCTATTTTTATGGTAGGAACTTTACAAATATAGACACTTAATGAAAAAGTAATATTAGTGGTACCAACAACAGAAAATGGATTTAGGAGAAGTGACATGAATTGGGGGAAGGTCACAGGCCCATTTTAGCCACGTTCCCCAAGACCCCCAGAATGCCCTTCACCCATAACTACTCACTGACATGGTGGCTTTCAGGTGAATGCCATGGAGCTTGCTGGGCAAGGAGCATGGAGAAGACCAATCAGAAAACGTCTCGAGTCACCTGCCTATGTAAAATATCTCCCCTTTCAGCCTCTTTGCATTCTACAATTTCTCAATATTCAGCTACATCAGATCCTCTTCTTGTTTCATTTCATTTTTTTTTTTTTAAAGATAGGGTCTCGCTGTATTGTCCAGGATTGCCTGAAATTCTCAGGCTTACCTCAAACTTCCAGAGCTAAAGCCATTCTCCCACCTCAAGCCTCCTGAGTAGCTGGGACTACAGGTTCATAACACTGCATCTGGCTCTTTCTCTTAACTCTGACCACTGACTTCTAGAATTTCCTGCTATGCCACACTATAATGTGAGCTTATATGTATTTATAGAGGCTGCCAAGAAACAGTCCCAGAAGTGCTGTGTTCCAAATCTGAGAGCAGAACTTTGGTTTACTTCATGTATCGTTTGGTTTTTAGGCTAGGGAAGCAAATGCATCCTTAAAACCAACTTATGTCCGTCCCACCTCTGGGAAGGCTTCACCAACACAGACTTCTTCAAACACAGAAATTATATTTCTAAAAAAAAATGGGTGGAAAAGCCATGTCTGATAAATTTCAGTTCTCATAACAGGAGTTAAGAAAAAGTAAGCAATGATAATGTCATTGAATATAGGCATTCACATGTGAGACAAACATAGATAACGCAAAAGTTGTGAAGGCTACCCACTTTCAAAATAAAACATTGACGAACCTTAACATTTTTGCTACATTCCTTCTTCTGAACCAGCTTCTTCAGATCTTTAAGAAATATTGCACAGCCGGGCACAGTGGCTCAAGCCTGTAATCCCAGCACTTTGGGAGGCCGAGGCGGGTGGATCACGAGATCAAGAGATCGAGACCATCCTGGTCAACATGGTAAAACCCCGTCTCTACTAAAAATACATAAAATTAGCCGGGCATGGTGGCGCGTACCTGTAATCCCAGCTACTCAGGAGGCTGAGGCAGGAGAATTGCCTGAACCCAGGAGGCGGAGGTTGCGGTGAGCTGAGATCGCGCCATTGCACTCCAGCCTGGGTAACAAGAGCGAAACTCCGTCTCAAAAAAGAAAAGAAAAGAAATATTGCAATAGTATTGAGATCTAAGGAGAAGACAGATCAATAATAACATAGGTCTGAGATCTAGAACACAGATATAAGATGTAAGATCTATGTTCGCCATATTTTATGTTTTGCTTCTTAGAAAGGACTTGAAACAACACTTACTGGTTTTTAAATTATTGTCTTTTGTATGAGAATTTTCTCTTGTTTCACACACATCTTCACCAAAAAAAATAAAGGTTTTGTTACTTTTTGTTTGACATATGTATAAAATTTCTAGGAAAGTACTTATCATAATTTTACTTTTAAGAAAAATGACACTTATTTTTTGTTGTTGTTGAAAGTTTAAATAAAGAATTTATTTCCAAATTAAGCAGAACTTTTTTGTTTGTTTGTTGGTTTTTGAGACAGAGTCTCATTCTGTCTCCCAGGCTGGAGTGCAGTGCCACAGTCTCGGCTCACTGCAACCTCTGCCTCCCGGGTTCAAGGGATTCTCCTGCCTCAGGCTCCTGTGTAGCTGGGATTACAGGCACACACCACCACGCCCAGCTTAATTTTGTATTTTTACTAGAGATGGGGTTTCACCATGTTGATCAGGCTGGTCTCAAACTCCTGACACCTCATGATCCGCCTGCCTTGGCCTCCCAAAGGGCTGGGATTACAGGCATGAACCTCTACACCCGGCCAGAACTTCTTTCTTTCTCAAAAAGCCAACTGGGTTAAAAAAATCCAAGATTGTGTTTTTTGGTGGTACAATAATTATAAATGTTGCCAGTCAATGCCAGCCAGTGTCTGATTGGCTTCCTGTGCACGTCCAATTTCCTCGGTGACACTGTGTTGGTGCCAGAGCTTCTGAATCTTCTTGAATCGCTCGTTGCATAAATGTAAAGGATTTCCCCATCTGAGTCCCTGGTCGGTCTCCCCATAGCCATCAAGGTAAGGAGGATAATAAAAACAGCCTTTGGTTTTGCCAGCTAAAAACAGCCAACTGACATTCCCATACTCTCAGGAAGATGCCCACCCCAGAGCCGCAGGAGTAGGTGTGAGCTGTGCAGGCTCCTACATCCTACCCCTCCAGTTCAGTCTGGCAGCAGTAACTCTGGGAGCACAGCAGTGATCCACACACAAGAAACAGAGTTGGGGCTCTGCTCTTATCACCACCTGATTTGGGGCACGAGAAATTGAATGCTTGATTAATGAGGCTGTTGTAATCCTCTGGAAGGTCTATTAATTTGTTAGATTCTCTTAGATATCTTATAGTATCTCTTTCACCTTCTAGGTATCTTTTAACTTCACTGTTATGACACTAACTTTCAATCAGTGAATTCATTATCTCACTATTTTCTTGAAAAGGGTACTTACATATGACCCAGAAATTTCAATCCTATGTATGTACCCAAAAGAATAAAAATCTATGATCACACAAATATTTGTACATAAATTTACATAGCAGCATTACTAACAATAGTCAAAAGGTGGAAACAATCCACATGTCTACTTGATGAATTTCAAAATGTGGTAGCCATACAAGGGTTATCAGCCATAAAAAAGTAGTTAGAATGGCAATCATTAAAAAATCTGGAGACAACAGATGGTGAGGAGGATGTGGAGAAATAGGAACACTTTTACACTGTGGGAGTGTAAATTAGTTTGATGGGAGCGTAAATTAGTTCAACCATTGTAGAAGACAGTGTGGCAATTCTTCGAGGACCTAGAAATAGAAATTCCACTTGACCCAGCAATCCCATTACTGGGTATATATCCAAAGGATTATAAATTTTTCTACTATAAGGACACATGCACACAAATGTTCATTGCAACACTGTTTACAATAGCAAAGACTTGGAACCAACCCAAATGCCCATCGATGATAGACCGGACAGGGAAAATGTGGCACATATACACCTTGAAATACTATGCAGCATAAAAAACGATGAGTTTGTGTCCTTTGTAGGGACATGGATGAACCTGGAAACCATCATTCTCAGCAAACTGACACAAGAACAGAAAATCAAACACCGCATGTTCTCACTCCCAGGCAGGTGTTGAACAATGAGAACACATGGGCACAGGGAGGGGAGCGTCACACACTGGGGTCTGTTGGGGGAACTAGGGGAGGGACAGCGAGAGGTGGAGAGTTGGGGAGAGAGAACATGGGGAAAAATGCCAGATCCAGGTGATGGGGAGGAAGGCAGCAAATCACACTGCCATGTGTGTACCTATGCAACAATCCTGCATGTTCTTCACATGTACCCCAAAACATAAAATGCAATTTAAAAAAAAAAAAAAAGAAGTGATGAAGCATCTACACTTCAGGAAGCAGGAAAACTGAATCTAGAAAAAAAGAATCACGACGATATTGAAAAACATGCTAAACCTAAATTAGTACAGACTATAAAAATAACACTGATGATTAACTGGGTGTCGGTGTATTCAAAACAACAAAGTAAAATATTATCTAGCTTAAAAAATAGAAGAAACCAAGTTAAAGCATTTCAGCATCTTTCTAAACCAGTAACAATAAAGACATAATGAAAACCCATTCAATCCAGCAGCAGACAGACAAAAACCAAAGACAAGATATAATAGATAGAAAACATAAAAAATAAGGTGGCTAAGATAACTTCAAGTTATGTAATAATGTAAATAAGTTAAATTCACTTATTAACAGGCAGAAATTATCAGACTGCTTATAAAAAGAATGCTCTTATTGATAAATGACACACAAAGTTTGAAAATAAAGGATGAAGAAAGCTGTAACAGACACCCCATAAGAATGAAAGGAATCAAGAAGATTTATATAAGTCAAATAAGATACTCCCAGGTCTGGGCGCGGTGGCTCGAGCCTGTAATTCCAGCACTTTGGGAGGCCGAGGCGGGTGGTTCACGAGGTCGAGAGATCGAGACCATCCTGGTCAACATGGTGAAACCCCGACTCTACTAAAAATACAAAAAACTAGCTGGGCGTGGTGGCGCTTGCCTGTAATCCCAGCTACTTAGGAGGCTGAGGCAGGAGAATTGCCTGAGCCCAGGCGGCGGAGGTTGCGGTGAGCCGAGATCGCACCATTGCACTCCAGCCTGGGTAACAAGAGCGAAACTCCGTCTCAAAAAAAAAAAAAAAAAAAAAAATCACAGAACTTCTACAAAAAGTAAACATGCACTTGGCCACAAATAAGTCTCAATACATTTCAAAAACTTTGTATCTGATCAATTCTCTAATCATAATGCAATTTAAAATAAGCCAGGCCAGGCGTGGTGGCTCATGCCTGTAATCTAAATCAGAATAATAATACTTTGGGAGGCTGAGGCAGGCAGATCCCTTGAGTCCAGGAGTTAAAGACCAGCCTGGGCAACATGGCAAAACACCCTCTCTACAAAAAATGTAATACAAAAATTAGTCATGTGTGCTAGCAAATGTCTGTAGACCCAGCTACTCAGGAGCCTGGGAGGTGACAATTGCAGTGGGCTGAGATCACACCATTGCACTCCAGTCTGTGCAACACAGTGAAACCCTGCCTCAAAAAAAAAAAAAAAAAAAAGTTAGCCTGGCATGGTGGCATGTGCCTGTAGTCCCAGCTCCTTGGGAGGCTGAGGTGGAAAAACCCCTTGAGCCCAGGAGGTCAAAGCTGCAGTGAGCCGTAATTGCACCACTGCACTTCAGCCTGGGCAGCAGACCAGGACCCTGTCACATACATACTTAGAAAAGTAAAAAGCAGACAACAATAAACAACTCTATGTGCTTGCAAACTAAAAAACACACTTCTAAATAATCACTATGAAAACCACATATATTTAGAACTTAATAACCATAAGAGAAATATACATCAAAAGAAGTCCTGGAATAAACTGGAAAGAAATTTAAAGCTTTAAATATATTTATTAAAAAATAAGAAAACAATAACTGAAGTCAAGAAACTAAAAAATAATAATAATAATCCACCCCAGTTAGATCATCTGTCTTTCTTTTTTTCTATAAAGGTTAATGAAATTTTACAATAGCACAGATTACCAAGAAAATTTATTGGTTCTCTGAAAAGACCAATAAAAGAGATAAATCTCCCAGGAACCTTGATAGAAAAAGACAAAAATAAACAACATTGGAAAGCTACCAAAAGGAGGGGTGTACATGGTTATAGATAGTCAAGATTTCAAACATACAACCATAGAGTCAGTTTATGCTAATATATTTTAAAACACACATGCACACTTTTCTAGAACCAAAAATTATTCTAGAAGTAGAACATCTAAATAGATAAGTAATTATTAAAGAATCTAAATTCATAGACAAAAAGAGTCTCCTTGACAAAAGAACACTAGACTGACACAGTTGCACAATTTTAATTAAAGGGCAAAAAATCTCTAATTTTAAAACGCCTCAAAAAGAAACAAAACAAGAAAACTATTTTGCTTATTTCATCTAGCCAGAATAATACTGATATCAAAAACAGAAAAGACAAAAAATTTAAAAAAGTGTAACACCTATTTCACTTTTGTTCATAGATGCAAAAACCTACATAAAAAATTATGCCAATCAAATCTAGCAGTCTTTTTTTTTTTTTTTTTTTTTTTTTTTTTTGAGACGGAGTTTTGCTCTTGTTACCCAGGCTAGAGTGCAATGGCGCGATCTCGGCTCACCGCAACCTCCGCCTCCTGGGTTCAGACAATTCTCCCGCCTCAGCCTCCTGAGTAGCTGGGATTACAGGCACGCGCCACCATGCCCAGCTAATTTTTTGTATTTTTAGTAGAGACGGGGTTTCACCATGTTGACCAGGATGCTCTCGATCTCTCGACCTCGTGATCCACCCGCCTCGGCCTCCCAAAGTGCTGGGATTACAGGCTTGAGCCACCGCGCCCGGCCAAAAATCTAGCAGTCTTTAAAGGAAAACGAGAAAGCTGCCCTTGCAGCTCAGTATGTTAAAGCATTAAAGGAAGGAAAGAGAACATACCACCACCTGAATTAATTGGGGAAAAAAGTTTTGATATATTAAACACTCATTCAAATTAGGAATTAAGGAGAAGATTTTAAACATAAAAAAGAGTCTACCAAAACCCTAGAGCAAACTTCAAATGCAGTAATTATTAAAAGTGGGCTTCTCAAAATCATAAACAAGGTAAGGAAGCTCACCATCACTTTTTTCTATTCCATATCACATGGGAAGTCCTAAACAGAGAAAAAGAGAGAATGCAGGAGAATTATCAGGAGAAACAAATGATCATAATTTGCGTATAACTGTCTTTCATCAAATATCCAAGGGACTTCATTGAATGAATAAGAGAGTTCAGCAGGACTAAGATCTGTGTGTGTATGTAAATACAGATGTAGCTCCAACATCTAAAAATCCTACATTTATAACCAATTAGCAAATAAAGTCCACTGATTCCATAGAAACAAAAACTATTCAGCATCTTGAAGCAAATTATATATGCAAGAATTTTATGTAGTAAAACAAAACACTATTAAACGTTAAGTTAAAAACCCTGTAAATGGAGAAGTATCTTATTCATGGAAGATTCAACAGCATAAATAAGTCCGTTATCTGCAAATTAATCTGCAAATCCAATGTAACTGGGATTTATGAGGGGGCTTGCCGGACCAGTTATCATGTAATCTTATTGTTTAATATTGGTATTATAATACAGGAATGAAGCTTGAGAAATCTATCCACTTGAGCAGGCGTCCCCAAACTTTTTACACTGGGGGCCAGTTCACTGTCCCTCAGACCGTTGGAGGGCCGCCACATACTGTGCTCCTTTCACTGACCACCAATGAAAGAGGTGTCCCTTCCTGAAGTGCAGCGGGGAGGGATAAATGGCCTCAGGGGGCCGCATGCGGCCCATGGGCTGTAGTTTGGGGACACCTGCACTTGAGTGATTAGCATCTTCCTTAGTCTATCCTCTCAAATAGTGATTTTTCCGCCAACAGGAGCAGAATTGCAAAAGGTTTTGGATTCAGTTTCCTGGGAAGTAGCATTCTAAAGACTAATGCCAAGACAACAGGTGGCAAAATAGATACCATACTGTTATAATCTCATATTCTTGCTTATAGAGATGGCCAGACAATTTACTCTTCTGACACAGAAGTACTCTACAAGATTCAGGTAAAGAGTTACTCCATTCAAGGCTGGGCGCGGTGGCTCAAGCCTGTAATCCCAGCACTTTGGGAGGCCTAGGCGGGTGGATCATGAGGTCAAGAGATCGAGACCATCCTGGTCAACATGGTGAAACCCCGTCTCTACTAAAAATACAAAAAATTAGCTGGGCATGGTGGTGTGTGCCTGTAATCCCAGCTACTCAGGAGGCTGAGGCAGGAGAATTGCCTGAACCCAGGAGGCGGAGGTTGCGGTGAGCCGAGATCGTGCCATTGCACTCCAGCCTGGGTAACAAGGGCGAAACTCCGTCTCAAAAAAAAAAAAAAAAAAAAAGTTACTCCATTCATACGCTTCACATGTGCACAACTCAGAGTACAGACAACAGAACAAGTAACAACTGGACACCATGTAATACTGTTTAGCCATCTCGCTTTATAAAACAACTCATTCTAGAATAATAGTCCCTGTATATTTCTTATTTTAAGCAGGACTATATCCCTAACGATGCACCAGAGCCAGGTGCAAAATATACTCTCAAATGACTGACAAACCTAATCCAGGTATTTAATACTATATGTATAATAATATGAAAACCGTTTTGATTCACACACAGCTGATAAGTATATATAGACAACAGATTAAGTTGTTTAAGTACACTTGTGAACTGAGATAATGGGCCCATTTGATCAGACAGAAGAAGATACGATTATCTTCCTACTTGCTGTGGTAAATTGGTGTATGTTTCATCTAAACATAGTACTCTTCAGTTTTAATTCCAAATATGCTTTAATTTTAAATATACATCATATGTAGATCATACAGTAACTCTTGT
Organism: Saimiri boliviensis; assembly: GCF_048565385.1. NCBI lineage: Eukaryota > Metazoa > Chordata > Mammalia > Primates > Cebidae > Saimiri > Saimiri boliviensis. The sequence continues at coordinate 46,456,972 of NC_133466.1, read as the reverse complement.
TTAACCCTCTGATGTAAACTCCCAACGATTTCCAAATTTTAAACTAGTTATTTTATATTAAATTAAAAAGAGGCCGGGCGCAGTGACTCAAGCCTGTAATCCCAGCACTTTGGGAGGCCGAGGCGGGTGGATCACAAGGTCAAAAGATCGAGACCATCCTGGTCAACATGGTGAAACCCAGTCTCTACTAAAAACACAAAAAATTAGCTGGGCATGGTGGTGCGTGCCTGTAATCCCAGCTACTCAGGAGGCTGAGGCAGGAGAATTGCCTGAGCCCAGGAGGCGGAGATTGCGGTGATCCGAGATCGTGCCACTGCACTCCAGCCTGGGTAACAAGAGTGAAACTCCGTCTCAAAAAATAAATAAATAAATAAATAAATAAAATAAATAAAAAGAAAGGGAGCTGTTAAAAGACACTTTTTTATAAGGGTATGCACAATGGCAAATAAAACAGACATGGTCTCTGCCCTTGAAACTTACAGTCCAGTGGAAAAGACAGGAAAAAAAAAAGAAATTAACAAATTTATTGTAACAAATTATGCTAATTAGAAAGGAAAATCGCTAAGACGATGAAAAAGACCAACAAGGGAGCCTACTTAGCATGGTCAAGGAAGGCCACTGACAATACAGGCTGAAGGCGTGTGTGAACGGTCTTTTTCCTGAGACAGAAAACCTGAAGGAGTTTTCAGACTAAAAGTCCAGTTAAGCTGAAGAGTTTAGGTGGGGAAATGGGAGTGCGCAGAAGATCAAGTGAAAAGGGGACAGGAGGAGCTTTTAAAGTGCAACAGGAAATCACTGCAGAGTTTTAAGCAGAGGAATTACACGATCAACTTAAAAGATTACATTGGCTGCTGTGTGAAAACTTTGGGATGATGAGTGGAATGGGCCAAGAATGAAACTTTGTCAAGATACTTGTAATTACACTGAGACCAGATCAGGAAAATTTGAAGGAGAAAGGTAATTCCGACTGCACTGGGAGGCATGCTTTCAATTTAGAAACCAATGTAAAGGGAATGTACACAAGGTAAACTCTATAAACTTGCTACTAAGCGAAATGGCCTAAACTAGAAACTGAACTATTCGTGCCAATTCCTGCTGCTCAAATAACTTCCAAAATCCTACTGCTGTTTACTTGGGCTAAATTTTCGCCCAGTTCAAATATCTTCGAAGACGCGGGCTAACTACTCAGGTGGAAGAGAAAGAATCAACGGGGAGTGAACGAGCTGACAAGGAGGGGATGCGCCTGAAGATGCAGCCAGCCTTCAGAAAAAGGACTTCTAAGCAGCCTCACTTAGAAGAAAGAAGGAAGGAGGGCTCGGCTGCTGGATTTCGGACTTACTTTCTTCCTCCAAAGCGAGGAGGGCGGGTCGCTGAACCGGCGGCAGGCGCGGGGTCCCTGGAACGCTGCTTCTCTGCAGGAGGCAGAGCGTTTGGGACCCGAAGATGAAGGAGGTTGGGCATCCCGATGGCCGGAGCCCAGACGCTCCCCAGGTGCCGGGAGTTGAACTGACTGAGCCCGACCTCGCCCTGCCAGCCTCAGCACGTGGTCACCGCGGCAACCAGGCACCTTCCCAGGAGGGTTTCCTGGCCTTGGGCCTTCCCACTCCCAGGGTCTGTGCGGAGCCGTGCGAGGCCTTTGCAGCGGGCCCCACCTTAGCTCGCTCCACTCAGCACTGCCCCGGTAATTAAGTGCAAATTATCAGCCTGAGGCGGGGGCGGGGGGGAATGTAGGAGTTTCAACCAAAAAAGGCAGGTTCATTGCCGCTGCTCCGCAGAAAGCCAGCTGGGGAGGAAGACCCTCCCTGTTTTGCTTTACAAACCCTTAGTGGCTAATCTGACACTCACTCCATTAGCTTAAAGTGAACTCTTCAGTGGAATTCTGAAGTTCTGATTTCTAACTTTTGTTTACAGCACGCACGGCGAAGATCTCAGGCTCTCAAGTTATTCAACCTAAATTCTTACACTGGCACTGCCACTTAGTAGTTACTTATGTGGCCTTGGGCAAAACACTCCGCATCTTGGCCACTTCATCTGTCAAATGGGAATGAGAATAGTGCCCACTTTACAGTTATTGTGAGAAGCAAATGAATTTGTGCTTACGATCATGCCTGAAACACGTAAGCAGTTAATAATTCCAATTGTTTTGGAATAAAATGGACGTCCAGAAATAAACCTTCATGTGTGTATGGTCAACTGATCTTTAGTAGGGGTGCAAGACCATTCAATGGGAAAAGAATCATCTTCAACAGAGGGGAGACAACTGGATATCCTAGTGCAAAAGAACGCAGCTACATCCTTACCTCACATCACATACAAAATTAAAATGGCTCAAAGACCTAAACTTAGGAGCTAAAACTCTAAAGCTCTTCAAAGAAACTGTTGGTGAGGCCGGGCGCGGTGGCTCAAGCCTGTAATCCCAACACTTTGGGAGGCCGAGGTGGGTGGATCATGAGGTCAAGAGATCGAGACCATCCTGGTCAACGTGGTGAAACCCCATCTCTACTAAAAATACAAAGCATTAGCTCGGTATGGTGGCGCGTGCCCAGAAGTTCCAGACCAGTCAAGGTAACAGAGCGAGACCACATCTCTATAAAAAAAAGAAAGAAAGAAAGAAATAGATAATAAAAATTAGCTGGGTCTATTGGTACATGCTTATAGTCCCAACTACTCAGGAGACTGAGATAGGAGGATCACTTGAGTCTGGGAGATCAAGGCTGCAGAAAGCCATGGTCACACCACTGCACACAAGCCTAGGTGAGACTGAGACCTTTTCTCAAAATAAATAAATAACATAAAAAAGACAACCCATGTTAAAAAACGGGCAAAGAGGTCAGGCGCGGTGGCTCACGCCTGTAATCCCAGCACTTTGGGAGGCTGAGGCGGGTGGATCACAAAGTCAAGAGATCGCGACCATCCAGGTCAACATGGTGAAACCCCGACTCTACTAAAAATACAAAAAATCAGCTGGGCATGGTGGCGTGTGCCTGTAATCCCAGCTACTCAGGAGGCTGAGGCAGGAGAATTGCCTGAACCCAGGAGGCAGAGGTTGCTGTGAGCCGAGATCGCGCCACTGTACTCCATCCTGGGTAACAAGAGCGAAACTCCGTCTCACAAAAAAAAAAAAAAAAAAAAAAAAAAAAAAAAAAAGGCAAAGAATCTTAAATAGGAATTTATCCAAAGAACATATAGAAATAGCCAAAAAGAAAATGAAAAGATGCTCAATATTGTTAGTCTTCAAGGAAATGAAAATTAAAACCAAAATTAAATCCCACTTGACACCCACTAAAATGGCCATCCAAAAGGATGGACAGCCAGGTGCAGTGGCACACCTGTAATCCCAGCACTTTGAGAGGCAAAGGCAGGTGGATCACTCGAGGTCAGGGGTTTAAGACCAGGCTGACCAATGTAGCGAAACCCAGTCTCTACTAAAAATATGAAAAACTAGCTGGGCATGGTGGCACATGCCTGTAATCCCGGCTACTCAGGAGCCTGAGGCAGGAGAATCACTTGAACCCAGAAGGTAGAGGTTGCAGTGAGCAGAGATCACACCACTGCACTCCAGCCTGGTGACAGAGGGAGACCATCCCAAATAAATACATATATAAATAAAAAGATGGACAATAACAAGTGTAGAGAAGGATGCAGAGAAACTCAAACCCTCATAAACTGTTAGTAGGAATATGAAAATTGCACAGCCCCTGTGAAAAATGGTCTAGCCATTCTTCAATAGTTTATACAGTTACAACATAATCCAGCAACCACCACTAAGTATACATGCAAGCAAAATAAAAACATAATGCACACAAAAAGTATACATACAAATGTTTATAGCAGGATTATTCATAATAGCCAAAATATAAAACAAACCCATAATGGTCATAAACTGATTAGTGGTTGAATAAAAACTGGTAACAGTAAGCTACCCCTTACTGTTAATTGTGATGAAATACCAGCTGAGGCACATGCCTTGGGAGCTAAGTGGCTTCTGCACTTGACCAGTATAAAGACGGGTGTGGGAAGAGTTCTTTTGGATGCACTTGAGCAGGGGCCTCTAATCCCTGGGTCACAGGCCCGTACTTGGCCACACAGCAGGAAGTGAGCACCAGGTGGGAGAGCAAATCTTCATCTGTATTTACAGCTACTCCCCTCATCACTGCCTGATATCCACCTCCCACCAGGTCAGTTGCAGCATTAGATGCTCATAGGAACACAAACCCTATTGTGTAACAGTGCATGCAAGGAATCTACATTAGTCTGTCCTTAGGAGAATCTAATGCCTGATAATCTGTCACTGTCTTCCATCACCCCCAGACTGGACGGTCTAGTTGCAGGAAAACAAGCTCAGGACTCCCGCTGATTCCACTTCATGGTGAGTTATATAATTATTTCATTACATGCTACAATGTAATAATAACAAAGTGCATAATGAATTTAATGTGCATGAAATATCCCAGAACTGATCCCCTGCCCCAAGTCTGTGGAAAAATTGTCTTCTACAAAATTGGTCCCTGGTGCAAAAAATATTGGGGACCACTGCACTTGAGCACTTACAGAGAGAAATACAAAAAACTCAAGTCCTTACGTCTCAGCATAAGTCATGGTCTAAGATCCGGAGAGCTTCCATGATAGCCCAAACACAATTCCTTATTTCTTGTATCGACAGGGCTGATATTATTGAAAATGAAACACAGGCCGGGCGCGGTGGCTCAAGCCTGTCATCCCAGCACTTTGGGAGGCTGAGGCGGGTGGATCACAAGGTCAAGAGATCGAGACCACCCTGGTCAACATGGTGAAACCCCGCCTCTACTAAAGATACAAAAAAATTAGCTGGGCATGGTGGCACGTGCCTGTAATCCCAGCTACTCAGGAGGCTGAGGCAGGAGAATTGCCTGAACCCAGGAGGTGGAGGTTGCGGTGAGCCGAGACCACGCCATTGCACTCCAGCCTGGGTAACAAGAGCGAAACTCCGTCTCAAAAAAAAAAAAAAAAAAAAAAAAAAAAAGAAAGAAAGAAAAGAAAATGAAACACAAACTTAAATGTGTGGGTTGCTGAATTATAACAGTTGGATTCACTGTGCCACCAAGGTTCTCATGAGAACATTAGGGTACTATAGGTAAGAACGGGATTTTTTTTTTTTTTTTTTTTTTTTTTTTTTAAGGCAGTCTCCCTCTGTTGCCCAGGCTGGAGCACAGTGGTGTGATCTTGGCTCACTTGCAGTCTCAACCTCCCAGGCTCAAGCCATCCTCCCACCTCAGCCTCTGGGGTAGCTGGGACCACAAGTACGAGCCACCACACCCAGATAATATTTTGTGTTTTTGGAGAGATGTGGTTTCACCACATTGCTTCGGCTAGTCTCACACTTCTGGGCTCAAACCATCTGCCCACCTTGGACTTCTAAAGTTTTGAGATTACACGCAGAAGCCACCATTCCTGGCCCTATTTTCTTTTACACTGATTTATTGTGAGGACCCCCAACTGTCTTCCTGACTTCTAGGCTTGCTCACTTCAACCTGTTCAATGAAGCCAGAGGAATTTTTCTAAAAGGCAAATTTGGGTCGAAATGGTCCTTGACTAAAACCTGTTGGTGACTGCTTAATGTCTTTAAGATAGAGTCCAAATGAATTTGGCCGTGGGGCCTGGTAAGAGCTGGCCTTGGCTCACTTTCTGAGTTTTATTCTGTGCTACCCTCCCCATATCCCTACCCTCCAGTCACATGAAATGTCAGTTTTCTTGGGGGACTTTACTGGTCTTTCAGGAAACACTCCCCTACCCTCATCATCACTCTTTCATTCTCATCTTTGTTCCTCTTTAGCCTCAGCTGAGATGTCTGACCTCACTCTCTATGATACAACAAGAAGCCTCTTGGGAGTGTTTCCACCCCACTGTGTACTTCTGTCATTGTGCTCATCACAGTATGGTAAGTATTGGCGTATGATTCCTATATTGATCCATTTTGCATTGCTATAAGAAAACACATCAGGCTGGGTAGCTTATAAAGAAAAAAGGTTGGCCAGGCATGGTGGCTTACACCTGTAATCCCAGAATTTTGGAAGGCCAAGGTGGGCAGATCATGAGGTCAAGAGATTGAGACCATTCTGGACAACATGGTCAAACCCTGTTTCTACTAAAAATACAAAAATTACCTGGGCTTGATGGTGCACACCTGTAACCCCAGCTACTTGGGAGGCTGAGGCAGGAGAAATGCTTGAACCCAGCAGTCAGAGGTTGCAGTGAGCCAACGTTGCAAGGCACTCCAGACTCAGCGATAGAGTGAGACTCTGTCTTAATAATAATAATAATAAACTTAGCTGGGTATGGTGGCACATGACTGTAATCTCAACTACTTGGGAGGCTGAGGTGGGAAGATCACTTGAGCCCAAATGATAGAAGCTGCAATGATTCGTAATTCACTGTACTCCAAAGTCTGTGTGACAGAGGTGGACTCTGTCTCAAAACAAGGAGAAAAAATGAAAAAAAAAAATATTTTTTGGGTTAAAAAAATAAAGGGTAACAAGAAGACTCAACAAGCAAAGGTGTCTGTCCCCACTAGAGTGTGGGGACTTGCGCAGGAGTGTCTGGACTTGAAGAACAGGTTGGTGGAGACCAGATCGTTCATCCCACGCAGTTTGCTCTGTAGCATGTACGTCAGATATCCCACATTGGCTGCTAGTGACTGAACTGGGCTTCCCGTTTCTGTGTTTGGTTTGCCCATCACAGTATTGAAAAATCTTTGAAGTGAATACCTTGCAGTTTGCTACAGTCCCCCCCTGGTGTCCCACATTATTTCAGCCTCCTTTCCTCATGCAGATTTTTTGACCCACTGGGACCTGTGTTTGCTATGGGGGAACGCAGGAGGGCAACAGAAAGTACAAAACCTCCAGCCCCCGGTCTTTCCAGGTAATCCCCCATTCAACCCCAAGCTAGGCCTGACCCAGGTTAGCTTCCATGCTGGGGCACCCTCAGGCTGCTATGGCGTCTGAAAGCTGCTGCATCAGACTTCCACAGGAGGCCCCTGTGAAAATGGGGGAGCAGGGGAATCAGAAACGGATGGCCAAAAAATAAGGGGGCTGATGGAAAGCATTGCAACATACGGCAGAAAGCAGGAAAAGAGTAGGAAGCCAAAATACTACAGCCTCCGGTCTCCCCATGCAGTCCCCAATCCAAGTCTTTTTTTTTTTTTTTTTTTTTTTTTTTTTGAGACGGAGTTTCGCTCTTGTTACCCCAGGCTGGAGTGCAATGGCGCGATCTCGGCTCACCGCAACCTCCGCCTCCTCGGTTCAGGCAATTCTCCTGCCTCAGCCTCCTGAGTAGCTGGGATTACAGGCACACGCCACCATGCCCAGCTAATTTTTTTGTATTTTTAGTAGAGACGGGGTTTCACCGTGTTGACCGGGATGGTCTCGATATCTTGACCTCGTGATCCACCCACCTCGGCCTCCCAAAGTGCTGGGATTACAGGCTGAGCCACCGCGCCCGGCCAATCCAAGTCTTAGAATTGACCGTGCTTAGCTTCCAGGAAGGGGCACATTCAGGCTGCTATGGCACTCAAAGGCTGCCAGGATGGCCCACCACAGGGAGGTATCTGGTATGAGCCAGGCATGGGGGAAAGGGATAGCTAGGGAGTCGGGGAGGTTTGGAAGCAGTGTGACAAGCGCGGGAAAGCAGGAAGGGAGCGCGACCCCAAAGCCTCCAGCCCTGGGTCTCTCAAGGCTGTCCCCCATCAAGCTCCAGCCAGGCCCATCCCTACTTTGCTTCTGGGCTGGGGTGCCCTGAGGCTGCTATGGCACCAGGGGCTGCTGGCACGAATCCCACAGGGAGGTCACGTGCAGGCTGGTACAAAAGAGGGGACCAGAGAGTGGGGAGGAGGTTGGGAAGCGCTGTGACAAGCAGAAGAACACAGAAAAAGAGAGGGAAGCCAAAGTTTCCAGCCTTCTTTTCCCCGAGGTGGTCTTTCATCCAAGCCTCAGCCAGGTCCAGACCTGTTTAGCCTTAGGAATGGGTGGCCCTCAGGCTGCTATGCCACTTGGGAGCTGCCACAAGAGATCCCTAAGAAAAGGTCAGGGGCTGCGGAGTGGCAGAGGTGGGCAGGCAAAGCGAAAAGTGAAAGGGAAGGAAAAAGCCTCCCGCCCCCAGGCTCCCCAGACAGCTCTCTATCCAAGCCCCAACCAGACTCGACCTTGCTTAGCTTCCATGCTGGGGCCCCCTCAGGGTGCTATGGCATCCAAGGGCTGCCAGGCGAACCCCTACAGGAACATCCCAGGCTGCCGTGGGAGCACAGGCCAGTGGAAACGGGGCCAGTGAGTCAGGGGGCCATTGTAAAGTGTTGGGGAAAGTGGCGCAAAGCAGAAGAAAGAGGATGCCAAAATCCTCCAGCGCCTGTTTTCCCAGACCATCCCCCATCTAAGCCCCAGCCAGGCCAGACCCTGCTTAGCTTCCAGGCTTGAGGGCCCTCCGGCTGCTAGCGTGACGGAGGACTGCCTGGACAGACATTCGTGGTAAGGTCCTGGGTCGCAGCAGCATGGGTGAAGGCAGGCCAGAAAGGGGAGGGGCACAGTCAGCGGATGGTCAGGAAGCATCATGACCAGCAGGGAAAGGTGGGAAAGAAGCAGGAAGCCAAAAGTTTTCAGTCCCCAGTCTTCCTGCAGTCCTCCATCCGAGCCCCAGCCAGACACAACCCTCCTCAGCGTTTTGGCCTGGGAGTCCTCAGATTGCCATGGGCCCATGGGCTGCTGGAATTGACCCACATGGGAAATTTTCAGGCTGTGGCAGGGCGGCGGGAAATGTAGCCAGAGTCAGGTCTCAGTTAGAAAGCACTGTAAGAAGCAGCAGAGAGCAAGAAGGTAACAGAATTCCATGAGCCTCCAGCTCCCGGTCTCCCCAGGTGATTTGCCATCCATGTCTCCGCCAGGCCAAACACCGCTTGGCTTCCGGACTGGGGCGCCCTCAGGCTGCTATGGTGCCAGGGTGCTGCCGGGACAGATATCCACGGGGAGGTCCCTGTCCATGGTGGTGAAGCATTCAGGCTAGAAATGGGGGACAGAAACTCAGCGGGGGTTGGAAAGCATTGACAAGTGGGGGAAAGCAGGAAGACAAAACCCTCCAGCCCCCCACCTTCCCAAGTGGTCTTTCATTCAAGAACCTGCCAGGCTTGACCCTGCTTAGCTTGGGAGCAGGGGTGCCTTAGGCTTCTATGGTGCCCGGGAGCTGCTGGGCAGACCCCCATAAAAAGGCCCCAAGCTGTGGTTGGGGTGCAGGTGGGCAAGTGTGCGACAGAAAGTCAGTGGGCAGTTAGGAAGCATCGTGTCAAGCAGTGAAAAGTGGGAAGGAAGCAGGAAGCCGGAAGCTTGCAGCCCCCAGTTTCCCCAGGTGGTCTACCATCCCAGCCCCAGTCAGATCTGACCCTGCTTACCTTCCAGCCAGAGGTGCCCTCAGGCTGCTACAACACCCAAGGGCTGCCAGGCAGACCCCAAAAAGAACAGCAGAACCTGGGCTGCTGTTGGGGCGCAAGTTGGCAGAAAAGTGGGCCAGAGAGTCAGGGGGCAGTTGGAAAGCGTTGCAATAAGCGGTGGAAAGCGGAAAGGGAGCGAGAAGACAAAAGCCTCAAGCACCCCGTCTCCCCAGACGGACCTCATACAAGCCCCAGGAAGGCCCAGCTCTGCTTACTTTCAAAACTGAGGCACCCTCAGGCTGCTACGGCCCCAAGGGCTGCTGGGGTGGCTCCACAAGAGTGGTTCCCCCACAGCCATAGGGGCAAAAAAGGATCAGCCAGAGTCAGGGGCTGTTGGGAAGCGTTGCTACAACTGGGGAAAAGCGCGAATGGAGCGGAAAGCCAGGAGCCTTCATCCCCTACTCTCCGCACGTGGTCTGCCATCCAAGCCCCTGCCAGGCCTGATCCTGCTTAATTTCCAGCTAGGATACTATCAGGCTGCTATGGCCACCCTTGGCTGCCAAAATGGAATTCCAAGTGGAGGCCCTGGATCCCGGCAAAGGAGCAGTCAGATAATAAAGGAAAACCGCGCTTTCTCCAAACCAAACACCACATGTGCTCACTCCTAGCTGGGTGTTGAACAATGAGAACACATGGACTCAGGGAGAGGAGCATCACAACTGGGGGCAGTTGTGGGGTGGGGGTAGGGGAGGGACAGTGGGGGATGGGGAGGGTGGGGAGGGATAACATGGGGAGAAATGCTGGATATAGTATACACCTAAAGTAAAATTTAAAAAAAAAAAAAAAAAAAAAGGAGGGGGAAACCAGAGAGTCAGGGGCACCAGGGAAGCGATTCCAAAAGCAAGGAGAAACGGTGAGGAAGGAGAAAGCCAAACACCTCCAGCCGCTGGACTTTCCAGGTGGTCCTCATTTTAAGCTTTATCCAAACCCGACATTGCTTTGCTCATCAGGCTGCTATGATGACTTCGGGCTTCTGGGTTCGACCCCCAGCAGGAGGTCCAAGGTGGCAGGTGTGCAGGACCAAGGGGTTCCAAAGAGTCAGGGGGTGGCTGAAAAGCACTGTAACCAGTGGGGGAAAGCAGGAAGGGAGCCAAAAGCCAAAAGCCACCAGCCAGGGACTCTCCAGGCGGTCCCCCATCCAAGCCCTAGCCGGGCCCCACTCTGCTTAGCTCCCGAACTGGGGCGCCAGAGGTCGGCGGAGACAGACCCCTCCAGGGAGGTCCCTGGCCGCGGCAGGAGCGGGAAAGCGGAGCAGACTCGGATGGTGTTGAAAACTGTTTTGACAGCGGGAACGCGGCGGAAAGCCGAAACCCTCCGGTCCCCAGTCCCTCCGCGCAGCCCCCTTTCAGGCCGCAGCCAGGCCTGACTGGGCTCAGCCTCCTACGGGCGCGGGCCCGAGAGCTGCTCTGGCGACCAAGGGCGCCGAGACAAACCCGGCGGGGGCGAAAGAGAGGACAGAGAGTCGGGGTGACCGGGAAGAGTCGGGGTGACTGGGAAGTGCTGGGCCGGGTGCGGGGCAGCTTGAAGGACACGGAAAGACGAAGCGCCCGGCCCCAGACGCTCCAGGCTCGACCCCACGCAGCGCCCGGCTCTGCCCGCCCGTGTTCTTGCTGCAGCCCGGGGTCTTTTTGTGGGAGTTTCTTCTGGAAGGTTCCGTGGGCCGCAGCAGTCCGCGGGCGCCCGGGCCGGCGGGAAGCCACAGTGATGCAGGCCCGGAGGCTCTTGGCTTCCCGCTGTTTTCCTGTTTTCTCCCACGTGTCCCAACACTTCGTAACCACCGCGCTCTCTGGACCCCGTATCCCGCCTACCTGCACCTCCAACGTGGAGGAGGAGGTCTCCGCGGGTCCGTTTGGCGGACCCGGGTCAGCACAGCAGCCTGAGGGCGCCCAGCACTGACGCCCAGATGGCGAGAGCGTGGCCGGGGCTTAGACGAGGGGCCGCGCGGGGGCTGCAGGCTCAGGGCCTCCTGCCCGCGTCCCGCCTGCCCCGACTCTCTTCAGCCCCTTCCCTGCCCGCCCGCGCCCCCGCCCTGGCAGCCCCCGGTCACCGCCGCAGCCTGAGGCCTTCCCAGCCTGGAAGCTAAGCAGGGTCGCGCCTGGCTGTGCTTGGATGGGGAACTGCCTGGGAAGGCCAGCCCTGGCGGCTCCTGGCTTCCTGCCCTTTTCCCTTTTTCCCCGTGGTCGCACGGTTCTCACCACCCCGACTCTCAGACTGCTGTGGTGCTCGTGGGCTGCCTAGACGGAGCCCCAAAGGGAGGCTCCATGGCGGGCCGAATCCGGGCGGGAAACTGAAGGCCAGAATGTAAGGGGGCGGTTGGGAAGCCCTTCGGCAAGCGGGGAGAGTGGAAACAGAGCCGGAAGCCAAAAGCGTCCCGCGCCCGTTCTCTCCAGGGGGTCCTTGACACAAGGTGCAGCAAGGCCTGACCCTGCTTAGCTTCTGCGCTGGGGAGCCCTCAGGCTGCTATGGAGCCCGGCACCTGTTGAAAATGACCCCACGGGGAGGTCCCGAGCTGCAGCATGGTTGCACGGGGATAAGAATGAAGGGACCAGAGAGTCAGGGGTCTGTTGGGAAACTTTATGACAAGCAGAACTTGGAAAAGAGTGGGAAGCCGACAGCTTCCAGGCCCTTACCTCCTCAGGCTTTTTGCCGTCCAAGCCCCAACCAGTCCTAACCTGCTTAGGTGAGCTGGGGTGCCCTCAGGAAGCGATGGCATTTGGTGGCTTCTGAGATAGACCCCTTCAGTGAAGTCCCAGGCCACAGCGAAAACATAGGCGGGCAGAACTGGCTCACAGCCGCCCCGAAGAGGAAGGTCCCCAGCACCTTGTACACGGCAGCCACATAATTATTGAAGTCAGAGCAGGAATAGAGCTGGTCTGTGGGCACCACGTAGGCTTCTCCCGCCGAGACCTGCGTGTGGGGCAGCCGCAGCGACCAGCGGAGGTCCTGGTCAGCCCATGGGCCCTTAGTGGGCCTCAGTCCTCCCCATGGGCCTCCCCAAGGCTGCTGCAGAGCTGGGGACTCTAAAGGTGCCCTAGCTGGGCTCGGTGGCTCACGCCTGCCAGCCCAGCACTGTGGGAGGCTGAGGCGGGAGGAGGATCACCTGAGGTCGGGCGTTCAAGACCAGCCTGAGCAACATGGTGAAACCTGTCTACTAAAAATACAAAAATTAGCACGCCTGTAGTCCCAGCTACTAGGGAGACTGAGGCAAGAGAATCACTTGAACCCAGGAGGCGGAGGTTACAGTGAACAGAGATACTGCCATTGCACTCCAGCCTGGGCAACAGGAGCAAAACTCCATCTGAAAACACAAAAGGGGGTTCCTATTACCCACAATTACCACTCGGGGCAAGGTTGTGTCCCCCAGACCCCCACAGACCTCCAGGCCACCCCCATCAGGAACCCAGGGTTAGGCTGTACCCCATCCTGCCCCCCTCCCTGTCTCTCTGAACCCCTCCTGCCTTACAAGAATGACGGTGGCTGTGACAGTGACCCCGGCCATGAGCCCAAGGGTGTCTGGACGATAGGGGTACCGGATGGAGTCATCCCCACAGTCAAATCCTCGGTTATATGAGGATTTTTGAAATTTTTTGTAGAGATGGGGTCTTGCTATGTTACCCAGGCTGCTCTCGAACACCTGGGCTCAAGCAATCCTCCCACATCGACCTCCCAAGGTGCTGGGATTACAGGCATGGTCGCTCCAGCTTTTTTTTTTTTCCCAAGGCCACATTAAGTTGTTAGTGGCTGAGTCAAAAGAGTCCTGAGGTCTGCTGACTCCTACTTCAGTGTTTCTTCAGCTAGACTACAGCCACTGTCATTCCTGGAAGTTGTCTGACAGTGGACTGAGATGGATTATTTGGGTGTGTAGCACAAACAGAGGAACATCTCTTAGGAGACCGAACCCTGAAGTTCTGATGGGGCCAGCATGTATTCTGGGGAAAGGTTCCATAGCTCCCATCCATGACCAGTGAATAGGAATTAGGTACCAGGCATGGTGACTCAAGCCTGGAATCCCAGCACTTTGAGAGGCTGAGGTGGGTGGATCGCTAGATCAGTTCAAGACCAGCCTGGCCAATATGGCAAAACCCCGTCTCTACTAAAAATACAAAAATTAGCTGGGCCTGGTGGTGGGTGCTTGTAATTCCAGCTACTCAGGAGGCTGAGAAAACAGAATTGCTTCAACGCAGGAGGTGGAGATTGCAGTGAGCCGAGATTGCGCCACTGCACTCCAGCCTGGGTGACAAAACAACACTCAGTCTAAAAAAAGAAAATGCTGGACATTGGCCAGGTACAGTGTGATGGCACACATCTGTAATCCTAGCAGTTGGGGAGGCTGTGGCAGGCAGATCACTTGAGGTCAGGAGTTCCAGACCAGCCTGACCTACATGGTGAAAGCCCATCTCTACTAAAAATATGAATATTAGCTGGGTGTGGTGGCAGTTGCCTATAATTCCACCTACTCAGAGTGCTGAGGCAGGAGAATTGCATTAACCTGGGAGGCGGAGTTTGCAATGAGCTGAGATCATGCCACTGTACTCCAGCCTGGGCGACAGAGCAAGACTTCATCTCAAAAAAGAAAAAAAGTTGGGTGTGGTGGTGTGTGGTCTCAGCTACTTAGGAGGCTGCAGTGTGCAGACCACTTGAGCCCAGAAATTTGAGGCTTCAGGGAGCTATGGTAGAGTCGCTGCACTCCAGACTGGGTGACAAAATGAGACCCCTATTTCTAAAAATCTAATTTAAAAAATTAACAAAATAAGAGAGACAATATGATAGTATTCATCACCAATAAGAGATCAATCACATCACCCACTGAATCTTGCCAACAAGCTCAAACTCTAATCTAATGGGGTGAGCATAAATCCAGCTGCAAATACGCCACAAATTCAAAAGACAGAGAATGGGTTCACCTGTACCAGGGAAATCCAGACTTTGAGAAATGCTGCAGGCCCAACAGTGTGGAGTCTTCCAATATCCATAGAAAAGAAAAGGGATAGGCAGGCAAGGAGGCTCACGCCTGTAATCCCAGCACATTGGGAGGCTGAGGTGGGCAGATCACAAGGTCAGGAGTTTGAGACCAGCCAGACAACATGGAGAAACCCCATCTCTACCAAAAATACCAAAATTAGCCAGGTGTGGTAGCACATGCCTGTAATTCCAGCTATTCAGGAGGCTGAAGCAAGAGAATCACTTGAACCTGGGAGTCGAAGGTTGCAGTGAACTGAGATTGTGCCATTGCACTCTGGCCTGCGTGACAGAGCAAGACTGTCTACAAAAAAAAAAAAAAAAAAAAAAAAAAAAAAAAAAAAAAAAAAAAAAAAGGAAAAGGAATAGAGGAGAAACTTGAGATTTTGTCTTTTTTAAAATTTTAGTTTTTTGGCCAAGCACGGTTGTTCACACCTGTGATCCCAATCTTTGCACTTTGAGAGACTGAGGTGGGCAGATCACCTGAGGTCAGGAGTTTGAGGACAGCCAGGCCAACATGCTGAAACCCCAGCTCTATTAAAAGTACAAAAATTAGCTGGGCATGATCCCATGTGCCTGTAATCTCAGCCTACTTGGGAGGATGAAACAGAAGAATGACTTGAACCCAGGAGGTGAAGGTTGCAGTGAGGTGAGATCACACCACTGCACTGCAGCCTGGGTAGAGTTTAAAAAAAAGAAAAAAAATTAGGTTTTGTAGAGACAGAAGTCTCCCTGTGTTGTCCAGGTTGGTTTCAAACCTCTGAACTTAAATGATCCTATCACATCAGGATTACAGGTGTGAGGACTCACCCAGCCAACAAACTTGAGAGATTTAAAGAGGCTTAAAAGACATAACAATGCTGGCGAACAGTTATGGGCTAGAGATGCATACTAGGACGGCTCTACTCTAAAGAAACACAAAGAGGCCAAGTGTGGTGGCTCACCCCTGTAATGCCAAACACTTTGGGAGGCCGAGAAGGGAGGATCGCTTGTGCCCAGGAGTTTGGGACCAGCCTGGCAACATAGTAAGACCCTGTCTCTACAGGAAAAAAAAAAAAAAAGTTTTTTTTTAAATTAACCAGGAATAGTGGTGCACGCCTATAGTCCCGGCTACTCAGGAGGCTGAGGGGAGACAATCACTTGAGCCCAAGAGGTCAAGACTGCAGTGAGCCGTGATCACACCACTGCACTCCAGCCTGGGTGACTGAGCAAGAACCTCCCTCAAAAAGAAGACGAGCAGAAAGAAGCAATTACTGTGAATGTCAGGGTTGCGGAACACTTCTGGATAGAAGGGAGGGGCTGGCATTGTGCCCATCTCCAGCCCCTTCTCGAAGTACAGAGTCTAGTGGGGAAGACAGCAGCACAAGCAGAGATTCAGGCCACAGCACCAGGAAGTTCCCTTCCACCTTCCCACCTCCTTGCCCTTTCCTTTGGGGAACGGGACCATGATTTTCTTTCTTCTTTGCCTTTCTAACTAGATAGAGCTTCTGATGGGAGAATTCAGATACAGGATGTATAGCATCAACATCCACAGCCAGCTGGAATTGACAGCTTTTTTGATACCCCAGTCAGGCACATCCTGGATTCCTCTGCTAAGTACATCTGGATGTTGCAGCTGTCCAGGATTCTCAGCCACATGCTCAGTGCCCAGTCCCAGATCTTGGACATCCCCTGACATTGCCCCCAAATGGAGAGACACTCACTCACAATTCTGCATAGAAATTGTCTCTATGTGTCTTTTTTTTCTCCTTTTTTTTTTTTTTTTTTTTTTTGAGAAAGAGCTACTCTGTTAATCAGACTGTAGTCCAATGGTGTGATCTCAGCTCACTGCAACCTCCACCTCCCAGGCTCAAGCAGTTCTCCTGCCTCAACCTCCCAAGTAGCTGAAGTTACAGGCACCTGCAACCATGCCTGGTTAATTTTGTGTGTTTTTTGTTTGTTTGTTTGTTTGTTTGAGACGGACTTTCGCTCTTGTTACCCAGGCAATGGCGCGATCTCGGCTCACAGCAACCTCCACCTCCTGGGCTCAGGCAATTCTCCTGCCTCAGCCTCCTGAGTAGCTGGGATTGCAGGCACGCGCAACCACGCCCAGCTAATTTTTTGTATTTTTAGTAGAGACGGGGTTTCACTATGTTGACCAGGATGGTATCGATCTCGACCTCGTGATCCACCCGCGTTGGCCTCCCAAAGTGCCGGGATTACAGGCTTGAGCCACCACGCCCGGCCTCAATTTTGTGTTTTTTGTGGAAATGGTTTCACCATATTAGTCAGGCTGGTCTTGAACTCCTAGTCTCAAGTAATCTGCTCTCCTAGGTCTCCTAAAATGCTGGAATTACAGGCATGAGACACCATGCCCGGCCATTTATCTGTCACCCACCTAGGCCAGCCTCTGCATGTTTGGGCTTGATGAGACTGTGGCTGCCCAGCTGGCTGCCTGTCATCTTTAGTCTCTGTGTCTCCTCGATTCTTCTCAACTCCTCATAATTTTCTTTTTTCTTTCTTTTGTTTTTTTCTTGAGATGGACTTTTGCTCTGTCACCCAGGCTGGAGTGCAATGGCATGATCTCGGCTCATTGCAACCTCTGCCTCCCATGGTCGAGCAATTTTCCTGCCTCAGCCTCCCAAGTAGCTGGGACTACAGACACGTGCCACCATGCTGGGCTAAGTTTTGTATTTTTAGTAACATAGGGTTTCATCATGTTGGTCAGGCTGGTCTCAAACTCCTGACCTCAGGCAATCCACCCACCTTGACCTCCCAAAGTGCTGGGATTACAGGCATAAGCCATAGTGCCCGGCCTCAGTTTTTAAACTCAGCCCGAGTGGGTTTCTCTCACTAGAAGCTAAGAGCTCTGACCCCTACAGCCTTCTGCCACCCAGCAGGAGGTGTTTAGATGTTTCTGGATCTAAAATCCAAGTGTCTAAGCCTACCAGTAGTTCCAAGTGCAGATGGTCACACAACTTTTTGACTTTACAATGGCACAAAAATGATCACATTCAGTAGAAACTCTGCTTCCAGTACCGATACAATCTGTCTGTTTTTCACTGTTGGCATAGTATTCAGTAAATTGCATGAGGGCCAGGCACAGTGGCTCATGCCCTTGATCCCAGTACTTCCGGAGGCTGAGGTGGGAGGATCGCTGGAACCCAGGAGTTTGAGACCAGCCTGGGAACATAGTGGCACCCTGTCTCTATAGAAAAGATAAAAATTAGCCACATGAAATTGTGTGCACCTGTAGTCCCATCTACTTGGGAGGCCGAGGCAGGAGGGATCACTTGAGCCCAGGAGATTGAGGCTGCAGTGAACTATAGTTATGCCACTGCACTCCAGCCTGGGTAACAGAGCAGGACCTCATCTCTTAAAAAATAAAAAATTTTGGCTTATGCCTGTAATCCCAGCACTTTGGGAGGCTGAGGTGGCTGGATCGCGACGAGGTCAGGAGTTGAAGAACAGCATGACCAACACGGTGAAACCCCATCTCTACAAAAAATACAAAAGTTAGCTGGGTGTAGTGGCATGCACCTGTAATATCCCAACTCTGGAGGATAAGGCAGGAGAATTGCTTAGAACCTGGGAGGTGGAAGTAGCAGTGAGCCGAGATTGCACCATTGTACTCTAGCCTGGGAGACAGAGAAAGACTCGGTCTCATAATAAATAATTAAATAAATAAAAATTTAAAAGTAGGTAAACTATTGCTTCATGAGGACAGCATTTCTGTTTGGGATGATGAGAAAGTATAGAAACAGATGGTAGTGATTGTTGCACCATATTGTGAAGCTACCAAATGCCATTGAATTGTACACTTAAAGGTGGTACATTTATCCAAGTTTATTATCTAATTCTACAAACATTCATGAAGGCTGGACCTCTGAAATGTCAAAGTCATGATCCAAGGTGGGGAAGGGTGAGTGGGTTTTGTTCTCCTTTTAGTACTGCTCGGTTTGTTCTCAACCTAACGTCAGCTGGGCTAACATCCAATGCTTGGTAGGGTAGGCGTATTACGTGCATTTGCGGGACGAGTATGGTGGCTCACACATGTAATCCCTACACTTTGGGAGGCTGAGGTGGGCAGATTGCCTAAGCTCAGGAGCTCAAGACCAGCCTGGGCAACATGGTGAAACCCTGTCTCTACTAAAAATACAAAAATTAGCTAGGTGTGGTAGGGTGCCTGTAGTCCCAGCTACCCGGTAGGCTGAGGGAGGAGAATCGCTTGAACCTGGGAGGCAGAGGTTGCAGGCAGTGAGCCAATTTGGAATCACTGCACTGCAGCCTGGTCAACAGAGCCAGACTCCACCTCCAAAAATAAAAATAAAAATAAATAGGACAAGTACGGTGGCTCATGCCTGTAATCCCAGCACTTTAGGAGACTGATATAGGCAGACTACCTGAGGTCAAAAGGTCGCGACCAGCCTGGACAACATGGTGAAACCCAATCTCTACTAAAAATACAAAATTTACCCAGTGCTCATGCCTGTAATGCCAGCCACTCTGGAGGCTGAGGCAGGAGAATCACTGGAACGTGATAGGCAGAGGTTGCAGTGAGCCAAGACTGCACCACTGCACTCCAGCCTGGATGACAGTGTGAGACTCTGTCTCAAAAAATAAATGAATGCATTTTCAACTTAGGATATTTTCACTTTTTTTTTTTTTTTTTTTTCAGAGACAGGATCTCTCTGTGTTGCCCAGGCTGGTCTTGAACTCCTGGGATCAAGCAATCTTTTGACATTGACCTCCCAAAGTGCTGGGATTACAGACATGAGCTACTGCATTTGGCTGCTATTACCAATTTATAATAGATTTATGGGGACATGACCCCGTCATGAGTCAAGGAGCATCTCTAATCATGCTGAAAATGGGGGTGGCTTGTGTGAGGATATGGGGGAGTGTCAAAACACAATGGAACCAGGGCCTGCAGGGGGACACCATAGACTGCCTCTGCCTCAAACTCAGGGCTCCCTCCTCTTTGTCTCCTGCTGCAGGGCAGACATCAGGCTTGCAGCTCTGCAAATCCACGTTGTCTGCACTGCAGGACTTCAAATCCACAGCTGGGGGTTGTGGATGATGTTGGAGCAGGAGCAGGGTAGGAGGGACACATCAGGGGTTACACCTGTAGCCACAATGGCAGAGCAAGTTCGTTTTCTTTTTTCTTTCTTTCTTTTCTTTTTTTTTTTTTTTTTTTTTTTTTTTTTGAGATGAAGTTTCACTCTTGTTGCCCAGGCTGGAGTGCAATGGCATGACCTCGGCTCACTGCAATCTCAGCATCCCATATTCAAGTGATTCTCCTGCATCACCCTCCTGAGTAACCGGGATTACAGGCATGCATTAGCAAGCCTCGCTAATTTTGTATTTTTAGTAGAGATGGTTTCACCATGTTGTCCAGCTGTTCTCAAACTCCTGACCTCAAATGGTCCACCTGCCTCCACCTCCCAAACTGCTGGAATTACAGGTATGAGCCACCGCACCTGGCCCTAGTTTCTCTGCCCTGCCTGCTGGCTCTGTACAGCCTCAGCTTCTCTTCCCCCAACCCCTAGGTGATAGTGAGCAACCCCCACTCCCTGAGGATCTAGGCCACCTCCCATGAGAGCCGTTACAAGTTACATGGGAACAGCAAGTACAATCGGGTGACCTATGTCCCCACCAAACCTCGCCGCATGTCTCCCGAGGGATTTCTCTTCCTTCTTCCCTTACCAGCATAAAGAGCTGAGGAATTTCCAGACAACACAGCCCCTAGCCCTGCCCTGTGGTGGGAAGATCATCAGGCAGCCAACACCTACACACCTTACTTCATTGAAGAGTCACACAGGTCAGGCATGTGGGAGCCTGTAACCCCAGCACTTTGGGAGGCTGAGGCAGGTGGATCACAAGGTCAAGAGTTTGGGATCCACCTGACCAACATGGAGAAACCCCGTCTCTACTAAAAATAAAAAAAAATCAGCAGGCCGTGGTGGCATGTGCCTATAATCCCAGCTACTCAATAGGCTGAGGTAGGAGAATCACTTGAACCCGGGAGGCAGAGGTTGCAGTGAGCTGAGATTGTACCACTGCACTCCAGCCTGGGTGATAGAGTAAGATCCCATCTCAATCAATCAATCAATCAATCAAATAAGTAAGTAAGTATCACATGGGAGATTCCTGCATGGCATGACAGGGAGGAGCCTAACCCAGCCTAAGGCAGGGATGGAGATCTGAGTTAGCAAACTGAAGCATAAGGATTTAGTGGGGGCAATTTCCACGGGGCAGGGGCCTAACCAGCTGCAAGTCAGCAACAGCAAACTTCTTTGACCAGGCTCATCACATCTAGATAAGTGAGAAAAACAATCACTCCTCACTGTGTGTCCCAAGAACTCTGGGAGCAAGTGAGTGGGAGCCATCATACTGGGGCCATTGTTTCTGTGAGCTTCCAGAAGCCTTTCACAGGCAGTGGGATTAGAATGGAGCAGGGCTTGGCTGAGCGCAGTGGCTCACACTTGGAATCCCAGCACTTTGGGAGGCCAAGGTGCGTGGATGGCCTAGGGTCAGGAGTTGGAGACCAGCCTGTCCAACATGTTGAAACCCCAGCTCTACTAAAAATACAAAAATAAGCCAGATGTGGCAGCACTCACCTGTGGTCCCAGCTACTCAGGCGGATGAAACAGAAGAATCTCTTGAACCTGGGAGGTGGAGATTGCAGTGAGCCAAGATTGCATCACTGCACTCCAGGCCTGAGTGACAGAGCAAGACTCCATCTCAAAAAAAAAAAAGTAGGGGCAAGGGACAGAGTGGGGCTAAGTGGCTTCCAGGTTTACCTCTCCTCCAACACCCCATCTCTCCCACAGTCCTGAGTTGGGGGATGCCCATGGTGTTCCCCAGGTGCACTTGGGATTTTCTCTCCTGACCCCACAGGATATTTACCTAAAACAGAAGCAGCACTGAGGCAGGACCGACCCAACTTTACTTCCAGCTATGCTGACTCCTGGACAGAGGTGGGGACTGGGCTGCCTATGGGAAGTTGTTTAGCAGGAGCAGAGAGAAACAGGGCTGAGATCACAACCCCAGCTGAAGAACAGTAAAACAGGATGATTAAAACACTTTACAAGAGCCAGGTGAGGGGGCTCGCACCTGTAATCCCAGCACTCTGGGAGACTGAGGTGGGTGGATCACCTGAGGCCAGGAGTTTGCAACCAGCCTGGCCAACATGGTAAAACCCTGTCTCTACTAAAAATACAAAAATGAGCCATGTGTGGTGGCCAGTGCCTGTAATCTCAGCTACTCAGGAGGCTGAGGCATGAGAATGGCTTGAACCTGGGAGGAGGAGGTTGCAGTGAGGCCTGATCATGCCACTGCACTCTAGCCTGGGCAACACAGTGAGATTCCATATCGACAACAATGACAAAACACTTTACAAATGGTGGTCCCTCAAAACACTTACACACAGAATTACCATTTGCTCTAACAAAGCCACTGCCATCCATTCCAAAAGAATAGAAAGCAGGAACTCAGAGAGGTATTTGCACACCTGTGCTCACAGCAGTGCTATTCACAACAGCCAAAAGGCAAAATCAACTGACGGGTCCACCATTAGATGAAAAGATAAACACAGTGTGATCCATCCGAACAGCAGAATATGACTCAGACTTAAGAAGGGAGGGAGGCCGGGCAAGGTGGCTCACGCCTGTAATCCCAGAACTCTGGGAAGTCACGGTGGGTAGAGACTCTGTCCTGAAAAAATAAATACATACAAATAAAGAGAAATAACAAAGGAAGTGAGAATATATCGTGAGTGACTCTAATAAGTAAGGACTGAAAGCGTTCTCAGCTGCTGATAGCATTACTACCAACCAGTTCAGTTATGTTCCTTTTCCCAGCTGGGAAGACCTGCACTTGTCCCCCAGGGCTCACCTTTCTGTACACCAGACAAGCGATGGCCGACTGCAGCCTCATCTGCAGCACCTTGAGCCAGTACGTGTTCTGCTGCTTAAACAGAGTTTGCAGGCAGGCCGAGAGGAACATCAGCACTGCGAGGAGGTAGCACTTCCAGGCCGGAGGCTTGGGATCACCAATAAACTCCAGGAAAAGGCTTGCAGGGGAAGGAGGGAGAAGGTACAGCTGGTGAGAGGAGGTGCCCATGTGTGTTGTTTTTGCTAAAACCAGGCCAGGTGTGGGGGATGAGTCAACTTTTTCACAATCATGATCTCGGTTATGTCCCCCACTGTCCATGCTTCTTCTCAATCTTACTGCAGCTCCTCAAGGTCAAGAGATGGTGTTTTTCTTCCACCTTGTTATGGGCTAAATTGTGTCCTCGCAAAATTTGTATGTCGAAGCCCCAACCCCCGGTATGTCTGAATGTGACTGTATTTGGAAATAGGGCCTTTAAAGAGGCAATAAAGTTAAAGCGAGGTCATTAGGCTGGGCCCTCATCCAGTCTGACTGGGGTCCTTACAAGAGGAGAAAATGTAGACACACAGGGAGACACCAGGGCACACACAGAGGAAAGACCATATGAGGACACAGGGAAGAGGTGGCCAACTGCACGCCAAACGCAGAGGCCTCAGATGGAACCAACTTGTGGATACCTGATCTGGAATTTCCAGCCTCCAGAATCATGAGAAAAATACATTTCTGTTGTTGAAGCTACTCAGTCTGTGATGCTGTTACAGCAGCTGAGCAGACACCACATGAATCTGGGCTGGCCACAAAACCACCTTTGACCAACAGGGTAGAGTGGCTTTTGGCCTATTGCTTAGAAGCCTCCGAAGCAGCCACATGAACAAGTCTGAGCTAGCTTTTTGGAGGATGGGAACCCACATGGAACAGAAAGCCATCCCAGATTCAGACACCCAACTGCAGGCACATGAGAAAACCCAGCCAAGAAAAGAAGCACCACCCAGCTGAGCCCAGTCCACCTTACTGACCCACATTACCATGAACTAAATAAATGAAGCCACTTATCATTTTAAGCCACTCTTGGGGCATTTTACAACAAAAGCTAATTGACACGGTCATGTAAGAGCTAGCTTATTTGCCCTTCTGGGGCACAGTCACTTTCTCATTAATCATTTCCCTTTTTCAGTATCCTTCTCACCCACCCTCCAGTGACCTGAGCACCAGATCTATAGGCAGAGGCATGAGAGCTGAAGCCCTCTGACTCTGGAGGGATGCCATTAAGAGACCACCAGACTTAGCAGAGCTCCTGAAGTCTGGACTCACCTAAGCAGCTTGGGGACAGTGAACCTGAAGACATCACTGATGAAGAGGCTGTGGGTCCCAGCAGGAAGGTAGAATGGAACACCTGCCAGATGGCCCTCAGCAGTGGGCCCCACTGCCTCCCTTCTTCCATAGGAATGGCTCAGTCTCTGGAGCCTCCATGCCACTGACTCCTTTCCTTTTAAACACTATTGCCTTGGTGTGCTTTAGAGGAAGGGAGAGGCTGGCTCTGGGTCCCATTTTATACTCAGCCACCAGCCGCAGGACCAGGCATTAAAAGCTTGTTTTCCTAACAATGGGCATGCGTGGGTGTGGATCCAGCCTGGCTCCCTCCCTGTGCCTTCTTATCACCCTGAGCACCCATTTAAGATGCAGGCACAGGATTTGTGGGAGAAGGGCAGGAGGGCAGCCCTGAGGACTCTTAGATGGCCATGGGAAAACACACATGTTGAGCACCTACTACGTGCCAGACACTTCCCAGTCATCCTAAGACCCCTAGCAAGCCAAATGTTGTTCCCTTTTCACAGATGAGAAAACTGAAGCTCAGAGAAGTGAACTTGTCCAAGGGCACACAGCTGAGAAGTAAAAGCTGGGATTCAATTCCATCTCTCTGCCTCCAGAGCCCATGTACTTTTCTTTTCTTTTTTTTTTTTTTGAGATGAAATCTCACTCTGTCACCCAGGCTTCAGTGCAGGGGTGTGATCTCAGCTCACTGCAACCTCTGCTTCCTGGATTCAAGTGATTCTCTCACCTCAGCCTCCCAAGGAGCTGGGATTGTAGGCAAATGCCACCACACCCAGCTAATTTTTGTATGATTAGGAGATGGGGTTTCACTACGTTGGTCAGGCTGGTTTTGAACTCCTACCTCAGGTGATCCACCAGCCTCAGCCTCCCAAAGTGCTGAAATTACAGGCCTGAGCCACTGCACCCAGGCTCCCATGTGCTTTTCAATCTATCATGTTGTCATCCTGGAGGAAGAACAGCACCCCCTCTTCCACATGCACAACCAGCCAGCCCTTAGGTGGTTTTGAACTGGTGGAGAATCACAGCTGATGTGCATGGGGCCTGGTGCTCTGGCTCTGGGTGAAAGCACAGACAGATGCTCAGGCTGCCTCAAACTCTTAAGATCCCCAGCCTTTGGCCATAACCAGGGGCCACAGAGAAGAGCTAAAGTGAGGAATGAAGAGGAGGTGGTGGGGAGGCCCAAGGGCCCCTCCAGAGCACATCAGAAACCCTGGGCCATAATGGAGAGCTTGGGGTGATGCAGTTGCTGACAGCCGGTCACTGTGTGGTCTTGGGGAGGTAGACTGCTCCCCTCTCTGTGTGTGAGAGGATGAGTGTGGTCCCCCGCTCTGAGTCCCTTGTGTACCTCTGACAACCTGTAAGGTTATCAGTAATTTCTTGTTTGCTTGCTCTTTTGAGACCAAGTTTCACTCTTGTTGCTCAGGCTGGAGTGAAGTGGCATGATCTAAGCTAACTGCAATCTCCACCTCTTGGGTTCCAGCAATTCCCCTGCCTCAGCCTCTCAAGTAGCTGGGACACACCCCCATGCCTGATTAATTTTTGTATTTTTAGTAGTGATGGGGTTTCACCACGTTGGCCAGGCTAATCTTAAACTCCTGACCTCAGGTGGTCCACCTGCCTTGGCCTCCCAAAGTGCTGGGATTAAGGGTGTGAGCCAACATGCCTGGCCACTTATCAGTAATTTCAATCCCCATTACAAATCTCTGACCCGGGGCCACGTGCAGACATCGCCTATTTACATGAAGGAGCTCACTGACTTCCCTGGACCCCCTTGCCAGGTGGGTATTATTAGACTCTCCATTTTACAGAAGGGGAAGGAAGCAGGCTCTGAGAGGTGGCGATAGCAGCCCGAGGTCACACAGCAAGGGCAGAGCAGGGATTGCAGCCTCGATCCTGACTTATGGTTCCTAGAGTGTGTCTTGTGCACTAAGGACCCCCAACCCCACCATCATAATAATAATAAAAGAAGCATAACAAAAATCCCCTTGTGAGCTCAGGTGGCAAGACCCTTGCTGGCCATGGTCTTTGTCCCTCATTGCTGACCTGATCTGGTGTTTGGTTTGGCATCTATGGAGGGTTGTGGCTCAGCTCTGTTACTGAATGGGCATGGCCTGCTGCTCACAGGTATTTTGGCATTTGGGTCTCAAAGCCAAGAAGATGCCCCTTCCATGCAGAGAGCATCCCTGACCACCCTTTCTGTCTGACCCCACCATTTTGTTCTTTACATTCACAGCCTTTCCCATGACACCAACCCTCTCTTTGTCTTGTAAGAACCCCAGGTGGGTAGACTTTGCCTGACTTTTTTACCAATATGTCCCTAGTATCGAGTCCAGCTCCGACACACAGTAGGAGCTCAGTAAACACTTGTCAAATGAATGGGAAAAGCAGACTGAGTGATATGTGTAAAAGGGCCTAACGAGAGTGCCCAGCACATACTGTTATAAACATTTATAGAAGGAAGGATAGAGCCTGGCTGGGTGGACAGAACTTGGCTTTGGAGCCAGGAGACTATGGTTCCAATGCCTGCTCTGCCTCCTCTCCTCTGAGCTTTAATGTTTCCATCTGTAAAATGGGATCAGGGAAGAGTTGATTGGGAAGTTTTCTTTCTAGCTGGAGATTTTACTCAGTACGGTTCTAGCTGTTTGCCTGTAGAGTCATTGTGTTTAGCCTGCAGGCTCCATAGAAGCATTTCCTCTTTTGGAGGTTTCACCTCCCATCAAGGAAGAGGTCCAGATTGCTGTCTGATGTCTGGTCTCTGGACTGAAGGCCATTTAGTGCAGGACTCACAAATGACCTTGATGAAAGGCAGGGGGTATGCACGAGTGGCATGGGCAAGGTGTGAGTTGGGGGATACAAAAGGGAGTGGTGAAGGCTGGGTGTGTGGCTCACACCTGCAATCTCAGCACTTTGGGAGGCCAAGGTGGGAAGATAACCTTAGGTCAGGAGTTCAAGACCAGCCTGATAACCTAAGCAACATGGAGAAACCCAGCCTCTAATAAAAAATACAAAAATTAGCTGGATCTGGTGGCTGATGCTTGTGGTCCCAGCTACTTGGGAGGCTAAGGAAGGAGAATTATTTGAACCTGGGATGTGGAGCTTGCAATGTGGCAAGATGGTGCTCCAGCTGGGGTGACAGAAGCAGAGAGAAGGAGGGAGGGAGGGAGGGAAGGAGGGAAAGAAGGAGAGGGGGGAGGGAGGGAGGAAGAAAGAAAAAAGAAAGAGAAAGAGAGAAAGACAGGAAAGAAGATAAGAGAAAGAAACAGAGGAAGAGAAAGAGAAAAGCAAAGGGAGAGAGAGAAAAGAGAGGAAGGAAGGAAAGAAGAAAGGGAGGGAGGGAGGGAGGGAAGAAAGATAACAGAGAAAAGAAAAAGATACATGCGTGCGTATGCTCATTGCAGCATGATTCCCAATAGCAAAGACATGAAACCAACTTAAATGCCCATTGATGGTAGACTGATAAAGAAAATGTGGTACATACACACCATGGAATATAATGGAGCCATAAAACAGAATGAGGTCATGTCCTTTGCAGCAACAGTGATGAAGGTAAAAGCCATTATCTCACATGAACTAACAGAGGAACAGAAAACCACATACTACATGTTCTCACAAGTAGAAGCTCAACATTAAGTACACATGGACACAATAGACACTGGGACTTATTTGAGGATGAAGAAAAGAGGAGGGTCAGGACTAAAAAACTACCTATGAGGTACAGTGCCTACCACATAGGTGACTAGATAATCTGTACTACAATCCCCAGTGACACTTATATAATAAACCTGCACAGGTACCTCTGAACCTAAAATAAAAGTTAAAAAAAAAAAAAAACTGATAAACTAAATCAAAGGAAGCATAAGGAAAGGAAAATGTGAGATAAAAACAAAAAAATAGTGGATATAATAAATACTTTGGTACCTTAAAAAAAGGAAATAGACAAATTAGTAAGAAGGGAAATAAGCATAAAAGCAAAAAAAGAAAAGAAAAAAATTATGTTATCTCTAATTATGAGGGACTATTTTGCACAACTCTGTGCAAATACATTTGAAATCTGCATTTATTACTATCCAATTCAACTTCTAAATTATAAAAATATCCTACATCTGCACTGTTCAATATGTAGCCACTAGCTACATGTGTTGAGTGAATACTTGTACACTTAAATGTGGCTCATGTGACTGAGAAACTAAATTTTTTCTAATTATTAATTTATTTAATTTCTAATTATAATTTTATTATAATTAGTTTAAATTTGAACAGTCTCATGCAGCTAGTGGCTATTGTATCAGAAAGCATAGAAGAAAATGAAATTGAAATTTTCTTAAGACAGTGTTATTTACCTAAGTTAAATCCAAACAGTATTTATTTAAAAAACAAAAAACTTAAAGACCAACTCTATAAAAGAAATAAAGTTATTAAAGAATCTCATTCTCTCCCTCTGACACACACACACACACACACAGAGAGACACACACACACAGAGACACAGACACAGACACACACAAAGAGAGACACAGACACACACACACACACACACACACACACGCGCACACAGGTGTTACAAGGAAAAGGAAAGCTCTTCTTTATAACACAGAACAGGACTTTGACAAACTACTACTCATGGCCCGAATCCTGCTGCAGACCATTTTCCTGCAGTCCATGAGCTAATAATTTTTACACAGCTAAAGAAGAAATAGAATATGTAACAGAGACCATATGTGGCCCACAAAGCCTAAAAGACTTAGAATGTTGCTCTTTACTGGAAAAATCTACTGGCTCCTGATCTAGAAAAATGTCTGAATTTTAAAAATACCATTTTGCAAATACCATCAAGGTAATATGAGATTCTGGCATGAAATTACTCCTAGCACTATACACTAACATATTGTTAGGAAAAGGACATTCATATATCTCTATTATCCATCAAATGTTTATTAAGTATGCAATTTAAATCGAAGAGATGAAACTTAGCTTCACAAATATTGAGATAAAGTGACATTATAAACTTCCCAATACAATGCAATGGGAAACATAATATTTGCCTAAACATTTTGTCTAATCCAGAAGAACAGTTAGATGAATGCAGTTTGAGAAATATTCTATGAGACAATTGGTCTGGACTCTTCAAAAATGTCAAGGCTGTAAAAGATGAGGGAAAAGGGTGGAGGGAAAGCAATATTCTAGACTGATGAAAATAATAAACATGACCAAAAAATCCAATATAAGATCCCTGACTAATATAAAGAATATTTGAGAGCAAGTGGAGACATTTAAATTTAGACTGTATACTACATAATATTAATTATCAGTAGCAAATGTCTTGTGATTGTTATTTTAGTAATATAAAAGAATGTGCTAATTTTGGGAAGAATCCCTTAAGTATTTTTGTATAATCTTGATGTCTACAATTTGCTTTCAAGCAGTTCAGAGTTCCCCAAAATGTGTGTGTGCATCTATATGTACGTGTATGTAAGAGAGAGAAAATGAGTGTGTATGTGAAGAAGAAAAGAGACAAAGAGACACACAAAGCCAATCCCAGAAAATGTTAATCTGTGAATCTAAATAAAGGGCGCATGTGTCTTTACAGTACTTCTTTTTCAACTTTTCTGTTTGATGTTAAAAGTCGGAAGAATTTTTTTTTAAGGCACCTGTTTATTCAGGGTGAGCATGATTCTCAAATTTCTTTGCTAGATGTTGGTTTCCTGTAGTTGTTAATACTTTTGTGCCACCTGATTGCCTTATGACAAAATAAACTTAGCTATGAAAGAAAAACTGTCTGTGAAGCCATAAAGCCAAACAATTGCTTCACTGAATAGGAAAAGAAAGTATGAAGTTTATTGCAAGTAATATTGTTATAAACTGTTATTCTCCTCATACAGTATAACCAATTATTACCTTGTAATGTTAGTCAGCATCTACTAATAAGGAGAGAGCAATGGGCAGTATTTATACACAATGACACTGAGACCAATTCCTTGTAGCCTGAAAAACAATATGGCAAACATTAAGAGAAGGTACAGGAGGTGTGTTTTCATGATTTACAGGACAAGAAATCACACTATCTTCTTCTACTAGATGATTAACTATTCTGGGAAACATATACTCAGGTTTATAGTTATAATAGACAAGAATACAAGGTGCATAAGCAACCCTGTCATCTTTCATTATTACAATCTTGCCAATCTGGAATGAAGCAAAAAATGACACATGTAGATAGGGGCATTGGCCTAAGAGGAGGAAGACCAGAGTGATGGCTTCAGCTCTGCTTCCAAAGCAGAACTCTAAACTTTAGAGGTGCTATATATGGCATCTCTAATGGCTCTTCCACATCAAAGTCTCCTCCTTGGGAGACCAATGGACCAGACCAGGAATCCTTTTGTCTTCTTCACTCCCACTGGGACTTGCTCTTTTACCCTTTCTCCTATCTCTTTGTCCTCTTGATGTTAAGTGCTACCTTGTTTGTTGTGGAATATTTAACCTATAATATTTATATATTGGTTAAATATACTATTATGTGTGGTATGCAATATAGACTGACTTGTCGAATGGATTGAGTCTGTGTTCCCCATGGCTCTAACTATGGACTGAATGGGAAGTGCTAAGGAGAACTGTCTCCTTGGGAACTCCTTGTAGCTCGTGGCTTTTGTGATTAGAAATTCTCTGGAGAACTAAGAGAATTAGGATGAGTTCTTCTTCAATAGAAGTCTGACGTGTGGAAAGACACACACATGAATGAACCAGGATACCTCTAACCTTGCACTGCTGATGACATGGGGCTTTGAGAAAAAATTGCCTAAACTACTGAGGACATAGATGCCACCAAGTGAGGTATGGGTTAAATCAAGCAGAGTAAGACCATAGGTGAGTAGAATGCTTTGGAAATTGATTATTAGATTAACTCAGAGTTAATTTAGAACATTTGTCAATCTGTTCAGTTGTGTGGTGTGTGATTTTTTAAGTACATAGGCAAATTTTCTTTCCTAAATAGGCACAGTCTCCAGAACGTTACTGAATCTTCCTTTGATCATTTTACATTTTATAATATTTCTGAGTCATTATTTTAAACATTATTACCTCTGAATAGGGATTGTAAATATGGGATGTGAACACTGGATTGAATCTGTACAGGATTCATGCATCCCTGGAAGGTGATTTTTGGAGGGACATAAATCTCGAGTGTGAACTAGTTTCTACTCTTTTTCTCCTTCTCATGAAATATGAGTGTAGCAACAACAACAAAAATTAAGTTGAAGATTCTGATTAGTTTGGGTTCATAAATTTATCAAATTCTTACCATATTTTGCTTTAAATCAAAGTGAATGAAATTAAATCTATATCCCCTATTCTAATTCTCTTTAGTGAGACTGCATTCTTTCCACAGCTATTAGAGAAAGATTTTTTTTTTGCCCACACGTTTTCAAAGAAGTTTCTGGAGCTTACAACACACCGGCCATCATTTAAACTATAAGAATTCAGAAGCAGAAATTCTACCCACAATTGAACTTCACTGAGTTGGCTGACATGGTGTTTTAAATTCTAGTTCTGCTATAGAGCAAACCCAGATTGAGAAGCTGAGGACAAGTCATACGTATTGTTTGTACTGGGAGACTGCATCATTAGCAGAGTCTTTGATACACAACGGCAAGTTCTGTTTAAGATGTTTATGCTCCCGGGAGTTTTTCCTAGCATTCTTCCATTAGACGATATGTACACAGAGCAGTGTTCACAAACTCTGAGTGGCATTGACATTAATTTCTAATAATGTTTAGAAACATTTGTAAAATTTCTAAACATTATTATAAATTAACAATAGGGCCCCATCCTCCAGTATACAATGTGCATGCTAAATCAATGACCATTATTTGATGCACGATCCCACAAAGAAAAAATATATGGGTCTCAGAATTAAGGCATGGAAGCCACAATGGCTCTGTTACTATCACCCCCAGTAACCCACTTCTGGAATGCGTGCTTCCCATTTCCACAATTCTGGGCACCACAGGTGTAGAGAACTCTTCCACCAGCAGATAGAAAATACAGCTGCCCCTTTAACATTTTGGGCACTTTGTGTTTAGGGCCAACAACAACAACAACAAACAGAATAGGGATAATTGCCATCCGGGAAACGGTACATGGCCTAGTCGTCAGGAGGAAAGCTGCTATTACACATTTGAGAAGTGAGCAATCAGCTTAATACCAAGGTGGTTCGCAGACATTAGTATTTCATCATCTAATTTTAATAATAAACCCATAATTGCCATAGCCATAGCCTAAGAAAAGTAAACATGAACTTGGTCCCCACAGGAAGGAAGTTGTGGGCTACCCACAAAGTTAGCATCCTTCTACCATTATAAGAACTAAGGTGAAGGGCTCTAGAATGAATCAGAGAGTTTAGCCTAGAACTCTGCCTCCCCAGTAGCAGCTAGGGCTGCAATTTCTCCTACTAACCTTTTTCCCTTATAACCTTACAAGTTTCTTCAAAGAGAAAGTCCCACCAGAGTCCTAAACGAGCCACCCTGAGAAATTATATGAAACAAACGGCCATAGAAATACGGAGGAATTGTCATAAATACTGCAGTGCCCAGATCTCTCTGCCCTATTTCCTTCAAGACTCAAGGACATGTACCCCGAGCTGGGTATGACCTCGCTGAAAGAGATTACCTCTTCTCCAGTGAATCCCTACCCAAGTACTGGAGATAAACAATAAGCTCCTCTGCCCAAAGAGGAACAACTCTGCGAGGCTACCCAAGCTTCAGGGCTCCCTTTGGAGTCAGCTGCATCCCTGTTGCAATGCATCACAGCTCCAATTCTTCCTCTGCCCAACCCTAATTCTTTCTTTCCCCACACCCCAAGTGCTGAGCCCAAGACCACTCCCTAAGAAACATCCTTTACACTCATTTCCATCTGAGTCTGTTTTCTGTTGTAGTCAATCTACAACAAACTTTAAGTAACCCTGGCATACTAACAGCAAAAAGTTAATATTGCTATTTTACTTGCACCATAATTTTTTTTATCACTTTGCAGTATTTTTTCTCTTAGTGTCATCTAAAAGCAAAGAGAATTCTTCAATCAAATGTGTTTATACCCTAACAAGAGCTGTACTATACAGAATTATTTTTAAATATATAAGATACCTTTGATTCCTCCAATATAAATACATGTTTAACATGGCCAAACAATGTTAAGACAAACAGGAAAAAAGAAAATTTGATTATGGAATAAAATATTTGGGTATTTAGGCCGGGTGCGGTGGCTCAAGCCTGTAATCCCAGCACTTTGGGAGGCCGAGGCGGGTGGATCACGAGGTCAAGCGATCGAGACCATCCTGGTCAACATGGTGAAACCCTGTCTCTACTAAAAATACAAAAATTAGCTGGGCATGGTGGCACGTGCCTGTAGTCCCAGCTACTAGGGAGGCTGAGGCAGGAGAATTGCTTGAACCCAGGAGGCGGAGGTTGCGGTGAGCCGAGATCGCGCCATTGCACTCCAGCCTGGGTAACAAGAGCAAAACCCCGTCTCAAAAAAAAAAAAAAAAAAAAAAAAAAAAAAAATTGGGTATTTGAAGCAAAGAAATGGCTAAAGTGTTAATTGTACTTAATTGGCATATAACCTGAGACTCATCCAATATATCAGAAATCAAGTGACTTCTACACTCTGATCAGATTGTAGTACCATTTACTAGGCTTTCTTTCTCATTTTCTTCTCCCTTTATTTGCTCATCTCTTTATCTCTGAAATGTTTTTAAGCCTGAAATCCCAGTAGCTGTACTTTCCCACCCACTGTTATTTGTCTCTGAAACCTGTCTACCATCCTGGATGTGCCTGACCTTTTATTAGCTATCTGCTGAATTGAGGCAGCTGCTGCCTAGTCCTGAAGTATCTAGCAGTGTCCAGTATCTGCCTTGGACTCCTTGGCCTGGGTAAATTTTATTTTTTCTTAATGGAGAATGCAATGGAGTCACAGCTTACTCCTGGGTTAGGTTCTAACATTAGTCTATTAGGTGAAGAAAAAAATGTAGGACACTGATAATACTCTTGCAAATCTTATCAGATAAGAAAAAAGGAAATATATCTCAAAAATGCCTCATTGCTGTTTTTTTTCCCAGCATTTGAATCAATCACTATGAAATGTTTGGTTTTCATTTAAGGTAATACATTATTCAAATCAGTGCTGCGTTTAAATACAAAAGTTCCACTTAGCTTAGCAAGATGCTGACATTTTAAAAGGCATGAGGGAAAGGCCGTTCCTGTTCATTGAAGGAACTCACTGGAAGATTTCCCTGCATGATTTAAAGTATTACTTTTCCTTGATCTTTTATTTTTGTTGGTTATTATACATAATACTTTGTAGTTTATTTACCAATAATATTTGTATATTTTTATGGCATACACGTGATACCTTGATATACTCATGGAATGTATAATGGATCAAATCAGGTTATGATCAAGTATTTAGGATATTCATCACCTCAAATATTTATCATTTATTTATGTCGGGAACATTTCAAATCTTCTAGCTATTTTGAAATACATATTGTTAATTATAGTCACCCTACTGTGCTATCGAACACAGGTATTTATTTCTTCTAACTAATGTTTCTCTTACTTTAATGGCCTCCAGTGTCATCCATGTTGCTACAGATGAAAAGATTTTTATTCTCTCTTATGGCTGAATGGAATTCCCTTGTGTATATATACTACATTTTCTTTACCATTCATCTGTTGATGGACACGCAGGTTGACTCGATATTCTAGCTATTGTGAACAGTGCTGCAATAAACGTGGGGTTGCAGGTCTCCCTTTGATACACTGATTCCCTTTTCTTTGGAGAAATAACCAGGAGTTATAACCACAGGATTTCTGGATCATATGGTTGTTCCATTTTTAGTTGTTTGAGAAATCTCTGTACTGTTTACCTTCATAGCTGTACTAAATTACACTCCCATCAACAGTATGTAAGAGTTCCCTTTTCTCAGCATCCTTGCAAGAATTTATGGTCTTTTTAATAATAGCGCTCCTAACTGGGGAAGATGACAACCCTGATTATTAGTGATGCTGAGAATATTTGTATAGACCTGTTGGCCATTTATACTTTAATTCTTATGAATTAAAAACACACATACAACACAACCCAGTCAGTTAGGCATGGATATGATAACTATGAGATTGACTAACCCTGGGAAGTGGCAGGACCTGACCTATGCAAATGCCATATCTTCCTGAACCCTTCCTCCAGAACTACTTTCATGTGACTAACTCTGTTTCCACTCTTTCATACTCTTTCTGTTCACATATTTTCCCCCACTTTCATGTTCCTAACCACTCCATTTTAATGTCACTGCACGACTGATTTTCAGCTTTGCTATTCTATGTGAGCGATGACCCCAAAAGGGACTTCCAATCTGTTTAGCTACTAGATGATGATACAGAATAGAGAAATAAACATAACATTGAATTCACATAACTGTATTAGCCTTTTACAAATCAGATCAACCATGGCAATGAACTCTCACCATCCATCTTTTGGTTGATTAATATTATAAGCAAATCTATTCCTCTGGGCAGACATTAAACATGAGAAAAATTAACAAAGCTGCACTAATACAATCACAAGGTCAGTAATTTATAATCTGAGAAAAGGAACTGGTAAACCATATTTTAATTATACAGTTTCATCATGATACATTACTTATGTGACATTTTAAAATTTGTTCACACAATAATTAATCCAGACAAGAAAGTTGTAATAAATCATAACCAGATAACTTATACCGGCATACTTTTCTCTCAGCATATTTCTTCCTAGCCTACTGGACGTTTGTAACAATATCCCTGGGGTCAGATATATTCATACTAATTCATTTACCAAACTGTACAAGTATTTTTAAATATATTACTTTAATATGTTACCAATCAGAGAACAAGTTAGTCAGTAAACAAATAAATGGCTGAAAATATTACTGTGTATTCATGGATTTCATATTTGTTTCCAGGTTGCAATGCATGGAAAAGTAGAGAGTAACTTAGAAATTAAAACCTGTTAAATTCAGGAACATGCTGGATAATTTTAAAAGTTGGAACAGCTGGCCGGGCGCGGTGGCTCAAGCCTGTAATCCCAGGACTTTGGGAGGCCGAGGCGGGTGGATCACGAGGTCGAGAGATCGAGACCATCCTGGTCAACATGGTGAAACCCCGTCTCTACTAAAAATACAAAAAATTAGCTGGGCATGGTGGCGGGTGCATGTAATCCCAGCTACTCAGGAGTCTGAGGCAGGAGAATTGCCTGAACCCAGGAGGCGGACGTTGCGGTGAGCCGAGATCGTGCCATTGCACTCCAGCGTGGGTAACAAGAGCAAAACTCTGTCTCAAAACAAAAACAAAAACAAAAACAAAACAAAACAAAAAAAACATGTTGGAACAGCTACAAAAAGGTAAAGCCATGTTTCATTTGGGAAAAATAAAAGTTCCTAATAAGAGCATTAAAAATGTGAAAATGAATTTCTATCACTTGTGTTTTGACAGATCTCAAATTCATTATTGTCAATGTGCTTTCTTTTGGGAACAGTTCTAGTGATAAATCTAGTTTTAAAACACGTAAGACATGCTCAACCCTTTGACATTCTGGTCATCATGTTTCTTTACCACGTTGGACACTTGAAAAGAAATGCTACTTAACCAGTTGTCTGTGTTTTTTGTTTTTGTTTTTTTTTAAAGCAAATTAAAAAAAAAAAAGCCCATTAAAACATTAAAAAGTATTCTCACATGCATTAGCATACCTTAGCATATCTGATTATCTAAAGACAATTTATTTGGACAGATATTATCCCAATTTATAGTTGAAGATACTAATATCAGAGAGGTTTAGATTTGCCCAAGGTCACAATTTTAATTCTGAAAAGCTTCCAATATCATGTTTAGCTTTTATACCACCATACAACTGCTACAATGGAGCAAATGCGCTTTGTTTACACTGGTATCACTAAGCCATGAAGCAGTGTCTGACCCCGAGTAGTTTAATCAATCTTTTGTAAATGAATGACCAGAGAAATGATTGAATGTCTGAGTCACTGTTGGGTTCCATAAGAGAGGTGGTTAAGCTACCCTTTGGCAGGAAATGAATCCTTGCAGCTCATTACAGTGGCAACTACAGCTCTAGAGATCTCATAAATTTTGAAGGTTCCTAAAACATAAACACCTGAACTCCCAGTTGTAAGCTTCATTTAGAAATTTCCACCTCTTCTATGTGAGTGCAGTTAAGTTGGATATAACGATGAGATGTTTCACATAAGCCTCATGGTAACCCCAAGGCAAACATCTATAGTAGATACAAAATAGAGAAAAAAATAATCAAAGCATACTACTACAGAAAATTGCATAATTACAAAGAAAAACTGCAAGAAGAAAGAAATAATCTATAAAATATCCAGACAACAATAAATAAAATATCTATAGTAAATCTCTACCAATCAATAATTACTTTAAGTGTAAATGGTCTAAAATTAATAAAATATACAGTGCAGCTACATAAATTTAAAACAGACCCAACTACATGCTGCCTAAAAGAGACTCATTTCACTTGTAAAGAAACACGTAGACTGAAAATGAAATTATGAAAATAGATATCCCATACAAATGGAAATCAAAATAGAGGAGTAGCTGTTTACCAGATAAAATAGCTGTATATTCAAAACTGTAAAAAAAGAAAATATAACAATTCCCATACAAATGGAAATCAAAATAGAGCAGGAGTAGCTATTTATCAGATAAAATAGGCTTTATATTCAAAACTGTAAGAAAAGAAAATATAACAATTATAAATACATATGCACCACCCAACATCAGAGCACCTAAAGTATAAAGCAAATATTAACAGATATGAAGGGAGAGATAGACAGCAATACAATAATTGAAGGAGATTTCTTGGGCAGCAATAGCCGCCATTTTGTGATCTGTTGCAGTTTGCACAATTTCAGTTTCAGTTCCTGTTTTCCTGCTGATAAGTTTCAGTTTAATGTTTCCTGCCGGCAAGTTTCAGTTTAATGTTTCCTGTTGACAAGTTTCAGTCTTTGTTCCTCCCCCCCCCGCAGATAAGTTTCAGTAATGTTTCAGTTTCTGTTTCTCCACTGAATGTTTCAGTTTCTGTTTCCTGCTGGTAAGTTTCAGTTTTGAAACTTATGAAGGCCGGAATCTCCCAACTGCAAGCTTCCTTTGCCCCGCCTCTCTGCCTGAGCCTATTTAAGCTGTGAGCTTAGCAACAATAAATGAGACTTGATCAGACTCCTGTCTTGTCTCCATTCTTCGTGTCTCCTGCCCATCCATCCCCACTCCCTCCCTTCGAGCTCCTGTTGTTGTCCTGCAGGTCGGGACAGATTTCAGTATTACACTTTCAGCAATAGGAAGATGATTAAGGAGAAAATTAATAAGAAAATGTTGGGCTGGGCGCGGTGGCTCAAGCCTGTAATCCCAGCACTTTAGGAGGCCGAGGCGGGTGGATCACGAGGTCAAGAGATCGAGACCATCCTGGTCAACATGGTGAAACCCCGTCTCTACTAAAAATACAAAAAATTAGCTGGGCATGGTGTCACGTGCCTGTAATCCCAGCTACTCAGGAGGTTGAGGCAGGAGAATTGCCTGAACCCAGGAGGCGGAAGTTGTGGTGAGCCAACATCACGCCATTGCACTCCAGCCTGGGTAACAAGAGTGAAACTCCATCTCAAAAAAAAAAAAAAAAGAAAATGTTGGACTTCACCTATACTTTTTTTGTTCACCTATACTTTCAATCAAAT
Source organism: Saimiri boliviensis (assembly GCF_048565385.1). NCBI lineage: Eukaryota > Metazoa > Chordata > Mammalia > Primates > Cebidae > Saimiri > Saimiri boliviensis. Next base: position 46,418,576 of record NC_133466.1, on the reverse strand, counting down.
GGACCTAAGAGATATATGTAGAACATTCGCAGGATACATATTCTCCTCACGCCCAAATGAAACATTCTCCGGGATATATCATATGTTAGATCACAAAACAAGATTAACGAATTTAAGATTAAAAATATATCAAAATCTTTTCTGATTATAATGGTATAAAAGTAGAAATTAATAACAGGAAAAAAAGACCTGGAATATTCTCAATATAAGAAATCAAAAACCATGCATCTGAACAGCCAATGTGCCAAAGGAAAAAAAAAAAGAAATTACAAGGAAAATTTATAAATATACAGAGATAAAAATGGAAACAAAGCATACCAAAACTTACGAGACACAGCAGAAGCGGCTGTAAAAGCAAAATTTATAGCAATAAACATGTACATCTAAAAGAACAAAGATCACCTCAACATTACACCAAAAGATACTAGAAAAAGAAGAACAAACTAAGCCCAAACATAGCAGAAGGAAGGAAACAATAAGGATCGGTGCAGAAATATATCAAATGAGAATAGAAAAAGTATGGGAAAAATATCAATAAAACAAAGAAGTGGGTTTTTAAAATTTTTTTTTTTTTGCAAAAATAAACAAAAGTGAAAAATCTTTAGCTACACCAACTAAGGCAGACAGAAGATTCAAATAAATGAAATCACAGTCCAGGCGCTGTGTCTCACGCCTGTAATCCCAACACTTTGGGAGGCGGAGGTGGGCGATAATGAGGTCAGGAGACCAAGACCACCTTGGCTAACATGGCGAAACCCCACCTCTACTAAAAATTAAAAAAAGTTAGCCAGGGGTAGTGGCACACCCCTGTAGTTCAAGCTACTCAGGATGGTGAGGCAGGAGAATTGCCTGAATCTGGGAGGTGGAGGTTGCAGTGAGCCGAGATGGCACCACTGCACACCAACTTGGGCAACAAAGCGAGACTCTGTCTCAGAAAAAAAAGAAAAGAAAAGAAAAGAAATCACAGATTAGAGAGGAGACCTTACAATAGATGCCTCAGAAATGAAAAGAATCATAAGGGGCTATTATAAACAGTCATATGCCAACATTAAATAACCTAGAGAAAATGCATAAGTTTCTAGCAACACACAACCTAGTAAGATCAAATCAAGAAGAAACAAAAAGGTTCAACAAACCATTAACAAAAAAAGTTGAAGTAGCAACCATTTACTGATTAGGAGATCCTTTCATCATTGCTTGTTTTTTTCAGGATTGTCAAAGATCAGATGGTTGTAGATGTGCGGTGTTATTTCCGAGGCCTCTCTTCTCCATTAGTCAGTGGGTCTATTCTGGCAAGAGTACCATGCTCTTTTGGTTACTGTAGCCTTGCAGTACAGTGTCAAGTCAGGTAGCATGATACCTCCAGATTTGTTCTTTGTGCTTAAGATTATCTTGAGTATACAGGATCTTCTTTGGTTCTATATGAAATTTGAAATAGTTTTTTTTTTTTTTTTTTTTTTCTGATTCTGTGAAAAATATATACGGTAGTTTGATGGGAATAGCATTGAATCCAAAAATTACTTTAAGCAGTGTGGCATTTTTATGATATTGATTTCTCCTATTCATAAGGATAGAATGTTTCTTTGTTGGTGTCCTCTCTTATTTCCTTGAGCAGCCATTTGTCATTGTCCTTGAAGAGGTCCTTCACATCCCTAGTGAGCTGTATTCCTAGGTATTCTCTTTGTAGCTATTATGAATGGGTGTTCATTCAAGATTTGCCTCTTTGCTTGCCTATCATTGGTGTAAAGGAAGGCTTGTGATTTTTGTACATTGATTTTGTATCCTGAGACTTTGCTGAAGTTGTTTATCAGATCAAGAAGTTTTGGGGCTGAGACAATGAAGTTTTCTAAATATAAAATCATGTCATCTGCAAAGAGAGACAACTTGACTTCCTCTCTTCCTATTTAAATATCCTTTATTTCTTTCTCTTCCCTGATTGCCCTGGACAGAACTTCCAATACTATGTTGAATAGGAGTGGTAAGAGAGGGCATCCTTGTCTTGTACCAGTTTTCAAAAGAAATGCTTTCAGCTTTTGCCCATTGAATATGATTTTGGCCGTAGGTTTCTCATAAATAGCTCTTAATATTTTGAGATATGTTCCATGCAAAGACACACAAAGGCTCTAAACCAAGGGATGAAGGAAAATTTACAAAGCAACTAGAAAGCCAAAAAAAAAAAAAAATTAATTAGGGGTTGCAATTCCTAGTCTCTGAGAAAACAGACTTTAAACACAGGTCAAAAAGACAAAGAAAGGCATTACATATGCTAAAGGAAACAATTCAACGACAATAGCTAACTATTCTGAATATATATACACCCACAACAGAAGCACCTAGTTTCATAAAACAGGTTCTTGAGCCTAAGACCTACACACACACACTTAGGCTCCCATACAATAACAGTGGGAAACTTCAACACCCCACTGTCAAGATTAGACAGATCAATGAGACAGAAAATTAACAAGGATATTCAGGACTAAACTCAGCTCTGGATCGCGTGGACCTAGTAGATGTCTACAGAACTCTCTACCCCAAATCAACAGAATATACCTTCTTCTCAGTGCCACATGACACTTATTCTAAGATCAACCACATAATTGAATTAAACCACTCCTCAGCAAATGCAAAAGAACTGAAATCATAACAAACAGTCTCTCAGACCACAGTGCCATCAAATTAGAACTAGGATTAAGAAACTCACTCAAAACCACACAATTTCATGAATATTGAACAACTTGTTCCAGAATGACTCCTGGGTAAAGGATGAAAGTAAGGCAGAAATAAAGAAGTTCTTTGAAACCAACAAGAACAAAGAGACAACATACCAAAATCTCTGGGATACAGCTAAAGCAGTGTTAAGAGGGAAATTTATAGCACCAAATGCCCATATGAGAAAGTTAGAAAGATCTCAAATCGACAACCTAACATCACAACTTAAAGAACTAGAGAGGCAAGAGCAAATTAATCCAAAAGATAGCAGGAGACAAGAAATAACTAAGATCAGACAAGAACTGAAGGAGACAGAGACATAAAAACACCCCCAAAATATCAATGAATCCAAGAGTTCATTTTTTGAAAAAAATTAACAAAATAGATAAACCCTAGCTACAATAATAAAGAAGAAAAGAGAGAAGAATCAGACGGACACAGTAAAATGTTATTAAAGGAGATATCACCACTGACGCCACAGAAGTACAAACTTAGAGAATACTATATTACCTCTATGTAAACCAGGAAAAAGTCAAATCGCTGAATAGACTAATAACAAGTTCTGAAATTGAGGCAGTAATTAATAGCCTACCAACCAAAAAAAAAAAAAAAAAAAAAAAAAAAAAAAAAAAAAAAAACCAAGGACCAGACAAATTCACTGACCAATTCTACCAGAGGTACAAAGAGGAGCCTGTACCATTCCTTCTGAAACTATTCCTAACAATGGAAAAGGAGAGGCTTCTTTCTAACTCATTATATGAGGCCAACATCATCCTGATAACAAAATGTGGCAGACACACAACAAAAAATACAAAACTTCAGGACAATATCACTGATGAACATCAATGTGAAAATCCTCAATAAAATATTGGCAAACTGAATCCAGCAGCACATCAAAAAGCTTATCCACCACAATCAAGTTGGCTTCATCCTTGGGATCCAAGGCTGGTTCAACATATGCAAATCAATAAACATACCATATAAACAGAACCAAGGAGTAAAATCAAATGATTATCTCAATACATGCAGAAAAAGCCTTTGATAAAATTTAACATCCCATCATGTTAAAAACGTGCAATGAACGAGATATTCATAGAACATAACTCAAATTCTTCTTAAATTTTTCTAAAGCTTAGAACTAGAGGGAATACTGTCAAACCCATTTTTTGGGCCAGCATCATTCCTATGTCAAAGCTAGACACAATAAGGAAACTACAGGCCACTAAGAGGAACATAGATGGTAAAACCATCAAGAGAACACACACAAAATGAACTCAAGAACACATCAAAGAAATTACACACAATGACCATGTTGGATATATGTCTGTCTCAACACTGTTTTTATCATGAAACCATGGTAAAGAAGCTAAAGAGACAACTTAAACACTGGGAGTATAGACTTACCAACCATAGTCTCTCTTAAAAAGTTAACACCTAAAATATGTAAGGAATTCAAACAACCCAATAGCAAAACAAAATAATAACCTGATTAAAAAATAGGTAAAGGACCTGAACAGACTTATCTCCAGAGAAGACATAAAAATGGCCAACAAGTATATGAAAACGTGCTCAACATCACTAGCCTTTCGGGAAATACAAATCAAAACCACAATGATTTATCCCCTCACATCTGTTGGGACGCTTATTATGAAAAAGACAAGAGGTAAGTGGTGCTGAGGGTGTAGAGAAAAGGAAACACTTACAAACTGTTGGTAGGAATGGAGATTTAGGTAGCCACTTTGGAAAACTTTACAGAGCTTCCTAAAAGAAATTCAACGTAGAACTACCATATAGCAATTCATGTAGAATTACCATAGTAATCCCACTTCTGGATATATCCCCAAAGGAAATGAAATCACCACCTTATAAGGATATCTGTGTGTCCATGCTTATTGTAGAATTATTCTCAAAGCCAAAGTAGGGAAATGAGCTAAGCATCTACTGATAGAGGAATGGATAAAGAAACCATGGTATACATATACAACAGATTACTATCTGGCCTTAAAAAGGAGATCCTGCCGTTTTCAGCAACATGGATGAATTATGTTCAGTAAAATAAGCTAGATATAGGAAGACAAATACTACACGAACTCACTTATATGTGGAATCTTAAAAACATAATCATAAACACAAAGCAGCAGAGTAGAATGGTAGTTGGGAAAGGTACAGGAGAAATGGGAGATGTGGGCCAAAGGGTATGAATTTTTTATTTACACAGGATGAATATGGGTAGAGAACTAGCATACAGCATAAGCATCATAGTTGATGATATTACATTGTATACTCTGGAAATTTGTTAAAACAATAAATTTTAGATACTCTTACCACACACGCACATACACACACGTCAAAAGGAAAGGTGACTATGGAAGATAATGTGGTAATTTATTAAAGTATTTGACTGTTAAAAGCACTTCACCATGCAGATGTATATGGAAACATGTTGTACACCTTACATTTATACAATAAAAATATTACTCATCATTATTACTGAAAAATAAAATTATTTTTCATAGACACTTAAAATATAAATTATATTAAGATAACTGTACACATATTTTAAGCATTTCTCAGTATTAATTTTTAACATGGTGAATAGTAATAGAACCCACATAAATAATTACTGAAAATAAAAATGTCTTCCCCATTCTACTGAGAGATCTTCAGGGAAAATATTCTAGTAGTCCAGGTTAATTTTTTTTTAACTCTATATTTTTTGTGGACATAATTGCAAGTCAAAAAAGAATCTGCCTATGAATCATCGGTTATTTCAGTGTCCTAGGCATCTCTAAAAATAAGCTGCCAGACAACCTGAACCTGGAAAAGAATTGAAAATTTCCCCATTCAGTTGTATTCTTTTTGTTCACTGGTAACTGTAAGAATTTTTAGAAATCAAGTTGCTTTCTCGATGTTCACTGCATTCAATAGCATGGATGTCATGAAAATGTTCCCTTATTTATCTGTATGCCTAATAAACTGTAGTATGAAGTAAATAATAATTCACTTGAAAAGCTCCTCTGTAGTTACTGCAGATTTGAGTGTGATTATTTAAATGTCACCCGATGAGGCAGAGTAGGATGATTACCAACCACCTGCCCGTCTAATACATCTTGAAAGGCATCAAAACTCACGTGCTTGCAGGCAAGAAGCATGATATAATTATTTCATTCCACTTTAATAAATCATGCTTCAGTTTACTACTGTGAGCCAGGGAGGATTGAAGAGAAAGTGGAATGGGCTCAGAACTCTGAGAAATAAAGCACAGCTAAGGAGACAGCCAGAGAAGTTGTAGTTCTGAAATTGGCTGCTTTCTGTCAAACACTGAGAGACTTTCTTTCTCATAGAGATTAGCTTATTTTTTTCACAAAGGTGGAAGGGGATATTCGGAAAATTTTAAAAAAATCACATACTGGTGTATAGAAAGAAAAATTTAACAATACAGTGAGACCCCCTGATCTTTCATACTGATATGAATTAAAACATAAGGCATGTCTATCCTGACAAAGACCAAATACACAATTACATAAGCCAAGATTCATCATCTTTCTCAACATCATCATCCACTGAATGTTTACTGTGTGCCAACAAGTTAAGTGTTTTCAAGGAAATCTCACAAAACGTTTATGAGCCAGGTACTTTTATGAGCCCCTTTTTTTTCAAATGAAAAAATTAAAGCCTACAGAAGTTTAAATAACTGGTCCAAAGTGGTTACACTACTAAAGATCCTCTCATTCCAAGGTCCCAGTCTTCCCAAAGAGCAAAGAAGAGATTAATATGGCTCTAGAATAAAAATAGTAGTATTTGGATAAGAAAATGAGTGTTACAGGAAGGAGAAAGCACACAGGATGAAAAGAGAAGAAAAGTTATGTTTGTAGAATAACTAGGAGACTGACTGAGTCAGTGGAGGATTTATATTGAGAAATGGTAGGAAGCAAGCTAGAATAGAAGACTGGGGGCAAATCAGTCAAATAGATTTAAATGCCAGTCTAAAACCAGGGCAATTGGAAGCCAGTGCACATTTTTTTTATCAGAGTTCAATACTTGAATAATCCTGTGTTTGTTTTAGGAAATCACACAAGATCATCAGAATTTGCAGCTAAAATTAATTTTATTGACAATCTGGTTAAATACATTTAATTTAGAGATTAGACATTGAGATTTATGTTAAGGATCCCTACTCTTTGCTACTTAAAAGTCAAGATAAGTGAACATTACATTTAGCTGAGAAAAGAAATATCCAGTAACTGCCTTTTGAATATGAACTTTTAATCACTGTTACATTGTTTTGTTCCTTGAGAATCTGTGATCTTCTAAAGAAAACAGATTCCTATTTTTATGGTAGGAACTTTATGAATGCAGACACTTAGTGAAGAAGTAATATAAGTGGTACCAACAACAGAAAATGGATTTAGGAGAAGTAAGTGACATGAATTGGGAGAATGTCATAAGCCCATTTTAGCCATGTTCCCCAAGACCTCCAGAATGCCTTTCACCCATAACTACTCACTGACATGGTGGCTTTCAGGTGAATGCCATGGAGATTGCTGGGCAAGGAGCATGGAGAAGACCAATCAGAAAATGCCTCGAGTCACTTGCCTATGTAAAATATCTCCCCTTTTGGGCTCTGCGTATTCTGCACTTTCTCAATATTCACCTACATTAGATCCTCTTCTTGTTTCATTTTATTAATTTTTTTTAAGAGATAGGGTCTCACTGTATTGTCCAGGATTGTCTCAAATTCTCAGGCTTGCCTCCAACTTCCAGGGCTAAAGCCATTCTCCCACCTCAAGCCTCCTGAGTAGCTGGGACTACAGGTTCATAACACTGCATCTGGCTCTTTCTCTTAATTCTGACCACTGACTTCTAGAATTTCCTGCTATGCCACACTATAATGTGAGCTTATATGTATTTATAGAGGCTGCCAAGAAACAGTCCCAGAAGTGCTGTGTTCCAAATCTGAGAACAGAGCTTTGGTTTACTTCATGTATCGTTTGATTTTTAGGCTAGGGAAGCAAATGCATCCTTAAAACCAACTTACGTCCGTCCTGCCTCTGGGAAGTCTTCTCCAACACAGACGTCTTCAAACACAGAAATTGTATTTCTAAAAAAAAGGTGTGGAAAAGCATGTCTGAAAAATTTCAGTTCTCATAACATAGAAGTTAAAAAAAGTAAGCAATAAAAATGTCATTGAATATATACATTCACAAGTGAGACAAACATAGATAATGCAAATAAAAGTTGTGAAGGCTACCCACTTCCAAAACAAAACATTGACGAACTTTAATGTTTTTGCTACATTCCTTCTGTTGAACCAACTTCTTCAGAACTTTAGGAAATATTGCAATAGTATTGAGATCTAAGGAGAACACAGATCTATAATAACATAGGTCTAAGATCTAGAACATAGATATAAGATCTACGTTCTCCTCCATATTTTAGGTTTTGCTTCTTAGGACTTGAAGCAATGCTTACTGGTTTTTAAATTATTGTCTTCTGTATGAGAATTTTCTCTTGTTTCACACACATCTTCGCCAAAAATAAATAAATAAATAAATAAATAAAGACTTTGTTACTTTTTGTTTGACTTCCTTTCCAATTACCTTGGTTCATTAGGGTAAGATTTAGCTGTATTTTCTCCATAAACTGAAAGGGTAGACATATTTTCTCTGTGGACAACCCAACAGAGCCACCATCATTTGCTAAAGAACAGTTGCTATATGTTTTTGTATTTACATGTACTTAATTAAATGTGGCTTATATTAAAAATAGCACAGATGTTTTGTTAGAAAACCAAGATTAGAAAAAGATTACTACAGCCAACTCCACATCATCTCTCTTGCCATTTAGTTTCTACCATTCTGAGTCAAACTATCAGCATTGCTTCCATTATTCACCATTTCTCTTTGATGCTTCACATCGTTTCTTTTCTTTTCTTTTTTTAAATTTCTATCACAATATCACTCTCTCGCCACAACTCGAATTGCTCAAATAATTACATGAGGACTACCCTGGTTTAGATAGTGCCCTTTCATATGTTTTCTCATTCAGGTTTTATAAAAACTTGTTTTATGCCGGGCGCGGTGGCTCAAGGCCTGTAATCCCAGCACTTTGGGAGGCCGAGGCGGGTGGATCACGAGGTCAAGAGGTCGAGACCATCCTGGTCAATACGGTGAAACTCCGTCTCTACTAAAATACAAAAAATTAGCTGGGCATGGTGGCGCGTGCCTGTAATCCCAGCTACTCAGGAGTCTGAGGCAGGAGAATTGCCTGAACCCAGGAGGCGGAGGTTGCGGTGAGCCGAGATAGTGCCATTGCACTCCAGCTTGGGTAACAAGAGCGAAACTCCGTCTCAAAAAAACAAAAAACAAACAAAAAACAAACAAACAAACAAAAAATTGTTTTACAAGACCTTGTTTTACAAGACCTTAAAATTGTGTGATTCAAATGGGCAATATGTAGCAATATGTTCATCTTTGATCCACCAATCCCACTGTTGAGAATTTATTCCAAGGACCAAAATGTATGCACCAACTCTATATATTAAAATAAGTATTAATAATACCAGGTTTTGAAATGACCACAATGTCCAGTAGTAGGAAATCAGTTAAATAAACTATGATACATTTGCATGATGTAATAATGAATCCATTTTCCATGATCATGTTAAGCATCGAAGGAAGCATCTAAAACTATCTACATTATGACAGAAACTTGGATGTATTATTGATATGTACACCTGAAAGAGCTGAAAGTATATTTTACAAAATGGTAGGCTTATCAGTGCTTTTTATCTCTATCCTTTTCTCTCTTTTCTCTTTAACTATAAATAGCATATATCTCATGTGAGATACATGTGTGTATATATACATACGTATAAAATTGGCACCAAAGTACATATCATAATTTTACCTTTAAGAAAAATGAAACTTATGCTACCACTTACATATGACCCAGAAATTTCACTCCTATGTATGTACCCAAAGGAATAAAAATCTGTGATCACACAAATATATGTACCTACATTTATATAGCAATATTACTAACAGTAGTCAAAAGGTAGAAACCCTCCACATGTCACCTTGATGAATTTTAAAATGTGGTAGCCATACAATGGTTATCATCCGTAAAAAAGTAGTGATACACACCAAATTTAACCTTGAAAACATAATGCCAAGTGAAAGGAGTCACTCAAGTAGACCTTACATTGTGATATGGTTTGGCTGTGTCCCCACCCAAATCTCATTTTAAATTGTAGTTCTTATAATCCCTCTCTGTGGTGGGAGGGATCTGGTGGGAGGTAATTTAATCATGAGGGTGGTTACTCTCATGCTGTCCTAGTGATAGTGAGTGAATTCTCGTGAGATCCAAAGGTTTTATAAGGAGCTTTTCCACCTTTTGCTTGACAAGTCTTTTTCCTGCTATCGTGTGAAGAAGCACGTGTTTACTTCCCCTTCAACCGTGATTCTAAGTTTCCTGAGGCCCCCCCAAGCCATGCAGAGCTGTGAGTCAATTAAATCTTTCCTTTATAAATGACCCAGTCTTGAGCAGTTCTTTATAGAGATGTGAGAATGAACTAATATACATCACTATACAACATTTTTACTGAAATGTTTGGCATAGACAATTCTACAGAGACAGAGAATATATCAGGGATTGCTTAGGGATGGAGGCATTGGGCAATGGGAGTGTATAAATAAAGGGCATGGAAACTTTTTTCAGATTATGAAAACTACAGTTGACTGTAGTGATAGTTCTACACATCTATTAATACACTAGAAGCTATTACTGTATGCTTTAAATGAATTAATTGCATGATATATGAATTATAACTCAATAAACATATTTAAAAATAAAAATAAAAAAAACACATTTCTAGCAGCTTTCTTTTCCTTGGAAAAAACTTTAATTTACTTCTGTAATGGAGTGTTTTAGAAAAAAAAAACACTCACAGGACTAGATTCTTTAGTTACACAAATATAAAGCAAGTATATGGACTTTGAAAAACTATGGAATCTCAACAATTTTCAGTGCAGAAGCTGCAGGTGGAAATATTATATATCCTGTATGTGAATGTAAATTGAGTATTCTTACTTTTAGGATCACTTGCCTTTGGAAAGTTAGATCCTTTTCCCCCCATCCCCACATAAATATATTCAGTCCAAACTAAACATAGTATGAACTATGTTTAGTCGTATGTTGGTATTACATATGAAGTTAAGACTAAATAGTTTTATCTTTTAGAAATGTATAGCGACTATCGTGAATGTGTTTCTTGGGTCAGGAAAGTCTAACCACATCATCATAGGTGGGGTATGCGGTTTTTATGAAGGAATGGCTACTATCACTGTCAAACATACGAGATCATTAAATAAGCACGACTTCCTTGGACAACAGGGGAGGGGACCTGCTATTCTTTCTGGCATCCAGGAAGATTGTCTCCTGGTATACGTGGTACCAGATGGCAGAAGTTACTTTCTGATGGAGCTGAGATGTCCCTGACTGAGCAGCAACCTACCAGGAGGAAGGCATGAACTCTCTGGTTTCTTTAGTATCTACACACTAAGAGAAACTATTTCTAATAGCAGTGCAATATACTTCCTCTATTTTGCTCTATGTATCTGCATTTACTCAAGTTCTATGACACAGCATAGCCTCACCTGAAATATAATTTGGGGAAATTAAATGAGGGGTTTATATTCATCCTGTAAGTAAACTGATGGAGGAAGAGTATGATGCAGAGAAACCACTGGATTTAGTGAAGTACTCTAAGAATTCCACAGATTTAAAACAAAATCAGAATACAATCCAACAAAACAACTCCCAAACACAGCCAATGGGTCAATTTGCAGTACATGTTATGCATATTGTATACATACATTTTAGGGATTTCCAGAATTTTCTTGGATAAAAGAATGGACTGCCTCCTGTGATCGAAAATCATTTTAAGGTAGATATTTTAAATAAGGTCTCAAATGTCAAATACATAAGGTAGGAAAACCTCAAAGGACAAATTTATTTATTTTACTAAAAAAATTAATTACATGGAAATAATATATCATCATCATTTCTCAGTTATAAAATGACAGAGTTTTCTGTTTTCTTATTCCTACTTTTTTTTTCTTTCTTTCTTTCTTTCCTTTTTTTTTTTTTTTTTGGTTGTTGTTGTTTGAGAGACAGTCTCACTCTGTCGCCCAGGCTGGAGTGCAGTGGCATGATCTCAGCTCACTGCAACCTCCACCTCCCAGGCTCAAGCAATTCTTGTACCTCAGCCTCCTGAGTAGCTCTGATTATAGGTGCAGGCTGCCACGCCCAGCTACTTGTTATTAATTATCATTATTATTATTATTTTGTATTTTAGTAGAGATGGGGATTTACCATGTTGCCCACTCAAAATCATGGGCTAAAGTAATCTACCCACCTCAGCTTCCCAAAGTGCTGGGATTACAGGCATAAGCCACCATGCCCAGCCTCTTATTCAGACTTTCCTATGCTAAGTTTTTCAGCACGTGCTGCTGTAAAAGGCTGCATTGCTCTTATAGTCTAAACGTAGAATATATGTTATATTTTAAAATCATGTATTATGTTGTATATAACATATTAGAGATAGATATAATTGTAGCTACATTATTCTTCCCAAAGTTAGGGAAAAAATAGAACTGCTCATTTGAACTTTGATAAGGTTTAACCTTTAGAAGTTTCATGTTCATATTGAAATTAATTCTTCCCTACATCTAAATCTATGGTTTATTTTGAACATGTCACTAAGTCCTACTGTATTTTTAAATAATTAAAATATCCTTCCTAACTCTACTCTCTTAACCTCATACTTCATTTCATTCAATTCCTCCTCAGATGATATGGGTTAGAGTTCCTTTATTCAAGAGTGATATCAAAATTATTTAGCAGAGTATATTATGGACAGGATCAATCAGAACCAGATGCCAACTACTCAAGAAAACTTACAGATCAATCAGAACACATGCCACCCAATCAAAATAAACAGCTAAGTGCTAGATCAGGGGCCTAGAAGCCCCCCTATTGCATAAGACATTACCTCATTCGTTGCTAAATCATGGGAGACATTCAGAGATCTTAGAAGGGGCAGGAGACTTGGAGTAGCCAAGTCTAATAACCAACATGCATGAAAGGTTTTCGCTGTTTTACTTTGCATAGATGTAACAATACAGTTGTTTATGTCTGCTCCCTCTCCAAACATTGCTGAAGTGTCAGCTAAGCAATAAGAGAAATATAATACCATATTAAGTGACAGAGCAAGAGATGTTAACCAACTTTTGGAAGAGGAAAAATTGCTAGGTGATAGCTGACTTTACAGAAAGGAGAAAGGTGTTGCCTAAGTGGAAGCTAAGCAAGATTCCAATGAGAAATAAGCTAACTTATCTTTTAGAATCCTGGAAAATTTTAGACATCGAAGATGCCAGGTATTTCTGAAGTTATAGGGGCTTAAGGATCATGACACTGAAAATGAAGCATTGCCTAGGTGTCTGTAAAAGGACAACTGGATTCTGTGTCTCTTTCTCTGACTTCATGCAACCAAGTAATTTCCTCTTTTTTATGTCTCAGGAGATAATTAATTTATTCTCTGTAGAAACTGGGTCAAAGAGTGTCAGAATCCAGGTTGTGGAGGCACAGTAAAAGCTGAAGTGAGGTGCCATGCTAGAAACTGGGTTTACTGAGAGTACCAGATCCAGTCTCCCTCCCTCACATGAATTCTGAAATATTTACAGACAGGTTTATCCATCCAGGCCTTTGGAGGGTTTGTCTATGGGAAAAACATTGGTGGGAATGTGCAATGATACAGCTGCTTCATGAAATATTTTGGTATTTTCTTAAATAGTCAAACATACACTTACCATTTGATTCAGCCATTCTACTCCAAAGTTCTGAAAGAAAATATTCTTTCTGATACTGCTCTCCTTTAACCTTGTATGTAACGTTGTATATGGATGTTCATAGCCGTTTTATTTGTAATAGCCAAAAACTAGGAATGCTTTGAATATCCATCAAGAAATATAGAAAATCTGAGGTGATTATATGTAATGGACTACTACTTAGCAATAACAAGAAATGAATTATCAGTATAAGCAACAATATGGATGAATCTCAAAATATTTTTTCTGGATGAAACAAAAAACAGGACAAAAAAGGAGTATATTCTGTATGTATGAAGAATGGGGAATGAGGAAATGTGGGAGCAAAGGATTGCAGAGATACATGAGTAAACTCTGGGAGCTGAAGGATATGTTCATTATTTTTGTTGCAAGGGGTTCACAAGTTTATAAATATGTCAAAACATTACATTCTATGATTTAAATATATATATTTAACTTTTAAATATGCAGTTTTTGAGGATTGAGTATAACTTGATTGATAGATGAATGATAGCCAGATTGATTGACTGATAGAAATGTAAAGCCAGGAATCCCTCTAGAGACCTTTGCATTTCTAAAGCTTGGGTCACCTAACTAAGTTGTTCTCTTTATATCACCTGCGAATGAGAATAACTTTTAGGTCTCGGGCATTCTAATTTTTTAACTTAATTATAGAAATCATTTTTGTAGTTATATTTTTATTTGTGCTTTGCTTTAAATGCAAAGCATTCTCAACAATGGACATAAGTATCCAATAACAAACAGCAAGTATTAATGTCTTTTAACATAAAATTTACTGAGAAGTAAAAATACAAAGCTTACGAGTACAGAAATTATAGTTCTGCCTGGTTTATTTTATAAATAACCTCAGATCATGCTAAATGGCCAAAGTTACTTTATCTTCATTTGAATACTTTGATTCTTTTCATGAAGAGTTTCTCTCAATTTAAGACATTTGCTTTATGTCCAATTTAGAGAAGTATATCAAGTACTATATACACTATTTAATAATTCCTGCAGGAAGATGGAAGAATAATTTTATATAGTCATTTGGAAAAGGTTGAAAATATCCCAGTGGACACAGCATAATTCAGTACCTTTACTACTTTATTGATTTTATTTTGAGTAATTTGTCCATGTTGTGCTTTACAAATCATTTTTAATATATGCCTGGCATGCTTCTATCTTCATATTATCCCAGTTTTTTTTCCACATGCTTTCTAAAATTATAATTTAACTCAGAGGTTCATACTGGCTGCATATCCCAATCACCTGTTAAAATATCAACATCCAGGCTCAACTCACAGATTCTGATTTAATTGTTTCAGGTAGGGCCCTGGCATACATATTCTTAAAAGCATCCCTGGCAACTCTAATGTGTAGCCAATATTGAGAATCACTGACTATCTTACACACTGTCTATATCAGCATTTTCCAAATGTGCTTGAACGTAAGAATGTTCAAACAAGATACCTCAAAAATCCAAAAGAAGACTAATGGCTCTAAATTTCCAAATTTTAGATCCTCAAGCAAAACCTCCTGAGTCAGGATCTCCACAGAAGTAAGGAGAATCAAGAGCTTCAGTTTAAGAAGCACTATTTCACAAGACTCCAAAGACATTATAATCAATCCCAGAGGCTGGAAAAGATAAAGAATATATAGACACATTGGGGTCTTTCAATCTCCTGCCTTCTCATACCAACATTCAATGCAGCATCGTTTTTAAAACCTTTATCTCCTAAATACATGTGAAATATCTCGACTTACCTCCATTACCCCTCATCACACCTGTCACCTAAGAGCCTAACAACAAACCTCAGTCTACTCCAGTATCTTATTCTCACACCAGGTCACTGGCTTCTACTCTTGCCTTACTCCAACTTGTTTTCTCCATTAGAGCCAGACTTATCATTTGGAACATCAATCTTACCAAGTCACCCAGAGCTTAACAT
Source organism: Saimiri boliviensis (assembly GCF_048565385.1). Taxonomy (NCBI): domain Eukaryota; kingdom Metazoa; phylum Chordata; class Mammalia; order Primates; family Cebidae; genus Saimiri; species Saimiri boliviensis. The sequence goes on along the minus strand of NC_133466.1, from coordinate 46,403,026 downwards.
ATTGCCCAGAGCTCTTATGGAAATACAGTACAAAACGTTCACACCTTGGTCTGGCTTCCACCTTTTCCCACCTCATTCAGGACTCAGCTCCCTTTACTTCCTGTCATCTGGCCAGGATAGCCTTCTTTCTCTCTGTTCATACAGGCTAAGCAAACAGATTGCCACAGGCCATTTGCAGAAGCTCAGTCTTCTGCTTGGAAAGCTCTTCCAGGCCCCCACCCTACAGCTTTATCTAGTTAAAAAGGCCTATGCATTCTTCACAAGTCAGGCAACAGCCAAGCCTTCATCTTCCTCTAGATAAGTCAAATCTTGCAACCTCAGGCTTTTTTAGTAGCATATACCACTCCTTCCTAAAATTGTCCAGAATTACAGCATGCATTCATCTGTGTGACTTCATTTTCGTTTTCCTCCTCTCCCAGCACCTATTTGACTATGAACTCACTGGGAACAGAACACTTTTTCTCTCTGAGACCAAATTGCCTAGGTTCAAATCCTAGCTTACTATTCTAAACATTTTGTGTGCAGATATTAACGCGACGGTAATTATTCTGATAATTTTCTCATTGCTGTTGTTAGCTTTAGAGCAATTGTTTTTTCAGATCTGTGTAACTGTATTAAACTGAAGCTTCCATATTAATTATGGCAGCAGAATTAGTCAAATGTTTATGTTGTTACACATTTAAGCCCAGAAATTTAAAATACATTTTTAAGAATCAACAGATTTTCATTTGCTAGATTTCTAACCTTAATAGCATTACAGGTATTTCTAACTTTAATAGCATTACAGGGGTGGGGAAGGCAGGGAAGAAAAAGAAAAAAATGGTAACAGCTCAGCAGCAAAGAAAGGTCAAAGCAGCGTTCAAGCGAACAGACTCAGCCCAAGGCCACAACTGTGGCCCAGGCTCAGTAGTGAGTACCACAAGCAGAACACAAGCAGAACGCAGCAAGCAGCAGCCATGTGGGGCCAGGTCCAAATAGCTGCGTGCTGCTCTCCGCAGGTGTTCCACAGCAAAATTTTGTGTGTTCTTTGTAAACAAGTAACATCCAAAATTGTAATTCTCCGCTAAGGTTTAAGTAACATTTAAATTCTAATAATAATTTCTTTGTTATCTCTGAGATAACTCTTTTAAAATCTGATTTAATTAAAGCAGTAGCTTCTAAAGGGGAAGAAATTACATCTAGCCCATAAATTAGTTAAAAAGCAAGTAGAAGCTAAGCATGTAAAACTACACCCTTTAAAGAAAAGCTTTAAACCAAATGGAAGTAATATCAGTTAAGTTAAAAAGTAAAACTGTTAAGCCCATTCTCAAAAAGTAAAATGGCCAAACCTACCTGATATTTCCCTGTTGGAAAACTTAAACGTTGTTCAAAAAGCAAAGCTTGCTGCTCCAGTGGCTCTATACCGGCCTTCCACAGCAGTAATTGTCTATTCAGGCTGGGATTCAGCAGGCTGGTAAAGATGAAAATTTAGAGGGATAGCAGTTTCCAGTTATAATGCACCCCAAAATGAGCAGGGACAGTTTTAGGTAACATTGAAGCCTTTTCCATTTAAATGCCATTTAAATTTCTAAAGAAACTTAAACAAGCAATCAATAATGCTAATACAAAATGTCATGTTGCTAAGCAGCCTTTTAAAGGGATAGCTCATTTAATGGACTATATTAAGGCTCATGATGGCAATGGAGGAAATTTACCTAAGGCTACATTATTAGTGCCAACTATGGCAGGATTGAGGGTAAACAATGGGACTGCTGCATTTCCTGGAGCTTGTTTCCATTCTGGAAAAAAGGAACACACCAAAAGGACTGCAGACAAAATCTAAGAACAGGACCTCAGCTGAGGGTAACAACAAAAAATACTAAACCAGATATTTGCCCTAAGTGTAAAAAAATAAAGAAAAATAATTGGGCTAATCAATGTCATTCAAAATTTAATAAGGAAGGGAACCCGATTCCAACTGGGTCCTATCCTGCTTAAGTTACTCTCTTATCTCTGTACAATGTTTGTCCCCTGCCACCAATAAAAGCGCAGCAGCAAATTTGTGTAGCACTCAGAAAGTAAATATTTTACCTGGGGAGCCTCCACGAAAAAATACCAGCAGGAGTTTGTAAGCCCTTACCTACAGAAACAGTGGTTTTGCTTTTAGAAAAACCTAGCCTTAATACTAAAGGGATAAAATTTCATACAGAAGCTATTAATAGTAATTTTACAGGGGGAATGCAAATTGTATGTCATTTTCCAATACTTGCAGTGCTAAACCTAAAAAACGCATAACACAAATCTTACTTTTACCTTACATCAAATTAAGTCAAAGCAAAGATGAAAGAATTGGAGGATTTGGAAGTACAAATAAGCAGGGCAAAGCTGCATACTGGATATATCAAATTACAGATAAACACCCAGCATGTAAAGTCACTATTCATAGAAAAAAATTTTAAACGTTTAGTTAATACTAGCACAAATATCTCAATTATTTCTGTTCAGCACTGACCCTTTTCTTGGCCTGTATAAAATGCTCACTCTAATATAGTCAGAGTGGGGTAGGCCTCAGAAGTTTATCAAAGCAGTCTTATCTTACCATGCAAAGGGCCCCATTCAGTCTATTGTAATTCAGATTCCTATTAACTTGTGGGGAAGAAACTTATTACAGCAGTGGGGAACCAAAGTCTTAATACCTGAACAATCGTATAGCTCCCAAAATCAACAAATAATGGAGGCCATGGGCTATGTGCCTGAAATGGGAATAGAAAAAAATTTACAGGGTCTAAAAGAATCATTAGAAGTTAAGGGACAAAGTTCTCAACATGGTTAGAATATCATTTTTAATGACAGCCATTGTTAAACCTCCAAAACCAATAGCTTGAAAATGGTTAGATAATAAACCAATTTTGATAGAACAATGGCCACGTACAAAAACTGGAGATTTTTTTAAATGTAGTTGCTAAACAATTAGAAAAAGAACATATAGTTCCCACATTTTTAGCTTAAAACTGTCCTATTTTTGTAATAAAAAGGAAATCTAAAAAATAAAAAATGTTAACAGATCTCAGAGCAATTAATGCAGCTATACTACTTTTACCCACTATGATTCAAAAAAATTGTCTACTACTATTATTGATTTGAAGGACTTTCTTTTTTTTCTTTTCTTTTCTTTTTTTTTTTTACGATTCCTTTGGCAGAAAAGAACTGTAAGCAATTTGCCTTCACTTTTCCTATTATACTAATCAAAAACCTGCCTAAAAATATTATTGAAAAGTGCTTCCCCAAGGGATGTTAAACAGTTCCACAGTTTGTCAAACTTATGTGGACACAGCTATTAAGCCCACTAGAAAAAAATGTCCTCAGTGCTATATTATTCATTATATAATATTCTTTGTACTGCACCAAATAAAGAGTTACTTATACAATGCTATAACCATTTAAAAAAAGAAATCCATTCAATGTACTAGGTTAATAGTAGCTCCAGATAAAATTCAAACTACAACACCTTATTCGTATTTGTGCATGTTGGTAAAAAAAAAAAAAAAAAAAAAAAAAAAAAAAAAAAAAAAACGACAAAAAACCCCCCACTATGTCACTTCAAAAGGTGTTCATCAGAAGAGATAATTTAAAAACTCTAAATAATTTCCAGAAGTTACTTTGAAATATCAATTAGGTAAGACCTACTTTAGCCATTTCAACTTATGCTATGAGTAATTTGTTTTCTATTCTTTGAGAAGATTCCAGTCTGCATAGTCCTCAAGAATTAACTTAAAAAGCTAAAATGGAATTGCAAGTAATTGAAGAAAAAAATTCATAAGGCTCAAGTAAGTAAAATTAATCATAACAAGCCTTTAACATTATTAATTTTCTCTATTTAACACTATCTTACACTCTCTTAGTAATAATCTCTTAGGAGTTATTATTCAAAAATCAGGATTTAGTGGAGTGGCTGTTTTTACTTCATAATAGCACTCACACTCTGTATTTGGACTGAATTGCAACTTTGATTGGAATGGGGAGGTCTCAAGTTGTAAAAGTGCATGGATTTAATACCATAAGAATAATAGTGCCTCTTACAAAAATTCAAATTCAGCAAGCCTATACTAATAGTGTAACATGGCAAGCCTATTTGCCAAGTTCTGTGGGCACTTTAGAAAATCATTACCTAAAAAACAAAAATTTTTCAATTTTTAAAATTAACCAATTGGATTTTATCCAAAATTAGTAAGTCAAATCTCATTGAAAATGCAGAAAATGTTTTTACAGATAAAATCTAGTAACAATAAAGCTTCTTATTCAGGATCTAAAAGCAAAGTTATTCAAACTCCTTATACACTATTGGGTCTGGCAGAGGATCCAGGGAATGGCATAGCCAGAATGGACAACTGGGCCTTTGAATCTAGGCCACACATAGGCAGACTAACAAGTGATGGTGCAACCAGCTCAGGCAGCTTTATGTAAGGGCACCTGCTAGTTAGGAACATGCACCCCACCCCAGACCCCAATCCCAGATCACCTGCCTGCACTGGGCATTGTCTCATCTTGGCAGAAAGGTGTGGGGGTGATGATCAGGTAGTATGTCCCTGGGTCTCAGGCCTCAGAAGTTCCTTAGGAACTTGGCAGTCACTGGGCAGGGGAAGGGGCCCAGGGACCCCTTGTGTGCATTTGCCCATGGAATGTGTTCCTACCCCAGCTTCTCAGCCCTCACTAGAAGAGTCCAGGGCTTCCACCTGCTCTATGTTTCCAGCTCTGATCTACTCACCTGGTGACTCTGAAGGCTTCCTGACTCCAGCCTGGGGCCTCCTCTGTTAGATGGGGGTTCCAGGTTTCCTGCAGACAGAGGCCAACCCTTGGAGGTTGAACCTGGACCTCTTTTTTTTTAGACGGAGTCCCACACTGTCAGTGGTGCAATCCTGGCTCACTGAAATCTCCACCTCCTGGGTTCAAGTGATTTTCCTGCGTCAGCCGCCAGTGTAGCTGGGACTACAGGTGTATGCCACCATATCCAGCTAATTTTTTTGTATTTTTAGGAGAGATGGGGTTTCCCCATATTGGCCAGAAGGATCTCAATCTCCTGACCTTGTGATCCGCCCACCTCAGCTTCCCAAAGTGCTGGGATTACAGGCGTGAGCCACCGCTACCGGCCCTTAGTTCTTAAAGTATAATTTTTTTCTCTCTCCAGTCTCCCATTTTTACTAAGGAAAAATCATGATATGACCAAATGTCTCTATTATACCTGGCCTGAATATTTGTATAAAGTATAGCAAGAATAATTATTTTTAATATGTTTTCAAAATCGGATTTCATAAAACTTGGTTTCATAAAGTGAATCTCAGATAAGACTTTTTAAAGCTGAGCCCAGCTATGGGTCTGTCCCCTCAAATAACTACATGAGTTGCATAAATTTCTCTTTTGAGGTCACAGGATAACTTGGGTCTCATAAGCCTGTCAGGAAGTGACATTATTTACTTACCACAAGTTACTTACAGGGAATGTGTAGACAAGGTATGAAGCCAGTTTTCCCAAAGGGTTTTTATTGACTCTATACATCAAGTTTGATTCCTTAGGGAAAGCATGCCATTCCAGTCAAAGCCTTGCCAAAATAACTAATTTCTCCAATTGTGACCTGTTGCAGAAGAAAACATTCTTTTGCAGTTATGCAAATTATATTTCCATAAGTTAAGAATCTATTCACAAATAGATTCTAAATTCTGGAGTAAACAAATAGAGAGAAACAAATATGCTTCTAATTTTGTTTACTCAATTGGAGTATATTTTACTCAATTGCTAAAAGCTGTAAATAGCTCAAAATAAGCTTCCTGAACTCTGAAAAACAAAACAAAGGATCAGTAATATTTTAAGCAAAGCCAAAAAGATTACTTCAGTCTATATTAGTTCACTCCGTGCAGTTATCTCCTGTTCTGCTTTATATTCTTGAACATTTCAGGTCTCCATGAGAGTCCTGAAAGTTTTTTCTTTATGCTAATGACAAAATTTCCAAAGTTATCAGAAACCTGCATTTAGGAGCACCTGCCAATGTCCTATAGCAGATTATAAGTCACCTTTCAAAGAGGATTAAAACAAGACAACAAATGTCTGTGGATGACAAAGAAGTCTTAGGATAACATATTTATGCAAATACAGTCCAAGGAAAATGAAACACCATTTCACATTTGGCAATGCTTTCTTTTTTTTCCTGAGATAGAGTTTTGTTCTTGTTGCCCAGACTGGAGTGCAATGCTGCAATCTCTGTTCACTGAAACCTTCACCTCCTGGGTTCAAGTGATTCTCCGGCCTCAGCTTCCTGAGTAGCTGGGATTATAGGTGCTTGCCACAATACCTGGCTAACTTTTAGTATTTTTAGTAGAGATGGGGTTTCACCATATTGGCCAAGCTGATCTCTAACTCCTGACATCAGATGATCCACCCTCCCTCGCCTCCCAAAGTGCTGGGATTACAGATGGGAGCCACTGTATCTGACCTGACAATGCTTTCTGACAATTCTTCCTCTATGGTTTTTATACCAAATAAGCCAAATGTCATTTATGTACTTTAGGGGATATAATATCTAAAAGATATGTATGTAAGAAAAACAAGTGATTTATAATTTGATTTTTACAAGTTTCTCAGATATCAAATCCCAGGTTATCTTAAGTCACTCATTAACCAAAGTGATAACTCAAAAATTCTAAAAAGACAAAAACCTTTACTCATTAATAGAGGGATGACTTCACTTTCCAAATAATATATATTTTTCCCTTTCCTGTTGTTCCAGTTTATTCAAAAGGTCAGGCAAAAATTTTTCATTTTTAAAATAATACATGAAAATCTTGTTCACAGGGAAAAGTTAAATCTCACCTTTGTATTAGTGCATTATTCATATCAAACCTAATTCTTTTTTTTTTTTTTTTTTTTGAGACGGAGTTTCACTCTTGTTACCCAGGCTGCAGTGCAAGGGCATGACCTCAGCTCACTGCAACCTCCGCCTCCTGGGTTCAGGCAATTCTCCTGCCTCAGTGTCCTGAGTAGCTGGGACCACAGGCACGTGCCACCATGTCCAGCTAATTATTTTGTATTTTTAGTAGAGACGGGGTTTCACCATGCTGACCAGGATGGTCTTGATCTCTTGACCTCATGGTCCACCCACCTCGGCCTCCCAAAGTACTGGGATTACAGGCTTGAGCCACCGCGCCCAGCCTCAAACCTAATTCTTAATAAAAACTTATTGAACCTCCTTCATGACAAGAAACTGAAGCACTACAAAGAGGTTTTGAAACTTGGAGTGAATGACAGTATGTTTCAGTAACGCTTCATCTACCCAAGGGTAAACAATCAAATCTCTTCTCGACTATTATCTAGAGAGGGCATCCAAGATGGCCAATTAGGAGCAGCTCAGGATTGCAGCTCTCAGGAAAAGCATGGAGGGTGAGTGGATGCTGCATTTCCAGATGTATTTTTATTGCTCACAGACCAGGAGATTCCCAAGCGGAGGAGCCCCATGGGTGGCCAACATGCCTGTCTTGGCCCCCGCAGTTGTTTTGCCCTGCATGGCTGTTTTTGCCAGTGCAACTGTTTTGCTGGTGCCCCAGCATGGCGGTTCTCCATACAAAATACACAGGTCCGGATGCCATTTTAGCCGGTGACTGGAGCTCTGGGAAGGCAAAGTCGCCCATTCATCTGATTAAAAAGGGTACTGAAACAGGGAGCCAGACCAGGAGAGTCTCAGGCAAAAAAGCACCACGAATCTCAGTGCTGCTGTTTCAGCTGGCACAGTGGGTCACCGCATGGGAAATCACACAGATCCCGGCGCCTTTTCAACAGGTGACTGGAACACCTGGGAGACAGTCTACCGTTAATGAAAGAAAAATAATTTATTTTAAGGGGCTCTGAGGCAGGGAGCCAGGTGATCAGTCTCAGCTGGTCCCACCTCCACAAAAAAAAAAAGCAACCCGAAACACTCTGTATTGAGAGTTTCACAGCAAGCACAGCTGAACCTGGGAAGGCCCAACTCTGGGGGGGAGGGGCATCTGCCATTACTGAGGCAGTCCACCACTACAGAGGTAGTTTGCCATTCCTGAGGCAGTCCACCATTACAGAGAGAGTCGGCCATTATAGAGGTGGGCCACCAATGCCAAGGAAGTTCTAACTACACCCATAGAAACAGGACTGCAGGGAAGTTCACATGGCAGCTGGGCAGAGCCCACAGCAGCTCAGCAAAGCCTCGGCAGGCAGACAGTGACAAGGCTGCCTCCTCCCTGGGTAGGGCAGCCCTGAAAAAAAGCCAGCAGCACAACAGAAACTCATAAATAAAGCCCTAACTCCTTGGGACAAAGAACCTGGGAAGAAAAAAAAAGGGTGTGGTTTATGAGTTCTGCTGCAGCAGACTTAAATGTACCTGCCTAGCAGCTCTGAATGAACAGTGGAGCTCACAGCTCAGCACTTGAGTTCCTATAAAGGACAGACTGTCTCCTCAAGCAGCTCTCTGACCCCGGTATATGCCAAGATTCACCTCACAAAGGAGAGATAAAACTGACATCTGGCAAGTATCCTTCTGGGACAAAGATAGCAGAAAAAGAAACTGGCAGCAACCCTTACTGTTCTGCAGCTGCTGCAGGTGACCCCCAGGCAAGCAGGGCCTGGAGTGGACCTCAGCAGTCCTACAGCAGAGAAGCCAGACTGTTAGAAGGAAAACTAAGAAACAGAAAGAAATAACTTCATTATCAACAAATGGGACATCCACTCAGAGACTCAATCTGATAGTCAACAGCTACAAAGACAACTGGTGGATATATCCACAAAGATGGGAAGAAGGCAGTGCAAAAAGAATGAAAACACCCAAAACCAGAATGCCTCTCCTCCTACAAGGGATCACAATTCCTCACCAGCAAGGGAACAAGGCTGGATGAGGAGAATACATATGATGAATTGACAGACTCAGGCTTCAGAAGGTGGGTAATTAGAAAGTTCTGTGAGCTAAAAGAACATGTTCTAACTCAACGCAAAGAAACTAAGAACTTTTAAAAAAGATTTGATGAAATGCTAACAAGAATAAACAACTTAGAGAGGAATATAAGTGAATAGATGGAGCTGAAAAACACAACAAGAGAATGTCATGAAGCATACACAAGTTTCAACAGCCGAATTGACCACAAAAAATATGGGACTATGTGAAAAGACCTAATCTACATTTGATAGGTTTACCTGAATGTGATGGAGAGAATGAATCCAAGCTGGAAAATACTCTTCAGGATATTATCCAGGAAAACTTCCCCAACCTAGCAAGGCAGGCCAATATCCAAATCCAGGAAATATAGAACACCACAAAGATATTCCTCAAGAAGAGCAACCCCGAGGCACATAATCATCAGATTCACAAGGGCTGAAATGAAGGAGAAAATGCTAAGGGCAGCCAGATAGAAAGGTCGGGTTACACACAAAGGGAAGCCCATCAGACTCACAGCAGATCTCTCAGCAGAAACCCTACAAGCCAGAAAAGAGTGGGGGCCAATATTCAACATCCTTAAAGAAAAGAACTTTCAACCCAGAATTTGATATCCAGCCAAACTAAGCTTCGTAAGTGAAGAAAAAATAAAATCCTTTGTGAACAAGCAAGTACTCAGAGATTTCATCACCACCAGGCCTGCTTTACAAGAGGTCCTGAAGGAGGCACTGAACATAGAAAAGAACAACCAGTACCAGCCACTCCAAAAACATACCAAAGAGTAGAGAGCATCAACACAATGAAGAATCTGCATCAACTAACAGGCAAAACAGACAGCTAGCATCAAAATGGCAGGATCAAATTCACACATAACAATATTAACCCTAAATGTAAAGGGGCTAAATGCTCCAATCAAAAGACACAGACTGGTAAACTGGATAAAAAGCCAAAACCCATTGGTGTGCTGTATCCAGGAAACCAATCTCACATGTAATGATAAACAAAGTCTCAAAATAAAGGGACAGCAGAATATTTACCAAGCAAATGGAGAGCAAAAAACAGAGCAGCAGTTGCAATTCTCATTTCTGATAAAATAGGTTTTAAACCAACAAAAATCAAAAGAGACAAAGAAGGACATTACATAATGGTAAAAGGATCAATGCAACAAGAAGAGCTAATGATACTAAATATATATGCACCCAATAAAGGAGCACCCAGATACATAAGGCAAGTTGTTAAAGACTTACAAAGAGACTTAGACTTCCACACTATGATAGTGGGAGACTTTAAGACCCCATTGTCAATATTAGACAGATCAACGAGACAGAAAATTAATAAGGATATCCAGGACTTGAACTCAGACCTGGACCAAGCAAACCTAATAGACATTTACAGAATGCTCCACCCCAAATCCAAAAAATATACATTCTTCTCAGCACCACATTGCACCTACTCTAAAATTGACCAAATAATCGGAAGTAAATCACCCTCAGCAAATGCAAAAGAACGGAAATCATAACAAACAGTCTCTCAGATCACAGTGCAATCAAGTTAGAACCCAGAATGCAGAAACTAACAGAACCACACAGCTTCATGGAAACTGAAAAACTGGCTCTTGAATGTTGACTGGATAAACAAAGAAATGAAAGTAGAAATAAAGATGTTCTTTGAAACCAATGAGAACAAAGACACAACATACCAGAATCTCTGGGACACATTTAAAGCAGTCTCTAGAGGAAAATATATAGCAATAAGTGCCCATATGAGAAGCAAGGAGAGATCTAAAATCGACACCCTATGGTCAAAATTGAAAAAGCTAGAGGAGCGAGCTCAAAAAAAACCTCAAAACCTAGCAGAAGACAAGAAATGACTAAGATCAGAGCAGAACCGGAGATAGAGACACAAAAAACCTTTCATAAAATCAACAAATCTAGGAGTTGGTTTCTCGAAAATATCAGCAAAATAGACCACTAGCCAGATTAATAAAAAAGAAAAGAGAGAATAATCAAATAAATTCAATAACAAACGATAAAGGGGATATTATCACAGATTCCACAGAAATACAAGCCATCATCAGAGATTATTACAAACAACTCTATGCACAAAAACTAGTAAACCTGGAAGAAATGGATAAATTCCTGGACACTTGCATCCTCCCAAGCCTAAAGCAGAAAGAAGTCAAAACCCTGAAGAGACCAATAACAAGATCTGAAGTTGAAGCAGCAATTAAGAGCCTACAACCCAAAAAAAGTCCAGGTCCAGATGGATTCACAGATGAATTCTATCAGACATACAAAGAGAAGCTGGTATCATTCCTTCTGAAACTATTCCAAGCTATGCAAAAAGAGGGAATCCTTCCCAAATCATTTTATGAGACCAACATCATCCTGATACCAAAACCCAGCAGAGACTCAGCAAGAAAAGAAAACTTCATGTAATTCCAGCACTTTGGGAGGCCGAGGCGGGTGGATCAGGAGGTCAAGAGATCAAGACCATCCTGGTCAACATGGTGAAACCCCGTCTCTACTAAAAATACAAAAAATAAGCTGGGCATGGTGGCACATGCCTGTAATCCCAGCTACTCAGAAGGCTGAAGCAGGAGAATTGCCTAAACCCGGGAGGCAGAGGTTGCGGTAAGCCGAGATCACGCCATTGCACTCCAGCCTGGGTAACAAGAGCGAAACTCCGTCTCAAAAAAAAAGAAAGAAAAGAAAGAAAACTTCAGGCCAATATCCATGATGAACATAGATGCAAAAATCTTCAATAAAATACTGGCAAACCAATTGCAACAGCACATCAAAAAGCTTATCCACCATGATCAAGTAGTATTCATCCTGGGGATGCAAGGCTGATTCAATATATGCAAGTCTATAAACATAATTTACCACATAAACAGAACCAAGACAAAAACCACATGATTATCTCAATTGATGCAGAAAAAGCCTTTTAACAAAATTCAACAGGACTTTATGCTAAAAACTCTGAATAAACTAGGTATTGATGGAATGTATCTCAAAATAATCAAAGCTATTGATGACAAACCAACAGCCAATATCATACCAAATGGGCAAAAACTGGAAGCATTCCCTTTGAAATTTGGCACTAGACAAGGATGCCCTCTCTCACCACTCCTATTCAATATAGTATTGGAAGTTCTAGCCAGAGCAATCAGGCAAGAAAAAGAAATAAAGCGTATTCAAATAGGAAAGGAGGAAGTCAAATTGTCTCTATTTGCAGACGACACGATTGTATATCTAGAAGACCCCATCGTCTCAGCCCAAAATCTCCTGAAACTGATAAGCAACTTCAGCAAAATCTCAGGAAACAAAATTAATGAGCATAAATCACAAGCATTCCTATACACCAATAACAGACTGAAAGAGAGCCAAATCAAGAACGAACTGCCACTGGGCGCGGTGGCTCAAGCCTGTAATCCCAGCACTTTGGAGGCCGAGGCGGGTGGATCACGAGGTCGAGAGATAGAGACCATCCTGGTCAACGTGGTCCGTCTATACTAATAATACAAAAAACTAGCTGTGTGTGGTGGCGCGTGCCTGTAATCCCAGCTACTTAGGAGGCTGAGGCAGGAGAATTGCCTGAGCCCAGGAGACGGAGGTTGCGGTGAGCCGAGATTGTGCCATTGCACTCCAGCCTGGGTAACAAGAGCGAAACTCCGTCTCATTAAAAAAATAAAAAATAAAAAAAAGAACAAACTGCCATTCACAATTGCTACAAAGAGAATAAAATACCTAGGAATATAACTAACGAGGAACATAAAGGACCTCTTCAAGGAGAACTACAAGCCACTGCTCAATGAAATAAGAGAGGACACAAACAGATGGAGAAACATTCCATATTCATGGTTAGGAAGAATCAAAATCATGAAAATGGCCATACTGCCCAAAGTAATTTATAGATTCAGTGCTATCCCCATCAAGCTACCAGTGACCTTCTTCACAGAACTGGAAAAAACCACCTTAAACTTCATATGGAACCAAAAGAGAGCCCGCATAGCCAAGTCAATTCTAAGCAAAAAGAACAAAGCAGGAGGCATCACAGTACCAGACTTCAAACTATACTATGAGGCTATAGTAATCAAAACAGCATGGTACTGGTACCAAAACAGAGATATAGAACAACGGAACAGAACAGAGGCCTCGGAGGCAACACAACATATCTACAACCATCCAATCTTTGACAAACCTGACAAAAACAAGCAATGGGGAAAAGATTCCCTGTTTAATAAATGGTATTGGGAAAACTAGCTAGCCATGTGCAGAAAGCAGAAACTGGACCCCTTCCTGACAGCTTACACTAATATTAACTCCAGATGGATTAAAGACTTAAACAGAAGACCTCATACCATAAAAACCGTGGAAGAAAATCTAGGCAAAACCATCCAGGACATAGGCGTAGGCAAGGACTTCATGACAAAAACACCAAAAGCATTTGCAACAAAAGCCAAAACAGATAAATGGGACCCAATCAAACTCCACAGCTTCTGCACGGCAGAAGAAACAGTCATTAGAGTGAATCGGCAACCAACAGAATGGGAAAAAAATTTTGCAATCTACCCATCTGACAAAGGGCTAATATCCAGAATCTACAAAGAACTAAAACAGATTCACAAGAAAAAAACAAGCCAATTCAAAAGTGGGTGAATGATATGAACAGACTCTTTTCAAAAGAAGACAAACAGGAGGCCAACAAAAAGATGAAAAAATGCTCATCATCACTGGTCATTAGAGAAATGCAAATCAAAACTACATTGAGATTCCATCTCACGCCAGTTAGAATGGCGATCATTAAAAAATCTGGAGACAACAGATGCTGGAGAGGATGTTGAGAAATAGGAACACTTTTACACTATTGGTGGGAGTGTAAACTAGTTCAACCACTGTGGAAGACAGTGTGGCGATTCCTCAAGGACCTAGACATAGAAATTCCCTTTGACCCAGCAATCCCATTGCTGGGTATATAGCGAAAGGATTATAAATCATTCTACTATAAGGACACATGCACACGAATGTTCATTGCAGCACTGTTTACAATAGCAAAGACCTGGAGCCAACCCAAATGCCCATCAATGATAGACTGGACAGGAAAAATATGGCACATATACACCATGGAATATTATGCAGCCATCAAAAACGATGAGTTCGTGTCCTTTGTAGGGACGTGGATGAACCTGGAAACCATCATTCTCAGCAAACTGACACAAGAGCAGAAAGTCAAACACCGCAAGTTCTCACTCATAGGCTGGTGTTGAACAATGAGAACACATGGACACAGGGAGGGGAGCATTACACACTGGGGTCTGTTCAGGGGAAAAGAGGAGGGACAGCATGGGGTGGGTAATTGGGGAGAGATAACATGGGGAGAAATGCCAGATATAGGTGATAGGGAGGAAGGCAGCAAATCACACTCCCATGTGTGTACCTATGCAACAATATTGCATGTTCTTCACATGTACCACAAAACCTAAAATGTAATAAAATTTTTTTAAAAATCTGGAGACTACAGATGCTGGAGAGGATGTGGAGAAATAGGAACACTTTTACACTGTTGGTGGGAGTGTCAATTAGTTCAACCACTGTGGAAGACAGTGTGGTGATTCCTCAAGGACCTAGAAATAGAAATTTCATTTGATTCAGCAATCCGATTACCAGGTATATATCCAAAGGATTATAAATCGTTCTACTATAAGAACACATGCACACCGATGTTCATTGCAGCACTGTTTACAATAACAAAGACCTGGAACCAACCCAAACACCCATCGATGATAGACTGAACAAAGAAAATGTGGCACATATACACCATGGAATACTATGCAGCCATTAAAAATGATGAGTTCGTGTCCTTTGCAGGGACATGGATGAACCTGGAAAACATAATTCTCAGCAAGCTGACACAAGAACAAAAAATCAAACACCACCTGTTCTCATTCATAGGCAGGTGTTGAACAATGAGAACACATGAACACAGGGAGGGAAGCATCACATATTGAGGTCTGTCAGCACAAATAGAGGAGGAACAGTGGGGATTGGGGAGTTGGGAGGGATAGCATGGGGAGAAATGCCAGATATAGGTGATGGGGAGGAAGGCAGCAAATCACACTGCCATGTGTGTACCTATGCAACAATATTGCATGTTCTTCACATGTACCCCAAAACCTAAAATGCAATAAAAAAAGGAAAAAATTTTTCTCTAAAAGTCCTACTAATAATAATGTCTAGTTTGTGGAGTTTATCAAAAAGGAAGACTAAAATATTGGATTCTCATCCACCTTATAACAGAAGAGAACTTCTTCAACCTAATAAAGGGCATCTCAAAAAACCCTATATCAAACATCATATTTAATGATAAAAAAATCAAATGCTTTTCTCTTAATGTCAGAAACAAGACAGGCATTTCCACTGTCACCAGAATTTATAATTATACTGAAGAACTGAAGGTTCCACCTTGTATAATGAGGTCAATCATTCAATAAATAATCTTGGAAATGAAGAAATAAAACATTCTCTTCATAGATGACATGATTTGTACTTGGAAAATACCAAAGACTCTGCAAAAAATGAATGAAACTATTTGTTGAGTTTAGCAAAGTTTTAGGATGCAAGGTCAATATACAAAAATTAATTATAGTTCTATATACTATACTATAAAATTCTGTTCTATAAAATTAATTGTAGCTTTATATACTATAAAATCTGATTTCCAATTGTTCATAATTAGTACATTCATAATTAGTATGAGCAATTGGAAATCAAATTTTAACATGAAGCACTATTTACAATAGCACCAAAATATGAAATGCTTAAGTATAAATCAATCAAAACATGTACAAAATCTGTATGCTGAAAACTGCAAAACTTATCAGAAAATATCACAGATAACTAAATAAACAGAAAGATATACTGTGTTCATGGATTGGTGAACTCAATATTCTTAAGATGTCGGTTCTCTCCAATCAATATCTGAGCAAAATTTTTGTAGAAATTTATCAGCTGATTCCAAAATTAGGTGGAAAGACAATAGATTAAAACTAGCCAAAAGAATTTCCAGAAAGAATAATAATAGCAATGTTGAAGAATTCACAATATCCAATTTCAATAGTACTGTATTTAAGACAGTGTACTGCTGATTAAAAAAAAAATGCAGACAGATAAATCAGAGGCAGTCCAGATGTAGACCCCAACATTTTAATGTAATGAAATGGAGAAAGAATAGTTTTTTTTACAAATATTGCTGGGATAATTGTAAATCCATATTTCTTTTGTTTGTTTGTTTTGTTTCGTTTTGTTTGAGACGGAGTTTTGCTCTTGTTACCCAGGCTGGAGTGCAATGGCGCGATCTCGGCTCACAGCAACCTCTGCCTCCTGGGCTCAGGCAATTCTCCTGCCTCAGCCTCCTGAGTAGCTGGGATTACAGGCATGCGCCACCACGCCCAGCTAGTTTTTTATAGTAAATCCATATTTTTAAAAAGCTAATCTTGATCCATATATCACACCATATAGAAAGTAATTTGACACTTTCTAATAGGCATATACTTACAGTACAACACAGCAATCCAGGTAATTACCCAAACAAATGGAAGACTGTGACAAACACAAAAGACCATATACTGTATTATTTCACTAATACTAAATTCTGGAAAAGGTAAAACCATAGTGACTGAAACTAGATAGATGGCTGCCTAGAACTGGGAATTGGAGGAAGGCACTCACTGCAAAGGGCCATAAGGAACTTCTGGCAATGATTTATATCTTGATTATGGTCATGGATACATGACTGTGTGTAAACTCCAAAGCTTACTAAATGTTACATTTAAAATACGTAAATTTTATTGCATGGAAATTATTCCTCAATCAAACTAGGGAAAAGTGAATTGGCTAAATTATTCCTCAATCTTCCTTGAATTCAGTTTGACTTACTTGAGTCATTTTTTGACTGAGTCATCCATGTCCACCCTTCTTCATACAGTAGTTTCCTGTATCATCAACTGTTGTTCAGCCTTTATTAAAAGTGCATCACTATTTTCTCCAGAATTTTCTTCCATGCCTCTAACACCCATTCTACAAGTTTTGATGTAAATGTTCAAGCAATGATGATATTACTTTTGCTGCTTACCTGACTATAAGATGCTTTCTGACTTCAGATATAATAAAATGTGAAAAAAAATGTACATCTAAGAACGAAAATGTGATAGAAGGAAACAAGGTTTAAATGCTGGTGAAATGAACTTTTTAATTATTATGTAATAATCTCTTTATCTTTAGTAATGCTTTTTGGTTGTCAGTGTTACCTGACGTAAATATAACTAACATGACATTCTTTTAATTTTGCTGGTATATCTTTTCCCCACCTTTTTGCTTTGAGAGATCAACCTTGCCTTTACAATTAACGGGCTCTAGAGAGCTAGTGCTGGTGTTGAGCAGTGTCTATGATGTCTGGTGGAGGTAGATATTTGACAGAGCAGTAACAGTACCCTTAAGACAAGACTTATTTATAAGTAAACAAGATACACCTCCAGGGATCCCTAGAAAAACTTGAGAAACATTGTAGAAGTAGCTAATGTCATCTGCAAGCACGTGGAGCAAAAGCCACTGACATCTGAGTATTAATGTAATAATGATTCCTGTCTCTGTTCTCAATTGACTTTATTTAGAATACATATACAACATATAAAAATGTACTTAAAAGCCAGGAAAAATTCTACTAACACCTTAGGCTGGATTATCACAAATCAACAAATCTGTATGTTCTATTTCACTGCAAATAACACATATTACCTTTGGAATATTTATAACACCAAAAGTAAAATGAGAGAAATGTAAGATAACCCTTCCAAAATATAATTAAATGATTGGGCAATAGGAAGACTGAAAAAAAAAGTCTCTTAAATTTGGCAAGAAAGAAGTCACTGATAAGCTCAGGAAAGACATTTACAGTAAAGTACAAGGACTAGGAGCCATATTAAAGAGAAATGAGTGAAAATCAATTACTGTCAACCATATGTTTGAGGAATTTGGGGTGAAAGGGTAGTTGCATATTTCTTTTGAATCAGTCCATATCCAAAAATCTAAGGCTTAGGCCTTCCCAACTAAATTGCCTCATGCTGATTTCTTTCTGCATATCACTTTAAATTTTTATCTTGTCATCTCTTTTTACCAGATTGTTTTCACAATCTGATAAAAGGTCAAGAGAGTCCTGTCACACAACATGGTTCAGATACTCACTTTGACACCCACTGACCATGTGGCCTTAACTGCTCTGACCATCCATTTTCCCTGTCTTGCCTCCTGCCACCTCTCCAGCAACCTCAACATCCCACTCTGAGTTCTTCCAGGAACATCATTCAGGCTATTCACTCACTCATTCAATTTTTCAATCAGTGAATATAATGGAGCACCTGCTGTGAACTTGAGGTTGGAAAAACAGTAGTGAACACTGTATAACGTTATCTCTGTTTCTCCTGACAGCATTGCTCAAGCAGTTCCTTGTGTCTGGAATGCTCTTTTCTGGCTAACTCCCACCAACCCTCAGGTACCATCTCTGCCAGGAAGGGCACCTGCCCACCACTATCCCCCAGATATGGCCAATAACTGAAGGCAGACCTATAGAAGTTTAACTACAGGCCTGTAAGCAAGAAATAGCTGGTAGTGTAAGCTGTTGAGAGTTGGGGGGCTATTTGTTACAAAGCATCATTGCAGCAAAAGCTGACCAATACAAACAGGCAAATTCTAGCTTCAAGTTTCAGGACTGGGACACAGTGAATCAACGCTTAGTGTTTTTAGGCAGGGTGGGCCAATGCTAAGCAGATGTTCTCAGAAGAGACAACATCTGAGATTGAGAGAGACCTGGGTGTGAGTCTTTGCTTTGTCATGCAGGGGTAGTAAAAAGTCTATTGATTAAAAAACACATTCTCTGGAATCAAGTTGCTTGGGTGCAAATCCCAGTGCTGCCACTTATAAGCTATGTAACCTGGTACTAGTTTCTTAACTTTTGGGCCTCAGTTTCCTCATCTGTGAAATGGAAATGATTCAAGTACCAGCCTCACGAGGGCATTAAGTTGATTCAGTAAGCTAATTTATGTGATGTGCTATGAGTCGCTACTTTTCAGTCATTGTGGGTGAGCTTGGCTTGGCAACTTTACTTCTAGAACCTTGTCATGTATCCAGCGCAATTCGTGTTCTTTGGATTACTAGAAACTCTAGCTGGCATGTTGTAGCTTTCTAGGCACCAAAACCTTCTTGTGCTGTCTCCATAGCAACTGCAAGCATAGACTTGAGTCGGACACACTCAAGTTCTAATCTGGTGACCTTGGGCAACTGATTTAACTCTCTTTGCTCATAAAATGATAGCAGTAATTTCACATGCCTCTGAGGGTATGGTGAGAATCAAATGCAAATAGTGTATTTTTTACAGAAGTACTTAGCACAGCCCCTGGCTCATAGATGGTGTTATTGGCTCTTCTTGGAGAGAGGTGACCTATTGGAGAGCCATCTGCTTCTGGGCATCAGTTTGCAGGGAGGGTGTGACCAGAGCAATCCACTCTTGCCAGTAGGACCCTTTGAGTCTTTTTCCTGAAGGTTGGCAAGAGCCAGTCACAGAGAATCAGCAGAGCACACCTAGTACCTCCTTCTCCTCTATCTCCTAGCTGTCTGGCTTGATCCAGAAGACTTGTGAAGGCCCCCTTCTTGTGAAGAATCTCCTAGTTGGAACCCATCTCTACAATGGCCCCACCCACCAGCACCACAATCCAATCAGCCTGGGGCAGGATGTGGAGTGCATGGGTCACAAGAGTCTGTGTCTGGGCAGGGAAGGGTTAGGAGTTAACACACATGTGGTCACGTTCCATGGCTGATGCCTGTAATCCCAGCACTTTGAGAGGCCAAGGCAGGTGGATCACTTGAGGCCAAGAGTTCAAGACCAGTCAGGTCACTGTGGCTAAGCCCTGTATCTACTAAAAATACTAAAATGAGCTTGGTATGGTGGCACACACCTGTAGTCACAGCTACTTGGGAAACAGAGGCATGAGAATCACTTGAAACTAGGAGGTGGAGGTTGCAGTGAGCTGAAATTGCACCACCGCATTCCACCCTAGGTGATGGAGCAAGATTCCATCAAAAAGAAAGGAAGGAAGGGAGGGAGAGAGGAGAGAGGAAGAGAGAGAAAGAGGGAGAGAGAGGAAGGGAAAGAGGAATGAAGGGAAGGGGAAAGAAAGTAAGAAAAGAAAAGTCATAAACATGTGCTTGGCCAACCTCTGGAGCAGGGGGTAGGGGTGGGAGTATTGTCCCTGGACTCCGAGTTGGGAGAGCTCCCCTCCTTGTGCTCCTGCTATCTTTCTTGAAAATAGCATTTCCAAATAGAGAAACAGAGGGGACTCCTTCAGCCTACCTCAAGAAAACAAGGAGTCCATCTGACCCAGGACAATCATCCAAGGCAGAGCTGTAGTAGTTAAACCACAGATGCATAAGCAAGAAACAGATGTTGTAAGCTGATGGAATCTGACAGGTTGTTTGTTATGTCGCATCATCACAGCAAAAGCTGACCAATAAAGAGGAAAATTGGACTCAAGTGGAAGGTGGCGGTGAGAGAAACTTGGGTTAGGACAGAATGCTGAGGGCTTCCTCTGCCTTTGCCCTGTGCCCTCTGACACATGTTCCCAAACTTACTGTTCCCTGGAGTAGCCCGCCAGGCCTGATGACCTGGTTAAAGATGTGCTAAGTGAGGTGGGCATCCAAGCCCACCAGGGGGTCATCCAGCAGGTACACAGTTGCCTTTCTGTACACAGCCTGGGCGAGGCTCAGCTGCTGCTTCGGGCCCCTGAGAGATTCATGTCCTGTGGCCACAAAAGGGACATCTACAGGGTGAAACTGGGGAGCCCACGCAGAAGCAGGTTGGGGTGCAACTGCCCATCAGGGTGAGGTGTAGCTCCCCATGTCTCTCCCCTGGGGACATGCTCAGCTTCAAAGGCACTCACTCCCAAGCCAGCATTCCCTACATTCTTACCGGCCTCGCTTCTTCCCTTCCCAGCACACTTCCTGGCTTACCTGTGCTTCCCAAGCTACTCTGTCTCCTACTCACTCTCTGTATCCATTTGAGTCCAACTTCTGTTCCCTTTCTCCACTGAGACCACCTTTAATGAGGACACCATTCATTTCCCTATTCGATGATCCAGTGGTAACTTTTCAGTCCTACTTATTTTTATTTTAAATTTTAATAGATTTCTTTTAGTTTCTATTGATATGTAATAGTTGTACCTATTTGAGGGGCACAGGTGATATTTCGAGACCTGTAAAGCAGTGGTCCCCAACCTTTTTGGCACCAGGGATCGGTTTTGTAGAAGACAACTTTTCCATGGGCCTGGGGGCAGGGGGGTGCTCTCAGGATGATTCAAGCACATTACATTTATTGTGCACTTTACTTCTATTATTATTATTATTATTAATTGAGATGGATTTTTGCTCTCCTCACCCAGGCTAGAGTGGAATGGCATGATCTGGGCTCACTGCAACCTCTGCCTGCTGAGTTCAAGCAATTCTCCTGCCTCAGCCTCCAAAGTAGCTGGGATTACAGGTGCCTGCCGCCACATCTGGCTGATTTTTTGTATTTTTAGTAGAGATGGCATTTCGCCATGTTGGCCAGGCTGGTCTCGAACTCCTGACCTCAGATTATCTCCTGCCTCACACCGCAAAGTGCTGGGATGATAGGCATAAGCCATTGTGCCTGGCCTGCTCCTATTATTATTACATTGTAAAATATGACAAAATACTTACACAACTCACCATAATGTAAAATCATTGAGAGCCTCAGCTAGTTTTGCTGAAACTAGATGGTCCCTCTGGGGGCAATGGGAGACTGGGAGATTGTGATAGATTATCAGGCATTAGATTTTTATAAGAAGCATGCAGTTGCAGGGCATGGTGGCTCATGCCTGTAATCCCAGCACTTTGGGAGGCCAAAGTGGGTGGATCACAAGGTCAGTAGTTTGATACCAGCCTGGCCAACATGGTGAAAACCTGTCTCTACTAAAAAAATATAAAAATTAGCCATGTGTGGTGGTATGTATCTGTAATCCCAGCTACTCAGGAGACTGACGCAGGAGAATGGCTTGAACCCAAAAAGCAGAGGTTGCAGTGAGCCAAGCATGTGCCACTGTACTCTAGCCTGGCAAAGAGTGAGACTGCATCTCAAAAAAAAGAAAAAAAAAAAAAAAAAAAAAGAAGAAGAAGAAGCAGGCAGCTGAGATTCCTCACATGTGCTCTTTACACTAGGGTTTGTGCTCTTATGAGAATCTAACACTGCCATTGATCTAGAGGTGGAGCTTAAGTGGTGATGCAAACAATAAGGAGTGGCTGTAAACACAGATGAAGCCTCATACACCTGCCCCCTACTCAACTGCTGTGCTGCCTGACCAGTTCCTAACCGGCCTCAGACTGGTACTGATTCATGGCCAGAGGGTGTGGGGACCCCTGATGTAGAGAGTATGTAATGATTATATCAGGGTAACTGAGATAGTCAGCACCTCAAATATTTATCTTTTGTATTGAGTACACCACAATCCTTGTCTTCTAGCTGTCTTGAAATTTACAAATAAATTCTCATTCACTATGATTTCCCTTGTGTAGTATTGATTACTATCACTTATTCCTTCTATCTAGGACTTCTTGTCTTTCATGCATTCCTTTTTAAAATTATTTTTATTTATTTTTGAGACAGTCTCGCTCTTCCATCCATGCTGGAGTGCAGTGGCATGATCTCAACTCACTCCAACCTCCACCTCCAGGGTTCAATCGATTCTCCTGCCTCAGCCTCCTGTGTAGCTGGGATTACAGGTGTGCCACCATGCCTGGCCAATTTTTGTATTTTTAGTAGAGATGGTCAGGCTGGTCTTGAACTCCTGACTTCAAGCAATCTGCCCGCCTCAGCCTCCCCAAGTATTACAGGCATGATCCACTGTACCCGGCCATTCATTCATTCTTTTTTTTTTCTCTCTGTAATCTAGACTCAGATGACACATTCATTCATTCTTACATTAATTTATTCCATTAAGAACTACTGCCTGGTTATCATATCCCTGTCAGGGTTCTAGTCTTTGGGGAAACAGCAGTGAACGAAACAGTTTCTGCTATCTGAATGGATCCATCACTCTAATGAGAGGGAGAAATACAGGCAATGCACAAACAAACCAGTAACACAGACAGCACATTAGGTGGAAAGTGCTATGAAGAATAAATACTAAAGTAGGTACAGCCAGGTGCGGTGGCTCACGCCTGTAATCTCAGCACCTTGGGAGGCCAAGGTGAGTGGATCGCTTGAGATTAGGACTTCGAGATCAGCCTGACCAACATGGTGAAACCCCATTTTTACTAAAAGTACAAAACTGGTGGCACCTGCCTTTAATCGTAGCTACTCAGGCGGGAGTATTGCTTGAACTTGAGAGGCGGAGGTTGCAGTGAGCCGAGATTGCACAACTGCACTCCAGCCTGGGGAACACAGCAAGACTGTCTCAAGAAGAAAGGAAGGAAAGGAAAGGAAAGGAAAGGAAAGGAAAGGAAAGGAAAGGAAAGGAAAGGAAAGGAAAGGAAAAAGGAAAGGAAAGAGAAAAGGAAAGGAAAAAGGAAAGGAAAGGAAAGGAAAGGCAAAGCAGGTGTGGGTGTAAGGCGCACTAGCATGAGCAGGGTTGCAGTGGTGGAGGTGGATAAGGTAATCTGGGAAGCCTTCTCTGCGAATGTGACAGAAGTGAGGGATGAGCCCTGGGAACTCCTGGGGAGAGATTTCCCACAGTGGGAACAGCAGTTTTAAAGGCCCTGGGGACAGAGTGTGCTGCAGGGGATCAGGGAACATCACAGACTCTGGAGGCTGGAGTGAAGCCAGGAGATGATGAAGGAAGATGGGGATGACAGATACCAGAGCAAGGTGACAGTGACCTTGCCAGGGATCATCACAACTTGGGCTTTGACTCTGAGGAAAATGGGAAGATGACCTGAGGTCAGGAGATCGAGATGAGCCTGGCCAACATGGTGAAACACTGTCTCTACTAAAAATGTAAAAATTAGCCAAGTGTGGTGGCATGTCCCTATAATCCCAGCTACTCAGGAAGCTGAGACAGGAGAATTTCTTGAATGTTGGAGGGGGAGGTTGCAGTGAGCCAAGATTGCACCACCCCAGCCTGTGCAACAGAGTGAGATTCCATCTCAAACACACACACACACACACACACACACACACACACGCACACACAAAAGTGGAGGACTGGATTTGGCCTGGGGGTCACAGTTTGCAAGCTCCTGCCCAAGCCATAGCTCCAGATGCATATATTCTGTGTCTTGGACATCTCTGTACAGACCCTTTGGTGAGGCCCAGAGAGGGGAAGCAATTAGATCAACATCACCCAACAAGGCAGGGCAGAGTAAGACAGGACTCTAGTCACCTCATTCTCAGTTGTCGAACAGACCCTCACAGCCAATCCCTACCATGACTCCTTGAGTCTCTCTTTGTGTCCATTTCTATTTATTGATTAGTGATTATTCATTGAGCACCTAGTATGTGCTTGACCATGAGCTCAGCCCTTCTTCTTCCTCACTTCCCTGACCACTCCCTGCATTTCTCCATCACGGTGCCCATGATGAGTCAGAGACCCAAATGACCCCCAACTGCAATGCCTCCCTGACCCAAAAGACCCTGAGACTCTCACCTTCTCCCTAATTGAAGTGTGGACTCCGCCAGGAAAATTATCCACATCTGGCCCACAGGGCACAGGCCTCTAGGACTCTCCCAAGCCAGGCTGGGTCCAGCTACTGCCTGAGGCACACTTTCTCCACCACAGAGGTGTTCTTTACCCAGGCCTCCTGGAGCATGTAGGCCACTGAACACTAAAACACGACTTACTTTGGTCACAGAAGGATGATGGGGAAAGACGTATGACAGGTTTTGAGGAGCAGTGGGAGCCGGGCTCTGGGTGGGTGGGTGGGTGCGTGGTTGAGAGAATGAAAGTGAGCTTGGCTGAGATTGGGAGGGGTGGAAAGGCAGTGAGGAAGGGGGACTTTCAGGATGATAGGGACATCCTAGCACACAGGAAGGGGGTGGCCTTACTTGGATGCTCACAAACCCTTCCACCTTTGACAGCGCCCCAAAGAGGATGGACAGCAGGGAGGACTTCCCTGTCCCCACTGGACTGACTAAAGGCAGGAAACAGCCCTGGGACATGGTGAGGTTTATTCTTTGAGTGCAAGAAAGGAGACATGACATTGGTTAGGGCCCAGCCCTCATCTTTGAGGAACGGCGAGCCTCAGATGGAGACGAGCTTTCCTGCTCCAGGACTGTAAGAGCACCTGTGGGGCTGTTCCTTTCCCAGTCCTTGTCTGGCTATTTGAGCAACCATCCTGTGTACATACTGTACATCCTTACATAATGTGCACATTATGTAAACGTGTATATTTTGTACAGCTGTACATAATGTACATAATGTGCACAAATATGTACACATGTACATATAGTACATATGTACATTATGTACATGGTTACACATTGTAATACCAAAATAAATTAAAAGTACATAATGTGTACAATCTGTATATTTACCATATTACATATTGTATATATATAATTGTAATTACATATATCATTGTGATATTACAATAATGTATATATCATACACATGTGCACATAAATGTACATATTGTATGGATTATGTACATTTATTGTACATATGTATTGCGTACACATATGTACATCACAGCAAAGGTACATATGGTACATATTATATACATTTGTTGTAATATCCCAATAAATGTACACATTATGAGTATATTCTGGGATATTATTTTTAGTATATTAGATAAAAATTATTCCTAATATCAGGGTGGGTATACACCCATGTGTGTATATCTTGTGATATTATCCATCATATCCTAAGTAAGTATTACTCTCACTGTGAAAGCAAGTGTACACTCCGTGACTGTTCCATTATCACAGGCGGTGTACAACGCTTCTGTGATGTGGTTACTAATATCCTGGGGAGAGTACCCTGAATATCGCAGGAAGTGTACACCACCACTGTAATATTGTTTCTAACACATCCAAAAACGGAGAGGATGTTACTCCAAGTATCTCAGGAAGTACACAAACCCCCAGTGATATTGTTCCTAATAACTAAGGGATTACAGATAATAATACTCACAATCTGACTGGGGCTGTACACCCGTCCTGTGATGTTGTTCCTAATATCCAGGGAAGGAGAGGATGATGTTACTGCCCATAGGGAATTACTCTCAGTATGGCAAGAGGTGTACATCAAGCTCTCATATGGTCACTAATGTACACACACACACACACACACACACACAAAATTATATTGAATTAAACATTGCAAGGGGTGAAAACCCCCTGTGCTTTCAATCCTAATGTCAAGGAAGGTAAGGATGACATTTTTGTCAATATCAAAGACATGTAACTAGAACTAGTGTTATTGTGCTTAATATAAAAAAAACCAGAATAACATTATGATCGCCCTATGATATGGTTCTAAGTATCATATTACACAACATTTTCAAAACAGATGGTCCCTAGGAGCCAGGGTGGGCCGGGGGGCTGCTACAGGCCCTCTACTGGGGTCTGTCGGCACAGCCCCATAGCCGAGGGGGTCCTAGCAGCCAGGGTGAGCTGGGGGGCTGCTGTAGGCACTCTGGATGGGGTTGTGTGCACAGCCCCCTAGCCAGGAGGTCCCTAATAGCCAGGATGGGCCGGGGGCTGCTATGGGCCCTCTGGCGAGGGGTCTGGGCACAGCCTCCTAGCCAGGAGTCCCTAGTAGCCAGGGTGGGCCAGGGGCTGTGTGTGGGCACAGCCTCCTAGCCAAGGAGTCCCTAGCAGCCAGGGTGCCCTGGGGGACTGCTACAGTTTTAGCTGTGTATTTTGAAAAAGTTGTCTCTAAGTGCTATAGCTGATGAAATTAGAATGAGTGATCTGTGTCTACTTGAGTTGAGCTTTCTTTTAGTAATAAAGGATTAAGTTCTATTTGAATTCTTTAGAACTGACTCTCATTCTTGTCAATCAACTGTGAATTTTCTGTGTTAATTTCTAGCAGAGGTAATATAGTTAATCCAAAACCATAGGTGTATTAAAGTCCAGATTGACAAGTATACTCAACAAACCAGGCACTGAGCTGGAAGAGGGATCTTTTCCCAGTGGGCCTTAAGGCCCACATAAATCCCTGTGCAGAAATCGAGAAACAGAGACAGAAAGGGACTCGCCTAAGGCTTGTCACTTGAAAGTGAGTGGCTGACTGACTGGCAGAGGGCTGGAAATCAAATCCAAATCTCCTGACCTCTAATTTCAAAGGGTGCACTGCCTCCCCAAGGCCCAGTTTCACAGGTAAATAGCTTAACAAGGGCTTTACTCGATTGAAGTCAACATTAAAAGACATCGGAACAGTCTTTGGCCCCTTGTCTCTAACGAGAATTTGCCCAGGTAATATTTTAACACTGGGTCTAACCTGAGAGATCTGGACTTTCAGCCTGAAACTCTTGAAAAGGATTGATTAACTTAGGAGTTCCTGCTACAAAGTAAGAGTCAAGAACCATTTTCAGCAAAGGTGAGCTGACCTCAGTGGTCAATAGGAAATGAGCTGGTTTCAATCACCACCCTCTGACTAATCATCAAGATAAAATTTCTTAAAACATACATGTATTGTGTTTTTCAGAAGGCTGGGGGTTATCCAAGATTCTGAGTAACATGCTACCACAGGAAGGAGATGCTGTTCACGCCTGAAGACAGACACACAGATACACAGACACACACACACACACACACAAACAGTCTAAACACACAACTGGTAGTGTCCAGCCAGATACTTAGCAGTATGAGGAGGGCTTTGAAGTCATTCATGCTCCAAAGGAAGAGACACCTTTCCCTAATTCACATGTCCATTCTCCCTCCTTATCCCCCAATGCTGCCTTCTCCTCAAGCCCACGCATTACTAAGTAGAACAAAATTAGGCAGGGCTATCAGGATAAAGCATTGTCGATGATGCTCTCATTTAAAATAACAGCACAGTCAAATGGAAAGCATGCTTGCATATAAAACGTGATTCTTTCAGACATGGCTCATGATGACTGGGACCACGCCTCCAGGGAGAAGCTCTGCTCTGCAGCCATCCAAGCTGTGTGCCTGGCCACCTCCCAAAGTGCTTCACACTCTCATTTCACCCTTAGAGGCAGACAAGAGGACTGCAAAGGACTCATGTGTCTCCTGTGCTCTCTGAAAAAGACTCCCATTTCTCCTGGGGACCAAAAAGAACAAAAGTTGCTTTTTCTTTGTAGAGCACACAACTTTTCCAAAATACACAGCTAAAACTGTCCTTGATTTAAGTGCTATAGCCCTAGCCCTAGCGCTAAACCTAACCCTAATGCCAAACCTGAACCCTAACCCTAACCCTTTTCTCAAATTGACTTTTCTGGAAACAACTTGTTTGGCCTTGTCTGTAGTCGACTTTTCTGGAATCGACTTACGTTGCCTTTTCTTAAATCGACTTTTCTGGAATCGACCTGCCTGGCCTTTTCTCAAATCGACATTTCTGAAATCGACTTTTCTGGAATCAACTTATTTGGCCTTGTTTGAAATCGATTTTTCTGAAATCAATTTGGCCTTGCCTAAAACATGTTTTCCTGGATTCAACTTGCCTTTCCTTTTTTGGAATCGACCTGCTTTGTCTGCAATCCATTTTTCTGGAATCAACTTTCCTTGCCTGAAATCTATTTTTCTGGAATCGACTTGCCAGGCGTTGCCTGAAATCGCTTTTCCTGGATTCAACTTGTCTTGCCATTTTTTTTTGAATCGACTTTTCTAGAATCGACTTGCCTTGTCTGAAATCAATTTTTCTGAAATGGACTTGCCAGGCCTGTTCTCAAATTGACTTTTCTGGTCTGAAATCGACTTTTCTGAAATCGACTTGCCTGGCATTGCCCAAATCTATTTTTCTGGAATCGACTTGTTTGGCCTTGCCTGAAATCAGTTCCTCTGGAATTGATGTGCCTTGTCTGAAATCGACTTTTCTGAAATCGATGTGCCTGGCCTTGCCTGAAATCCATTTTCCTAAATCACTTAAAGCGGGGACCATTTTAGCTATTTTAGCTGTGTATTCTTAAAAACAGCCGGGCGCGGTGGCTCAAGCCTGTAATCCCAGCACTTTGGGAGGCCGAGGCCGGTGGATCACGAGGTCGAGAGATCGAGACCATCCTGGTCAACATGGTGAAACCCCGTCTCTACTAATAATACAAAAAATTAGCTGGGCATGGTGGCACCTGCCTGTAATCCCAGCTACTCAGGAGGCTGAGGCAGGAGAATTGCCTGAACCCAGGGGGCGGAGGTTGCAGTGAGCCGAGATCGCGCCATTGCACTCCAGCCTGGGTAACAAGAGCGAAACTCCGCCTCAAAAAAAAAAAAAAACTTGTCTAGCACTTAAAGCACGGACAGTTTAAGCTGTGTATTTTCAAAAATTTGTCTCTAAGTGCCATAGCTCATGAAGTCAAAATGAGTGATTTGTGTCCCCTTGAGTTGAGCATTCTTTTAGTAACAAAGAATTAAGTTATATTCAATTTTTTTTTTTTTTTGAGACAGAGTTTCGCTCTTGTTACCCAGGCTGGAGTGCAATGGCGCGATCTCGGCTCACCGCAACCTCCGCCTCCTGGGTTCAGGCAATTTTTCTGCCTCAGCCTCCTGAGTAGCTGGGATTACAGGCAGGTGCCACCATGCCCAGCTAATTTTTTGTATTTTTAGTAGAGACGGGCTTTCACCATGTTGACCAGGATGGTCTCGATCTCTCGACCCCATGATCCACTCGCCTCAGAAGCTGAGGCAGACAGATCACATGAGGTTAGGAGTTCTAGACCAGCTTGGCCAATATGACAAAACCCCATCTCTACTAAAAATACAAAAATTACCCGGGCCTGCTAGCATGCACATGGAATCCTAGCTACTTGGGAGGCTGAGGCAGGAGAACTGCTTGAATCCAAAAGGTGGAGGCTGCAGTAAGCTGATATCAAGCCACTGCACACCAGCCTGGCTGAAACGGCAAGATTCCATCTGGAAAAGAAAAAAAGAAAGAAAACCAAAATGTCTGGGAGTGGCAGGGTGTAGTGGCTCACTCCTGTAATCCCAGCAATTTGGGAGGCTGCGGCGAGCAGAGCACCTGACGTTAGCAGTTCAAGACCAGCCTGACCAACATGAAGAACACCTGTCTCTATGGAAAATACAAAAATTAGCTGGGCATAGTGGCATGTGCCTGTAATCCCAGCTCCTTAGCTGGATGAGGTAGGAAGATCACTTCAACCTGGGAGGTGAAGTTTGCAGTGAGCTGAGGTGGTGCTACTGCACTCCAGCCTGGGTGACAGAGAAAGACTCTGTCTCAAAAAAAAAAAAAAAAAATTCAAATAATTTCACACTAGAATAGTTATACTAAAAAACAAACAAAAAAGAGTTGACAAAGATGTGCAGAAACTTGAACCCTTAAACACTGCTTCTGACAGTATTAAACGGTCCAGCCTATGTGTAAAATCATTTGGTGTTTCTTCAAACACGTGCAAATAGATTTGCCATATGACTCAATGATTCCATTCCTCGGCGTATACTGTAAAGAACTGAAGACAGGTGTTCAAACAAAAACTTGTATGCTCTTTAAGTGTGTCAAGGTGATAAATATGCAGGAAAGTCTGGGGAACAGTGCCAGGAAAAGAAAACTGGATCAGAACAATGAAAAAACACATCATACTTCCAGGTGGTGCAGAAGGTAAAAGTGAAATGAGTTTGTAGACTGAATTATCATGTAGGAACCATGCTAATTTCCTGATCTAGGGGTTATGTGGTGGTTACCTGGGAGAGTGTACTTTGGGCAAAATATACTGAAGTATTTTCTGGGACATTGTAAATCTGGTACAGCAACAACTGCTGCAAATCTAAGAGAAGAAAGAGGTTATACTTTGTACTGCTATTGGAAGATTCTTAGAAGTATGACATTATTGGAAACAAACTACTTTTTAGAACAACCATATCAATACCATGCCAGGAAAGCAAAGACCTCATCAAAATCCATTATAGAGGCTATAGTTCAACCAAAGCTGTGAAATCCTTATAAAAGTCTCCATGTCAACAGAGTTCACTTAGTAGATACTACTGTATTTACCAGTATTAGAAGCTACTGTGTGGATATGTTAGTGTTATGGCATGATATGGATCTTAGTGTTAGGACATGGTGTGAATATTATACTGGTGTTAGGGCACGGTGTGATTACTATATTACAGACCACTGTGAGAATACTTGTGAGAATACTTATTAGCAGCCGCTGTGTCTTGGACACTGACAAGATCAGAGTGTAGTCAAAACAGTGGATGTGAGGGTTTCCTTTGTCTAGCTGAATTCCTTCCTCTGCTGAGTACTCTCTAAAGACTCTCTCCTCTGCACTCAGGGCTTTGGACAGAAGTTTGTTACTCACCAATGAACACCACCAAGTTGACATGACCTTCATGCTGCCCTGAGGAAGATAAAGCTCCTTGCCGCTTCTGGCACCTCAGAGGGAAGTTGGTCAGGGGTGGGTTCATGCACCCTCTGGTGATGCCAGAGCTCAGCACAGACACTCTTGCTGAGTTTCTAGGTGGATGTGCAACCCCGCCTGGCTGTCCTGAAATACCTATAAAATTCAATATTGAGTTTACTCAATGTAATAATTTTAGAAATTCAAACCAAAATGAAGCCCACTGTAGCCATTCCTTCCCGAAGATGGTGATGGAAGACTTTGGAAGCCATGTAGAATAAAATGAATAAATACAGAAATTAAGAAAAACAAAAACCTACTCAAAATAGTCCAGAGACGGTAATTTTAAATGCAAAATTATAAAAAATCTAAAAGAAAATCTATATGACATTGAGTTTGGTGTTGACTTGTAACACAAAACATCAAATGCCAATTCATGAAAATATTGATAACACAGACTTTATAAAACTAAGTATTCTACTGTGCAAAACTGTATGCAGAGAACAAAAAGACAAGAGAGATGTGAGAAGATAATTACAAAATACATACGTGATTTTAAAACTGGGTAAATATCTGAACAGATACCTAACCAAAGCAAATATACTGATAGTAGGCTGGGCATGGTGGCTCATGTCTGTCATCCCACAACTTTCGAAGGCTTAGACGGGTAAATAATCTAGGTCAGGAGTTCCAGACCAGCCTGGCCAACATGGCGAAACCCCATCTCTACTAAAAATACAAAAATTAGCCAAGCGTGCTGGTGGGCACCTGTAATCCCAGCTACTTGGGAGGCTGAAGCAGGAGAACCACTTAAACATGGGAGGTAGAGGGTGCAATGAGCCAGCATCCTGCCATTGCACTCCAACCTAGGTTACAGAGCAAGAAAGACTCCATCTCAAAAAAAAAAAAATTGTTAATAACGTATCTGACACATGTTGATATGTTAATACGAGGGGAAACTAGTTTGGGTCTACACAGGAAATCTGCATTTTCCTCCCAATTTCAGTGTGAATCTAAAACCAATTTAAAATAAAACCTTTATTTAAAAATTATAAATTTTTAAAAATATCTGCTTACTTATTTGTACTAATAAGTAGTAATTGACACTAACTACTACTTTTCAAAACAAGGGCATTTATTATGCTGCAAAGTAATTTATGCAAACATATATAATTTCAATGAAATGCCTATTTTACAAGATTTATGTTAAAATAACACATCCATGTAAACATATTTATCATATCTTTTTTCTTGTGGTGTGGTTCACTCTCTAGGAAATCTGGTCACCTTAGAACCAAGGAAAGACTTCAGATTTTGGAGACTATTTCAATTTACAGCGGGACATTTTCAAAAATATAACTTTTTTAAAAAAAATTAAAATAGCAATTGATTGTGACTGAATCACTTATTATAATGAATGCTTGTCTTTGTTTTGTTTCCCAGCATTCCTTTTAGCTACAATACAACAAAAGCAAATATTTGCCATTGGAAAAAATATTCAAAGGAAGACTGTAAAGGGAATTTGTGACCACAATTATTCAATGTTTCATGACGATGCTTTCTAACACTGAAAAGTTTAAAGGGATAGTCAAAGTTATTCCCCCAAAGATGCTTTGAAGTAATCGATGAAACTAGAGAAACAAAAGTGGCAGGACAATCAATGCGACTTTAGATGTCACTGTGTCTTGTGAGAAAAAGTAATTTACCTTCAGAGGATCGCCAAGAATTACTGGAAGCCCAGACTCTGGAATGTATCTAAATTTAGTTGTCAATATCACTAGCAATGAATGTGATAAAAAGGGATCTCTGTTTTATTTGTGTAATACAATACCAACGCAGTATTTAACGCTCCAAGGAAAACAAGTTATACCTGAAATATAGTTGACAATATCAGAATCAAAATAAGCTTCCTGACCAGGCATGGTGGCTCATGCCTGTAATCCCAAGACTTTGAGAGGCCAAAGCAGGCGGATCACCAGAGGTCAGGAGCTCAAGACCCACCTGACAAACACGG
Source organism: Saimiri boliviensis (assembly GCF_048565385.1). Lineage (NCBI taxonomy): Eukaryota > Metazoa > Chordata > Mammalia > Primates > Cebidae > Saimiri > Saimiri boliviensis. The sequence continues at coordinate 46,369,554 of NC_133466.1, read as the reverse complement.
AGAAACCCCATCTCTACTAAAAATGCAAAAATTACCCAGGCTTGGTGGTGCATGCCTGTAATCCCAGCTACTGGGGAGGATGCGACAAGACAATGGCTTAAACCAGGGCAGAGGCGGGTACGCTAGGCCAAGATCACACCATTCCTCTGCCCTACTGTCTATGTAAAAATGCAACTTCACTGAACCAGACTAAATTGTATTCAGTGGAAGGCTGATCAAAAAATTGAGAAGAATGCAACTTTTGTTTTATCTACTTCTGACCTAAAACCACCCCCTACCCCGCCTTCCTACTTCTAGTTGTTCCACCTCACTGAACCAATGACTTTACATCTTACACATATTGATTGGTGTCTCCTGTCTCTCTAAAATATATAAAAGCAAGCTCTACCCTGACGACCTTGGGCCCATGTTGTCAGGACCTCCTGAGGCTGTGTCACGAGCATGTCCTTAACCTTGGCGAAATAAGCTTTCTACTTGACTGAGACCTGACTCAGATATTTTGGGATCACAATCCACAATCACCATGGTGTGACATTTGACTACAGCATTCAGTACAGAGATGAGCTATACAGGTATGGTATGTAGCCTGAAATCAAGAAGCTATACCATATCACTTACGTGTGAAGGGGGCTACACCATCCAGGTTTTATAAGGACACTCGATGGTGTTTGCACAAAGATGAAATCACTAAGGACACATTTCTCAGACAGTATCCACATTGTTAGGAGATGCTTGAGTGTATTTTAATTGGTTAAAGCCTAGGAGGAAAAAAAAGCAACTGAACTCCTGTTATGGTTTAATAGCAAAGCTTAATAAACATTTCATCTAATCTAAGATGCTAATAATTAACAGACATTATTTTACGCAAATCACAAATAGGCTGCCAATTAAACTGACTTTCTGAATGACAACAAAAATGTGAACTTACTTTTCTAATGCCAGGAAAATAAAATGAAAATGAATTATGATTTTGATATGTTAAAGCAAAAAACGAGGAAGCCGTTAGCCTGAGGTCTTGCCTAGGCAAACGGAAACCGAACTTCGAGGCGTGCAAACTGACTTAAAAACATGAATAAACCAATTAGTTAATGACAAAAAGCCCAGCTGCCAGCTGGCTGTATGACTATTGACACTGAGGGAACCATCCCCACAACCGGCGGTCACCCAGCTGGAGCCCATGAGAAACCTCACTCAGCTGCCACCGCTAAGAGCTTGAAGCCCCAAGCCCTGTTTTCCGTTCTGGTGCTTCAGGCATGATTCATGCATCATTCCTTCCTTCAAGTTTGCCTAAAATTTTTCTAACCCCTGTATCCTAACCCCTAACTGGTAACCCCGAACGCTAACCCTATCCGCTAGCCCTAATCCTCACCCTAAACCCTAACCATACGTTAGTTTCTACGTTTGCACTGATATGTCCGTGTTGAGTATTGAAACTGCGGTACTGGCAGGGCCACATGACTAGTGCGGATTTTATAGTAACATGTTTGGACTGAGGCCTTGCATTAGCATTAGGTGTTTCCTACCTGAGCACTGGGCTTATTGTATCCGTATTTCAGAGGCCATCTCTGCCTCAGGAACGCTCCATTTGTCTTCTGAGGCTGCTGGGTGCACCTCACACTGCAGCCGCCTGGCCTTGGGCGGGAGAACCCAGGTGCGCAAGGTTCAGAGGGGCTTTTCGTGTCCAGTTTCCCACACAGAGCTCTTCGTACTAGTCTCTGACCCTCAGCAGTCAGGAATGCAAACAGGAAGGATTTTACTCACCGTGGACACGGCCCAGAGTTGTCCCAAACCGAGGCTGTGCCCGCTACATCTGTGCCGTGGAGAACGCAGCTCCGCAGATTGCCCTGAAGCGATGCGATGCACGCTCGGGCGCCCCCTGCTGGTGGTCAGGCGGTGGGGGCCCTCTTGCTTATGGTCCTGTGTCTGCACCCCTCCTGATGGCAGCTGGGGCCACTGCAAGCCCCTCTTGGAGTAAGAACCCCACCCTAAGGTCTGTGCTGAGGAGGACGCAGTTCCACCCTCACAATGCCCCCCAGTTCTGTAAGGAGGAGAACGCAACTCTGCAGACCGCTGTGACTCAATGCACGCTGGTGATGTGACAGGATGTACATGGGTGGAGGAGCCTCAAGAATCTGAAAGGTGGGTGTGGGGGCCCCTACTGGGGGCCTTCACTGCAGGGCCCTCTTGCTCACGATGCTGTGCCCACGCCCCCTTCTGGCTAGATCCACTGCAGGGCCCTCTGACAGTGTGGTGACTGGCATCACCTGCTGGCAGCTGGAGCACTGCAGGGCCCTCTTGCTCAGTGTAGTGGCAATATGCCCGCTGCTGGCAAACAGGGCAGTGCTACATCCTCTTGCTCACAGTGTGGTGCCTGTGCTGCTGGGCACTCTTACTCTCGGTGGAGTGGGGTCACGCCCCCTGCTGGCCGCTGGGGCACTGCAAGACCCTCTTGCCCATAGCGTCCTGGCAACACTCCCGTGATGGCAACTAGAGCACTGCAGGGTTCTCTTGCTCATGGTGTGGTATTCGCTGGGATTATAAGTGTGTGCCACCATGCCTGGCTAATTTTGTATTTTTAGTACAGACAGGATTTCTCCACGTTGGCCAGGCTGGTCTCGAACTCCCAACCTCAGGTAATCTGCCAGCCTCAGCCTCCCAAAGTGTGGGGATTATAGGCATGAGCCACCTAGCTCGGCCTAATTTTTTGATTTGTCGTAGAGACGGGGTTTTGCCATGTTACCTATGCTGCGGGGTTTCCTTCTGATGAGATGAAAATATTCTGGAATTAGGTAGAGGAGATGGTGTACAGCATTGTGAATGTACTAAAAATGAACTGTACACATTAAAATGGAAGAAATGGTGACTTATACAAATTTTATTTTTATTTATTTATTTATTTATTTATTTATTCTGGTCCGACATTACCCTAGGCTTGTCAGTCAATATTTTGATTTTTTTAAAAAGGACAATGATGAGTTGAAATGTTTAAGGGCCTATCAGTAGAAATGGTAAGAAGACAGCGCATGGCTGGGTGCAGTGGCTCACGCCTGTAATCCTAGCACTTTGGGAGGCCAAGGTGGGTGGATCACCTGCAGTCAGGAATTCAAGACCAGCCTGGCCACCATGGTGAAACCTTATCTTTAAAAAGAAAAAAAGACAGTGCAGAAGAGGGCAGGGCTGAGACTCAAGGGAGTCAAGGGAGACAGCACGCTCCCCGCGGCCTCCTGCTGTCTGTGGGGCGCCTGGAGCCCTGAGGCCCCGCTCCTGCCTGACCCCCCGCCTGCTGGCTGCTAACCATCTGGCTTCTGCGGCTTCTTCAGCTCCCACTGCCCTCAGAGTGAAGGCTGCTCGTCCACACCCACCTGGCCTCGGTGACGTCAGCAGCTTTTCCCCTGCACACGCTCTCCAGCTGCACATAGACCGAGCAGTTGACCCAGCTCCACTCGGGGTCACAGATGGCCAGGAAGCTGGGGTGCAGGTGGCCGATCGTGTACTTGGCCAGGTCCGTCAGAGACTGGCTCACAGCCGCCCCGAAGAGGAAGGTCTCCAGCACCTTGTACACGGCAGCCACGTAATTATTGAAGTCAGAGCAGGAATAGAGCCGGTCTGTGAGCACCAGGTAGGCTTCTCCTGCCGAGACCTGCGTGTGGGGCAGCCGCGGTGACCAGAGGGGGTCCTGGTCAGCCCATAGGCCCTTAGTGGGCCTCAGTCCTCCCCACGGGCCTCCCCAAGGCTGCTGGAGAGCTGGAGACTCTAAAGGTGCCCAAGCTGGGCTCGGTGGCTCACGCCTGCCAGCCCAACACTGTGGGAGGCTGAGGCGGGAGGATCACCTGAGGTCGGGCATTCAAGACCAGCCTGACCAACATGATGAAACCTGTCTCTACTAAAAATACAAAAATTAACATGCCTGTAATCCCAGCTACTGGGGAGACTGAGGCAAGAGAATCACTTGAACCCAGGAGGCGGAGGTTACAGTGAGCGGAGATCCTGCCATTGCACTCCAGCCTGGGCAACAAGAGCAAAACTCCATCTCAAAAGACAAAAGGGGGTTCCTCCTATTTTGTTGTTGTTGTTTTTTGTGTTTTTTATTTATTTATTTTTATTTTTATTTTTTTGAGAGGGAGTTTCGATCTTGTTACCCAGACTGGAGTGCAATGGCACGATCTCGGCTCACCGCAACCTCCGCCTCCTGGGTTCAGGCAATTCTCCTGCCTCAGCCTCCTGAGTAGCTGGGATTACAGGCACGCACCAACATGCCCAGCTAATTTTTTGTGTTTTTAGTAGAGACGGGGTTTCACCATGTTGACCAGGATGGTCTCGATCTCTCGACCTCGTGATCCACCCGCCTCGGCCTCCCAAAGTGCTGGGATTACAGGCTTGAGCCACCGTGCCCGGCCAAAAGGGGGTTCCTATTACCCACAAGTACCACTCGGGGCAAGGCTGTGTCCCCCAGCCCCCCACAGACCTCCAGGCCACCTCCATCAGGAACCCAGGGTTAGGCTGTACCCCATCCCGCCCCCTCCCTGTCCCTCTGAATCCCTCCTGTCTTACAAGAATGACAGTGGCTGTGATGGTGACCCCGGCCATAAGCCCAAGGGTGATGGTGTCTGGACGGTAGGGGTACCGGATGGAGTCATCCCCACAGTCAAATCCTCGGTTATACGGGGTGTTCACCAGCGACACAGAACAGCGAAGGACAGGGAGGCTGGAGGGGGAGAAGGGCCTGGGAGCTGTGAGGTTCTCAAACCAGCTGGGCCATGGGGCCCCCACACCCGCCTTGGCCTCGAGGCCTGCTCCCACCAACAAGGAAGAGCTTTTCTCACAGCACGTGGGAGGCCCAAGCGACACTCCTTTCCCATCACCCTCAGATGAGCACGAACTCCCCAGGCCCTCTCCCCGTCACACCCTCCCTCTGCTCCTTGAAAAACCGGGCAAGGACGGGCACCGTGGCTCAAGCCTGTAATCCCAGCACTTTGGGAGGCTGAGGCGGGTGGATCACGAGGTCAAGAGATCGAGACCATCCTGGTCAACATGGTGAAACCCCGTCTCTACTAAAAACACAAAAAAATCAGCTGGGCATGATGGTGCGTGCCTGTAATCCCAGCTACTCTGCAGGCTGAGGCAGAAGAATTGCCTGAACCGAGGAGGCGGAGGTTACAGTGAGCGGAGACCCTGCCATTGCACTCTAGCCTGGGTATCAAGAGCAAAACTCCGGCCCCAAAAACAAACAAACAAACAAAAAAAAACGGGCAAACACTCACCTCTGGTCCTTTGCACAGGGACTTCTCTCTGCCCAGAATATCTTATTTTTATTTTTAAAAGTAGAGACTGCGGTCTGATGCTGACCAGGCCCGTCACAAACTCCCAGGCTAGAGCGACCCCCCAGCCTCAGCCTCCCAAAGTGCTGAGATTACAGGTGTGAGACAACGTGCTGGGCACCAAAGTGACTCTCACTTCCGCTCAGTTTCATCTCCCCTCCCGGCTGTCCCCACCAGCATCCCTCTCACAAAAGGAAAGGTCTGTTTAGCCATGCGTGGTGGCGTGTGCCTGTAATCCAGCTACTCGGGAGGCTGAGGCAGAAAAATTGCTTGAAACCGGAAAATGGAAGTTGCAGTGAGCTGGTCGTGCCACTACACTCCAGCCTGGCAACAGGGCGAGACTCTGTCTCAATTTATTAAAAGAAAATAAATAAATAAATAAATAAATAAAAATAAAAGGGAAGGTCTGCTCTTTCTCCCTATTGCCCCATGTGGAATTACGCAGTCACCTGTGGGACACTGGACTTAATCTCCTCGCCTCCACCCGCCAGCACCAGGAGGGGCCTATTGTATTCAGGACAGAGACCCTGGAGGCTGCTCAGAGCCTGGCCAGCGCAGATGTTTAATAAACATCTGTTAAAACAGGCAGGACTTATTTCAACCTAAGAGCTGGCCAGAGAAGTCAGGAAAAGGCAAAAGCAGGGGCACAGCGGAGGTGCCTTCCTGCTGGCCCCTGCCCACCACTGACCCTCGTGCCAGGGCACAAGCCAGCCACATGGTAACTCAGGGACGAAAAGCACATTCTTGTCAATTCCACACTTGCGGAAGGTGTCACACAGCACTGGGGCTCCCGGGGCCCTGCTGGGCTCAGGGTGGGCAGGGAAGCCGTAGTCAGCTACAGAGGGCAGGGCCCGGGGCAGCTCCCTGTTCCACACGGCAGGTGCACAACAAAAGCGCAGGGTGTCTACCCCAGAGAATAACGAAGGCAGGGCGTCTTTGGCCCAGCAGGGTAAGAACAAAAAAGCGTGGCTTTTCTGAATTCTGAGAGCCTGAGGAGGGACAGGGAGCCTCACACTCCTCCCTGCATGCCAGCTGCAAGGGTCCTAGGACACGGCACGCCTTCGATGCTGGCTGAGTCTGGGGAAATAAAGCAGTGAAGACAGCAGAGGTCTGCCTCACAGGGCAGAAAAGGCGGAGGGAATGCAGAACAGAACGGGCAGTGCAGGGGCCCAGAGCCGGGACGGTGCCTGGAGAGGCGAGCGCTGGGGCAGAGCGGGATGCCTTGTAAGAGCCCAGCTTCTGCTGGGGCACAAGGGCGGCTGGCGCTGCTGTGAGTGACGGCAGAGACCAGGGAGGAGGCTCCTGCAATTGCCCCGCGGTGGAAGGTCAGGGTCACAGGACACCAGCCCCTCCCAGGGGCTCTCAGCAGGCGGAGGCTCACACCGGTTGGCCTCCGTTTCCGACCTCCCTGCCCCAGTAACTCCAGCTAGAGATTCAGACACCCCCATGACAACCGGCCCCGGGCTTCCCTCTGCCTGGAAAGCTCACTCTGGGGTCCCCGGAACAGGCACCTTCTCTTCCTTTGACCCCCGGGAGCCTTCTCGCCCTCACGCTGCCCCCACAGCCCTGTCTGGAACCTGTGGACTGCACTGTGACGGGCGGCAGCTTCCAGATGGAGGTGCCCTCGGCCTGGCCGCCACCCCTGGCACGCAGCAGCCACACCCAACCCCACCCCGGCGGCACCTCCTGGCTGTGCGGCCTCCAGCAGGCGACTCCGCGCGGCTGCCCCTCCCTCACAGGCCGTTTACGGAACCGTTTAGGTTTATCTGCATGCTGCTGAGGGCCTGGCAACCAGAAAGTGCCACACACGTTTAAGTAACTGACAGCACAGCTGCTCAGGACATGGCACCCAGGGCTGGCAGACACCCCACAGGACATGGCACCCAGGGCTGGCAGACACCCCACAGGACATGGCGCCCAGGGCTGGCAGACACCCCACAGGACATGGCACCCAGGGCTGGCAGACTCCCCACAGGACATGGCGCCCAGGGCTGGCAGACACCTTACAGGACATGGCACCCAGGGCTGGCAGACACCCCACAGGACATGGCACCCAGGCCTGGCAGACACCCCACAGGACATGGTACCCAGGGCTGGCAGACACCCCACAGGACATGGCACCCAGGGCTGGCAGACTCCCCACAGGACATGGCGCCCAGGGCTGGCAGACACCCCACAGGACATGGCACCCAGGCCTGGCAGACACCCCACAGGACATGGCACCCAGGGCTGGCAGACACCCCACAGGACATGGCACCCAGGGCTGGCAGACTCCCCACAGGACATGGCGCCCAGGGCTGGCAGACACCCCACAGGACATGGCACCCAGGGCTGGCAGACACCCCACTGGACATGGCACCCAGGGCTGGCAGACACCCCACGGGGACCTCGTGCTGTCCCCTGGGCCCCAACAAGGGTCTACTTCGGAGTTCAGAGTGCTTGGCCAGAGAACCAGGAAACGCGCTGGGGAGGAGCGCACCCCTGGCCACCCCCCCGCGGTGACAGATCCGCGACGCCATTGTCCCTTCAGCCACAGAGCAAACACTTGGCCTTTGTTTCCGGGACCCTGGCGGGAGGCCTCCGGGCACTGCTTCCCCAACCTGGCCCAATAACCCGCGGGACAGGTTTCAGTCTCCCGAGGTCCCGAAGCGTGGGACTCAGCTTTTCTCTCCAAGTGTCTCCCCCGCCCGAGGTGCAGGGGTTCGAATCCCACCGACGCGCAGGGCCTATGCCTATCTAATTACTATTATTATTTTTGAAACAGAGTTTACTTCTCATTGTCCATGCTGGAGTGCAATCTCAGCTCACTGCAACCTCTGCTTCCCAGGTTGAACCAATTCTTCTGTCTCAGCCTCCCAAGTAGCTGCAATTACAGGCACATGCCACCATGCTTGCCTAATTTTGTCTTTTTAGTAGAGGTGGGATTTCTGCATGTTGGTCAGGCTGGTCTTGAACTCCTGACCTCGGGTGATCCATTCAACTCGGCCTCCCAAAGTGCTGAGATTACAGGGATGAGCTACCACACCGGGTTTTGGTTTTTGTTTGTTTTTTGAGATGGAGTCTTGCTCTGTCTCCTAGGCTGGAGTGCAGTGGGATGATCTCGGCTCACTACAACCTCCATCTCCCGGGTTCAAGCAATTCTCCTGCCTCCGCTTCCCGAGTAGCTGAGACTGTAGGCACATGCCACCACACTGGGCTAATTTTTGTAGTTTTAGTGGAGTGAGAGTTTCACCATGTTGGCCAGGCTTGTCTTGAAGTCCTGACCTCAGGTGATCCACCCGCCTCAGCCTCCCAAAGTGCTGGGATTACAGGCATGAACCACCTCAGCTGGCCACTATGCCTATCTCATTGTATTTCTAAAAGGAGAGGGAAGAAAAATAATTGTATTTCCATCCTCACAGTAACTCCATGAGGGAGATAATAACATTTACCTTTTACAAATGTGAAACAAAAGCTCCAGCTTTTTTTTTCTGAGAGTGTCTCACTTTGAAGCCCAAGCTTGAGTGCAGTGGCATGACCTTGGCTCACTGCAGTCTTGACCTCCGGGACTCAAGTGACCCTCCCACTTTAGCCTCCTGAGTAGCTGGGACTACAGGGGGACACTGCCACATCTGGAAAAATTTTTGAAATTTTTTGTAGAGATGGGGTCTTGCTATGTTGCCCAGGCTGCTCTCAAACTCCTGGGCTCAAGCAATCCTCCCACATCAACCTCCCAAGGTGCTGGGATGACAGGCATGGTCGCTCCAACTTTTTTTTTTTCCCCAAGGCCACATTAAGTTGTTAGCAGCTGAGTCAAAAGAGTCCTGGGGTCTGCTGACTCCTACTTCAGTGTTTCTTCAGCTAGACTACAGCCACTGTCATTCCTGGAAGTTGTCTGACAGTGGACTGAGATGGATTATTTGGGTGTGTAGCACAAACAGAGGAACATCTCTTAGGAGACCGAACCCTGAAGTTCTGATGGGGCCAGCATGTATTCTGGGGAAAGGTTCCATAGCTCCCATCCATGACCAGTGAATAGGAATTAGGTACCAGGCGTGGTGGCTCAAGCCTGGAATCCCAGCACTTTGGGAGGCTGAGGTGGGTGGATCACTAGATCAGTTCAAGACCAGCCTGGCCAATATGGCAAAACCCCGTCTCTACTAAAAATACAAAAATTAGCTGGGCCTGGTGGTGGGTGCTTGTAATTCTAGCTACTCAGGAGGCTGAGACAACAGAATCGCTTCAACGCAGGAGGTGGAGATTGCAGTGAGCCGAGATGGCGCCACTGCACTCCAGCCTGGGTGACAAAACAACACTCAGTCTAAAAAAAGAAAATGCTGGGCATTGGCCAGGTACAGTGCGATGGCACACATCTGTAATCCTAGCAGTTGGGGAGGCTGTGGCAGGCAGATCACTTGAGGTCAGGAGTTCCAGACCAGCCTGACCTACATGGTGAAAGCCCATCTCTACTAAAAATATGAATATTAGCTGGGTGTGGTGGCAGTTGCCTATAATTCCACCTACTCAGAATGCTGAGGCAGGAGAATTGCATTAACCTGGGAGGCAGAGTTTGCAATGAGCTGAGATCATGCCACTGTACTCCAGCCTGGGCGACAGAGCAAGACTTCATCTCAAAAAAGAAAAAAAGTTGGGTGTGGTGGTGTGTGGTCTCAGCTACTTAGGAGGCTGCAGTGTGCAGACCACTTGAGCCCAGAAATTTGAGGCTTCAGGGAGCTATGTTGGAGTCACTGCACTCCAGACAGTGACAAAATGAGACCCCTATTTCTAAAAAACTCATTTAAAAAATTAACAAAGTAAGAGAGAAAATAGGATAGTATTCATCACCAATAAGAGATCAATCACATCACCCACTGAATCTTGCCAACACGATCAAACTCTAATCTAATGGGGTGAGCATAAATCCAGCTGCAAATACGCCACAAATACAAAAGACAGAAATGGGTTCACCTGCACCAGGGAAATCCAGACTTTGAGAAATGTTACAGGCCCAACAGTGTGGAGTCTTCCAAAATTCATAGAAAAGAAAAGGGATAGGCCAGGCAAGGAGGCTCACGCCTGTAATCCCAGCACATTGGGAGGCCGAGGTGGGCAGATCACAAGGTCAGGAGTTTGAGACCAGCCAGACAACATGGAGAAACCCCATCTCTACCAAAAATACCAAAATTAGCCAGGTGTGGTAGCACATGCCTGTAATTCCAGCTATTCAGGAGGCTGAAGCAAGAGAATCACTTGAACCTGGGAGTCGGAGGTTGCAGTGAACTGAGATTGTGCCATTGCACTCTGGCCTGGGTGACAGAGCAAGACTCTGTTTCAAAAAAAAAAAAAAAAAAGGAAAAGGAATAGAGGAGAAACTTGTAGATTTTGTCTTTTTAAAAATTTTAGTTTTTGGCCAAGCATGGTTGTTCACACCTGTGATCCCAATCTTTGCACTTTGAGAGACTGAGGTGGGCAGATCACCTGAGGTCAGGAGTTTGAGGACAGCCAGGCCAACATGGTGAAACCCCGGCTCTATTAAAAGTACAAAAATTAGCTGGGCATGGTTCCACGTGCCTGTAATCTCAGCTACTTGGGAGGATGAAACAGAAGAATGACTTGAACCCAGGAGGCGAAGGTTGCAGTGAGGTGAGATCACACCACTGCACTGCAGCCTGGGTAGGGTAAAAAAAAGAAGAAGAAAATTAGGTTTTGTAGAGATAGAAGTCTCCCTGTGTTGTCCAGGTTGGTTTCAAACCTCTGAACTTAAATGATCCTATCACATCAGGATTACAGGTGTGAGGACTCACCCAGCCAACAAACTTGGGAGATTTAAAGAGGTTTAAAAGACATAACAATGCTGGGGAACAGTTATGGGCTAGAGATGCATACTAGGACGGCTCTACTCTAAAGAAACACAAAGACGCCAGGTGTGGTGGCTCACACCTGTAACGCCAAACATTTTGGGAGGCCGAGAAGGGAGGATCGCTTGTGCCCAGGAGTTTGGGACCAGCCTGGCAACATAGTAAGACCCTGTCTCTACAGGAAAAAAAAAAAAAAAGTTTTTTTTAAAATTAACCAGGAATGGTGGCACACGACTATAGTCCCGGCTACTCAGGAGGCTGAGGGGAGACAATCACTTGAGCCCAAGAGGTCAAGGCTGCAGTGAGCCATGACCACACCACTGCACTCCAGCCTGGGTGACTGAGCAAGAACCTGCCTCAAAAAAAAGACGAACAGAAAGAAGTAATTACTGTGAATGTCAGGGTTGCGGAACACTTCTGGATAGAAGGGAGGGGCTGGCATTGCGCCCATCTCCAGCCCCTTCTGAAAGTACACAGTCTAGTGGGGAAGACAGCAGCACAAGCAGAGATTCAGGCCGCAGCACGAGGAAGTTCCCTTCCACCTTCCCGCCTCCTTGCCCTTTCCTTTGGGGAACGGGAGCATGATTTTCTTTCTTCTTTGCCTTTCTAACTAGATAGAGCTTCTGATGGGAGAATTCATATACAGGATGTATAGCATCAACATCCACAGCCAGCTGGAATTGACAGCTTTTTTGATACCCCAGTCAGGCACATCCCGGATTCCTCTGCTAAGTACATCTGGATGTTGCAGCTGTCCAGGATTCTCAGCCACATGCTCAGTGGCCACTCTCAGATCCCGGAAATCCCCTGACATTGCCCCCAAAAGGAGAGACACTCACTCACAAATTCTGCATAGAAATTGAATCTAGCCGGGCGCAGTGGCTCAAGCCTGTAATCCCAGCACTTTGGGAGGCTGAGGCGGGTGGATCACGAGGTCAAGAGATCAAGACCATCCTGGTCAACATGGTGAAACCCCGTCTCTACTAAAAATACAAAAAATTAGCTGGGCATGGTGGCGTGTGCCTGTAATCCCAGCTACTCAGGAGGCTGAGGCAGGAGAATTGCCTGAACCCAGGAGGCAGAGGTTGCGGTGAGCCGAGATTGCGCCATTGCACTCCAGCCTGGGTAACAAGAGCGAAACTCTGTCTCAAAAAAAAAAAAAAAAAAAAAAAGAAAAAGAAAAAAAAATTGAATCTATGTGTCTTTTTTTTTTCTCTTTCTTTTCTTTCTTTTTTTTTTTTTTTTGAGAAAGAGCCACTCTGTTGATCAGACTGTAGTCCAATGGTGTGATCTCAGCTCACTGCAACCTCCACCTCCCAGGCTTAAGCAGTTCTCCTGCCTCAACCTCCCAAGTAGCTGGAGTTACAGGCACCTGCAACCATGCCTGGCTAATTTTGTATTTTTAGTGGAAACGGTTTCACCGCATTGGTCAGGCTGGTCTTGAACTCCTGGTCTCAAGTGATCTGCTCTCCTAGGTCTCTTAAAAAGCTGGAATTACAGGCATGAGCCACCATGCCTGGCCATTTCTGTGTCACCCCCCTAGGCCAGCCTCTGCATGTTCGGGCTTGAGGAGGCGGTGGCTGTCCAGTTGGCTGCCTGTCATCTTTAGTCTCTGTGTCTCCTCGATTTTTCTCAGCTGCCCACAAATTCATTTTCTTTTCTTTCTTTTGTTTTTCTCTTGAGATGGAGTTTTGCTGTCACCCAGGCTGGAGTGAAATGGCATGATCTCGGCTCATTGCAACCTCTGCCTCCCATGTTTGAGCAATTTTCCTGCCTCAGCCTCCCAAGTAGCTGGGACTACAGACAGTAAGTACGTCAGTAAATAAACAAATTCGAGTCTGCCTCTAAATAAATCGATTAATAGATAAATAACTCAATAAATACATAGCCTCGCTTGGAGGCTCATGCTTTTAATCATCCACCCATTGAGAGCTTGAGCCCATTATATCACCTGAGGTCAGGACACCGAGAGAAGCCTGTCCAAGATGGTGAAAGAAACCCTGTCTCTCTTTAGAAAAACAATCAAATGGAAACAATAGATACATATTGTAAGGCCGGTCCCTGCCAGCTCGGACACACCCATCCCTCTCCACACCTGAAAACATCACCACGCCGCGCTCGCCATCAAGCCCTGCACTCAGCATCTAGCCCGGCCACGTAGCTTCCCCAACGCCCGATTGGGCACTCCGCACCCCAATCTGCACTCAACACCAGACGCTGCACTCGGCACCTAACCCACCAATAGAAAAGCCTGCCAAAATTTGAAAGAAGCACCGCCAAAAGCAGCCCAATAGCATTTTGCCCCGTCCAGCTCCCCCTGGGCAGCCCGGTCACCAGAAATCCCGACTACCAACAACAGCAGCTTGCCCGGTCCACATCCTATTCCCTCATAACCAATCAAGACACCCTCACTCGCTGTAAAAACCGCACGACTGGGGAAGTCAAGGGTGACTTCTCTGGCCCCTCTTTCCCGGACCACAGAACCTCGCCCAGTAGCTGAATAAATTCGCATTTAATTGTTCTCATACTGGCCTCACTTTCCTCATTTTAAACTCAGCAATAACCGTTACGATAAATAAATAAATAAAGGCTACACATGGCGGCTCAAGCCTGTACCCCCAGCACTTTCGGAGGCTGAAACCGAAGTATCATGAGTTCATGAGTTCAAGTGATCGACAACAACCCGGCCAACGCGATGAAACCCCGTCTCTACTAAAAACACGAAAATATTAACCCGGCAGGCGACCACATACTCAGGAAGCTGAGCAGGAAGATTCGCTTTAACCCAGGACGCAGAGGAAAAAAATTTAACTGACTCAGCATTCTGCACGACTGGGGAAGCCTCCGGAGGCCAGCATTCACAGGGACTGATAAAGGGGACGGAGAGCCAGACACCACCTCCCAAGGCTGTCGGAGGAAGACTGAATGAGGGAGGAACCAGCGAACACTTACATACCCATCAGATCTCGCGAGAACTCCCTCGCATACGGAAACTGCGCCAGTGATTTCATTATTACCACCACCTGGTCTCTGGCTTCACAGGTGAACACTATGGAGATCCCAAAGCAAGATGAGAGTTTGGGTAGGAGCACAGCCAAAATAAAGAGGTGGATCTCTTCCAATTAATAAAAAATAACAACGGAGGCACCAGCCAACTGACCCTTCTCCCTCACTCCGCCCCTATTCAGCAGGAAGTAGCCAGAAAGAAGCGACGTCTTGTATCATCAAAAGGGACCGAATGTAAGGCCGGTTGCCTCGCCGGGAGACCGGACACGCCCACCCATTCTGCACTCGGTACCTGACTCCGGACCCGGCACCCACCTCTGCACTTGGCACTGGCCTCTGCTCCCAGCACCTGGCTCAGCACACAGTTCCCCTGGAAAGCCCCAGCTGATGCAACCCTGGCCGGCTCTTGTATTAGAAAAGCCCGCCCCTTCCCAATCCCGCTCCCCTGGAGCCAATCAGAGCACCCAGCTGTTGCTCCTTACTCATAGCCCTAAAAACCCCATACCCCAAGAAGTCAACGCGACTTCTCTGGCCCCTTTCCCAGACCATAGAACCTCACCCAGGAGCTGAATAAACTGGCATTTAATTTTCTACTGGCCTCACTTTCCTCATTTTAAACTCGGCAATAACCCTTACAATAAGTACGTCAGTAAATAAACAAATGCGAGTCTGCCTCTAAATAAATCAATTAATAGGTAAATAAATCAATAAATACATAGCCTTGCTTGGTGGCTCATGCTTTCAATCATCCGCCCATTGGGAGCTTGAGCCCAGTATATCACCTGAGGTCAGGACATCGAGAGGAGCCTGGCCAAGATGCTGAAAGAAACCCTGTCTCTGTTTAGAAAAACAGTAAGATGGGCCGGGCCCGGTGACTCAAGCCTGTAATCCCAGCACTTTGGGAGGCTGAGGCCGGTGGATCACAAGGTCAAAAGATCGAGACCATCCTGGTCAACACGGTGAAACGCCGTCTCTACTAAAAATACAAAAAATTAGCTGGGCATGGTGGCGCATGCCTGTAATCCCAGCTACTCAGGAGGCTGCGGCAGAATTGCCTGAACCCAGGAGGTGGAGGTGGTGGTGAGCCGAGATCACGCCATTGCACTCCAGCCTGGGTAACGAGCGAAACTCCGCCTCAAGAAAAAAAAAAATATGATAACAATAGATATATATTGTAAGGCTGGTCGACAGGAGCTCCAACACACCCATGCCTCTGCACGCCTGAAAACTACATCACCACTCCGCACTTGACATCAAGCCCTGCCCTCAGCATCTAGCGTCACCATGTAGATTCCTCAATGCTCGTTTTTTTTTTTTTTTTTTTTTTGAGACGAAGTTTCACTCTTGTTGCCCAGGCTGGAGTGCAGTGGCGTGATCTGGGCTCACCGCAACCTCCACCTCCTGGGTTCGGGCAATTCTCCTGCCTCAGCCTCCTGAGTAGCTGGGATTACAGGCACACACCACCATGCCCAGCTAATTTTTTGTATTTTTAGTAAAGACGGGGTTTCACCATGTTGACCAGTATGGTCTCGATCTCTTGACCTTGTGATCCACCCGCCTCGGCCTCCCAAAGTGCTGGGATTACAGGCTTGAGCCACCGCATCTGGCAAGATCTCATCTCTTAAAAACAAAAGGCCGGGCGCAGTGGCTCAAGCCTGTAATCCCAGCACTTTGGGAGGCCGAGGAGGTTGCGGTGAATGGAGATCGCGCCATTGCACTCCAGCCTGGGTAACAAGAGCGAAACTCCGTGTCAAAAAAAACAAAAAAAACCAAAACAAAACAAAACAAAAAAAAAGATTCTTGTTCTCTGTGCAGTATAAAACACAAATAATATTTAAGGAAGAAAAAAGAAGAAAGAAAAAGAATAAAGAAGAAGAAAAAAAGATTCACAATGGCAAAAATCAGACATGGCATCAATTAAAAAAAAAAAAAAAAGCCTGAAAAACAACAAACACAATAATCTAGCCCTCCTTGCTTTTTTCATTATTAATGAATGTTCAAAACACTTAGAGAATTGTGGCAATTTGCACATTTTTTTGGTACCTACCTGTCAGAAAAACAAACTTGAGAGAAATGTATTTGCTGTATTATCATGCCATGTGCAACATGTGGCACTGAAACTTGCAAAGTATTTGTTGACTATGCATTCCCTCAATCCTGATACCAATACACAGCTTCCTTGACATGCAAACATATTAAAGCATTCTCAATGTCTACAAAATGAAACAGGAAACCATAAATACAAACTGAATAAATCGAAAGCTTGACAAGTTTAATTTTCTCCCAAATCTCAAATATTAAACCAACTTATACTAAAAATAAATACAATAATGATACAAGCACAAAGTAAAACCATAGTCTGTTACTCAACATTTTTCCTTGATTTACAACACATGGTTTGTTTTTGTTTTTAAGATGGAGTCTTACTCTGCCACTCAGGCTGGAGTGCAGTGGCACCATGTCAGATAACTGCAACCTCCATCCCGTGGGTTCAAGCAATTCTCCTTCCTCAGCCTCCCAGTGGCTAAGATTACAGGCACCCACCCATGACCGGCTACTTTTTATATCTGGAGCAGAGATTGGGTTTCACCATGTTGGCCAGGCTAGTCTCAAACTCCTGACCTCAGGTGATCCACCCACCTCAGCCTCTCAAAGTGCTGGGATTACAGACATGAGCCACCACACCTAGCCAACACATGGTTTTAATAAATACATAACCAAACCCTCGTTAACGTTCACAAAATTAAATTTTACCTAGACTACATTTTGTCTGATTAATTCAACACTTTTCCCTTGTTAAATAGTAAAACAAATGTCTCCATTGACCCTTTCTTCATGTGCTTGCTCTTGAAGCAGAAGGAGACATTGTCCATCCGCACAAACTCCTTCAATAGCATGATACTGAGAGCTATCCACACTGACAATGTTTTTTTTCTGAGATGGAGTCTTTGCTCTTGTGACCCAGGCTGGAGTACAATAGCACGATCTCAGCTCACTGCAGCCTCCACCTCCTGGGTTCAAGCCATTCTGCCTCAGCCTCCCGAGTAGCTGGGATTACAGGCACCCACCACCACATATGCTCATTTTTCTACTTTTTGTAGAGATAGGGTTTCGCCATGTTGGTGAGGCTGGTCTCGAACTCCTAACCTCATGATACGCCTGTCTCGGCCTCCCAAAGTGCTGGGATTATAGGCACCCACCACCACGTCCAACTCATTTTTGAATTTTTAGTTGAGACAAGAGTTTCACCATGTTGGCGAGGCTGGTCTCGAACTCCTGACCCCACGATCCGCCCACCTCTGCCTCCCAAAGTGCTGGGATTACAGGCATGAGCCACCAGGCCAGGCTCACTGACAACTCTGAGTACTGACATCTTATTAAAAATAACCTTTTTGCCGGGCGCGGTGGCTCACGTCTGTAATCCCAGCACTTTGGGAGGCCGAGGCGAGTGGATCACGAGGTCAAGAGATCGAGACCATCCTGGTCAACATGGTGAAACCGTCTCTACTAAAAATACAAAAAATTAGCTGGGCATGGTGGCACGTGCCTGTAATCCCAGCTACTCAGGAGGCTGAGGCAGAATTGCCTGAACCCAGGAGGCGGAGGTTGCGGTGTGCCGAGATTGCGCCATTGCACTCCAGCCTGGGTAACAAGAACGAAACTCTGTCTCAAAAATAAATAAATAAATAAATAAAATAACCTTTTTATTAAAAAGTCGTGCATTTGCTTGGTTTTTTACTGTGCTTTTAACATATGCTACTTTTTTTCATTCTTAAAAGTTCTCTGTGATGTTAGCAGGCTGTGATTATTTCCATTTGAGAAATGATGAAACCAAGGCTCAGAAATGGAAATAAATTTTCTAAGGTCAAACAGCAAATAGGTGCAATGAACTGACAGCAAGTTTAGTATCCCAGACCCAGATCCCAAATATAACTGACCTCCTTACTAGGCTCTCCAGCTACCAAAAAAAAAGAAAAGAGGAAAAGAAAAAAGATCACACCAAAGCCCACTAGATAAGGAACAAATCTCTCCACTAAAGAATTCAGATCAGTTTTTAAGAAATGTAAGACACACAATCCCATGTTATTTAAGATGTCCCAGACTGGATGGAAAAAAAAAAAAAATAGCACACTTAGAAATCCTTTCTTCATTAGCCTAAAATCAGTAACAAAACTTAAAAACCCCAGAAAACTGAAAACCAGATTCATTTGATTCATTTAAGAGTACTGATGATCCAGGAGTGACCAACTTGGAAGAAAAAAAAAAAAAGAAGTATTATTGATGAAATTCCCTTTCTAAAATAAAGAAACTCCTGGCCAGGCATGTGGCTATAATCCCAGCACTTTGGGAGACCTAGGTGGGTGGTCATTTGAGGTCAGGAGATGGGCCAACCTGGCCAACCTGGTGAAACCCCGCCTCTACTAAAAATATAAAAGTTAGCCAGGCATGGCGGCAGGCGCCTATAATCCCAAGTACTTGGGAGGCTGAGGCAAGAGAATCGCTTGAGGCTGGGCGTGGTGGCTCATGCCTGTCATCCAAACACTTTGGAGGCCAAGGCGGGCGGATCATCTGAGGTCAGGAGTTCAAGACCAGCCTGGCTATCGTGGTGAAACCCCACCTTTAAAAAAAATGGGGTGGGGGGAACCAGATGAAGGAATTTAAATGCCTCTTTAACTTTGCCTAACAGGAGAAAACACGGGGAGACAAGAATGCTCTGAAGGTGGGGCAAAGGGTCACTGCCCTCCACCAGCTCCAGGAGGATGTGCCCCCGACGCTGCTCCATCCCTCCACCCTCTGGGATGCCACAGAAAAACCTACCCGCGAGTTTCTTCCCCAGAGCCCACGAGAGCAGGGCTGCAGCCGGCAAGGAATCCAACGCAGGAAACTCAAGCGCTCGGGGAGCCCGGCGCGCCCACCCCGCCGGCACAGCGGAAGTTGTGGAGGCCCCCGGCGCGCACACTGACCCAGCTGGACGCCGCGGGTCTCGGACTCACCGTTTCCCGGCTTGGCGCGGCGCTCCCACCTCGGAAACGCCGCGTGGACGTCCGGGTAAACCTTAACTCAGCGCGCCGCCGACGCGCCAGCCCGCGCCTACCGCGATGCTGACGCCCAGTCACGCCGACGCGCCGACCACGTCGCGGACGTCCCCGACACTCCGCAGATGCCGCGGAAGCCGACCCAGCCGCGGAGCCCGCGGACGCCCCCGACGCGCGAACCTCAACGCCAACGCCGCCGACCCGCTGAACGCGCTGCGGCCGCCCACGACGAGCCTACCACGCCACTGACATCACCAACTTGCCGACTGCGCCGCCGGCGCCATCCGCGCCAGGGACGCCGCCGAAGCGCCTCGGAAGCCGCCGTCGCGCCGCAGACGCCGCGGACGTTCCCAACACGCTGCAGACGGCCCCGACGCAGAGCGCGCCGCGGACGCCGTCAGCGCCTCGAACGCCTACGACGCGCCGACTGCGCCGCCGACGCCACTCACGGTGTCAGCGCCTGGGCCGCTGCAGAACCGCTAACCGCGCCACGGATATCCCCGACGAGCCTACCGCGCTACCTACACTCCTGACCTGCTGACCGCGCCGCCTATGCTATCCGCGGACGCCGCCGTCGCGCCGCTGACGTCACAGATCCTGTGGACGCAGCCGACGCCGAACACGCCGTGAACGCCCCCACCCCGCCCCCGACGCGCGGACCTCGCGGCCGACGCCACTGACGCTGTCAGTGCCTGGACGCTACCAACGCACTGACTGCACCGCGGTCACCGCCGACCGCGCTGCCGGTGCCATCCGCGCCTGGGACTCCGCCGTCGCGCTTCGGACGCCGCGGACGGGCCAGCCGCGCAGCGGACGTCCCCAACATGCCGCAGACCCCGCGGACGCCCACGACGCTCCGACAGCGCCGCCGACGCCACTGAAGCTGTCAGCGCTTGGGACGCCGCCGTCGCGCCGCTGACGTCACTGACGCGCCGACTCCGCTCCGGACGCCACTGACCCTCTGGACGCGGGGACCACGCCGCTGACGCCCTCGACGCGCCGACGCCCCGGGATGCCGTCGAACCGCTGACCGCGCCGCCGACGCCCTCGAGGAGACTACCTCGCCGCCGACACTCCTGACGCGCAGACCGCGCCGCGGATGCCATCCGCGCCCGGGACGCCGCCTTCGCGCCGCCTACGGGCCGAGCGCGGCATGAAGGCCGCAAACCCTCCGGACGCCGCTGACGCCGACCGCGCCGCGACGACCCTGACGCGCTGACCGTGAGTAATCGGTTTGGCTAAGATTCTTTTCTTTTTCTACCTTAATGAAATTAATGAGCTTGGAGTTTCTCTGAAAGGCTGAAGAACTGCCCTTACCTTATGTTGCGTTGAGGTCATTGCTTTGCGGTCCCGATGTGGCCCAGAGAAGGTCCGTCCTTACTCTCCTCCTCGGACGGTCTGCGGGGATTCGGACATGCAGGAGGTCGCGGTTCGATCCTGCACGGCGGGCCACGTGCCAACAGCGCTTCCCGGTGCCTTTCCCGTCGGGGCCCCTCGCTGGGACGACGTCACCTGCACGGACCGTCAGGAAGGGCGGCCGCGGGCGCGGAGTGACTCGCCACGCCGGGCCCGTGCGGGGGGTGGGTTAGATCAGTCTCACGAGCAGTCATTCTCTAGTTTGGAAACTTTATACTAATAGAAGAGTAAAATAATGTTGGGTTTGTTTTATTTATTCTTTATTTGCCTTTTTTAAAAAGTACTTTTGTCTAAGTTTTGTATTTTGGAAATTTCAAACCTACAGAAAAGGGGCAAGAATAGTATAGTGAAGACTCATATACATTTTTATTCAGACCAGTTATTAACATTCTGCCACATTTGCCTTATTTCTTTGTATGTACAGAAACATACGTGTGGATGTATTTTCTGAACCGTTGGAGAATTTCTTACAGAAATCATGACACTTTATGCTGCACACGTCGGTGTTTCCTAAGAACAAGGGCACTCTCCCACATAGCTACAATATAATTATCATACTCAGAAAATTTAACTTCGATATAGGCTTAGTATCTACTATGCAGTCCACATTCAGAGTTCCTGTTGTACCAATAACGTTCTGTATAGCTACTTTGATTTCCCCCAATCCAGGGCTTATGCATTGTGCTCAGTTGTCATGTCTCTTAGTCTCTAATCTAAAACAGTTGTTTAGCTTTTATTTCTTTTTCTTTCTTTCTTTTTTTTTTTTTTGAGACAGAGTCTTGCTCTGTCACCAGGCTGGAGTGCATTGGTGCAATCTAGGCTCACTGCAACCTTTGCCTCCTGGGTTCAAGCGATTCTTCCACTTCAGCCTCCCGAGTAGCTGGGACTAAAGGCGCGTGCCACCACACCAGCTAATTTTTGTATTTTTAGTAGAGACGGGGTTTTATCATAGCCAGGATGGTCTCGATCTCTTGACCTCGTGATCCGCCCACCTCGGCCTCCCAAAGTGCTGGGATTACAGGCGTGAGCTCCCACGCCTGGCCTAGCTTTTTCTTTTCTTTTTCTTTTTTTTTTTTTTTTTTTTTTTGAGACGGAGTTTCGCTCTTGTTACCCAGGCTGGAGTGCAATGGCGCGATCTCGGCTCACTGCAACCTCCGCCTCCTGGGCTCAGGCAATTCTCCTGCCTCAGCCTCCTGAGTAGCTGGGATTACAGGCACGCGCCACCACGCCCAGCTAGTTTTTTTTTTGTTTTTTTGTATTTTTAGTAGAGACGGGGTTTCACCATGTTGACCAGAATGGTCTCGGTCTCTCGACCTCGTGATCCACCCGCCTCGGCCTCCCAAAGTGCTGGGATTACAGGCTTGAGCCACCGCGCCCGGCCCTAGCTTTTTCTTTTTAGCGAGACTGGCATTTTTGAAGAATTCAGGACGAATATTATTATTATTATTTTTTTTTTTTGAGTCAGAATCTGTCATTGCCCGATCTGGATTGCAGTGGTGCCATCTCAGCTCACTGCAGTCTCTGCTTCCCGGGTTCAAGCGATCCTCTCACCTCAGCCTCCCAAAGTGGAGCTAGAACTACAGGCATGCGTCACCATGCTTGGCTAGTTTGTTTTGTTTTGTTTTGTTAGAGATGGGGTTTCACTGTGTTGGCCAGGCTGGTCTAGAGCTCCTAGCCTCGAATGATCCACCTGCCTCAGCCTCCCAAAGTGCTGGGATTACAGGTGTGAGCCTGGATGACATCTTTCTTAGTGCATCACATCACTGCATGATAATCAGTTTGTATCATCCTTGGTGATATGAAATTTAGTCATTTGGTTAAAGTTGTAGCTGCCAAATCTCTCCATTGTAAAAGGTTCATTTCTTCTTTATATGTAAGTCATCTGCTGGCTGAATTTGAGATGTTGACAGTTCTGTTTTCCAACAATCATTCACTCAGTGGCTGTAGTATCATTTGAGCCTTGCTTGAACCAACTCTTACATTGGTAGCTTAAAAATAGTGATTTTTTTCAGGGCTGAGAATGGTGGCTCATGCCTTTAATGCCAGCACTTTGGGAGGCCCAGGAAAGTGGATCACTTGAGCTCAGGAGTTCGAGGCCAGCCCGGCCAGTATGATGAAACTCCATCTCTACTAAAAATACAAAAATTAGTCGGGTGTGCTGGCACATGCCTGTAATCCCAGCTATGCAGGAGGCTGAGGCAGGAGAACCGCTTGAATTCGGGAGGCAGAAAGATTGCTCCACTGCATACCAGCCTTGTCGACAGAATGAGACTCAGTCTCAAAAAAAAAGTTACAATTTTCTGTTTGTAAAATTTCTTCTTTATTTCTTTGTGGATATTATTTTATAAAGAAGAGCTGTCCTTTCCCTGTCTCTGTACTCCATTTGTTTTTATCAATATGGATTTTCAAAAATCATTATATTACTGATTTTGGTCATTATTTCCTTGACTCCTTAAATTAACCCAGATTCGGTCAGTGGGAACCTCCTTGAGCTGTTTCTCTGACCCTTTGCCATATCCCCATCGGTTTTTTTTGGTTTCTTTATTTTTTGTCCTTTCATAGTTTCTGGCACAGTAAGATGTTCTATGATTACCTTTTACTTTACCTGCCTCAGTCCCAGGATCAGCCATTATCCTAAAGAGCTCCCTGGTTCCTTTTGGTGGGTAATGGCATTGACAAACTGTAATCTGGGCACAAGATTTCTTCATTGCCACATGAATACCTTTTGCTTCTAGGCCCTTTTAAGTGAACAGAGCTAGCAGTGAGTATTTTTAAGTATATATGTATGTACTTGTATACACATGAAGATTTGATACTGACTTCTCTAATTCGAATTTAACAGTATAGGTTCTTTTTTCCTTCATTTCACATTCGTATCTTCTTGAGAGCCCTGGTTACTTATAACGTCACTATATTTCAAAATATTTACACGTTTGCGGAGCAGTATACTATGCAAAAGTAGTTTCAGAATTACTACATAAATACCACTTATCAACAGTAAATGTATTCTGTAATGTTTACCTTTTTTTGTAAATCTTTTCATTCTTAAGGTAGTTTTGTGATTCTTTTTATCCTTGGGGTATTTTGCACTGACAATGTTCAGTTAGTGAGTTCAAAAATTATTTGGATTAATTTGTTTTATCTTCTGGGTGGCTTTATTATCTGTTTACCATATAGATTCATTTGTTGATATTAGGATTGAATTTAGGTTTTTTATGTCCCATTAATTGACAAGCTGACTTACATATTAGAAATTAAACGTTAACACAGTTCAAAACTCCAGTATATAAAATGATATACTCAGATGTCCCATCTCTTTCCCTATTCCCTCTCTCCTGTTTCCACTCATCTCCTGAAGGTAATCAGTTTCATTTCTGGGTTATTCTTCCTGTGTATCTTTTTGCAAAAATCGGCAAATGAATCATCTGTGTATATATGATGTATATGTGTATATTCTTATTCCTCCTTTTCCTAATATAAAACCTATTATCTTACATGTATTCTTGAGCATGTAGCTTGTTTTCCTTAACATAGTCTCAGGATTTCTAAATCACTCCATATATGTTGAGAAAAGATTGTTCTTACTCCTTTTTTACATCAGTATATAGTTCCATCTGTGAATATACTATACTTTATTCAATCTTTTCTTTATAGACTGCAGGATGACTGTGGTATTTAGCTCTTAGAAATAATGCTACAAAGAACAACCTGTGTATATGTTTTACTTTTTTCTAATTATTGGAATGTGTCCTCAGTAAATTCCTCAAAGAAGGCAGCTGATACCACATTATATTCATAGCAGTTAAAACTAACACTCTATTTTCATTTTAGGAGACTTGAATACAGTGGCAGGGCTGGAAAAAGAACTGAGTAATGCCAAAGAGGAACTTGAACTCATGGCTAAAAAAGAGAAAGTCAGGTGAGTTTTCTAGTCAAGTCTTAATTTTTAAATCCCTATTATTTTTACTTTCAAAATAGTTTATGTTTAAAAGTGTATAATTCTCCAAGTAGAATATCTGAGTCCAAATGCCAGGTATGACTTTTTTCTTTTTTGGGAAAAATATGTTATTTTTTATATACATTACCTTAACAAGATGCTCCTGTTTTTGTATTGGGACCATTAAAACTTACTAAGTGCTGGAAAAACACAACTCTCACTCCCCATTGCTAATTGGGCTAAAACAACTGTAAAGGACGGGTGTGGTGGCTCGCGCCTGTAATCCTGGCACTTTGGGAGGCTGATGTGGGCTAATCACTTGAGGTCAGAATTTGGAGACCAGCCTGGCCAATAAGGCAAAACCCGTCTCTGCTAAAAATACAAAAATTAGCCGGGTATGGTGGCAGGTGCTTGTAATCCCAGCTACTCAGGAGGCTGAGGCAGGAGAATCACTTGAACCTGGGAGGCAGAGGTTGCAGTGAGCTGAGATCATGCCATCGGACTCCAGCCTAGGAAAGGAGCAAAACTCCTCCTCTAAAAATAATAATAATGACAGTAAATAACTGGTATAAATAGGAAGGATTGTGTGATTGCTGCTTAGAGTTATGACATTAGACCCATGAAATTAGTTTTAGAAACATGAAAGGAGAAACTTGAGTATAGTCAATGTTTATTGAGTATTCATATGCAATGTACCGTGCTGGGTATTTAAATTAGCACTAATGCTTACAACTCTACATGAAGTAAATGATGTCGGCCCCATTATTACAGATGAAGAAGCTGAAACACTGATTTTGCTTATAGAATGAGAGTGGAGAATAGTCATGTAACTCATAAATGCCAAAGCTTTGATTCAAACTCCTGTCTTTTGTGACTTCACATAATTCCTAAGATTTATTTTTCCCATCTTATGCTTTAACTCTCTCGAGCATAGACTTTTCGTCAGTTATTTTAGAAGAGGCCTTTCAGCCTTAGAGATTCGCACCCTCCTACCTTTCCTATATATATTTTCTTTTTCTGTTCCTAGAACAGAAAAAGTTTGGTGTACCTACAGAGTCATGAGTGAGGAGTAAAATGGCTGATATTCAAGTTGGAAAAGCAGGCAGGAACCAGATCACTAGGTTTGTTAAAAGAATTAAATAGACAGGAAATATTTATTTCCTAAATGTCTACACAGCTGGTTGCATATTCATCTGTGATGTTGAGGAAATAGGACCACCGTGCAGAGTTACAGACTAAAACTAAAAGCTTGTTTGTTACTCTGGCATCTCTTTTAGAAGATCAGTCAGTGTCGTGGCTTCCTAAATTAACTTTAGCTAGCTAGTCTAAATAGCTCCTTAGATTTTTTTTCTACCTTTTGTCATAGTTAGATCTATAATATGGAATCTGTGTTTGTATTTGTGATGGAATTAATGTATTTTATCTTTTGATTTTATTACCATATTTCTGCTTACAAATAGACTCAAGTTTTTGACTCAGTTTTTAGGATATGAGAATGTGTGGCATTTAAGAGATACCAGATTTTAAATTCCCCTAGTCTCTTTTCCTTTTTGTGGTTCTACCTTAGCCGTTATCTGATTATTCATGTCAGGCATTTTAGTTTCCACTTGCTATTCCTGTTTTTCTCACATATACCAAATCCAGAGTAATGTTACTTTTTGGTTCTGTCCTGTTTTCAGGATCATGAAATTCTAGTGCCTATGAATGGGTATTTTGAGGGGCTGATACTTAGCTATTGCTAACTAGCTTTAGAGGGTTTATTTAAAATAACTTGCCCTTACCATAAAGACAGTATGGATATGCAACATCTATTGAGAAGACGTGATAGCCTAGTGGCTCTGAGTCAGCTTCCCTGAGTTCATATTCTAGATTTACCACTCACTAGCTAGCCCTGTGATTTGTGTTTTGTTTTGTTTTTTTTTTTAAAGATGGGGTTTCACCATGTTGGTCAGGCTGGTCTTGCAATGCCGACCTCAGGTG
Source organism: Saimiri boliviensis (assembly GCF_048565385.1). Taxonomy (NCBI): domain Eukaryota; kingdom Metazoa; phylum Chordata; class Mammalia; order Primates; family Cebidae; genus Saimiri; species Saimiri boliviensis. The sequence goes on along the minus strand of NC_133466.1, from coordinate 46,343,024 downwards.
ATCTACCTGCCTTGGCCTCCAAAGTGCTTGGATTACAGGCGTGAGTCACCATGCCTGGTCTTTTCTTTTCTTTTTTTTTATTGGTAGCCCTGTGATTTTTGAACAAGTTTCTTAGTTTCTCTCAGTCTCAATCACCTTGTCTGTAAATTGAAGAGTAGAAGTCACCTTATGTATAAATCAAAAAGGAGTTACCTCAAAGGATTGTTGTGAGGATTTACTCCTTCATTCATTAGCTATGTGGGAACCTTCTCTCAGCTTGGGCTCGTGTTGGGGACGAGGTAGTGAATGAAATCTGCAAAGTCGCTGGCTCTATGTAGTTAATTTCCACTGGGGAGATACAGACAATAAACAGATATAATTATAGATGATAATAAGTGATAGGAGGGAAATGATAGAAAGTAGCGTGGATGGAGACCATCTTAAATAGGGGAGCCAAAGAAGGCTTCTCTGAGCAGATGACACGTAAACTGAAACCTGGGAATCAGAGACAGCCCTGGGAAAGATATTTCAGGCAAAGGGAGTAGTAGTTGTAAAGCCCTGAGTTAAGAGAACATCTGGTGTTCCTAGAACAGAAAAAGTCTAGTATACCTACAGAGTCATGTGTGAGAAGTAAAATGGCAGATACTAAAGTGGGAAAAGTAGGCAGGAACCAGAGCACTAGGTTTGTTAAAAGAATTAACTATATACAAAGCATTTGTTAGAGAGCCAGTGACATAGTAAACGTTAGCAGGTATGGTTATTTGATTTTTTTTTTTTTTTTGAGACAGTCTTGCTCTGTCACCCAGGCTAGAGTGCAATGGCATGATCTCCACTCACTGCAACCTCCACCTCCCAGGTTCAAGCAGTTCTGCCTCAGCCTCCTGAGTACCTGGGATTACTGGCATTCACCACCATGCCTGGCTAATCTTCGTATTTTTAGTAGAGATGGTGTTTTACCATTTGGGTCAGGCTGCTCTTGAACTCTTGACCTCATGATCCGCCCGCCTGGTTTTCCCAAAGTGCCAAGATTACAGGCGTGAGCCATGGCACCCAGGCTATGATAAGTTTTAATGAACTTTGTCATAACCACGTATTTGTCATTTTCTGTTGAGAACACTGAAAGTTCAGGGCATGTAGCACTAGCTTTTGGCAGGATTCCTTCAGAGGTGGTGGCATGTTCTTCCATCTGGAGGCATGTAATGTTTGGTGATCTCTTGTGATGTTAGCAGCTTTTGTGGTTTGATGCCTAATCCATTAATTCGTTAAGGGTTGCAAAATGGAGATATCCTAATGCTATCATTTTTTCCTCTATTAGCTGAAGTACTTATATTAAAAACTTCATCTCTTCTTGCTTCTACTAATGGTCACCATTCTTTTTAAGTAACATAATAAGCATGTTAAACAAATTTGGTGTGTTTTATGGTGCCAGTTAAGGTGGAAGATATCATTAAAAAGAACTATTACATCTTCCCGTAAAACATCCTTTGTTACCATACTACATGAATTTTTTTATTTGATCCTGTAGAGCCCTATTCTTGTCTCATTTTCTCTTGCATTACTGGCTGATAGTGATATGATATGCAAAAGCATTTGCCTCCGTGTTAAAATGTAAACATGCCAGATATTGTTTCCTTTATTCACAGTTGGAACTTTCTGCTCTACAGGCCATGATGGCTGTGCAAGAAGAAGAGCTGCAGGTGCAGGAAGAAGAGCCCCAGGTGCGAGAAGAGCCCCAGGTGTAGGAAGAGCTTCAGGTGTGGGAAGAAGAGCTTTAGATGCGGGAATTAGAGCTGCAGGTGTGAGAAGAAGAGCCCCAGGTACGGGAAGAAGGGCACAGGTGCGGGAAGAAGAGCTGCAGGTGCAGGCTGCTGATACAGAGTCTCTGACCAGGAAAATACAGATTAAAGAAGACCTCATTAAGGTCCTTCAAAACTTTTTACAGATCACTGGAAATGTTCACATCTCAGATTACCTGTAGGGCATCTTCAGACACTATGCACACATTGAATCCCTTGCCCAGTGCCTATCAGTATCCCACTTGAAAGTACAGGCAGACTGTCCCAAGAACATTTGTTCCTCTGCTCCTCAACTGAATAATACTTTTATTACTATTTTCATGTTTACACTTACTTTTTGACTTCCAGGACCTGCAAATACAACTGGTTATCCTGAAGACATACCAGCTGTAGAACGCCTGACCAAAAAGTATTACTTCTTTGGCAAAAAGTTGCTTCAGTAGAATCCCAGGATCAAGAAATTTCAGGAAAACAAAGACAACAGGTAAGTCATTGGAATAGAGACTCTCTCTCTCTCTCTCTCTCTCTCTCTCTCTGTCTCTCTCTCTCTCTCTCTCTCTGTCTCTCTCTCTCAATGTCTCTCTCTCTACACACACACGTGGAGTCTCACTGTGTCACCCAAGCTTGAGTGCAGTGGTACGACCATGGCTCACTGCAGCCTCAAACTCAGGCTCAAGGCATCTTCCTGCCTCAGCCTCCTGAGTAGCTGGAGCTGCAGGTGCATACCACCACACCCAGCACAAACCTTGTTTTTCTGCTGTGAAATAAACCGTGGTATTGGTTTTTCATAAATGTTATTTCATCGGGAAACCTCTAAAGTTTCCTACTTTGATCAGTAGCAGTTGTAGATGCCTCTTTCTGATGTGTGGTTCTGTAAAGAGCAGTAGTTCTTCTGGACACATACCAATGGTTATCCCTCACACTCATGCATAAGTCATCTCCCTCTCAGCTGAATTTTTCTCCTCTCTGCATTTTACCATGTTAAAATCTCTCCCAGTTAAAAAAAGAGAAAGAAGCCCCTGCCTTTGCCCCAACTTTCTTCATAGCTCCAGCCCTGTTTATCCTTTCTTTTCCAACAGACTTACTTGCTTGTACTTCCTGTCTCCATTAGCATCTCTCTCACTAACTACTCACCCCTCTCCGTTCTGGCTCTCAACTGTGCCTTAAACAACTCTGTTGGTTATACATGATCGTAGCTCGTTATCTTTATAGCACTGTTACACTCACAATGACACACGTCTATGATTAATGAATGTCTTTTTCCTCCACTAGATAGTAGGCTTTCCCTTAGAACATGGAACAGAGTCTTTCCCATAGAAGGTGCTCAATAAATATTGATTGAATGAATGAAGAATACTGGTAACCCCTATTATGTATGTTTCCCTCCTGCCTGTCCCGTTTCCCTCTTACTCCTTTCTCTCAGCTGCTTTCCTGTGCTGCTAGCTTCTCTCTCCTTTTTGTCCTTTTTGCTCCCATGTTTGAATTCCACCTTACAGGGTTTTAAAGATTTAAAAAATAGTGAATATGATATTGATTTGAAAACTGTACAATACTGTCAAAAGCTTAAGTACTAAGATAGCGGGCTTTTTATGTCATGGTATGTGCTGATGCATTTTCTTGTTTCTCAAGATGAACTGTGGCTTCCCGTCTCACTGTGCCATTTTTGTATTGCTTCTTCTCTCTTCTTCTCTCAGTTGCTGCTGATGCTAGAAGGACTGGTAGATGAACAGAGTCAGTTCAGTGAGGACTTAGAAGCAGAGAGACAGCTCTCTAGCAGTCTGGTGAAGTTCCATGCCCATCCAGAGAGGTAAGAGAATGGCTATTTTTCCTTTTATTCTTTGTTGAAATTTTTATTTATTTTACTATTGTATCCTTTTTATGCCTTTTCTTTTTTCTGAAGTGTAGATGCTTATAATACTGAACAGGTTATAAAAAACAGGGACAATTACTGGGGCTACCCACATTGTCGTTTGTTTTATAGATTGCTCTGAGCCTCAGTGTCAAAATAAGTCAGGAATAGTGCCTGTTTCACACAGCGATTGCAGAGATTAAATGAGAAGACAGCTTTGGTGTCTAAAACAATGTCTTGCATATAGTCAGCACTCAATGTATGTTCCTTTCCTTTTGTGATCCATTTCCTGTTAAAGGCTGTTCTATAATAAAAGTAAGGCTACACCCTGTCTCTACTGAAAATACAAAATTTCGCAGGGCATGGTAGTGTGTGCCTGTAGTCCCAGCTACCCGGGAGCCTGAGGCAGGATAATTGTTTGAAACCGGGAGGCAGATGTTGCAGTGAGCCAAGATCCCGCCACTGCACTCCAACCTAGTGCCTGGTGACAGAGCAAGACTCTGTCTCAAACAAACAAACAAACAAACAAACAAAATGAAAATGATACCCTAGGAGTATTTCTGGGAGCATTTAGGTTACACCTGTTGCTTTGGAACCTAGGAAGGGGGCTATGAAGCCAGAACCAAAAAAAAAAACAAAAACAAAAATAGCTGTAGAGGTCTGACTTGTTCCTGTTGTGTTTTAATAAAATAGAGATGAGAGGATGTGTGTCCATGGGCTTTATGGGCTGCATTTGTAACCATTGTTTCTTGCTCTGGTATTTAATGATTACTTTTCCCAGGAGACCAGTTTTTCCTGACTGTATCACAGCAAACATCTAAGCCTTGCTTTTTGATTGGTTAATATCTTTTGGGAATTGGGAATGCAAGAGTATTATCAGGTTTTGGCATTGTCTAAGATGAAAGATAACTGGTGAGACTCCCTCATGGTACTCTTTGACCATAGTTGTTTCTCTGAGACCGTCTCAGAATCTTCAGTCCCACACTCCATATGCCACACCCAGCAAAGCTTCCTGAGTTACTCACAGTCTTCAGCCACCAGGGGACTGACTTTTATTCTGTCTCCCTCCAGCTCCTCCTGAGGATTTCAGGAGCACCACCTCTGAGGATGATGACGAGGTAAGAACCCCTTTTTCTGTCCTGTAAAGAATGCCGTGTCAGGTGGGGATCGGGGAGGGAGAGCATCAGGATAAATAGCTAATGGATGCAGGGCTTAAACCTAGATGATGGGTTGATACATGCAGCAAAGCACCATAGCACATGTTCACCGATGTAATAAACCTGCACAGTCTTGCACATACATCCTGAGACTTAAACTTCAAAAGAAAACAGAATTAAAAAAGAATTGTTTCTTTCTTGATTTCTTTCCTTCTGTTAATTGTGATAGTCTGAGAAGGCACATTATGTACCACATGTCCAATTCTCTTTGTGGGAGTGGAATTCAGTGGGAGTGTCTTCCCATTGGATACGTGATGTATCTGAATGTTTTTAAATGACAGCATCCATTATCAACTGTAATGCAGAGGAATTTTCCTCAACACCAGTTTTCCTCTTCGGTTTAGGCATTGTGTATTTGCCAATGTAAATAAACTTCATAGATAAATTCTGTCGGAAAGGGTCTTGTCTTTTCCACAGGTGTCCTCTGTACTACCATTTTTGATTCTTGGCCTTTGACGCAACCATTGTCTTACAACTAGTTTTCTGAAGTCATCAAGAGACTAACAGATCTGGGCGGGGGGCGGGGGTGCACAGAAGAATTAATCTGATCCTCATGGCATCTTCTTTTGTCTAATTGCAGAGTTCATAACTCCCTGGTTATGGTATGTACCCTGAAGTAGCTCACTTGCTGAGGAACAAACTTGTTCGTTGTAATATATAGAAACCTGATTCTGGGTTCCGGTTAAAGAATATTGGGAGTCTAGTGAGAGCTAATAATTGTGCAAGTGTATAACTCTGATCAGAGGGGCTGTATGACTGCATGTGAACCCAGAGGACCAGCCAGGGGATGTGTGAGCCAACGTGGCTTCAGCTGGAGTAGAAGTGAGTGTACCTCTCTCTGACTTACTCTGATGTTGGTGGTTCTAAAGAGTGGATTCTGGAAAATCTCAACAGTGAAGAAGATACCTTTCCAGGTAGGCAACAAGATTACAGGTGGAATCTAATAAAGCAGGTGCCCAGGAGACTTCAGCTTCTGCCTGCTGCTTGGGAGGCTTAGTGAACATGTAGAAAGAGAAGAAAAAGAACACATGGATGAAGTTTGTTCTTGTCAGAGATTAATGTCATAGTGGTGAGAAGTGCGAGTACCCTGTCTGTGATCACCTCTTCTTGCTTTATTATTTAAAGATGGTCTTTCTGAGGACACCTCTTTTCTGCCTCTGCTTCTGCCACTGCAAAATGTTAAAGCCTTTGGTTTGGGACACAGTTCTGTAGTTACTTAATCCTGGAGACAACAGTTCTTCCACAGTGTGCCCAGATGCTTGGGAGAAACTGATCCTCACCTTCTGAACTGTTAGGTTTCATGGCAGCACATTCATTTGTCTGTCCTTGCTGTTTACTCCTGATATCAAGGACTTTCTCTGGGCATGGGGGACAGGATGAAGATTCGCTCTGGGCTCATTGTAAAGCTCCAGTGTCTTGTAAATGGAGGAAGAAGCACAATCTTGAGCACACTGCTCAGTTTGTTTATTCAAATGAGGATATGCAGTTTTACCGTCATTTGTTAAAGAGGCCTTCCTTTTCCCATTTCTCGGCACCTTTGTGGAAGATCAGTTGACTGTGTATGTGTGCATTGGATTTTGGGCTCTCTATTCCGTATCTCTGATACTTACGGGTGCCCCCATGCTAGGACCCTGCTGTCTGAATTTCTCTATCTTTTCCTCTTGTAGATTTCAATCTCATGAATGCGTATCTTCCAACGCTATTCTTTTTCAACATTATTATGATTATTTGAAACATATGAGAATTCATAAAAAAATTTGGGTTATCTTTTCCGTTTCTGCACAGATGGCTGTTACCAGTTTGATAGTAGTTGTTGTGCATCTTTGGATCATTTTGTAGTATTGTGTATTAGGTTTTGTCTTCCTGTCTATGAATACAGGATGCCTTTTCATTTATTTGTACCTTCTCTACTTCTTTTCAGTCACATTCTGTTCTTACCAGGTTACGAGTATTTCATCTCATTGGTTAGATTTATTTCTAAGTATTCAATGGTTTCAGAGGTTATTATCCATGGAATTACATTTGTAATCTTACTATTGGATTATTTATATTGAATGCATATTAACACAACTGCCGTTTGAGTGAGTGTTAACCTTGTACTCTGCAATTTTGATGAATTTATTAGCATGAATAGTATTCTTGTAGACTATCTCTGATTTCCCATATGCAGAATGTTAAAGAAGTTCTCAGCTTCATACCTCTCTTCGCAAGTATATTTTTACTGTGAAGGCCTTTGAAATGTGAAGGAAAATGCACAAGAAAGAAACCTAATGTTGCTATTCCCATGGCTTCCCTCCTTTCATCAACCTAAATGTATGTTTAGTTCACAGTATTTGAGAGTGTGTTGCTTCTACTCATATCACAAGTTTTCCCAAATACCTGATAATAATATGTGTGTCTAGGCCAGTTTACCTACCAAAGCATAGACTTAAACATACTTTTGAGGATTATTCAAATTTCCCTATGTACAGAGATATGAATAATATGCTTTCACCCAACCTATTACCCACCCTCCTTGGAAGGAAAGAATGCACAAATCAGGTCTCCCGTGACACTATCCAGAGCACTTTTCCAAGGCTAAGCTACAGTCATCTCCATAACTTGGCAACAGCCTCAAGTTTGAGCCACTTTTCATTTAAGAGAAAGAAATCATACAGGATTTGATATCACATGCTTAGAACCTTCCATTATGGTAGATAATTCTCCTCCCCACGTAAACTGGTTACTATAGTGAAGTCAGTTAACATATCTATCATCTCATAGTTACCCATTTTTATTTGTTTTTGTGGCAAGAGCAGCTAAAATCTACTTATTTTGCAGGAATCCCAAATATAGTATAGTTTTATTAATTATAGTTGTCATGTACATCAGCTCTCTGGAGTTGTTTATCCTATGTATCTGCTACTGTATAACTTCTAACATACATGTCTCCATCTCTACCTTTCCCATGTCCATGTTAACTCCTGTTTTATTCTTTCTGTATATTTGACTCTCTCTCTCTCTCTCTCTGGATTCTACCTACAAGTGAAGTGATGCAGTATTTGTCTTATGATGCAGTATTTGTCTTTCTGTGTCTGGGTTGCTTCACTTAGCAACATATGCTCCATGCTCTTCCATGTTGTGGCAAATGGCAGGATGTCTCTTTTTATAAAGATTGGATAATATTCTATTTATCCATTATTTCTCTGTTGACAGACACCCAAGTTGTTTCCATATCTTGGCTACTGTGAATAGTGCTGCAATACACATGGTAGCACAGATATATTTATGGCATGGTGATTATATGTCCTTTGGATGTGTGCCTAGAAGAGGGATTACTGGGGTACAGGTAGTTTTGTTTTGAATATCTTTTTTTAAATATAGAGATGGAGTCCCATTATGTTGCCCAGGCTGGTCTCGAACTCCCAGCCTCAAGCAGTCTTCCCACCTCAGCCTCCCAAAGTGCTAGAATTATAGGTGCAAACCAACTCACCTGGCTTATTTTAAACTTTATTTAGAACCTCCATATTCTGTTCATAATGGCTACACCAATCTACATTCCCACTAAAAAAATATATATATATATTGTTTTGCAATATATTTTTGGAGCAGAATAATATCTGCTTTTTGTGGCTTTGGGGAAACACAGCTGTTTTCTTTTTATTTTGCTGATGTTATTTTCAGCAGTATTAGGAGAGCAGTCTAGTTTCATTAACTAGCATCAAGAGTAAAAAGCTCAGTAATTACCATTTGCCATCTGTTAATCTCCTTCACTGAAGCATCTGTTTAGAACTATTTATCATGTGCAGTTGGGAATGTAGGGGGTTTTTGTTTATAGGTAAATGTTCTTTGTTGAATGTGGGTTTTATGAGTAGTGTTTTTCTCCTTGGCTTGGCTTGCCTTTTTGTGTCTTTTGAAGAGCAAAAGTTTTACATTTTTGTGATGTCCAATTTATTTATTTATTTTTCCTTTTACAGTTCAGACTTTTAGTGCCCCATTTAAGAAATCTTTGCCAAATCCAGGGTCATTAAAATTTCTTCTTATAGTTGCTTTGAGCAGTTTGGTGATTTGTTAGATTCATGATGTTGAGTTAATTTCTGTATATACAGCAAAGTAAGTGTCAAGGTGTTTTTGTTTTATTTTGTTTTATTTTGTTTTATTTGTAGATGACTATTCCATTGTTCCAGCACATTTCATAAAAAGATTATTCTTTTCCTTATTTAGGGGATTTGTCATTTCAGCATTGCAGTTTTGTTGAAAATCAGTTGATTCTATATCTGTTGTGGCCTCTTTCTGGACGCTTTATTCTTTTCCATTGATCTAGATGTGTATTTGTACCAATACCATCAATACTGTAGTTACTGTAGCTTTGTTAACAAACCTTGAAACCCAGGTATTGGATATCCTCCACCTTTTTCTTTTTTAAAGTTGTTTTAGCTATTCTAGGTCTATTACATTTCCATATACATTTTTAAATTACTATGTCAATTTCTAAAAGCCCTGCTAGAATTTTTATCATAATTGCATTGAGTGTATCCATCAGTTTTGTGAAAATTGACCTATTAGCAATATTGAATCTTCAAATCCAGGAATGCAGTATATCTCCCCATTTACTTCTTTAGTTCCTCTGTTTAGTTTCTCTCATTTCTTTACTGATATTTGGTGGCTTTCATCCTGTACATTTTTTTCTCAAATTTATCCCTATTTTTTGGTGCTATTATAAATAGTATTTTAAATTAAGTACGTGGAAAGATGTTCATCATTAGCCACTGGAAAAGGTAAATTAAAATCACAGTTAGATACCACTCCACTAAGGTTTCCCAGCTTCAGCACTGTTGACATTTTGAGCCTCACAATATTTCCTTGGTTGCAGGAAGGTGGGGGTTGGGGTGCTTGTCTTGTACATTGTAGGGTGTTTAGCTGCATCCTTGGTCTACCCATCAAATGGCAGTATTATTTCTTCCCTTACTCAAATTGTAAAAACCAATATGTCTCCAGACATTGCAAAATGTGCCCTAGGAGGCACCCATTCACTACAGTGGTTAAAATTTTAAAAACTATTGGCAAGACTATGGAGCAACTGAAACTCACACAAGCTGCTTTTGAGAATGTAAAATAGTTTCAACTACTTTGAAAACAGCTTGGCAGTTTCTTTTTTTAATTTTGCTTTCAATTGACACTTAATTGTACACATGTATGGGGGTACTCTGTGATGTTTTTATACATGTATGCATTGTGCAATGATGAAATGGTATTTAAAATATCACCTCACTTATTTCTTTGTTGTAAGAATATTCAGAATTCTTTCTTCTAGTTATTTTGAAATATACACTGTGATGTTATTACTGATGTCTTCCTACTTTTGTGCTAATCAAAGCAGTTTGAAACTCAGCTCTATGCCCTTGAGCATGGCATTTAATTTTTCAGAGCTTTCTTTTACCCAAGGATAAAATAAGGATAATAACACCCACTGCACAGGGTCGTTGTGTGAGGATTAAACATGCATGTAAAAGTGTCTGTGTCAGGACTTGAACATGAGATAACCTCCGTCTAGGGGTCCTGATGTTCTCTGGTTCAGCCTCACCCTCGACTTACTCTCTGACCTTGAACAAGTGTCTGGGTCTCTCTGGGCCCTGTTTTCTCATCTGTAAAATGAATGAGGTTGGAATAAAGGATCCACAAGGTCCCTCTAGCCCTCTTGAGCTGTATGCTTTGAATCAGTCCCTTAAATGAAATGGACAGGTTGGGACTGGCAGGAGGGATAGGAGGATCTGATTGCTGAAAAGGAGCCTGGGGAGAAGGGAGGGCTTGCAGAGGTTCTGGCTGAGTCTGCTGTGTGCTTCACTGGAGAACATCCTCACGTCAGGCAGCTCACACCTCAGCCATCTTAATGTTCCCTGCACCTCCAGGTTGATGTTGCCCCTGGCAACACCGACACAGTCTCTGTTCCCTTTGATGTGCTCACTCCCAGCATGGCTTAGTTGACAAGAAGTAGCAGGAGCGGCATTTTCCTGGACACAGTGATCCAGACGAAAGGGGGCCTTAAATCTATCATGAAGGTTAGGTTTGCAAGCCATGGGGCCCGTGAGGGACCTGAATGCCTGAGCTTTGAGAATCTTCCTATTTTGGCTGGAATTATGAGTTTAAACCTGCTGGAACTCAGGAGGTGCTGAGATGCCTGCAGAGGCCAGTATTCCTGGGAAGCACTGCTGTCCATGGACTAAAACATGGGGCACTTTGTTCAGCAGAGAAGGGTTCAAGGGTCTATTGTGCCACTTGCTAATTTATGCCAATTTCTTAGTTTCTCTGAGACTCAGTTTATTTATTTATAAAAGGAAATCATAATATCTCCTGAAGTTTGCATTTGGGCTGCTTTGGTTCATCCAGCATCTCTTTCCCCCTCTGTTTTTGGCACCTATCACTCCTGTCTCCCTTCCTTTGGGAAAGTAAGCTTCCTGCACTCAGGCCCTGATAGTCTGACCAGATAGTCAGTGACTATCCCACCTCTCTCCTCAGAGAGAGATATCAGCTTAGACTAAACCAATCACAGCAATCCATTCTCCCCAGGAAATAGTGATTGGTCCAAGAACATGTGACCAAAATCAGCCTAATAGAATCCTTGACTGAAACTTTATCTATGGCTATAAGAGAGCCGTTCTCTCTTCCCTCTAGAGTCAGTAGATGGGATGAGCTAAGCTTGGAGCTGCCAGTAGTTATGATTTCCCTTCCAGCTTCCCTTTCTTGCCTCATGAGTAAATCCCATAGCAAAGAGAAAGATGCTCCTGCACAGAATCAAAATGTTGAGAAACATAAGGAGTATGAGCGATCCAGTGATATCATTGGAGCCTGTGAGTCCAACTGTGCCTGAGGCTATTCTCTGGTGACTCTCCCAGCTCTACAAGCAACTACATTCCGTCTTAGGTGAAAGCAGCTGGACTCTTTTGGTTGAAAGTCGAAGGCCCAGGGAATTTGGTAGCTTAGTAAATATTGCTTTTACTCTGGTGGCAGTCACTGCGTACCCTTCCACAGCTCTTTTCTCCCTAATCTCAGTTTCCTAGGGGAGTATCTGTCCCTCCCATTTGACCGAGAGCTCCTTTGGGGAGGTACAGGGTCTGACATGCCCAGAATTTACTTCCATCTCAGTGCCTGGGGCATAGAAGGTATAGGAAGTGCCCAGGACAAAAGAATCACTTGAACCTGGGAGGCGGAGTTTGCGTGAGCCAAGATTGTGCCACTGCAGTCCAGCCTGGCAACAGAACGAGACTCCGTCTCAAAAAATAACAAAAGAAAGTGCCCAGAGAATGTCTGATGATTGAGGGAGGGAGGAAGTGACTGAGTGTTGACCCAGGTCTGCCCCTTCCCATCCTGCATTCTGCTCAGGCCTCTCCTCCATGACTTCTCCTTAAACCACCCCCGTACCCATAGGATGGTTTACTGAGTGTTTGCCGTCCTCCTCCAGTATCCTCCAGCATCCTCCTCCAGGTTTGGATCTCTGCATTTGTCCCATCATCCTTAACACAGTTATTTATTAAGCACCTAGAGGTGCCGATCTAGGAACTTGGAGTACACTTGTGATCAAGGTAGACTCCAGCCTAGCTTCATGGAATTTGCAATGTGGCTGGGGATACCTATGAAGAACAAAGAAATAGACAATGCCAGGTCCTGAAGAGTCCTCTGCAAAAGCTAATGCAGGGGAAGGGGAGGGAGGGTGGCATGTTGGGGAGAAGCTGAGGAGTGAAGGAGACATCGCCTCCCCTGACCATGACTACATGCTCCTTGCATAAGCCTGCACCTGCGAACATGAAGTTGAATCCAGGAAAAAACAGGAGGAAATACCCTGACCTTCTCTCCTCCTGTCTTCTAGTCTCCTGGCAGCACCTCCCATTGGCTGAACCCAACAGAAGCCAGCTGTCACGAGAGTCCCTGACATAGTGCACACAGGGCAGCCTCCTTGGTGCAGAGCTGGACAGGAAGAGATGGGGAATGAACTAGGGTGTGAAGAACAACCAGCCAGGGATGATTAGCAGAATATTTCCTCCAAAGCTAGTGGCATTGCTTCAGCATGCTCATTACAGTCGGTTCCTTTGTATTTTGGTATGAATTGAATGTTTCACAAACGGTGTGAATCATTTATTTTATGAAACTATTTTAAAAAATAATCAGATGGCCTGGTGCTCAGGGGCAGAAAAAAGGTGACCTTGACATCATGACCCCACCTGGAAATTGGGTCTCAAAGCCACATTTGAGGCTAAGCAGATGCAAGCTCCAGTGAAAAAGCAGAATTCAGGCACCCAGACACCCGAGTTCACGTTCTGCTTCAGCCACTCACCTGCAAGGTGACCTAGAGAAAGTCCCTCCTCTCCCAACCTCAGTTTCCCCAGCATACTTTAGTGATCGCTCATGGGCTTCTCAGCTCTGATGGGCCAAGAGCCCTCTGAGAAGTGAGAAGACACTAATACTGTCAGAAGCCCAGCGTTCACTGATTGTGGAAGACAGATGACTGAACGTACTTATACGGAGGAAGAAATTCAAATAAATGGCTCCTGCAGAGCACTTCAGGAGCATTTCCAAGATGATTAAAAGGCAATGATGAGCACTCTTATCAATGCCTGCCGGGACATGAGGGAAAACCAAGGGCAGGTGCTGCCACAGCAGTTTGTAGGGGGAAGGAAGGATCCCGGGAGCGGCAGCAAGTTGGGGAGGTGAGAGAGACTCAGCTGGCAGCTGGGCTGTGATACCAGCTGTAACCTTACTTCAGGTTGTGACCTTTTGGCAAGCCCCTTTGCCTCTTAGGGCTTCAGTTTTCCCAGCTGTAAAATGAAGGGGTTGAACATGTCACTGCTGTGGCCCCTTTCAGCCCTGTGCGCATATGGGCCAATGGATCCAGCAGTAGGCAAAATGCTGGGGAACTGAAGTTTCCAGGTCTTTAGCCAGAGGGAAAGCTCCCCACTGGGTGAGGAGCACAGGCCCCCACAGGCTGAGCTGAAGGCCAGGCCCACTCCACATTTTCTCCGTAACTTTGGGCAGGCTCCTTTCCTTCTCTGGGTCTTTGTTTCCTTCCCTGGAAAAGGAGATCATCATGGCGATATGATTGGGTTTGGATTTAGATCTCGTTGTACTTCTGTTTGTCCTATCTGTTATTTGTATACCTTTGTCCCTTTCTCTGCCTTCTTTTAGACTGAATATTATTTATGATTCCACCTTGTCTTCTGTGTTGGCTTGTTAATTATAACTACGTTTTGCATTTTAGTGGTTGCTTGAGTGTTTATAGTAGACATTGTTAGCACAGTCTGCCCAGGAGACATTATACTGTTTCTCACTTTAAGAACATTTACAGCAGTGTAATTCCACTTCTCCTTTCCCACCTTCGTACTATTGTTATATGTTTTACTTCTACGTAATTTGTAAATATTACACTACATTATTAATTTTGTTCAACAGGTCAGTATTTTTGTGTGTGTGCATGTGTGTGAATAAAAACTTGTTACTCTATATAGCTGAGCAGTATTGTATTACATGGCTATATTACCATTTGTATTCACCTATTGAAAGACATCTTGGTAGTTTCCAGTTTGGGGCAATTATGCATGTAGCTGCTATAAATATTTGTGTACATATTATTGTGTGAACAGAAGTATTCAATTTACTTGGGTAAATATCTATAAGGAGGATTTCTGGATTACATGGGAAATGTATGTTTAATTTTATAAGCAACTTGAAGACCCTCTTTTGCACACAGCCTTTACAGGATTTCAAATTTATGTATAGACTATGATAACTTTTAAAAGAGATGGGCAATTTTGCTAAAATTCAACACAGAATACAAGGATACCTTGACGTACTTTAACTGAATTTGATTTGGGATTTCAGGATATCTCCATGAAACAAATGTTACCTATTAAAATGTGCAAATGGCTATATTTTTGATATATAAATACATCTTTTTGTGAATGAATAAATGACAGTGGGAATGGAATGGACATGGTAATGAAGTTGAAGGAATGGATGTGAATAAGAGCTGAAATAGACACCTAAGGCTCTTGTATTAACTGAAGTAAGGAATATAGTGATAAAAGTAGAGTGGAGACTGTAACATGTGCCACCTGTGTAGTTACCTGAGAGTACTCTTGATTTCATGTGGATTCAAGTCACTGTTTAGGGTCATTTTGTTTCAGTTTAAAGGAATCCCATTTTATAGTAGATCTGCTAGGAATAGATTCTCTTCATTCTTGTGTATCTGGGAATGTCTTTGATTCCTCTTCATTTTTGAAGGTTAGTTTTCCTGGACATAGAATTCTTGATTAACCTTCCTCTTCTGTTCTTTGTATATGTCATCCTATGTCTCCTGAGATTTGTAGTTTTTTATGAGAAGTTAGCTACTAATCTTGTTGAGGATGCTTTTGGCATGATAAATCATTTTTCTCTTGTTTTGAAGATTTCTTCTTTGTCTTTAAGCAGTTTGACTATGCTGTGTCTGTGTGTGTAGCTCTTTGAGTTTATCCTACTTGGAATTTGTTGGGCTTTATTTGATGTGTAGATTAACATTTTAAAATCAGATTTGAGAAGTTTGGGCCATTATTTCCATATATATGTGTGTGTGTATATATATATGTGTGTGTGTGTGTGTATATATATATATATATAGAGAGAGAGAGAGAGAGAGAGAGAAAGAGGAGAGAGAAATATGTATAAAGATATATATAAAGAAATATGTATAAAGATGTATATAAAAAGAAGTAAAGATATATATAATATAAAGAAATATATAAATATATATGAAGATATATAAACAAATTTATTCTTTATATAATGTATATATTTAATATATATTTTAAATATGTATATTTATATATATAAACAAAGATTTATATAAATATACATTATATATATAAGTATATATTTATGTATGGTGAAACCCCATGTCTATATATAGTGAAACCCCATCTCTACTAAAATTATAAAGATTAGCTGGCCATAATGGCATGCACTGGTAATTCCAGCTATTTGGGAGGCTGAGACAGGAGAATTGCTTCAGCCCAGGAGGTGGAGGTTGCAGTGAGTCGAGCTCATGCCACTGCACTCCATCCTGGGTGACAGAGCGAAATTCTATCTCAAAACAAAACAAAACAAAACAAAACAAAAACAAGACCAAAAAACCATGAGCCATCATTTAAGGTGCTTTGTTTTTTGTGGTGTGTTGTGCAGAGATTTCAGATGAACATTGAACCAGTCAAGGTTTTTATGACTGCATTGTCCTAGCATGAAGACCAGAGGGCCAGAGCAGCCTGCTGACATGTGCTGAGTATTAGTTGATGAGCCTCTTTGAGGGGGCAGATTGTGCTGACACATGATGGCAAGAGTGGGTGAGAAGTGGGTTAGGCCATGCTCACACTTGGGAGCAGGACAGATATCAAGTGTTTTGTGAAAATGGAATGTCTACGAACTGGATTCTTGAAAAGTGAGCAGAGACAGGAGGGTACTTCCAAGTGTGGGGCATGCAGAACACAGGGACACCTACACAGTGTGTGGGCAGGGAGATGCCATGGGGGCAGCAGGAATGACTGAGTCCAGCTGCAGGATGGCCTTTGGCAAGCAGAGAAGAAACTCCTGCTCCTCAGAACCTGCTACTCTCACCTCAGTGTGATCCCACAGCCCCTGAGGCCAGGTCTGCACTGACAGATGACCCAGGATAATCAGCCCAACCTTCTGTCCAAGGCTGGCCTTGGACTTCTTGCTTTTTAGGTGTAAGGAATGAGGGTGGGGGAATCTGGGGCCACCCCTCTGTCAATCATCTGCCCTCAGAGACCCTTTCTGAGTCCCCTGACACACTGGTACCCCAACTTGTTCTCCATTCTTCTTTTCATTAAACTGCTAATCCGGACTCTTCACAGAGCCTGTTCTAGGCTTCCAGGAAAAGGAGGCAGTTGGTATGGTCCTTGCCTTTCAGGTCCTCTGAGATCAATGCAGGAGCCTTTGCAGAAGCAGACGGGCATCCACAGTGTGGCGTGAGCAGCCCAGCACCAGCAACACTCTGGAGCACTCGCAAAGTACTAGGCAGTGTTCGCTGTGTGCTCATTATTTCACAGAACCCTCACTACAACATAGGTGCATCACAGAGCTTCCTGGGCCCATCCTCATTTGTAAATCGAGGTTATTTTATTTCTCCACCTGGCCAGACTTTTTATCTTATACCTGCATGAGAATGCACTTCATCCATGAGAATATGCTCACAATGCAATACTTGGCCAATGCAAAAGGAAAGAAAAAGTGAGTGTATTAATGGTGTCTTCGAGTCCTGATTGACCAAAGCTCTTTGATTCTGGACTTTTCAGGAGTGGACAAAGTTGGGTCTGGGTCTGGGGAGAAGTGAGGCTCCTGTGGATGGCCCTGGAGCACATCTATCCAAGGAAACTGGAAGTTGTCTCGCTGAATACATTGAGTAATTTAGCTTCCACTTTGGTCGTCACCCAGCTTACAGCAAGGCTTCTTGGCCCCGAGTGTGATACACAGAGGCTCATCTCACCTGGTCCACCATGCTGCAGGCTTACTGCCATTATTTGGGGCTTTTATGAATCTTCATTCCAAGTCTTCTCCTTTGGCCACGAATGTGCTTTACTTGTTAGTACAGTTTCAGTTCCAGGGATGAAAATCTAACCCCTACAGGTTTAAACAAAAAGGAGAAGGAATGAGGCATATATTGGCCTATTCAACTCTAACATACAAGGGTTGATGACTTTCAGCACAGCTGAATCCAGTGGCTTGAGGGATATCATCTTATAACCTTGTCTTCCCATGTCTTGACCAGTGCTTCTATGTTGAGATATCCTCAGCCATGCTCTCCCCTCTGGTGAGAAATGCCATCCTATGGAAACCCCCACATTTATGCCACACTGGCTTCACCTTTCTCTTTCCCGATAATTTTATCAAAAGTTCTTGGTATGTGATATGGTCTGAGTGTGTGTCCCTTCCAAATCTCATATTGAAATGTGATCCCCAGTTTTGGAGATGGGGCCTGGAGGGACCATGGAGGTGAATCTTCATGAATCACTTAGCTCCATCCCCATTACTGTGAGAGCTGATTGTTAAAAAGTCTGGGACCTCCTCCTCTTTCTCTTGCTTCCTCTCTCCATGTGACATATCTGCTCCCTCTTCACCATCTGTCATGAGTCAGAGCTTCCTGAGGCCTCACCAGAAGATGAGTAGATCGTGGGGCCATGCTTGCACAGCTTGCAGAACTGTGAGTCAAATAAACCTCACTTCTTTGTAAATTACCCATTTGCATTGCTCTTCCTTTATAGCAATGCAAAACAGATGAACAGAGTATGACTGTCCTGGCTTGGATCTTCTGCCTACTTCTCCATCCTTGCATTAGGCAGGGTGGTGGAATCACCAATGGGATGGGCAGGGGTGGTGAGCCCACTCTGGAGTCACAGGGTTGCATCAGCTCCACCTGGATGGATTGAGATCGGGAGTCATTTGTTTCACAAAGGAACATGAGAGTGATGTTCTACAGAGAAGGAGAATATATTGAGGATGCAAACAAACAAATCAAAAACAAATGCCCAAGGCATCTATTCCTTCTTTCTTCTTGACATCTGGATAAACCCTCGGGTCTCAAGTAGCTTTTATCACCATTCCTTCTGCCCCTGACTGACCGTGAGTTGTGGGAATGGTGGCAGGCTGTTCACACAGGCAAGTGCTCAGAGAGGGTGATTCATTAGTATTTGTCCACCTCAAGGTGGCAGGGGAGGGGGTAAGGTGACCAGCCATCCCAGTTAGGTCATATCTGAAGGGTTCTCTGGGATATGAAACTCTCAGTGTTAAAACCTGGACAGGTGGCCATCCTAGTTGGGGTGGCAGTGTGGTAACCTGTCTGGTGACAGGGCATGACCTGTGGGTGATGATGTTACAGGATCCTTGGGGTGTTGCTTTTTTGGGTGGAAACCTCTGTGGCTGATGGCACCTTTTCCCAAGTTTTGCTCAGGCCAGATGGACTCATTCCATCCATTCAGCCTGGCAGGCTGCACTTGGCTTATGCTATCAGCCTGGATCCCATGCCTGCCATCCCACTTGTCCCAGATACCTGCCAAGGGTGAGCCAGATGTGGAGCAGTGAGGAGTGTGTGAGCAACTGAGCATGGGGTCCAGCTGCTGCACAGAGTCAGGCATGCCAGCTGCTACAGTGAGGTGGGTAGCTCTAGGTGCCAGCACAGGTGCCCGCTCTTTACGAGGCTACAGCTGGATCAGGTGCTCCACAAGCAACTTCTACAGTTGCCACTGGGGAACATGGTGCTGTCCAAAAGTGTGGAGACTCCAGGAATGGCAGGGCCCCAAAGAGGGAGTCACAGCCCTTGCTCAGGGAGCTCCCAGATCTGGGCTCCCAAAAGGGCCAGCAATATGACAAGCAAGGAGTGTGTTTCAACCTTGTTTCTGTTAATAGCTCTTTCAGCTCTGCCATTTGGCAGGTCCTGAGTTCTTGTCCTGTGTCCAGGAAGAATGGGGTATGTGGACAGGTAGAGGGCGAGCAAGGAGAGAGGAACTTTATTGAGTGGCAAAACAGCTTAGAGGAGGCCCTGGAATGGGTAGTCCCTCTCTGCAGGCAGGGTGGTCCTCATGTGTGTTCAGCTCTCAATAGAGAGGAGGCCCTGGAGTGGGTAGCTTCTCTCTGCAGCTGGTCATTCCAATGTCTGCTCATCTCCAGCTGAGCCTGGGGCTTTTATGGGCCTCAAAGGGGAGAAAAGGCATGCTGATTGATCCATGGGTGACCATGGGTGGGCCTGAAAAAGGGACCACAAGTTTTTTTTTCCAATCCATGTGACTGGCAGCCCATCTCTCAGCCTTCATGCCCTCATTGGCCTGAAGGTAGAGCCTCACCAGGGACCTGCCCCCTTCCACCCAGGAACCTGTATGCCTTCTGAAATTGGAGCCCAGGCTGTAGGTGCCAGGGGATGCCCTCAGGACAGTGTGAAGCTGCTCTCAGCCCCTCTCAGCTTCCCTCTTATGCTCTTTAGTGCCCAGAGTCTGGAAGGGGCCTAGTTGGCAGGGGTCTGGTGTGTCAGCACTGCCCTAAGCATGTGCACACCCAGTCAGGCTGTGACAGTGCCCAGGCTCAGGTTTGAACTTGCTCTGAGGTCAGAGTGGATGCTCACAGCAGGGAGAAGCCAGGCAGCAGGAGCAGGCACTTCTCAGTCTGCAAGAGCAGGGGACCTTCCCAGGCCCCCAAGAATGCAGAGATACCTGGGTCTACAACTGCGGTTTTGACACGGGCTCCTGCCTGCTTCATTGAGTGAGGCTTGGGTCTGCAGCTCTGACTTGGGAGGCCAGCTGCACCCAGGAGGGTGGGGCCTCTGCCAGCTTCCAGCCCCCTAAGAGCACAGGGAGGCCCAGGTCTGCAGCCATGACTTGGGTGGCTGCAGCTACACCTGGGGAGCTCCCCCCCCACCAACTGTGAAGGGGTGGGGCTCCCACTTGTCCCAGGCTCTTGCCAACTCCACAGAGTGTGAAACCCCAGCCATGCCTCTGCCTCAGCCTGCTGAGCATCTGGGGTTACAGGTGTGCATCATAACAGCTAGCTTTTTTTTTTTTTTGTATTTTGAGTAGAGATGGGGTTTTACCATGTTGACCAGGGTGGTATCAAACTCCTGACTTCAAGTGATCCTCCTGCCTCTGCCTCCCAAAGTGCTGGGATTACAGGCATGAGCCATTGTGCCTGGCCACTTGTCTCAAAACAAAACAAAAATACTCCCTGGGCTTTTCTTCAGGGAAGGCAGGAGAAAACTGTAAATTTTAGTTTTGCTATAATGTTCAGCTAAATTTAAAAATAAAATCATGGAGCTAAAAAGATTGTTTCTGATGAATTCTGGTACAAAGCGGAATTACAGTGTTAAATGTTTGATTTTAAAATATTAAGAGGCAAATAACCACACATTCTATCATTCCATTTGTTTATTTGTTTATTTTTGAAGTGGAGTCTCATTCTGTCACCTATGCTGGGGCACAGTGGCATGATATCAGCTCACTGCAACATCCAATTCCTGGGTTCAAGCAATTCTGCCTCAGCCTCCCAAGTAGCTGGGATTACAGGTGCCTGCCACCATGCTTGGCAATTTCAAACTTTAAAAATTTGTTAAGACTCATTTTATGGCCCAATGTATGATCTGTGTTGGAGAAAGTTCTTGTGCTCTTGAGAAGAATGTATTCTGCTGTTGAGTGAAATAATGCCTATTGGGTCTATTTGATCTATAGTTGATTCACATCTACTGTTTCCCTACTTAATTTCTGTTTGGATGGACTATCTAGTGTTGAAAGTGTAATATAATAGTCCCCTGCTGTTCCTATACTGCGGTAAGTTTCTTCCATCAGTTTTGTTAATATTTGCTTTATATATTAGGTTCTTCAATGTTGTCATATATTTTACAATTGTGATAACCTCTTCATGAATTGCTCTCTTTATTATTATATAGTGATCTTGTCTCTTATGACAAAATCTGACCAAAATCTAATTGTCTGCAATAGGTATACCTGCCCTGTCCTCTTTTGCCTATAATTTGTGTGGAATATCTTTTCTTTTTCCTTTTTTTTGAGACAGAGTCTTACTCTGTTGCCTAGGCTACAGTACAGTGGCACAATCTGGGCTTGCTGCAATCTCTGCCTCCTGAACTCAAAGAGATTTTCCTGCCTCAGCCTCCTGAGTAGCTGAGACTACAGGTACCTACCACCATACCTGGCTAATATTTTTTGTATTTTTAGTAGAGACAAGGTTTCAGTGTGTTGGCCAGACTGATCTTGAACTCCTGACCTCAAGTGATCTGCTTGCCTCAGCTCTCCAAAGTGTTGGGATTACATGTGAGAGCCACCGCACCAAACTATCTTTTTCTATTATTTCATTTTTAGTCTAAGTATGTCCTTAAGGCAAAAGTGAGTCTCTTGTAAGCCACATATTGTTGAGAATTGTTTCTTTCTTTCTTCTGCTATTTTATGTCTTTAGATTAGTGGGCTTAATCTATTTCCTTTTCCTTTTTCTTTCTTTTTTTTTTTTTTTCTTTTTTGAGACAGAGTTTCACTCTTCTTGTCCAGGCTGGAGTGCAATGGCATGATCTTGGCTCTCCACAACCTCTGCCTCTCAGGTTCAAGCGATTTTCCTGCCTCAGCCTCCCAAGTAGCTGGGCCTACAGACATGTGCCACCACGCCAGGCTAATTTTTTGTATTTTTAGTAAAGTTAGGTTTTCATTGTGTTCGACAGGATGGTCTCAATCTCTTGACCTTGTGATCACCTGCCTCGACCTCCCAAAGTGCTGGGATTACAGGCATGAGCCACCATGCCCAGCTTATTCTATTTACTTTTAAAGTAATTTTTATAGATAAAGACTTACTATTATAAGTTCATTAATTGTTTTCTGACTGTTTTGTAGTTTCTTTGTTCCTCTCTTTGTCTTCCTTCGTGATTTGTTAGTATTTTTGTAGCGGTATGCTTTGATTTTTTTCTTTTTTGATTTTTGCTCTTGTCATCCATGCTGGAGTTCAATGATGCAATCTCAGTTCACTGCAACCTCTGCCTCCCTGGTTCAAGCAGTTCTTCTGCCTCAGCCTCCCAAATAGCTGGGATTGCAGGCATGTGCCACCACTCTCAGCTGATTTTTTATTTTTTTGAGATAGAGTCTTATTCTGTTGCTCAGGCTGAGTGCTGTGGTGAAATCTCACCTCACTGCAACCTCCACCTCATGGGTTCAAGTGATTCTCCTGCCTTAGACCCCTGAGTCCCTGGGATTGCAGGGACCTGCCATAACTCCCGGTTAATATTTGTATTTTTAGTAGAGATGAGGTTTCATCATGTTGGTCAGTCTGGTCTCAAACTCTATCCTCAGATAATCCACCCACCTTGGCCTCCTAAAGTGCTGGGATTACATGTGTAAGCCACCGTGCCTGGCCAAAAATCCCTTTAACTTGAAAAATAGAAAAGTCCCATCAATTTAGGAGGCTAAGGTGGGAGGATCTGTTGAGTCTAAGAGGTTGAGGCTGCAGTAAGCTTTGATCACTCCATTGCATTCCAGCGTGGGTGACAGTGAGATCGTGTCTCAAAAATAACAAGGCTGGGCATGGTGACTCATACATATAATCCCAGCACTTTGGGTGGTTGACGCGGGTAGATCATTTGAGGTCAGGAGTTGGAGACCAGCTTTGTCAACGTGGTGAAACCCTGTCTCTACTAACAGTGCAAAAATTAGCCAGGCATAGTGGCAGGCACCTGCAATCCCAGCTACTCAGGAGGCTGAAACAGAATTGCTTGAACTCGGGAGGTGGAGGTTGCAGTGAGCAGAGATCATACCATTGCACTCCAGCCTAGGCAAGAATGAGACCCTGTCTCTAATATATAGAATGCTAGTCAGCCTTAAAAAGAAATTTTGTCACATTCTGCAAGGATAAGCCTTGAGAATATTATGTTAACTGAAAGAAGTGAGTAACCAACTAACACATATTTTCAGTAGTGAAACACACAGAAACAGAAAGTGGAAGCGTGTTTGTCCAGGACTAGAGAGAAAATAAAATGGGCAAATGTTGATGTGCTTGAGTTTTAGATTTGAAATATGTAAGTCTGAAGGTCTTTTTTATAATAATTTAAATATGCATACCACTAGTGAAACATATAGTTACAAAAATTAAGATGGCAAATTTTGTTTTCACTGCAATTTTTTTTGGGGGGACAAAGTTTTGCTGTCACCCAGTTTGTGGTACAGTGGTGCAAGCATGATTCACTGCAACCTCAGGCTGTAGTACGGTGGTTTAATCACAGCTCATTGCAGCCTTGACTCTGCAGGTTCAAGCAATCCTCCCACCTCAGCCTCTAGAGTAACTGGGACTAGGCACACACCACCACAACTGGTGGGTTTTTGTATTTTATCTACATAAGTGGGGTTTCGCCATGTTGCCCAGGTAGGTCTCAAACTCCTGAGCTCAAGTCATCTGCCCACCTCTGCCTCCCAAAGTGCTGGGATTACAAGTGCAAGCCACCGTGTCCAGCTTTCCTTTCTTGTTTTAAAGGCTGAAGCTGGGCGTAGTGGCTCACACTTGTAATCTCAGCACTTTGGGAAGCTGAGCTGGGTGAGCACAGGAATTTGGGGTCAGCCTGGCCAACATGGTGAAATTCCATCTCCGCTAAAAATACAAAAATTAGCCAGGCATGCTACTTAGGAGGCTGAGGCAGAGTTGCCTGCACCTAGGAGCTGGAGATTGCGGTGAGCAGAGCAGGCACCACTGCACTCCAGACTGGATGACAGGAGCCAAACTGCATCTCAAAAACAAAGAAACAAACAAACAGAGCTAACAAAAGCCTTACATTTCCAAGTAAAGGAAAAAATACCAGTGTCATAAAATGAGACTCTATACAAAATATTTTGGAATAAATCATATTATCATTTTGATATATGATGAAGAAAGTTGATGAAATTCTCATCACACCTTTTTGCCTGCAATAAACTTGAAGTTGGAAATGATTTTTTTTTTTACTTTGAGGAAATTTATATTTTATTTAAAAATTAAATTATGTTAACATGTAATGGGTTTATTATTATTTTAAAGGAGTGAATAAAGTTTTTTTTAATGTCTCAGTTTCAATTGCTTTTTCAAAAAATTATACTTTTAAGTTATGGAGTGCATGTGCAGGTCATGCAGGATTGTTACATAGGCATACACATGCCATGGTGGTTTGCTGCATCTGTCCCCCCGTCACCTATATTAGGTATCTCTCCTGATGTTATATCCCCAACCCCCCCCCATCACCTGCTTTCCCTCCTCTAGCCCTCTCCATGCCCAAACAAGCCCCAGTGTATGATGTTTCCCTCCCTGTGTCCATGTGTTCCCATTGTTCAATACCCACTTACGAGTGAGAACATGTGGTGTTTGGTTTTCTGTTCTTGTGTCAGTTTGCAGAGAATGATGGTTTCCAACTTCATCCGTGTCACTAGAAAAGACATGCACTCATCCTTTTTTATTGCTGCATAGTATTCCATGGCATATATGTGCCACATTTTCTTTATCCAGTTTATCATTGATGGGCATTTGGGTTGGTTCCAAGTCTTTGCTATTGTAAACAGTGCCACAGTGAACATACGTGTGCCTATGTCTTTATAATAGGATGATTTATAATCCTTTGGGTATACGCCAGTAATGGGATTGCTGGGTCAAATGTTGTTTCTATTTCTAGATCCTTGAGGAATCACCACACTGTCTTCCACAATGGTTGATCCAATTTACACTCCCACCAACAGTGTAAAAGTGTTTCTGTTTTTCCACATCTTCTCCAGCATCTGTTGTCTCCAGTTTTTTTTTTTAAATGATCGCCATTCTAACTGGTGTGAGATGGTATCTCAATGTGGTTTTGATTTGAATTTCTAATGACAAGTGATGATGAGCATTTTTTCATGTTTGTTTGCTATATAAATGTCTGCTTTTGAAAAGTGTCTGTTCATATCCTTCGCCCACTTTTTGTGGGGTTGTTTTTCTTGTAAATTTGTTTTAGTTCTTTGTAGATTTTGTATATTAGCCCTTTGTCAGATGGGTAGATTACAACAATTTTTTTCCCATTCTGTTTGTTACTGGTTCATTCTAATGATTGTTTCTTTTGCTTTGCAGAAGCTCTTCAGTTTAATTTGATCCCATTTGTCTATTTGGCTTTTGTTGCCAATGCTTTTGGTGTTTTAGTCATGAAGTCCTTGCTTATGCCTGTGTCCTGAATGGTATTGCCTAAGTTTTCTTCTAGGGTTTTTATGGGATTTTTAGATTAAAATTTCCAAAATAAGATGGTAGGGGGAAAGTGTTTAGTAGATATAGTCTCCCAACACTGTATTCAAGGCATTGGCAATCATCAGTGTCTACATTTTATTTATTTAATTTTTTTGAGACAGTGTCTTTCTCTGTTGCCCAGGCTGGAGTGCAGCAGCACAATCTTGGCTCGCTACAAACTCTGCCTCCCTGGTTCAAGCAATTCTCCTGCCTCAGCCTCCCAAGGAGCTGGGATTACAGGCGCCCACCACCATCCTCAACTAATTTTTTTATATTTTTAGTAGAGATGTGGTTTCACCATGTTGGCTAAGCTGGTCTTGAACTCCTGGACCTCAGGTAATCCACCTATCTTGGCCTCCCAAAGTGCCAGGATTACAGGCATGAACTGCCGTGCCCAGCCTGGTGTCTACATTTTAAAACAAATCTTCTTCTGATTATAAAAGAAATGTGTGCTCATTTGCAAAACTGTAAACTCACTCTTAATGCCAACACCTTTGGACAAGCATTGTTAACATTTTTGGCCCATTTATTCCCATTGTTCTTCTGTACCATGTTTTTAACCAAAACTGAAATCATACTATGATTGCAGTTTTGTTTGTATCTGCACTTAACTGGTACATTAGAAGTCACCAAATTAAGGTCACCAAAGCATTTTTTATCTGTTACCCTTAAACACTACATTTTATTTTACACTCTGATGGATAAAGACTTACTTTATTATACCAAGGTAGTAAAGGCAGAATGGGAGTGGAGACAGCATGATCTTTAGAAAATATAGACTAAGTCACATCACTCACCTGTTTAAAACCCTTCAGTGGTTTCTATTAAATTCAGTATCAAACCCAAACTCCGCAGGGTGGCCCGTATGAGGTAGGCCCCAGCTCTCTGAACTCATCTCCTGCCACACCAGCCTCCTTCCTTCTCCAGTGAGCCCAGTTCATTCTGCTTTGAGGCTTTTGTACTGGCTGTTTCCATGCCCTGGCAGTTTTTCCACAGGTATTTCTCCATCTTATCACTTCATGTCATTCTGGTTCAGCCTAAATATAGCTCATCAGTGATATCTCTCTCAGTTGGGCATGGTGGCTCATGCCTGTAATTCCAGCAGTTTGAGAAGCCAAGGCAGGTGAGTCACTTGAAGTCAGGGATTCGAGACCAGCCTGGCGAACATGGTGAAGTCCCATCCCTATTAAAAATACAAAAATGAGGCCAGGCTCAGTGGCTCACACCTGTAATCCCAGCACTTTTGGAGGCCAAGGTGGGCAGATCACCTGAGGTCAGGAGTTCAAGACCAGCCTGGTCAACATGGTGAAACCGTCTCTACTAAAAATGCAAATATTAGCTGGGCGTGGTGGCAGGTGCCTGTAATCCCAGACCTCTCAGCCTTGCGGTTCTGTCACCACGCTCAGTTTAGGATTCATTCCTGGGGTCCAGGAACTGCATAACTGCTAGTTCCTCAGGCATTGGTGGGGTCCCTGACCAAAGCCCCAATGATGCCCTGGGCTGTGTGTCTGCAGTGGCCTGCCCTGGTGGAAGCCCAGTGGAGGGGCTCTGTTTCTTCAGTTCACTGCAGACCTGGGTGTTTCATGGTAGATAAAAATCAAGACTCCACATTCTTCTTCCAACACTTCCTCCTACCCCACAAAAATGAAATGAAACCACGAACAAGCCAAGGAGGAGAGCTGGAATCTGGCATCTATGAAAGACACACCTTGTTCTAGCCTCAAGACAGTTTCACACCAAATGGCTTTAAATTCCTTTCCAAAGCTCTGATGTCCAAATTGAAAAATAATTTTCCTTTTTCATCAAAAGCCAGCAGTTAAAGATGCAGAACCTGAAACTCCTAGGAGCTCATGAGTTCTCACATGTGCGCAAATGTTGCATGTGTCTGAACACATGCAGAGCAGAAATCTACCCATTATTTCTGGGAAGGTCATCTCAACTCTGTTGCAGAGGTTACTGTGGGTCACTTTAGAATGTAGTTATTACCACTAAACAGACTTCCAGCCACACACAGCTGGCGCTAAGCTGCTGGTCTCTGAGCCCAAGAAAGGCTCCTTTTTTGCAGAAAACCGGCTCAGGGCCTGGGGGTGGCTGGTGCCCCAGTCTTGGCACAGAGGGAACTGCAGGCACTGCTTCACCCAGGAGCTAAGGGCTTCGACCCAAATGGAACAAAGGCACCTTCCTCACACAAGCCTCATCCAAGAAAAAAGAGCAGTGGGAAATGGTGGGGTGGTGGCCGTGGCGCATGTGGACGAAGGCTAGGACACAAGCCCCTGCTCTCAGTGCCCTAGCCCATCAGGTTGGGAAGTCCCACGCTCTCCCTCGCTCTGAGGCCATCCCAGAACTACCTTTTGCTGCTTAGGCGCCTTCCGACCAAGTCTCCGATTTGCTCTAGTCGGGGGAGACCGCACCCAGGCAAACCCAGACTGTCCAGCGAAGATGGAGCCCACCCCTGCCTGGGCGCCAGACTCATCAGCTGCTTGGAGCTCAGGGACTAGGTCCCAGCCGGACTGCAGAGGCCTGTCGAGTTACACTTTGCATCCCAGCGCCCCAGGACCCCGGGTGGGTGGCAGCAAGGAGCAGGCGCCCAGGTAGGCTACCACTCCGCGCTGAGGCCGAGATGGACAGAACCCAGGACTACCGCATGGAGGGCAAGGTGGTCGGGGCGGCCCCCAAGGTGCCCGGTGCTGGAGCCAACAGGTACCGGAGTCGTCTGCCGATTGCCCTCTTGAGTCCGAACACCAACACCGGGGCCCGCAACACCCGGAATTGCGGGCACCCTGGAGAGGGGCGAGGACCTAAGGAAGAAGGGAGGCGAGGGAACAGCGGTAAGCGGGTGAGCGGACGACCCTGCGGCGGCACTCACCTTTCGCTGGGCCGACACCCCGCAGCCCCGCGGTGAGGCACCTCCGCACCGCTCAGGGGGCTTCCTCCTATGCCCGCAGGGAGGGGGCGGCTCAGAACGGAGCTGGCAGCCCTCAGCCTCTTGCTCACACCCTCAGCCGGCAGCCGCTTTCCCATGGTGGCATCCTGGCTGCCACAGCGCCCCCGGGCCGCTCCCCACGCGCCCTCCGGTACCAGCACGAGACCCCTCGTCCACTCAGAGCGCGATCTGGGCTCGGCCTTCCTGTCCTCGTTCTCTGCTTCCGTCTGGGGACGTGTGCCCAGCACCCCCTGCACCCCGCGCTCCTCTACCTCCCCTGATCCCGCTGGCCGCTAGGGCTCAGCCCTTGTGCGCGGCTGCCTCGCTGAGCCCCGGAGCCCAATGGCCGAGGCCCGCCGGAGTTGCCTGCTTAGAAACTCCCTGCAGCTCTGGTCTCATCCCTGCAGCTCTGGCCCCGGGACCTTGGCGATCGCCGCAATACCGTCCCCGCTCTGCCTGCGCCCGAGTTCAGGAGCCGGGCTTCTGGGCTCACCTGGGCCGCCTGCGGTGGAGCCCCCACCACCACCCTCCGCCACTCCAATGGCTCCTTAGGTTTCCAAGCCGCACAACCTGAGGAACGCCTTGGCCGTGCGCACACACACAAGCACGCACGCACGCCCTTGCCCAGCACACACAGGCAGACACGCGGGGGCGAGCAGACGGTGCTCCTTCCTTCCCTTCCCAAAGGAGCTGCCTACATTAACTCCAGTAAACTGCTCCTTGGCAGAGGACGACTCAATCCAGCGCCTGCTGCCTTCACTGCTTCGTCCCAGGAACCCACACCCTAGGGTTGCTATCAGAACCTGAGCCCAGGAGGGAAAGTGGGGAGCCGAGGTGGAGGAGTCAATGGTCAAAACTTTGTGGGGTGGGGGGGAGGATTCTGCGTGACTGCCCCTGGCGACATCCAGGAGGCACGGCTGCCGCAGGGCATCGTCCACCCACCATGGATCCCATTCCCCCAGGACCTGAGAAGATGTGGCGGGGCCCCCACGGATGGGAGGGAGAGGGCTCTTGGGCACAGGTGTGAGCTACAAATTCGCAGACTGTCAACAGCCAGTCCTTGTGCCGACCTCTGCTGAGTCTGCCCAGACAGACCTCTCTCTCCCCTGCCCCAGGTCTCAAGAGCAACACATTTGCTTGGAGTCAGCAGTCACCTTTCCTAGTCCTCACCTGTCTGTCTCCCAGGAGCTGATGGAATACACAGTGCAACCAAGGTCTGTCTTGGGAAGAAAAAGAAGCAAGCAGCAAGGTGGGTCTCAGACTATTCCGTAGGCAGGTTAGACGCTTGCCAGTCTTTATCTGCTGCTCCCAAAAGTGTGCCAATAAAGAAGGAACAACAAACGTGGCTGAAGCAGGCTAGCTCTTCCTTACAGCACCCTCCTTTCCCGGGTCCCCAGTTTCTTGTCCCCTCTTGTGACAGAGAGACTGCTTACCAGCTCAGAGGCCTCCAATTCCCAGAAGCAGAGAAAAGATACATGCGAAAATTCTCGCAGCAATCAGGAACAAAAGCAGGCAATGCTGCTCAAAACCTCTTATCCAAAGAGCTCAGCAATCACCTCTCCACTGTTTGGTTCAACTGCCAGGGAAATTTGGGCATTTTTTTCCTGCAAGCCCGCATCACAATCAGGATCGTGTGTGTGTGTGTGTGTGTGTGTGTGTGTGTGTGTGTGTGTGCGCGCGCCTTTTGGCTTAACTTGTCGCCTGGGGGTAGTTTCACAGTCCTTGAAGCACTTGTGAGTGCCATGCCTTTGGCATTTAGCATTTGCTAACATATATTATCACCATCTTGTATGGACCCTACTTCCCTAGTAATCTTTTTAAATGTTTTTTATTTGTTATTTTTGTAGGTACATGGTTGGTGTACCTACTTGTGGGGTACATGAGATGTTTTGATACAGGCATAAATTTGTATAGTCATATATGTATATATTCATATATAAATTATTTTATATGGTGTTAATATAAATATTTATGAAAATAATATATAATAGGACATATTACATAATATATATTATATTCTATTATGGCACATGTATAATATAGGTTATAGTATATGTACTTTTTTTTTTTGAGACAGAGTTTCGCTCTTGTTACCCAGGCTGGAGTGCAATGGCGTGATCTCAGCTCACCGCAACCTCTGCCTCCTGGGCTCAGGCAATTCTCCTGCCTCAGCCTCCTAAGTAGCTGGGATTACAGGCACGCGCCACCACGCCCAGCTAGTTTTTTGTATTTTTAGTAGAGATAGGGTTTCACCATGTTGACCAGGATGGTCTCGATCTCTGGACCTCGTGATCCACCCGCCTTGGCCTCCCAAAGTGCTGGGATTACAGGCTTGAGCCACCGCACCTGGCCTGTACTATTAATATATTTATACATAATATATGTAATATACATATATTGTATAATTATTATGATTCTATTATATAATTCATCCAAACTAAGGAATCAGAGGGAAAGATCTTATGAAATAAGCTCATCATGGAGAACAGGATATCTATCCCCTCAAGTGTTTATTCTCTGAGTTACAAACAATCCAATTACACTCTTTAAGTTATTGTAAAATATACGGGTTATTATTGACTATAGCCACCCTGTTGTGCTACCAAATAGTAGGTCTTATGCATTCTTTTTAACTTTTTTTAACCTATTAACCATTCCTAGCTACCCAAGATCCTTGTCCCCCACCATACCCCCCCTCCACCCTTCCAGCTTCTGGTAACCATATGTATGTCCATGAGTTCAATTGTTTTGATTTTTACATCCCATGAAGTGAAAACATGTGATGTTTGTCTTTCTGTGCCTGGCTTATTTTACTTAACATAATGATCTCCACTTCCATCCGTGTAGTTACAAATGACTGGATCTCATTCTTTTTTATGGCTGAATAGTGCTCCATTGTGTGCATATACCACATTTTCTTTATCCATTCATCTGTTGATGGACACCTGGGTTGCTTCCAAATCTTAATTATTGTAAACAGTGCTGCAAACAAACATCAGAGTGAGATGCCTCTTTGACATGCTAATGTCTTTTCTTTGGAGTGTACATCAGCAGTGGGATTGCTGGGTCATATGTTCCCTAGCAATATTGTAACTAAGATGTATCAGGTACCACTCTTAGGGACTTGCTGAGTGTCACTCCCCTACCCCAGCATGAAAACAGAAAAAATCTTTCTTTGAGTTCCTTCAAAGAAATTCCAGGTACCTAGCTAGTCCTGAGAAGTAAACCAGCAACTTTGCAAACAATAAGGTCATTGTAGCTTAAAACAATAGCCAAGGAAGTTAGAGTCAAGAAATGTTTTTGTTCCCTGTATCATTCTGTTCTCATGCTACTAATAAAGACATACCCAAGAGTGGGTAATTTAAAAGAAAAGGGGTTTAATGGACTCACAGTTCCACATGGCTGTGGAGGCCTCACAATCATGGCAGAAGGTAAATGAGAAGCAAAGTCACATCTTACATGACGTCAGGCAAGAGAGCTTGTGCAGGGGAACTCGCATTGATAAAACCATCAGATCTCGTAGGACTTATTCACTACCATTGGGGACACCTGATTCAATTAGTATGATTCAATTATCTCTCACCAGATCCCTCCCATGACACATGGGAATTACGGGAGCTACAAGTCAAGATGAGATTTGGATGGGGACACAGTCAACCCAAATCACTCCCTATAGAATCTAAACATAACATCTTAGTGTGTGTCCTTGAGTTGTTTTTCAGAAACCTAGACTCCCATTAAACCGATCAACTAGCACATAGACCTCCGATAAAAAGGAAATGAGGACTAAACTCTGTGATTGGAGTTCTTGTTCTAAATTTCTTCCTGAGGGATCTGGAGGAAGCCACACTCACAGGCCAGAGTGAACATTCTTTTCTGCAGACCCCATATTTTTAGACAAAGCTTCACCTCCTTAACTAATCACAAATCAGAAAATCTTTTTTTTTTTTTTTTTTTTTTTTTTGAGACGGAGTTTCGCTCTTGTTACCCAGGCTGGAGTGCAATGGCGCGATCTCGGCTCACCGCAACCTCCGCCTCCTGGGTTCTGGCAACTCTCCTGCCTCAGCCTCCTGAGTAGCTGGGATTACAGGCATGCGCCACCATGCCCAGCTAATTTTTTGTATTTTTAGTAGAGATGGGGTTTCACCATGTTGATCGAGATGGTCTCGATCTCTTGACCTCGTGATCCACCCGCCTCAGCCTCCCAAAGTGCTGGGATTACAGGCTTGAGCCACCGCGCCCAGCTGAGGCTTCATGTATTGATTTATGGCTTTGCCTGTCGCCTCTGCCTCCCACCTTTAAAAATCTTTCCCTGTAAGCCAACTGGGTGGTTGGAACTTGAGCATGAGCTGCCTGATTCTCCTTGCTTGGTGCCCTGCAAATAAATGCCTTCCTTTCTCCTCCTGCAAAACCTTGATGTGGATAGCTAGTCTTACTGTGCTGGGTGAGCAGCCCCAGTTCCTCTGAACAATGTGACATGCTTGAGCCACTGCTTGAGTTTTATGTACCTAGTTCAGAGATGTGCATAGAAGGTGATATGGTTTGGCTCTGTGTCCCCTCCCAAATCACATCTTGACTTGTACTCCCATAATTACCACATGTTGTGGGATGGACCTGGTGGGAGATAATTAAATCGTGGGGGTAGTTTCTCCCATACTGTTTTCATGGTAGTGAATAAGTCTCATGAGACCTGATGGTTTTATAAGAGGAAATCCCTTTCACTTGGCTCTCTCACTCTGTCTCTTGTCTGCCGCCATGTGAGATGCACCTTTCACCTTCCACCATGATTGTGAGGCCTCCTAGCCATGTGGAACTGTGAGTTCCAGGGCCCCAATTCCGGCACCTGATTTAGAAGTGGCCAGCAACCTGGGGTGCTACTTGGTGGAGGGGAGCTGGGGCGACTGCAGCTGCATCTCTGTCTTCCAGTGCTGCCTTCAGATCTTCATGCCACAAACAGTGACCTGGGCCAAGTCACTTTCCTGAATGGTGTCTTTAGGAGGGCATGTTCCTGAACTGTGAGGGGTGGTTGTACGGCAACTCTCCACAAACTTTTCCTAGGAATAGGGTAGAGTGCATTGTGCCCCTTCTGGGTAGACGTAAGGCCCCAAGTGAGAATCCAGGCCTCAGTCAATATTCATGACCCAAGTGGAGACCTGGGTTCCAGGCAGACATCAGGTCTTAAGTGGACAGTCCTAGGTGAATGTTGGATATTAAACACCATGTTGACACTATGTCTTAGGTGTATACCAGTTCCCAGGTGGATTCCAGTTTCCAAATGGACATCAGGCACAAGGTGGACATCAAGTTCCCAGTTGACAAATAGGTTCCAGGTGGACACCAGGCTCCAGTTGAACATCAGGCCCAGGTGGATGCTCATGCCCCGTGCTCATACCTGGGCATCAGGTATACATGAGGCCCCAGGTGAATACTTGTGTTCCTCCTGGTAAACATTAGACCCCAAGTGGACACCCTGGCTCCAGGTGGATATATGGCCTCAGGTGGCCATCAGGTCTCAGGTGCACCCTGGACTTGAAATATACATCAGGCACCAGGGTTTATACCCAGGCCTCAGTTGGACAGAATGTCCCAGATGGACTCAGGCACAAGGAGGATACCAAGGCTTCAGGGGTATACCCAGGCCTCATGTGGCTATAAGGCCTTAGGTGAAAATCAGGCCCTAGTTGGGTACCTGGTCTTCAAGTGGACATAGTAATGCCCCAGGCAGACCCCAGGCTTTGGATGGATACCAGGATCCAGGTGAACACGAAGGCTCCAGGTGAACACCAAGCCCCAGGTGAACCCCAGACCTCAGGTGGACATTAGGCCTCTGGTGGAGACCTATACTACAGGTTGACATCAAGCCTCAAGTGACCACCAGACCCCTGGTGGTTATGTAGGTCCCAGGTGGATATCAGGCATCAGATTGATTCTCAGGGCTCAGGTGAATACCAGGCCACAGAATAATAATAGTCTCAAGGTGGATATAGCCTCCCAGTGAACACCATATCCCAGGTGGATACCCAGTCTGATGTCCACCTGCAGACCAGAGTTCATCTAGGGACTGATTTCTCTTTGGGGCCTGGGTATCTTTCTGGGACCTATAATCTGCCTGGGGTCTGGTGTTTACCTGGGGATGAGTATTTATCTTGGGTCTGATGTCTACCTGGGGCCTGATGTTCACCTGGGGCCTTCTGTTTACCTAGGGCCTGATTTCCATCTTGAGATTTGGTGTCTACCTGGGGCCTGTGTGACTTGGTGTCAACTGGGATATGGTGCCTGATGTACACCTTGAGTCTAGTGTTCCCTTGGGGCCTGATAGCTACCTTAGGCCTGTTGTTCACCTGGGGCCAGGTGTTGTGCTTGGCCCTAATGTCTGCTTGGAGCCTGGTTTACCAGGGGGTTTTGATTCCCACCTGGGGCCTGAGTCTGTAACCCTGCTGTGGCTTTGGATTCAATCTGCAGCCTGTTGTTCACCAGGCACCTAGGTACCACATGAGGCCTGGTGTCACCCTGGGGCCTGATGTTCATCTGGGGCCTGGTGTCGACCTGGGGTGTGGGTTTTTACCTGGACCCTAATAATTTAGATGCACCCCGGTGTTTACCGAGTTCCTAGGTGTCAGGTTTTGTGTTAATTTCCACCACGAGCCTGGTGTCCACCTGAAGCCTGGGTGTCACCTTAGGGACTGAAGTCTACCTGGGGTCTTGTGCTTATCTGGGGACTAGATGTCCACTTGGAGCCTAGGTATCCATCTAGGTCTGAATTTCACTTGGGGTCTGATGTCCATTTGGAGTGAAGTGTCCACTTGAGTCCTCATGTAAACCTGGGGCCCAGGTGTCAGCCTTAAGCCTGATATTCACCTGGGGGCCTATGTCCACAGTGGGACTGGCTATTCACCTGGTGCCACATGTGCACATGGGGCCTGAGTGTTTACCTGTGGCCTGATACCTAGTTGGGGCTTGGGTATCCTCTTGGGGCCTGATGTGCCCCTATGACCTGGTGTGTAACTGGGACCTGGGTGTCAGCCTGGCACGTGAATTCAACATCCATTGGGGGCCTGGCATTTAGCTGGGCTTGATACCCACCTGAAGCCTGGGTGTTTAGGTGTGGCCTATTACCTTTCTGTGGCCTGGTGTTTATCTGGAGCCTGATGTTTACCAGACTACCTAGGTATCCACATGGGGTCAAATGTCTCTCTGGGTCTGATGTTAATTTGTTGTTTGGTGTTCACCAAGGGCTTGGGCATCCACCTGTTGACTGATGTTCAGCTGGGGCATAGATATTCACCTGAGGCCCAAGGGTCCACCTGGGGCCTTGTGTCTACCTGAGGCCTAATAATCCCCATGGGGCCTGGTTTTTACTGGAGGCCTAGGTGTGAACCCATATCCTGTTCACCTTAGGCCAGGTGTTAACCTGGAGCCTGGGTGTCAACCTGGGGCCAGACATCCTCCTGGGGCCCTGTATCCACTTGTAGATGGGATGTCCAGTTGAGTTCTGATGTCCACCTAAGGCCTGGTGGTGAAATGTAAAGGAGAGCCTGAAAAGCTATCAAGCCAAGTGAAACAAGGAGAGGAAG
The DNA here is from genome assembly GCF_048565385.1 of Saimiri boliviensis. Taxonomy (NCBI): domain Eukaryota; kingdom Metazoa; phylum Chordata; class Mammalia; order Primates; family Cebidae; genus Saimiri; species Saimiri boliviensis. The sequence continues at coordinate 46,306,929 of NC_133466.1, read as the reverse complement.
GTTATTCCATTCCGGCAATGAGAAGAATGTGAGCCCAGAGATGGAGCAATGAACAGCTCAGTATACATTGAAATCTGCAAGAGGGATGTAAGTTGTGCATGCCCTGCAATACCAGACCAGGGACGGGAGGATGCATTTCAACCTGCCTTTCGCTTTCTCCTCTAACATCACAGGAAGTCAGACTTACTCTTTGTAGGTCAGAGTTGAGTGTTATGTAACATAAACACTTGCGGGAAATGAAGTGGAAACACTTTTCGTAGATAGAAGAAGCAGCACTTGCAAAATTTAGAAATGTGAGGGAACATAAATTGGGAATGATTTTGTCTTTAAAACAATTAGTTCGTAATACTTTAGTTTCTTATTTATTTATTTATTTATTTACTTTTGAGACAGAGTCTTGCTCTGTTGCCCAGGCTGGAGTGCAGTGGCGTGATCTTGGCTCACTGCAACCTTCACTTTCTGGGTTCAAGTGATTCTCCTGCCTAAGCCTCCTGAGTAGTTGGGATTACAGGCACAAGCCACCACACCCAACTAATTTTTGTATTTTTAGTGGAGACAGGGTTTCCCCACGTTGGTCAGGCCTTGTGATCACCTGCCTTGGCCTCCCAAAGTCCTACGATTACAGGCGTGAGCCACTGTTCCTGGCCAATACTTTAGTTTCATACTGTTTATTTTATGCTATGGTTTAGCTTTTCATGCATTTATTTAACAAACAGATTTAAAGGAACAGTTAATATTTTTTCAAGTCAGGGATTATAGATAATGAAGAAAACATTTGTGTTGGATAAATACTTACATTTTTGTCTGTGTTACAAACCAGTTTTCCTTTCTTTCTTTCTTTTTTCCTTTTTTTTTTTTTTTTTGAGACGGAGTCTTGTTCTGTCACCAGGGTGGAGTACAGTGGCGCAATCCCAGCTCACTGCAACCTCCGCTTCCTGGTTTCAAGCGATTCTTCCACCTCAGCCTCCCGAGTAGCTGGGACCACGGGCACATGACACCACACCTGGCTAATTTTTGTATTTTTAGTGGAGATGGGGTTTCACCATGTTGGCCAGGATGGTCTCGATCTCTTGACCTCCTGATCCACCCCCCTTAGCCTTCCAAAGTGCTGGGATTACAAGCGTGAGCCACTGCACCCAGCCCAGTTTTTCTTACTTTGTAATATTTTTTTTTTCAATTCTGTTTCAGACCACACATAAATTTCAGTGTTAGGACTAAGCGTATGTCTGATGATGATGAAAAGTGTGCAGTATTTAGCAATTCCTGGAGATCTAAAAGACATACAGGTTTTTGTAAGCTGGTTGGTTATTACATGAGTACTTATATTTGATGTGTTTAGATGAAGTGATTCTGCTTATGGCATGAGAACCAAGATCTTGTAGGGATAGCATTTCCAGGTGTCTAGTTACAATATATATGTATTTTTTTGCTTGGAGAACTGTTGTGTTCAGCTTTATCCCAGATATCTTTTCTGGGTTTATACCCAAAAGCACTGTACTGGGGTCTACATTACTTCAACACATGCAAGTGACGTGATAGGATATTTAATCTTTTTCATGTATGTTTACTAGAAGTCATTGAGTAGAGGAATTTTACCTCTCTGAATGGAAGGGGATTACAATATGAGCCGCCTTTAACTGTCCAGACTGGTGAGGATAACCACTTTCTGGTAACCACTTCATAGACTTCTGTTTCTTTCGTTCAGAGTACAATCTTAATTTGTAAATATATTTCAGTATATTTACTTTATTATGCCTGCTTACCCTACTAGATTGTGTAAGCTCCCTGAGATCAGGATCCATGCACATCTCTTGTCTCTCTTGTATCCCTGGCACAGTGCCTACCTCATAGTAAGCCCTTAATAAATACTTGTTGAATCAAACTCAAGTGATTACATAAACTACACACCCAATATGTGCCAAATATTTTATGAATGAAAGAGAAACATTGAGACAGCATTTTGTAATTGTATTGGTGTTTGAAGGAGTACTTGGTGAACACAGGTTTTGCTAGCACAACTTTCAGCACATACTGCATGAGTAAATCTGGGAGTATCTCTGTTTTCTCTCTCAGACATCCCCTAAAGCTATAGTGAAAATGTGCCTGTGGCAGAGATGCTAATTCCTCTTCCTATGCTATTACTATTCCTCTCTTTCCCAGTACCTGCCTCAGTGGAATGTGTGTGCAGTTCAAGGTGTATGGGGCTGAGGAAGGTGGCACAACTTGTTCCATGAATGCAGTCTTCCAGCAGTCTCTATGCAGCCTGGGCTCCCTGAGGGGAATCCCTTCCTTTGTCCTGTTGGGTGTGATAGATGTGTATAGATGTGTATGTGTATTGTCTGAAAATTGTTTCAAACATTTTTATTACTTTTAGAGTTTGCTAAAACTAGACATAACTTAGAAGTACTCTAGTAGTTTCTGAAATCTGTATAGACATGTTGTTCATGGTCACACATTTCAATAAATCTGCTGTTGTGATAAGCTGCCTGTATAACAGATGAACTTGACCTAATGTGATTTTTGAACTCCAGAGCTACTCTCAAATTAAGTTATATAAAATTACTAACATCGTATTTTTGAAGTATGTTCCAGCCTGGGCAACATAGTGAGACCTTATCTCTACAGAAAAATTAAAAAACTGACCAGGTGTGGTTGGCATGTCCCTGTAGTCCCAGCTGCTTAAGAGTTGGAAGGAGGAAGATTGCTTGAGCCCAGGAGTTCAGGGGCTGCTGCAGTCAGCTGTGATTGCACCACTGCCTTCCAGCATGGGGATCAGAACAAGACCCTGTCTCTAAAAACAAGAAAGTAATGTATAGGCTCGATCTCAGAAATTTTAAATGATGTGATAATAGCTTATGATATGGCAGTCAGTGATACTGAAAGTTTCTCATTTATGTTGTGTTGCACTTACCTGTTGAGGAGATCCTGGTATTAGACTGATTTTTCCTAATTGATCAGAGGCTCAAAGACATGATGCGTTCATAATTATACCAGCTAGGAAGTATTGAAACTGAATATGTGTAGTTGTTGTCATGTTTGAGCATACATGAGCATTCCAAGAAAGCAATGTGGGTGCTCACGAGTACATCTGTCAAGGCTTTCTGTGAAGTCTGTGTACATACTTCTAACTTAAGTTTTATTATTCCTTATTAGTCATTACTTTTAGAGGATGATGACACAGACAATCCAGAGGACAGCATGTCCTACCACATGCAGTGTCCCTTTTGAATCTTCGATGGAAAGCAAGCTGCAGTGTAATGTGTCTGAGAACTTCTGGAAGGCATTTCACCTCATTACTCTTTAGATTTAAGGCTGCTGTATATTTTGAGTTTGGCTCCACTGTTTCCCTGGTGATAATCATTTTTGGTCTTTAACTCCAGACTAATTCCATCACCAAGAACCTATAAAAAGATTGTCTCTACCATTCTTCTTGAAATTGGTAGTTGGGTTCAAATGACTAGAATGTTGAGAACGGTCATTCATAATTCCTAGGGATTTGCTAATAGTAATTATTTTCAGTATTTTTTATGATTTTTTTTAGCTCTTGGAAATATTTGTTCAGATCTTTCCTCTAAAAGAACATTATTTTTCAATGCTGCTTTACTGTGTTTCACACATTGAAGGATGACCTTATGTTTTATTTCATAGGTTGGTTAGTTTCTAAGAGAGAAACCCCGCATCTCATGGCCTTAGATCTCATGCTGTACCTACTTATGGTAAAGGGTCCAGGGAAAAGCACAGATGGCTGAATAGAAGTACATCTTTCTTCAGTAAAAGCTTTCACATCCTAATAGTGAACTTGGTTGTGAGAAGCATTTAAGTGCTCTTTCACATTACCTTTCTATTGCATTTGGGAATTATTACTTTTTGTTTGTTTTCTTTTTAAAGTGTTTGCAGTTATCCACTTCGGGCCCACTCCAGGCCTTCACAGCTGTTCTCATTAGGCCCAGCCCAGTTATTCATAGCTGTTTTCCTTGGGCCCAGACAAATTGTGCACATCAATCCTTTTGGGATGGAAGAAGTACTTGACTGTAACTGGGTTCACTGCCTCAGTGTGAGATGTCTTTGGGACCCAAGCTTCAGTGTCCTGCTCTGTAGCCATGTAACTAGCTGGCAGGTGAACCCCTTAATCACAACAAAAAGAAGTCTTTCAGAAAACCAAGGTTTTAAGCTGAAAAAAGAAACCAGTCCACCCTGCTGTGCAACAGTGTAACCAGAAATCACATCTCTCATCTAGTTCTGATTTTGTACCCATTTGGAATCCTCCCACGCAGCCTCAGGTAGCCACCATTGAAGTTTCTGCATCTAGGAGATTGACCTTGTTACATCCCACATGCCATCTTTCTTTCTGTGCATGCTGATTTCATTCCACCTGGTGTCCTCCAGGGTTCTCCACCTTGCTGGAGAAGAAAATGAAACCTTCTACACTCACTTTGAAAAGAAAAACACTAGAGAAGACACAGTGAAGAAACTCTATAAAAGCTCCCACCTCAGCAATCAGCACTGGGAACAGGAGCTGTTTCTTCCCCAGGATGCAACCCAAGTCACCTAAAAGCTTCCAGTGGCACCTGGTGGGTCCTGAGGGAAGGAGACTGTGAACACCTGAGCTGGACGTAAGAAGGAAAGCTATTTACACTTGGTCTGGGAACCTATAAGCCTGTCAGTGAACAACTAGGCTGGCCCCGGTTTGGATGGCTATGAAAATCTTGGCTCAACCCAATTCAGACAGCTGTGAATATCTGGGCTTGGCCCAAGAAGGAGAGCTATTGAGCCCTGCGCCGCATCCCCATAAGAAGGAATGTAAGTTCCTGGGCTGGCTCAGATGAGAACAGCTCTGAGCACCTGTGGGCTCCAATGAGGACAGCTGTGAACACCTGGGCTGCCCACTGTTAGACGGCTGTGAGCAACTGGACCGAGCCAGTGAGAACAGCTGTGAACCATGGGCTGTGCCAGCGCAGACAGGTTTGAAAACCTCATCTGCCCTGATGAGGACTGTTGTGAACTCCTGGGCTCGGCCCCGTGAGTACAGCTGTGAACACTTGGACTGGCCTCAGTGAGGATGGCAAGGAAGACTTTTTGGAGACCTAGTAAGGACACCTGTGATCACCTGAGGTGGGCCTACTGAGGACAGCTGTGATCACTGGCTGACCCTGATTAGGAAGGCTGTGAACAGCAAGCCTGGGCCACAGTAGAACAGCTGTGAATATCTGGTTGTCCCTGTGAGGATGGCTGTGAACACCTTGACTGAGCACAGTGAGGACAGCAGTGAATACCTCATCTGGAGCTGGTGGGATGGCCATGAACACCTGAGCATTCACATCTTCCCTTCCCGCTGTTAGGAGTGGATGCTAGGTGGTTGTTAATGCCACTTTACCCTGCTGTGTGACAGTACAACCAGAATTCATGCCTCTCATTTAAGCGTGACTCTCTAGTGATTGGTAGCCCTCCCCCGCAGCCTCAGGTAGACACCATTGAAGTCGCTGATTCTGGGAGATGAACTTGTTTAGATTTGACATGCCTTGTTTGTCTTTCTCTGCCTGTCTCATTTTGTTTGACCCAGTGTCCTCGTTTCTCTGCCTTGCCAGAAGTGAGGTGATGTTCTGAGGTTCGATGACTGAAGGGTACTCCGTGTGCATACATCCTGCAGTTTCTGCGTCCCTCCGCCTGGGGAATGAACAGGTAGGCTGACCCCATTCCTTGGCTCTTGTGAGCAAATGCTTCATGAAACAGAGGAAGGCAGACATCTCCTTAGGGACTGGTTTCCTTTTCTGTAAATTTCTACCCAGTGCTGAGGTGGCTAAATGAACTGGTATTTGTAGTTTCAACTTTGTGAGAAACCTCCTACTTTATTTTTCCACAGCATATATAATACTTTACACTGCCCACAAGAGTGAAGTAGAGTTTTTCTTTCTGCAAGTCTATCCTGGCCCCTGCCTTGAAAAACTTGCATTGCCTTTTGGGTAATACTTATTCTCAGTGAGGTTTGCCCTCAGTGGGGCATGTGAGTGTCGCTTTGATTTCTTGGGGGATGACTAGTGATGTGGAGAAAATTTTCTTTTCCCTGTGAGTCAGTTTTATGTCTTCTCTTCAGCAATGCCCCTACTGTTCCTTTGGGCACTTCTGACTTGTGGATTGGGTTTTATCTTGTGGCTCAGTATCCCTTGTTTCTTGTGTATGTTAGTTAAGGGTTCCTTTCAGAGACCTGATTTTTCATAATGTTCTCCCAGTCTGTAGGAGGCCTTCTCATTGGGTTTATTGTTTTGCCTCTTTTGCAGAGTCCCTAAAGTTGTCCTTAGTTTCAGGTGTTTATATTTTCTTTTTTTTTTCCCTCTTTCCTTTCTTCATTCACCATGTATCTTGCTTCTTAAAGCGGTGATTTCTGGGTCCTGTGAGGGGAAAGAGGAAGATGGCGAGGCTGTTGAACTGTCTGTGGGTATATTTTTCATAATTTGTTTTTGTTGCAGCTTGGGTGCTCGCATTCAAGTTGCCCCCAACTAAATACTCAGTGTGTTTTCCTTGGAGTTTTCTGGCCTCAGGATTTGACTTAAGTGTTCAGTTTATTGTGTGTTGATTTATTGGGTTCTGTGCAACACAAGGGTCCTGTTTCAGTTCTTTGCACATGAATACCCCTGTTTCTCAATGGTTGTGTCTTTGGTGTGCTTTTGAATAATGTGTTGACTGTCTGTTGTTTTGGGTGTGTGTTGTGGCTCCCTTATTTTTTCCATTTGGTTATGGCTCCACTGAGAATGGCTGTGAACACCTGGGCTAGGCCCAACATGAATGGTTCTGTACGGTTGTGTGATAAGGATGACTGTAAACTGTGACATTCACCCAGACCAGGATGGCTATCAACACATGGGCTGGCCCTGGTGAGGACAACTGTGAATACCTCTCTTGAGCCCAATAAGAACAGCGATGACCACCTGGGCTAGGCCAAGTGAGGACAGCTGTTGATACCTGGACTAGCTGTAGTGAGGACCGCTGTGAAAACTTGAGCTGGAGGCTGGGCACGGTGGCTCATGCCTGTAATTCCAGCACTTTGGGAGGCAGAGGCAGGCAGATCACAAGGTCAGGAGTTCAAGACCAACCTGGCCAATATGGCGAAACCCTGTCTCTACTAAAAGTACAAAAATATAGCTTCGCATGGTGGCACATGCCTGTAATTCCAGCTACTCAGGAGGCTGAGGCAGGAGAATCACTTGAACCCGGGAGGCGGAGGTTGTAGTGACCTGAGATTGTACCACTGCACTCCAGCCTGGGTGACAGAGCGAGATTCAGTCTCAAAAAAAAAAAAAAAAAAGAAAAAGAAAACAAACAAACAAAAAAGAAAACCTGAGCTGGGCCCAAAGAAAACAGCTCTGAAAACCTGGATTGGACCTAACTGAGGATGGCTGTGAATACCTGAGCCTGCCCCAATGAGGACAGATGTGATCACCTGGGCTGTCCTCATGAGGGTAGCCCTAATATTATACCTTGGCTAGATTCAGAGAGCAAAAATGTGAATGTCTAAGGTGTCCCTGACAAGGTCTACTATGAACGCCTAGGCTGGCTCCCGTAAGGATGGCTGTGAGTACTTGAGCAGGGCACAATAAGATGGCTATGAACACTTGGACTTGCCCCGAAAAGGACCACTATAAACGCCTGGGCTGGGCCCAGCGAAAATGACTAGAAACCCTGGAATTGGGTCAGCTGAGGACGACTGTGAATGCTTAGGCTGGACCCAGTTAAGAGCTGGGAACTTCTGGCTTGGGAATAATGAGGATATCTATGAAAACCTGGACTTTGCCCAGAGAGGATGGTCATGAAAGCCTGGGCTGACCCCTAGCAGAAGGGCTTGGAACACATTGGATGGCCTCTATGAGGGTGGCCAGTAATACCTTGGCTAGCCCCGATTACCACAGTTGTGAACAAATTGACTAGTTCTGATGAGGATGACTCTGAATATCGAGGCTGCTGCCAATGTGGATGGCTGTGACCACGTAGGCTGGCCTTAATGAAGACCACTGTGAACACCTGTAAAGGCCCAGATGCGAACAGCTATGAACACCTGGGCTGCTCCCAATGAAGCTAGCTTTGAACAGCTGGGCTGGGCCAAGTGTAGACAGTAGTGGAAACCTGATTTGGCTCAGATGAAGATGGCTATGAGCACCTTGCCAGGCCCAGTGAGGGTGACTATATAATACCTTGGCTGGTACCAATTATGATTGTGAACACCTTGGCTGCCACCAGTGAGGATAGCTGTGAACACCTCAGCTGACGTCATGTGGATGGCTGTGACCACCTAACCTGGCCCTCGTGAGGACCTCTTTGAAAACTTAAACTTGATTCATTAAGGCCAGCTGGAAACACCTGGGCAGGTCCTCAGGTAAATGGGTCTGAACAGTTGGACTCTCCCCAGTGAGGACCGCTATAAACAACTGTGCCAGGACTATTAAGGAAGACGATTAACACCTGAACTGGGAACAGATGATGGCAGCGAACACTTGTCCTGATGAGGACAGCTGTGGTGAGCACCGAGGCAAGGCACAATGAGAACAGCTGTTAACACCTGGTCTTGGAGCCTGTGAGCATGACAGTGAACACTTAGCCCTGGAGAGGATGGCTGTAATCATCGAAGCTTGGCCCACTGAGGACAGCAGTCCACGTTTAGGCTGGCCACAGTAAAGACAGCTGTTAACGCCTGGGCTAGGTCCCCATGAGGAGGACTGTCAATAGCTGGCCTGGCTCAGAGGAGGATGGCCGTGAGGACCTGTGTTGGCTCCACTGAGGACAGCTGTGAACACCTGTGCTTAGCCCAGTGAGGCTCGCTCTGATCACCTGGGCTGGCCATTGTTAGAACAGCTGCGATCACCAAAACTGGGCTGAAGATGATTGAGAACACCTCAGCAGAGCTGATGAGGATGGCTATAAATACCGGGTTTTGCCCAGTGAGGATGGCTGTGAGTAACTGGGCTGGCCCTGATTAGGACGGAGTGAAGACCTGGGCTGGGCCCAATGGGAACAGCATTGAACACCTGGGCTGACCTTGATGTGGTCGGCTGTGCACACCTTGGCTGGGTCCAGTGAGGACAGCTATTGACACCTAAGCAGGGCCTCCATGAGGACAATGATGAACACCTAGATCAGGACAACTGAGGATAGCTGTGAACATCTGGGCTGAAGGCAATGTGGACAACTTTTAACACCTGGGCTGGTCCCAGTGAAGGTAACTTTGAACACCTGGGCTGGCCTCAGTGAGGATGGCCCTGATGAACACCTGGGCTGCCTCCCATGAAGATGGCTAGGATCACCCGGGTTGTGCCCTGGGCTTGTCTGACCCCTAGTCTGTGTTGGGCTGGAACCTTCTCTAGAGGCTCCCAGCTCTCTTCCCTTCACCTTCCACCCCAGCAGACCCTCAGGCCTTTTTTGTGCTCACTCCTTAAGCTCCCCTTGGACTCTGCTACAGAGGCTTGGCTTGGCTGCCTTGCGAAGGTGGAGACACATCTGATTCAGTCACTGCAGGGGGTGCCCCATGTGGCAACTGCTCCGCTGGGGCTGTTTGGGGCCCAGGACCCTCAGAGCAGAAGACTGGGCTTGTGTGCAGAAGGCAGCCTTGGGGTGCTGACTCCCCCAGTGCCCAGTTTCTGACAAAACTTAGCCATGCCCTGACACCTACCCACCCACGTCAGAGGGTTCTGTGACTTCTAAGGGTGTCAGAGGCAGGTCCTGGTCATGGTTCCACCATGAGTGTGAGAGGAGATTTCTGGGTCTCCATTTTTTGGCACAGAATGGGGAGAGGGATGTCTGTGTTCGCCAGTGGGTGGCTCAGGTGGCGTCTTGGGGGAAGAAGCCTCCAGGAAAAGAGGACTATGCAAAGACGGTGCCATCCAGGCCACCTGTCCTGGCTGGTGGCTCAGGAGGAGAGGTGACTGAAGAGTCCCTGCACCCCACATTGGTCCCCCCTGCTCTACATTTTGGGAAGAAGGAATTTGTCTGGGACTCACGCTGCACTGTCAAGATCATGACAGTTGTCCTCATTGGACACCAAGGAGGTAGCTGCCCTTGGCATTTATTGAGTGTCCAGTGTATGCACTAGGCTGTCCACGCATCTTCAGAAGCCAGCGTTTTCTTGATGGTTTGACAGAGAGGTGCTTAAACTGAGGGCACTAAAAATGGGACAGGCTGTCAGATTTTCCAGATGGAGGGACTGACTTGTTAGTGAAGTTGGGCTGTGGGGCCATGAGTTGAGGCAGTCGGCTCTCTAAATGAGGCTCCTGTGGACCACTCAGTCCAGCCTGCCCTAGGCCTTTGCTCCTCACTGGCTCAGTGCTGGGTATCAGGCCATGATAGGATGGGCAATCTGATGCCTCGGTGTGCCCCTTTTCTTTCATGGTTTAGACACAACTGTGCTGTATGAATGCTCCAATAGACATCATAAGACTGACAGAATGGAAGCTTTGTGACATCAAGGTACCAAATTGTAAACACCAGGCAAGGGTTGAGTCCCACACCCCTAAACTTAAGGAATAAACTGTTCTGACTGCCACAGGGTTTTCTTTTTCTTTAGCAGCTAAATAAGCACCGTTAAAACCATGATAGCTCAGCACCAGACACTGACTAACTGGCCCCTAACCCGTGTTCTAGCAGCCATAACTACAGCTCTGATGGGACAGGAGATTGTTTTTAGTAACGTTCTTGTATGAAGAGACTACCCACCACGGACTGGCTGTGGCCAGTTGATAGAGGCTGTGCACTTGTGTGCCTTGTGTCCCGAAAAGACCTTTTGAGGTAGAGAGCCTAATTGTAATACATTTAAACACTGTCTTTACCTCAAAGCGAACATGGGTCATATGTTACATGCATGTTTGGTCTGTACATGTGCATCAGGACCACTGTCATGAATATTCATAGCTCCTCCTGTAACCTGCCGAAAGTTTCTATTTAGCCAGATTATCCAGAGTAAAGCTCCTGCCCCGACTCCCTTCCATGTGCTGTGCCAGGCTCTTCCCTTGGTGGGAGACATGCTTCCCAGCCTGTGGGATGGCCCCTTTGTGGGCCGTGTGTAACCTTTTATAAGAAATAAAGTTTCTTGCTGAGCAGAAGCTCTTTAGTTCAATTAGGTCCAATACCAAGCCTCAGCAACACATGATTTACCCACATAGCAAGCCTTCACTTAAACTTGTGAATCTAAAGTAGAGGGAAAAAGCCCCCTCTCCATTTCCAAATTCATACATCATGTGATTGTTTAAGTTAACAGAGTGGATGAAACGGTTTGTTCATAGAGCAACATTTCAGGTCTAAACTACCTTTTGTTACCTGTTATCCTGTAACACTGGTTAGTTTCCCTGAATGTTTGTATGTACTTGTCAGTCAACTTACAGTGGCTGTTGCAGAAGTAAAACCCACAGTTATCTTACCCTTGGCCTGTGCCATAAAATGACAGGCCCTTTTTCACATATTTGAGAGGTATTTTGGGATTTTTAAACTGGAATATGCATGTGGCTTTTAAAACATGTTTGCAGTTTTCATGCTATTCTCCTTTTGAGAAGTGGAGTCTGTGCTCTCACTCACTGGTTAACCAGACTTGACACTAGTGCTTACTTTTCACTGGCAGATGATGTCGAAGTGATGTTGTGTAACTTCTAAAATTATGTTAAAAATGCCATGAGCATCTGCCTGCTTCACTTGGGACACGCGCCAGTGTCTGAGTGTCCCGAGACTGCCTGCTGCTGGGAAGTCTGGTAAGTTCTCCAGCCAAGCCCAAGTTCCTCTGTGGACCTGAGCATGACGTCACGTCCAGATGATCAATCCCCTGTTGTGGATTCCATCCCAGTCCGTGAGACTTCTCTGCAGTCTCCAGGCATCAACATGCACCAATAAGCTATCTTTTCTGTGTTTTGCCTGAATTCCTGTCCCTGTGAAGCATTAGCAAATTGAAATGTTTGTTTTCTACCAGCATTTGGGGTATTAGTTTTTTGTTTAAAAAAAATCACAGTAAAGACATCAGGAATAACACACTTGCAGGTCATTCACTAGGTACAGAAGAATGCACACTGAAATCTGGACTTGTCTTTCCCTCTTCTGCAGCCTACCAGCTTCTGCGTCTGGAAGTAACAACAATGAAGTTTCTGCACATCTTTCTAGATTTATTAATTGAACGATCATGTAGCACTGACACCAAGACAAAACTTTGTAAAAGGGCTTTGACTGTCAATGTAAAAGACTCATTTATTTTCATATACTGTGAACACTCAGGTGGCAGCAGGAAGGAAAGCCTTATGCTCATTCTTTTGTATTCTTCCTAATATATTCTGTTTTTAAAAATTTCCTTCCCATTTTGGCATTAAGAGATATAAATCTGTTGTCTAGATTTTTAATTAAGTTTTCTCTCTCACACACACAAAAGTGTATATTTATAAATGCACACCCCATTTTTCTATTCAGTTGTTGATAATTAAAATTCTCTATTTTCACAGGTATGTTCCTTCCCAAATCCTGTTAACCATCCCCTCAGTGAGATAATCTCTGAAAAAAAATTTCAGTATTGGCCGTGCATGGTGGCTCACACCTGTAATCCCAGCACTTTGGGAGGCTGAGGTGGGTAGATCACGAGGTCAGGAGTTCAAGACCAGCCTGACCAACATGGTGAAACCCCATCTCTACTAAAAATACAAAAATTAGCCAGATGTGGTGGCACACACCTGTAAACCCAGCTAATCAGGAAGCTGAGGCAGAAGAATCGCTTGAACCCAGGAGGTGGAGGTTGCAGTGAACTGAGATCGCACCATTGCACTCCAGCCTGGGTGACAGAGTGAGACTCTATCTCAAAAAAAAAAAAAAAAAAAAAAAAAGTATATCAATGCAGGTTTTTTTTTTTTAACCTAATCTATGACCCATTTGATTTAATAATTTTTAAAACATATGATGAATCAACACTGATGGAAATTTATACTGCATTATTTTACATCTATTTTTTTTTTTTCTTTGAGACAGTCTTGTACTGTTGCCCAGGCTGGAGTGCAGGGGCGGGATCTCTGTTCACAGAAACCTTCGCCTTCTGGGTTCAAGCTGTTCTCCTGCCTCAGCCTCTGAAATAGCTGGGATTACAGGTACTTGCCACCACACCCAGCTAAATTGTGTGTGTGTGTGTGTGTGTGTGTGTGTGTGTGTGTGTATGTGTGTGTTTATTTTTAGTAGAGATGAGGTTTCCCAATGTTGGCCAGCCTGGTCTCGAACTCCCGACCTCAGGTGATCTGCCTGCCTTGGCCTTTCAAAGTTCTGGGATTACAGGTGTGAGCCACCATGCTTAGCCTCATTTCATATCATAATGGGTAGCCTCATATCATATCAACCTTTTTAAAAAAAAATTACAATTCTCATTTTCCAAAAATTTTATTTCTATTATGTTTTGGGAGTTTTTCAATTGCCTTCAAAGTGCTAATTCCCATGGCCAGAGCATAGGAATGTGTGTGATCAGGTGTTGACTGATGAACCAGAATGCATATTTGATCCTGGAGTTTGAGGTTATCAGAACTCTCCATTTAGAAAAGCATTCTTTATATATTTTCAAACAACCCATGCTGAACACACAGTGCCAATTTCTTATTCATCTGTCAATGAATATCCTGCCATATATATATACGTATATATACATATACGTATATATATGTATATATGTATGTATATGTCAGAGAAATCTCTAGATAAACTTGAGATTCAGAAATCAGTATGCAAACTTAGTTGCACACAGAGAAAAAAGAAGGTGTTATATATGTAGTAGAAAAGCTTTTATACAATTACTAAGAATTACATTATCAGAGATTAACTTTAAAACTGAACTTATACATTTTAAATTTAATTTGGAGCTAGTTTAAAATTGTTGAACCTAGGACTGTGGTGACTCAAGAATAGTAGAAATGGGTAGGAATGACATTTCATATCAAACATGGAATCTCCCCTTATTCTCAGTGAATTAGGTTTTCCTCTCTTCACCCTGAAATTTTCACCATCAAATATATATTGGGAGGCAGATCTTTTTTTTCCTTTAATGTTTATTTCATACACACAGAATAATGTTGTGGGTCTGGGATTCAGTTTTGAAATGAAACATGCAGTCCAAGTGACCCCCCTGTCCATGTGAAAATGGTCTGGTCTAGATCAAGCAGTTGCGCCCCTTATTGTGACATGTATGTTTGCAAAAATTCTATGGTGATCTGTTGCTAAGGTGATCTGATGATGTAGGTCTTGCCTTTGATTTCAGGTGCTATTCTGGCAATCAAAGGTTGGCAGGTAAAAGCAACTTGGAAATTTTCTCTGGCTCGCAAGATGGGGAATGTTTCTAACTGTTGTCTCAGAGGTATGTATGTTCATTTCTGTCTCCTGACTGTAATTTCTTTAGGTGGGCCAGTTTTCCTGTATGTTAAATGTCATTCTGATTTTTAAAAATTTCCCCAATTCCTATTTGTCTACAGGTTTATAAATATGTTTTAGAGTTTTATTACTCAGTTTATATTTTTGATTCTATCAAGATATTTTATATATATTTTTCTCTAGGAATAAGTACTGTTTCCCATGCCAATTTTTTTTTTTTTTTGTACACATGCTTCCATAGAGTAGATAGAGAAGACACACAATAACACCGCCTTCATCAGGATCTTGATATCAAATACAGTATGAGACATTCCATGAAACACCAAAGTCTTCTGAATACAGATGTCAAAATCTGAAAACAAATATTAGAGCAGTTTAAAATAGGAGATATTTAGAAAATACAAATAAATTTCATGATGGGAAACACTTTTGCCTAATTTAGAAGTCTTGAGGAATTCTTTTAATTTAAAATTTTTTTTAAAGATAAATCCAATCAAAAGGACATAAAAAGTTAAGAAATAGGAAACATTATTAGAAGTCATGTAAGATTTATGAGAATTTTACCTTGCAGTGAAAACTGCCTGGTATTAGATAAATTGGTTCATAAGGTCTTATTAAAATTAGCTATAATATTAAAAATACACTAATGCAAAACTAAACTTTTAGTTAAAAAAACTATTCTTAAGACAATTTGTTCTCAATGAGATTACAAGAGGTAATAATTTTTCATTCTCAAATCTGTTTCTTTTTAAAACTTCTCAGATTTATGCCTCAGAATTTCAACTTGTACCACATCCCTTTATAGATGTTTTACAGGTCACATATCATTGCCTTCTGTTTCTCTTCCCCTTGAAAACCTTGATCTTTTTACTTGGCTAGGATAACTGTCTTCTTCAAAGTTTCAGCAGCAGCTTTAACTTCCTTCCTCCACCCCACAGCCTTTTTGATAACTATGAATTGTTTCCTATGAACAGAAAACATCTCATGCTGATAGTAAGAGCCATGTATCTTTCTGTTGAAGCTGCTAAATTTTCTGTTTACATTCCTCTAATGTCAACCCATGGCTGAACACTATGTCTAAATAAGTTTGAGTACTCTTTTCATCATGTGTGACTTCTACATTATTTCAATATATTTTCTTGAGACACTGCCTACTCTCAGGCAGTCCTTAGTCCAGGCTGCTCAGATCGTTGTGCAGAACAATAGCCAGTGAGACATTGGGGGTTAAATATTTAATTCACTAAATCACTGAAAAACCAACTTGGGTGGCCACATTTTCAGTTAATTTCCATTAACTGCTTGTGCAAGGTTGGTTAGTTGAAAGGAAGTTGATTCTTGGCACAGCCATTAGGTGGCAATTGGTTTGGAATGTCCTGAGATCTGAACTAGCTTGAGAGCCAAGCAGAACTTGGTACCTTGGGGTGGTCAGTTGGTTATGGAGGGGTGCTCACTGCCAGGCAGCTGATGGTTCTGGGCCCTGGGTAGGATGAACAGACATTTAAATTTGTTCCTCAGAAAGGCTTTGTTTGCAGAAAAGTGCCATATTTTAGCCCAGGAGTTAAAACCTAGAGACAGGAGTTTTGTTTAATGACTTGAGCTCTTCTCTGGACTCAGCCACCTCTTCTAGGACATCAGCCTTCCCGAAGAGTCCTTGGTGCAGAAGGATTGGGAAAGGGAGTGGAAAGAGCTCCAGGTTCAGGGTCCAGGCCATGATTTAGAGGCCTTAGTTGTTCAGGAATCTCTGTCCCGAGAAAACCAACCAAATACTTGTCCCAGATCTATCTTTCATCATTGTCATGACTCTACACAGGTCGCTTCCAATCTCTTTATTTTACTTCCTTAAACTGTCAGCTCTAGGTGGCAGTTCCCCAAGTGCCTTCTCTATATTTACCAATACCAAGGGCTTGGCTTATTCTTCCAGACATAAAATAGTTGAACACTTTATGGCACTTAGAAAGCACTCACCTTCTTAAGGCTTTATGTCCATGTCACTATTTTTACCCTTTTAGCATAACATAGGCCATTACCAAGATTTCCCCATGCAGACCAGGGAGTGGAGGCACAAAGGAGTCTATAGAATTTCCTCAGGTTTGAGCAGCTTCTCAAAAGGCCTTGAGCTCAGATCTTATGTACCAGACCCTATGCTCTTGGTCACTCCAATATACTACCTTTCTGTAATGTCTCATCTCAATACAGGTAATGCCTGTACAGTTATATGTGCAGCTTCTCTGATCTTCTGCAGCAAGATGTCAACAACTGTCTTCATTTTAATTCCTTTCTTAGCATGTTGCATCAAGGAACAGGGAATGGATCCTGGGTTCACCGGAAAATCCACTGTCTGCTGCCACAGCCCTAAGAAGAGAATCCTTCGTCACTGGCCTCCCATCCGTTTACGCCGTAGAGTTGCATCAATGGAAGGTATTGTGGAAATTCATTCAATTCATTCATGATATGATTTCTAGATTCTTCAGTGTCTCATGTTTAAGAAAATTATAAAATTGCTATGCTATATTCTTTATGTCATGTGTGCAAATTTAAATGTATTAAGACAATCACTAGGCTGGGCCCAGTGGCTCATGCTTATAATCCTAGCACTTTGGGAGGCTGAGGAGGGTGGATCATGAAGTCAGGAGTTCGAGACCAGCCTGGCTGATAAGGTGAAACCTTGTCTCTACTAAAAATACAAGAAAAAAAAAATCTAGCTGGGTGTGGTTGTGTATGCCTGTATTCCCAGCTTCTCGAAAGGCTTAGGCAGAAGAATCGCTTGAACCCGGGAAGCCTCTTCCCGAGTTCCAGTGAGCCTAGATCATGCCACTGAACTGCAGGCTGGGCGACAGAGCAAGACTCCGTTTAAAAAAAAAAAAAAAAGAAAAAAAAAGACACTTACTAGTACTACAGCTACAGGAATAAAAGTGCATTTCCATTCCAGGACTGGATTTCCTTTTAATAGTAAAGCACATCTCAGTGCAACTTGTAGACATTTTGCTGATTGTTAAACATCAAGTAAAAAGGACCTTTTCCTGAGACAGTGTTGCCAGGTATTTTAATTGATGGATGTCAGTTCAAACTGTTTTGAATTAACCTAAAAATGAGAGAAGTAGTACAGGAAATTTCCATATACTCACCTTCCTCAGTTTTCTTTTGTGATCACATCTTAAGTGAATGTGATAACACTTGTTACAATGTTACAGCTGAACCAATAGTTATACATTCTTACTAACGAAACTCCAGAGTTAGCATCTACTTTCACTCTGTGTTGTCCTGTCTGTGGGTTTTGACAATCTCATGATGTCATTTATCTCCCTGACAAAATAGTTTTATGTCCTAAACATGACCTGTGCTGCACCTATTAATGCCTGTCTTCTGAGGACTCCTGACAACCATGGATGCTAAGTTTCTGTTCTTAACCTATCTCCTTGACAGACACCAGCCCCCTGTCCCCAACACCCAAGGTTGCCTAAGGGATTTTTTTTGGTGGAACCAACATATGGATAGTCTGTGTTTCCTAGATCACTAGAGGAAAAGTTTGGTTTCTACCAGTATTTGGGGGTATTAGGGGTGTGTGTGTGTGTGTGTGTGTTTGAGATGGAGTCTCACTCTATCGCCCAGGCTGGAGTGCAGTGGTGTGATCTTGGCTCACTGCAACCTCCTCCTCCCAGGTTTAAGCAGTTATCTCTCTTAGCTTCCCGAGTAGCTGGTATTACAGGAGTGTGCCACCATGCCTGACTAATTTGTTGTTGTTGTTGTTTTGTTTTGTTTCATTTTGTTTTTGAGATGGAGTCTCTCTTTGTTGCCAGGCTGGAGTGCAGTGGCCCAATCTCGGCTCACTGCAACCTCTGCCTCCCAGGTTTAAATGATTCTCCTGCCTCACCCTCCTGAGTAGCTGGGACTACAGGATTCTGCCACCAAGCCCCACTAATTTTTGCATTTTTAATAGAGATGAAGTTTCACCATGTTGGCCAGGATGGCCCTTGATCTCCCGACCTCGTGATCCGCCCACCTTGGCCTCCCAAAGTGCTGGGATTACAGGCATGAGCCACCACGCCTGGCCTTTTTTTGTATTTTTGGTAGAGATGTGGTTTTACCATCTTGGCCAGGCTGGTCTTGAACTCTGACCTCATGATCCACCTGTCTTAGCCTCCCAAATTGCTCAGATTTCAGGCACCCACCACCACTCCCGGAAAACCTTTTGTATTTTGAGTAGAAATGGAGTTTAACTATATTGGCCAGGCTGGTCTCGATCTCCTGACATTGTGATCTACCAACCTTGGCCTCCCAAAGTGCTGGGATTACAGGCCTGAACCACTGTGCCTGGCGTTTTTTTGTTTGTTTGTTTTTTGGTTTTTGGTTTTTTTTGACTTCCATAGACTAGATACTGAAGAAACCACTGAAACACCAACTTGGGTGCCACATTTTCAGTTAATTCCCATTAATTGCTTATTCAGTTGAAGGAAAGTTTATTCTTGGCACGGCCATCAGGTGGTATTTCGTTTGGAATATCCTAAGTTCTGAACTGGCTTGAGAGTCAAGCAGAACTCAGTCCCTTTGTGTGGTCAGTTGATCATGGAGGGGTGCTCATTGCCAGACAGCTGATGGTTCTGGGCTCTGGATGAACAGACATTTGAATTTGTTCCCCGAAAAGGCTTTGTTTGTAGGACAGTGCCGTATTTTAGCCTAGGAGTTAAAACCAAGAAACAGGAGTTTTGCTTAAAGAGTTGAGCTCTTCTCTGGACTCAGCCACCTCTTCCAGGACATTAGCCTTCCTGAAGAGCCCTTTGTGCTGGAGAATTCAGAAAGGGTGTGGTAAATGCTCCAGGTTCAGGGTCCAGGTTGTGATTTAGAGGCCTCAGGTGTTCAGGGATCTCTGTCCCCAGAAAACAAACCAAATACTTGTCCAAAATCTATCATTCATCAGTGTCGTGACTCAAGGCAGGTTGCTTCAAATCTCTTTATTTCACTTTCTTGAACTGTCAACTCTGAGTGGCAGCTCCTGCTCTGCCCATCTCTCTGGGCTGATGTGGACATCACAGGAAAGAACATAAATTTTTCACAATTTCTAAAACATGGACCCATGTCAAGAATGAAGAGAATTTTACCCTCCACTGTCCTGGAGTCCCCCAGGTGCCTTCTCTGTGTTTACCACTATCAAGGGCTTGGCTTATTCTTCCAGACACAAAATAGTTGAGCACTTTATGGCACCTAGAAAGCACTCACCTTCTTAAGGCTTTATGTCTCACCTTCTTAAGGCTTTATGTCAACGTCACTATTTTTACCCTTTTAACATAACATAGGCCATTATCAACATTTCCCCATTCAGACCAGGGAGTGGAGGCACAAAGGGGTCTATAGGACTTCCTCAGGTTTGAGCATCTTCTCAAAAGGCCTTGAGCTCAGATCTTATGTACCAGACCCTATGCTCTTGGTCACTCCAATATACTACCTTTCTGTAATGTCTCATCTCAATACAGGTATTTGCCTGCAGTTATAAGTGAAACCCGCAGTGCAAGTTCTTTCTGAAGCACAACTCAGATTCAGGGGGCTTTGCTCTGCAGAAGATGAGCAATGGGATTAAACATTTAAGCTGTGAATAAGTAAATGCTCATTTATTTGATCTTCTGCAGCAAGATATCAACAGCTATCTTTATTTAAATTCATTTCCCAGCATGTTCCATCCACGATGGGAGAGTGGATCCAGGGATCAGTGAAGAATCCACTATCCGTCACTGCAAGCCTAAGAAGGGAATTTTCTGTTGCTGGCTTCCCTGGTGTATGCACCCTAGAGTTGCACCAATGGAAGGTATAATGGAAATTCAGTCACTCAGTTCATTCATGATACGATTTCTAGATTCTTCAGTGTCTCTCATTTCAGACAATTATAAAATTGCTACACTATATTCTTTATTTTATGTGTGCAAATTTACATGTATCAAGTCAATAACTAGTGCTACAACTACAGGAGTAAAGGTGTATTTTTTTTATTCCTGATTTGGGTTTACTTTTAATAATAAAGAACACCTGAGTTCAACTTGTAGACATTTTGCTGATTGTTAAACATTAAGTAAAAAGAATGTTTTTCTGAGACAATGTTGCCAGGTTTGTAAAATAATGGATATCGCTTGAAACTCTTTTGAATTAACCTAAAAATGGAGGAAGTGGTACATAAAATTTCCATATACTCACCTTCCTCAGGTTCCTTTTTGTGATGACATCTTATGTGAGTGTGATAACACTTGTGACAATGACTATACCAATAGTGATACATTCTTATTAGTAATAGTCTAGGATTAGCATCAAGGTTCATTCTGTGTTGCCTGGTCTATGGGTTCTGACAAACTCACAATGTGCTTTGTTACCCTGGCAGAATAATTTCATATCCTAAGCATAACCAATGCTGTACCTATTAATTCCTGTCTTTTTTCCTTATGATTCCTGAAAACCATGGATGATTTTACTGCCTGCATAGGTTTCCTTTTCCAGAATTTTATAGAGGTGGAATCATAGAGTATGTACCTCCTCATGACTAACTTACTTTACTTAGCAATATACATGTAAGATCTTGTATATCTTTTTGAAACTTAACAGCTTAAAATTTGTTGTCAGTGAATAATATCTTATTGGGTTTGTCGAACAGTGTCAGTTGGTTCATTTACCTCCTGAAGACCATCTCAGCTGCTCCTTCCAATCTGGACAATTATGAATAAAGCTGCCCACATTCTTGGGCACATTTTATGATGAACATAATTTTTAAATTCAGCTGGGTAAATATGTAGAATTTTGATCACTTGCTGGTAAGACTATATTTTCCATTGTGAGAGTTAGGTAGAATTCAACCGTAAAATTGTATGGGCATGTTTTCTTAAAGTTATTACTTAGCGATTTAATTCTGTAATAAATCGAAGCCTACCCAGACTATCTATCTCTCCTTTGGGTGGTTATGGTAGTTGCTTCCTTTGAAGGCATTTGTCCATTTCATCTAAGCTAGAAAATCTGTGGGCATAGAGCAGGCATCCCCAAACTTTTTACACAGAGGGCCAGTTCACTGTCCCTCAGACCACTGGAGGGCCGCCACATACTGTGCTCCTCTCACTGACCACCAGTGAAAGAGGTGCCCCTTCCTGAAGTGCGGCGGGGGGGCCAGATAAATGGCCTCAGGGGGCCCCATGTGGCCCGTGGGCTGTAGTTTGGGGACGCCTGGCGAAGACACTTGAAACTCGCCAGTGGCCTACTTGGTTCTCTTCCAAGGGTACTGCGCTTCCTGTCAATCCTTCTGTAAACGTTTTTAATAAAGTTTCACTCCTACACTAAAAAAAAATTGCAGGCATAGATTTGTTGAACTTATTCTGTTGCTATTTTCTTAATGTTCATGGGATCATCAGGAATATTAGTTATATTATTTGTAAATTGTGTCTTCTGTCTTTTCTTTGTGATTAGCCTGGCTGGAAGTTTACCAATTATATTGATCTTTTCTAAGAAGCACCTTTTGGTTTTGTGTTCTTTTTAAATTAATTCTATTACATTGATTTCTGCAACTACTGCTATATTTTGGGGGAGGGGGGTTGCCTGGTTTACATTACACTACACTTTTTTCTCTAGTTTCCTAAGGTGGAAAGTCAGACATCTGGATATGGATTATTTTTAGTTTACTGCACAGAATTGTGAATGGCACTAATGCCACTGAAGTGTGCACTTGATTATCAAAATAATAAATATTATGTATTTTGGCCACAATAATGATTTTAAAGCCAATAAAATGGATGATAAGTGCAGGAGGAACATATGTAGATCCAGGAAAGATGAATGACATAACATTTCAAGAACAAAAAAAAAAATGGACATTTACCAGGCCTCAAAATGCACAGGGGGATGATGGGACACTGTCCTGGAATCACCAGCGCATTTGTGTGTCGCCCTGTGTGAACACTGCCTACTTCACAGTGGTGAGGGGGCCAGAGAACCAGGCCCTGATCTGTGGCTTTCCTGATGGTCTTATTTGCCTTCCCTCTTCACCAAGAATGGTGTCCCAGTGGCAGCCAAGTTTCTGTTCTTAACCTACCTCCTTCACACACACCGGCCCCCTGTCCCCAACACCCCAGGTTGCCTAAGGGATTCCTTCAGTGGAACAGACATGCTGACAGTTACTCTGTGTTTCCTAGATCACAATAAGCAGGAGCCTTCATCTGAGGCTACCCCAGGCATTCACATGGTAAGTTCTTTTGTCTAAAATGGAAATTTTGTTACTCTTGCTTTTTAAAATTTTTATTTGATTTGACATATGAAAATCTTAACAAGTACATTATAGATGACTTACAGAATTTTTTAGTGGGAAAATGTGAGGGTTCATTACCAGGTAAGAAATGACCTCAGATGACATTCTTAGATAACACCTTCAGTTAGGAACTGTATGGCAGCAAGCATTTTTTTTTTAGGGGAAATCATTCTTCTTAAATAATTGTAACTGTACAACCAAAACAGTCTTGAAACTTGCCTAAAAATCTTGTGCCTTTCCAGTATTATGTTGTAGGCTTTAATTTGCAGTCATTGCCTCAACCACTGTCTTCCATATGCTTTTCTTTTTTCCCCATATGCTTTTCTAATGCCAACAAGTAAAGAAAAGATCTATATGGTGAAACCCAATCTCTACTAAAAATAGAGAAATTAGCCAGGCATGGTGACCAGCAGCTCTCATCTCAACTACTGGGGAGGCTGAGGCACAGCAGGTTCACTCGAGCCCAGGAGTCAGAGGTTGCAGTGAGCCTAGTTTCTGACACTGCACTCCAGCGTGGGTGATAGAGTGAGACTCCACCTCAAGAAAAGAAAAGAAAAGGAAAGAAAAACCCAATGCATACAGGACACAGCATGGTCTTAACCTTATACTGTTTTTATTTCTTCTCTAAATGCAGGTGGATACAGCCACACAGACAAGCAGTACGTATTCTGGGATCACCCTGATGCTAAGGAAAAATTCTAGTGTTGAGAAAGGTGACACTTCCTTGCCCCCTTTTTCTGGAGAGCCACTCTGTTTTGAATTTCCTGCCAGAAATGAGTTTCAAGCAGTTTTGCCTTAAAAATTGTAGAATCCAGTCAAGAAATGGGACCATCTACTCTAGTGCCTGGAAGGAACAGTGCGTTTAGATAGAAGAGGGTGGTTGGTGTGCATCAGGGTTGGGAAGTATGGAGGATAGAGTCAATGCGGAGTGATTGTGACTGTCCCTGCGAGTTTGTGTGCTTTACCCAAGAAAACATGTTCTCATGTGCAAAGCACAACACAAAGATTAATATTCTAAAAACAAAACTTAATCACCACTCTATTTTTCCATAAATCAATCCATTCATTCTCCACCATAGCTGTAGCTGAAGGTGAGTTTAATATCCCCAGTCCTCATATGAAGATGATGTAGAGATGATTTTTTTTAAACTTTTGCTCACCTAAATGGAAATGGCAAAGATAAACTCGGGAATAGGTGGGAGATTGATGCTCTGGGCTGCTAGTTTGAAGTTATCACATGGCCCTGGTGTCACTTGTCAGAAGATCCTAGCATCTATGCGTGTTTGTGGAGGTATGTTGGCCTATAAAGATCTCAAGCACTGTGAATCACAGTAGAATGTTCTTAATGGTCAGGTGACCCAGAGTGTGAGTAGGTTCATTGTACAGTGGACTTTGGTGTGGTTATTAATATGAAACACACAGAGACAGCTGCCAGGTCATTGGTCTTAAGTGATGGGCTATTTCTTAGTTGCTGGTGAAAAAAGGAGAACACATAGGGACATATCCTGTTGTATTTAGTGACATCGTCATCATGAAAACTAGAAATGCTCTAATTCAATAGTACACATACCCAAGACACAGCACCCAACAAGATCTCAAGGAGAACTTTGGCTGTTAGCCTGATGCCAACCTCCTCTGCTGGATTCTACTGCACAGCTAGGTTAGAGGGGATCAGCGCCCCACCTGCTGCCACTCGTGAAGGGCTGTCCCAGTCCTGGAACCAGTGTGAGCATCAGCAGCAATGGACCCCATATCACGCCCAAGTGGTGATGAAAATAAAGGTAAAAACACAAATATCACCAGCTGAGTAGGGGTTATCTTTAAATGATAGGCTAATTGACTTACCAACTTTTGGCTTAACTTTTAAAACAAAGGGTTAATAAATACAATAGCAAATGTTGGCTAGAATTTGATATTCTATCTGAAACAAGGTAGTCCCTTATCAAGTGCAAAATCTTTCAGATGGGGCAATAGCCAGAGCAGCACCATTTGTGGATTCTAGGAGAAAATGACCCTAGAAGGGATGAAGAAGGGAGGGCAAAATAGCTTAGGTCAGATTAGAAAGGAAGAGCCCTGAGAAGCTACAGGGAAGCACAGCCTACCATGTGTGCTGTTCTGTGGCTATTTAATACTGTGGTGGCCTGGAGCTACAAACCCAAAGGCCCAGATGCCCTTTCTTTCTGCTCCTGTCCTTTCCCTCCTTCACCAACACTATGGCAGGCTGCTGAGTAGTTAATGAGCAACACCACCAAGGTGCTGATGGTCACTTTGCATCCTTCTAGGGACTGCTCTTCAGCAGGAAGACACTTCCGTGAACGCTGCAGAGGGCCAGGTAAAATGGGATATGCATGACCGGCCACAGGATGTGTCTGAGTGAAACAGTTGCTTTCTTGACTTTATCTTCTTGAATTAGAATCAGAGAATCTTATATAAGATGTGAGAATTTTACCGTATAAACTGTACGTGACTTACAGAATTTCCCTTGTTGGAGGAGTTTTGAGTGACAGTCCCTTCTTGACTGAGAATCGATTTAACAGTGGGAGAAAATGATAGCATCAACCACACACTGTGAGGTCGCAAGTTTTTGCTTTACCTCGTCTGTTTTCTTTTGCGACAAAAATCACTTAATGGCCAAGCAATGTTGTTGGAAGGAAACATCAGCCAAAAAAACCTTGTCCTTAGCATGAGTCGGTTTGCCCTGTTCTTTTTGGTTTCATTGGTTCAACACCGGTTTCCATCTTGTTTTTTAATGTCACCAAGTGCAGGAAAGTCAGGACACAGCATGGTCTGATGCTCACAGCAATTTATTTTCTGTCATTACAGGAAGCTGCAGGACTGCAGCAAGCAGGTAAGTATTGGGGAACCAATGTCATCCTGATGAGTAATCCAGAAGATGAGGAATGTGGCACTGTCTCACTGGCTTTCCTGTAGACAGGCAGCCTGAGTTGAGCTTCCTGTTGTAAATGAGGACTTAGACAGTGATGGGAGAAATGATTTTTCCAGATAAGACACAATGGCCACATTCTGCAGTCCCTGTGAGCAACTGCATTCTCTGAAGGTGGGGTGGGAACTTGTCCGTGGGGATGGCCCACATCTTTGTGAATTCATGTGGTGCCATGGTCACTGTGTCTTGGAGTGTGTGTGTTGGTTTCTGTACATACACATCCCCAGATTTGCTAGTGTTCACATTCTCCACAGGGATTCTCATCACTGTTGCAGTCTTAGTATAGGTACAGGAAAAAATCAACTTGTAAGCTTATGATGTGTGCACTTGATTGCATGCAAAGGACACTTTAATTAACCTAAAAGAAATTCTGTCAACAACAAGGCTGATTCCAAAGGCATACCAAAAGAACAGAGCTGTGTCAGGATCTCTGCCAATTTTATTTTTTTCATTCACGATTCCCTACTCTATTTGGTTTTCAAATAAACCTCACCTGTTTACAGGCCTTCCTATTTCCTCCTGGCATTGCAGTGGCTCACTCTAGCCATTTCCATTCTTCACAGGCCTTTTATACCAAAGCCCTCAGAATCAATCATCCGTGGCCCATCTTGAGCAGGGAGAGTGGGCTGGGACTCCTTTCTGTGCATTTAGACCCCGGTACAGCCTCATGCTGTGGCCAGTTCTGTTGGGAAAGTGATAAGGCAGGAGCCTGAAGGCAGGGTTAGGTTGAAATCACAACAGCGTTCTTCACTGGGGCCTGATACTGCCCAGCAGCTAACGTGGCCCAGAATAGATAGTGCCCAGGTCATGCAGAGTTTGGGCCTTTTTTCCCTCAGCCTAGTCATGGTTGCTGTGTGCTCAGCTCAGAAACACAACAATGAGAAGAGAACAAAGGAGTCTTCCCAGGGGCAGGGTGAGCAGTCACAGCCAGAGCACCACGACCTGTGGATTGCGGGTGGAAATGACTTTGAATGCGATGAAGAAGGGATGGCAAGATGGCTAAGGTCAGCTTAGAAAGGAGGAGACCTGAGAAGCTGCAGGGAAAAATAGCCTGCCCGGTGTCATGTGCTGTGTTTGAGATGGGCTCTTTCATGTTGTGGTGGCCTGGAGCTACAGACCCAAAGGCCCTGATTCCCGTTTCTGTTCCTGTCCTTTTCCTGCCACCCTCCTCCTACCCCACATCATGGCATGCCCCTGAATTGCTAATGAGCAACAACATCAAGGTGCTGACGGTCACTTTTTATCCTCCTAGGGCCTGCTCTTCAGCAGGAAGACACTTCTGGGGATGCTGCAGAGGACCAGGTATAATGGGATATGAATGTTGGGCCAGATATTGTGTCTGAGTGAAACACTTGCTTGCTTGACTTTATCTTCTCGAATTAGGATCAGAGAATCTTATATAAGATAGGAGGATTTTACTATATAAATTGTAGATGACTTACAGAATTTCCTTGGTTGGGGGAGTTTTGAGCGAGAGTCTCTTCTTGACTGAGACTTGATTTAAGAGAGTGGGAGAAAATGACAGCATCAACCACACACTGTGTGGTCTCAAGTTTTTTGCCTTAGCAAGTCTGTTTTCTTTTTGGGACAAAAATCACTTAATGGCCAAGAAACATGGTTGGAAGGAAACATCGTCCAAGAAAAACTTGTCTTTAGCATGAGTCGGTGTGCTCTGTTCTTATTTTGGATTTCTCTGATTGAACACTGGTTTCCGTCTAGTGTTTTAATGTCACCAAGTGCAGGAAAGTCAGGACACAGCATGGTCTGATGCTCACAGCAATTTATTTTCTGTCATTACAGGAAGGTGTGGGACTGCAGCAAGTGGGTAAGTATCGGGGAACTAATGTCATACTGATGAGTAATCCAGAAGATGAGGAATGTGGCACTGTCTCACTGGTTTTCCTGTAGACAGGCAGACTGAGTTGAGCTTCCTGTTGTGAATGACGAATTAGGCAGCGATGGGAGAATTGATTTTTCCAGATAAGGAACAACGGCCACATTCTGCAGTCCCTGGGAGCAACTGCATTCTCTGCAGGTGGAGTGGGATCCTGTGCACGGGGCTGGCCCAGGTTTTGAGAATTCATGCGGTGCCATGGTCACTGTGTCTCGGAGTGTGTGTGCTGGTTTCCATATATACATATCCCCAGATTTCCTAGTGTTCACATTCTCCACAGGGATTTTCATCACCATCGTAGTCTTACTATCAGCAAGGAAAAAACTTGTAAGCTTACAATGTATGCAGTTGATTGCATGCAAAGGATACTTTAATTAACCCAAAAGAAGTTCCATCAACACCCAGGCCAATTCTCAAGGTGAACCAAAAGAACAGAACTGTGTCAGGGTCTCTGCTAACTGTATTTTTTCATTTACTAATCCCTGCTGTGCTTGGTTTTCAAATAAACCTCACGTGTTTATAGGCCTTCCTATTTCCTCCTGGCATTGCAATGGCTCACTCTAGCCATTTCTGTTCTTCAAAGTCCTTTTCTACCAAAGCCCTCAGAATTGATCATCCGTAGCTCATCTTGAGTAGGGAACATGGGCCAGGGCTCCTTTCTCTGCATTTAGACCCTGGTACAGCCTCATGCTATGGCCAGTTCTGGTGGGAAACTCAGAACAGAGGAGCCTGCAGTCAGGGTTAGGGTGAAATCACCCCAGCTTTCTTCACTGAGGCCTCATACTCCCCATCAGCTAACGTGGCCCAGAATAGATTGTGCCGAGGTCATGTGGAGTTCCGGCATTTTCCACCTCAGCCGAGTTGTGGTTCCTGTGTTGTCAGCACAGAAACACAGCAACGCGAAAGGAGAACCACGTGGTGTGCACAGGGTACGAGAGGCCGGGTGAGCACTTGCCATCCTAGTAAGATGAAGGGTGGGCATGCATTTCAGGTGGGGCAAAACAAATATGGCTGTGGAACTGCAGAGGCTCTGTGAGGTCCCCGTTGAACCCACTCTTGACAAAGGTTCTTGTTTACCTCTGAAGGTGCTTGGAAAAACCAGTCAAGGCAGTGGGTTTTCTTTAAATATGAATATCAACTGAGCCAAAGTATAGCTTGAGTTCTTTTCTTGGAGTATACATTTGGTGGAAACTTATTGTATATAAATCGACTTTGATGGTTGTATGGGTGTCAGTACCTATCCTACATTTTAAAACACTGAGGCTTCTGTGATTGTAAAATGTTTTACGTTAACCTCAGAAGCCATCTCCTCATAACCCAATTCCCCTAGTCCTCTTTAATCTCTAGAATATTCTTTGCTGTTTTTTTTTTTTTTGTTGTTGTTGTTGTTATTGTTGTTTGGTACACAGTGGGCTTTCTGCTGTGAGTGATTAAAGCTTGAGATCAGAGTTAGCAACATTATGGCTCTAAAAATTCATAGACAGCTGCGCAGGTTGCTCTATGAGAGAGAGAGCAGACTACGGCCTTGGCCTGGGTCTGCCAAGAAAAATGATTTAGAGAAATAGAAGGAAGGCGTGAGGGCAGCAAAGCCATGAAGGTGGAGGGGAAACAAAGGTGCAACATTAGGAGGGTGAGTTCTACACCATCACCTGAGCACAGCCGGAATGTTCAAACCTCATCTGAAGACGGAGGTGAGATCCGACTTCATGGCAGGCCTGAATGGTGGGCATCTTCCTAAAAGCCTCAAAAGAGGAGCTACTTTGTTTCTTGTCTTCTCCATGTTTCTGTGTGTTGATGCAGGGGCACCACCAGAAATTACTGAGACAGTGAAATGGAGTGAGTTTATGAAATGTTCAACTTAGCCCAGAAATCAGCGATCAGCAGGGGTGAACTTGAGGGTTAGGCCAGACCCTTTAGGGCAGTTGCCCGGCTTGATCTCCCTGTGGTGACAAAGAATAACTTCTGGCAGTCACCTGACAGGTGGTCCTTGTGTAGCTAGATTCTTCTGCACAGCTGGGTTAGAGAGGATCAGAGGACCTTCTGCCCCTCACGAAAGGCTGTCCTAGTCCTGGAACCAGTGTGAGTATGATCAGCAACGGACCTCATGTAACACACATGAGTTGATGGAAATAAAGAGTGGAAAGACAAATATTACATGCTAAGTAGGGGTTTTCTTCAAATGATAGGATCATTGAATATTTTCATATTTTGTTTTAACTTTTTAATAAGGATTAATAAATATATCACTGTTAGCTCTTAAAAATTGTTAGAAAGTGTAAATAAATAAATAAATACCATAGCATATGTTGGCTAGAATGTAGTATTGCCTCTGAATCAAGGTTGTTCCTTATCAAGTACAAAACGTTAGAGATGGAGTCATAGCCAGAGTCACACTACTTGTGAATTGTGGGAGGAAATGACTTTGGAAGAAATGAATAGGGAGGGCAAGATGGCTCAGTTCAGATTAGAAAGGAGGAGCCCTGAGAAGCTGCTGGGAAACATCACCTGCCCTGGGTGGTGTGCCATGTTTGAGATGGACTATTTCACATTGTGGTGACCTGGAGCTACAAACCCAAAGACTGATTCCCTTTCTTTTCTGCTCTTGTCCTTTCCCTGTGACCCTCCTTGCATGCCCCTGAATTGTTTTTTTTTTTTTTTTTTTTTTTTTTTTTTTTTTTTTTTGAGACAGAGTTTCACTCTTGTTACCCAGGCTGGAGTGCAATGGCGCAATCTCGGCTCACCGCAACCTCTGCCTCCTGGGTTCAGTCAATTCTCCTGCCTCAGCCTCCTGAGTAGCTGGGATTACAGGCACACACCACCATGCCCAGCTAATTTTTTGTATTTTTAGTAGAGACGGGGTTTCACCATGTTGACCAGGATGGTCTCGATCTCTTGACCTCATGATCCACCTGCCTCGGCCTCCCAAAGTGCTGGGATAACAGGCTTGAGCCACCGCGCCCAGCCCCCTGAATTGTTAACGAGCAACACCACCAAGGAGCTGATGGTCACTTTGCATCCTTGTAGGGCCTGCTGTTCAGCAGGAAGAACCTTCTGGGGACTCTGCAGAGAACCAGGTAAAATGGGATATGAATCTAAGGGGTCTCAGTGAAACAGTTACTTTCTTGACTTTGTCTTCGAGAATTAGGATCAGAAAATCTTATATAAGATATGAGATTTTTGCCATATAAATTGCAGAAGATTTACAGAATTTCCTTGGTTAGGGGAGTTTTGAGCGACAGTCTCTTCTTGACAGAGACTCGATTTAAGACAGTAAGAGAAAATGACAGCAAGAACCACACACTGTGTGGTCACAAGCTTTTTGCCTTAGCAAGTCCGTTTTCTTTTTGGGACAAAAATCACTTAATGGCCAAGCAATATTGTTGGAAAGAAACATCGTCCAAGAAAACTTGTCTTCAGCATGAGTTGGTGTGCTCTGTTCTTTTGGGTTTCTTTGACTGCAGAAAACTCAGGACACAGCATGTTCTGATGCTCATAACAATTAAGTTTCTGTCATTACAGGAAGCTGTGGCACTGCAGCAAGCTGGTAAGTGTTGGGGAACCCCTGTCATAGCGGTGAGTAATCCAGAAGATGAGGAATGTGGCACTGTGTCGCTGGCTTTTCTGTAGACAGGCAGGCTGAGTTGAGCTTCCTTTTGTGAAAGCGGATGTAGGCAGCCATGGAAGAAATGATTTTATGAGATAAGGAACAACGGTCCCATTCTACAGTCCCTGGGTGCACCTGTGTTCTCTGAATGTGGGGTGGGATTCTGTGCATGGGACCGGCCCAGGTCTTTTGTGAATTCATGCAGAGCCATGGTTAGTGTGTCTCGGGGTATGTGTTTTGGTTTCCATACATATAGATCCCCAGATTTTCTGGTATTCGTGTTCTTTACAGGGATTTTATCAGCACCGTATTCTTACTATAGTCACAGAAAAAGGTCAACTTGGGAGCTTATGATGTGTGCAGTTGATTGCATGCAAAAGACACTTTAATTAACCCAGAAAATGTTCTGTCCATGCCCAGGCCAATTCTCAAGGCATACGAAAAGAACAGAATGATGTGAGGATCTCTGCTCATTTCAATTTTTTCATTCCCAATTTCCTGCTGTGCTTGGTCTTCAAATAAACCTCATCCATTTACAGGCTTTTCTGTTTCCTCCTGGAAACAGAAATGGCTCACTCCAGCCATTTCCATTCTTCTCAAGCCTTTTCCACCAAAGCCCTCAGAATTGATTGATTGTCCACAGCCCATCTTGAGCAGGGAGAGTGGGCCGGGGCTCATTTCTGTGCAGTTAGACCATGGTACAGCCTCATGCTATGGCCAGTTCTGGTGAGAAATGGGGAAGAGTGGAGCCCGCAAGCAGGGTGAGGGTGCAATCACCCCAACTTTCTTCATTGAGACATTATACTGCCCATCGGCTAATGTGGCCAAGAATTGAGAGTGCCAGGGATATGTGGAGGTCCAGACTTTTCTCCCTCAGCCTAGTCCTGGTTGCTCTGCTCAGCTCAGAAACACAGGAAAGAGAAGTGACAGCCATGTGGTTTGCAGAGGGTCTGAGAGGCAGGGTGAGCACTTGCCTTCCTATCAGGATGGACGGTGGTCATGCCTTGCAGGTTTAGAAAAAGAAACATGGCTGTGGAACCGCAGAGGCTCCATGAGGTACCCATTGCACGCACTCTTGAGAAATGTTCGTGCTTTCCTCTGAAGGCCCTTGCAAACAACAAGGGGAAGCAGTGGGCTTTGGTTAAATATGAGTATCTGCAGAGCCAAAGTATAGCTTGAGTTTCTTCTAGGAATATGCATTTGGTGGAAACTTATTTTCTGTAAATTGGATTTGATAGCTGTGTAGGGATAAGTATTTACTCCACATTTTAAAACCCTGAGGCATTTGTGATTTTAAAATGTTTCTCACTAACCTCAGAAGCCGTCTCCTCATTACCTCATTTCCCTTCCTCTTTAATCCGTAGAAAATCCTTTGCTTTCGTTACATGTTGTTGTTGTTGTTGTTGTTATTGTGGATGTTGTTGTTTGACACCCAGTGGGCTTTCTGCTGTGAGTGATTCAAAGTTGAGATGAGCGTTAGCAACATTGAGGCTCTAAGAATTCATAGACAGCTGCCCAGCTTTCTCTGTGAGAAAGAGAGAGCAGGCTGTGGCCTTGGCCTGAGCCTGCCAGGAAACATGATTTAGAGGAATAGAAGGAAGGAGTGAGGGCAGCAAAGCCATGAAGGTGGAGGGGAGGCCAAGGTGCAACATCAGGAGAGTGAGTTCTACACCATCACCTGGACCCTGCTGGAATGTTCAATCCTCATCTGAAGGCGGAGATGGGCTCTGACTTCGTGGCCAGTCTGAATTTCAGCTATCATTCTAAAAGCAGGGACAGAGGAGCAGCTTTGTGTCTTGTCTTCTCCATGTTTCTGTGTGTTGATGGCAGAGTCCCGGCCAATAATTAGTGAGACAGTGAACAGAAGTGTGTTCTTGAAATGGACAGCTTGGCCCAGAGACGACATGATCAGTAGGGACTAACTTGAGGGTCATGCCAGACACTTGAGGGTAGTTGCCTGGCTTGATCTCCCTGTGGTGGCACAAAGAGTAGCTTCTGGCGGTGACCTGACTGGTCATCCTTGTGTAGCTAGATTCTTCAGCACAGCTGGGTTAGAAGGGATCACTGTCTCACCTTGTGCCACTCAAGAAAGGTTCCAGTCCTGGAGCCTGTGTACGAAAAGAACAGAATGATCAGCCACACACCCCATGGAACACCCATGAGCTGATGAAATAAAGAGTGGAAAGACAAATACCACATGCTGATTAGGGATATTCTTGAAGTGATAGGATCATTGAGCATTTTCATATTTCAGATTAACTTTTTACTTAGGATTAGTAAATACAATAGCACTATTATCTTACAAAATAAAATTGTTAGAAAGGAAATATAAATAAGTAAGTAAATGAATATATAAATAAATACTGTACCATATGTTGGCCAGAATGTAATATTGTCTCTGAAGCAAGGTTGTTCCTTATCAAGTACACAATCTTGTAGGTAGGGTGATGGCCAGAGCAGCACCACTTGTGAATTGTGAGAGAAAATGACTTTGCGAGGGATGAAGAAGGGAGGGCAAGATGGCTCAGGTCAGATGGTCCTGAGAAGCTGCAGGAAAGCAGTGCCTGCCCTGGGTGGTGTGCCATGTTTGAGATGGACTATTTTACATTGTGGTGACCTAGAGCTACAAACCCAAAGGCCCTAATTTTCTTTCTTTTCTGCTCCTGTCATTTTTCTTCCACCCTCCTCCCTCACCCAAATCATGGCATGTCCCTGAATTGTCAATGAGCAATGCCACCAAGTTGCTGATGGTCACTTTGCATCCTTCTAGGGCCTGCTCTTCAGCAGGAAGACACTTCCGTGGATGCTGCGGAGGACGAGGTACAATGGGATGTGATTGTCAGGCCACAGGATGTGTCTGAGTGGAACAGTTGCTTTCTTGACTTTATCTTCTTGAATTTGGATTAGAGAATCTTATATAAGATATGAGAATTTTGCCATATAAACTGTAGATGACTTACAGAATTCCCTTGGTTGAGAGAGTTTTGAGTGAGAGTCTGTTCTTGACTGAGACTCGATTTAAGACGGTGGGAGAAAATGACAGCATCAACCACACACTGTGTGGTCACAAGCTTTTTGCCTTAGCAAGTCTGTTTTCTTTTTGGGACAAAAATCACTTAATGTCCATGCAACATTGTTGGAAAGAAACATCGTGCAAGAAACCTTGTCTTTAGCATGAGTCAGTATGCTCTGTTCTTCTTTTGGGTTTCTTTGAGTGCAGTAAAGTCAGAATACAGCATGGTCTGATGCTCATAACAATTTATTTTCTGTCATTACAGGAAGTTGTGGCACTGCAGCAAGCTGGTAAGTGTTGGGGAACCCCTGTCATAGTGGTGAGTAATCCAGAAGATGAGGAATGTGGCACTCTTGTCACTGGCTTTTCTGTAGACAGGCAGGCTGAGTTGAGCTTCCTGTTGTGAAAGCGGATGTATGCAGCCATGGGAGAAATGATTTTACCAGATAAGGGACAATGGTCACATTCTGCAGTCTTACAGTGCACCTGCGTTCTCTGAACGTGGGGTGGGATCCTGTGCGTGGGACTGGCCCAGGTCTTTTTGGAATTCATGCAGAGCCATGGTCACTGTGTCTTGGGATATGTGTTTTGGTTTCCATACATACAGATCCCCAGATTGTCTAGTATTCACCTTCTCCACAGGGATTTTATCTGCAGTCCATTCTTATTATAGGCACAGGAAAAAGTCAACTTGGGAACTTAACAATGTGTGCAGTCGATTGCATGAAAAAAGACACTGTAATTAACCCAGAAAAATGTTCCGTCCATGCCCAGGCCAATTCTCAAGGCGTACCAAAAGAACAGAACTGTGTGAGGATCTCTGCTCATTTTATTTTTTTCATTGAAAATTCCCTGCTGTGCTTGGTTTTCAAGTAAACTTCATCCATTTACAGGCTTTCCTGTTTCCTCCTGTCACTGGAGTGGCTCACTCCAGCCATTTCCATTCTTCACAAGCCTTTTCCACCAAAGCCCTCAGAATTGATTGTCCATAGCCCATCTTGAGCAGGGAGAGTGGGCCAGGGCTCTTTTCTGTGCATTTAGACCCTGGTACAGCCTCATGCTATGGCCAGTTCTAGTGGGAAACTGAGAAGAGAGAAGCCTTCAAGCAGATAGGGTGAAATCACACCAACTTTCTTCACTGAGGCCTTATACTGCCCATCGGCTAATGTGGCCAAGAATAGAGAGTGCCAGGGATATATGGGGTTCCAGCCTTTTGTCCCTCAGCCTAGTCTTGGTTGCTGTGTGCTCGGCTCAGGAACACAGCAAAAAGACAGCTACGTAGTTTGCACATGGTCTGAGAGACAGGGCGAGCACTTGCCTTCCTAGCAGGATGGAAGTGGTCATCCCATGCAGGTTTAGAAAAAGAAGCATGGCTGTGGAACCGCAGAGGCTCCATGAGGTTCCCGTTGAATCCACTCTTGAGAAATGTTCTTGCTTTCCTCTGAAGGTCCATGCAGACAAGAGAAAGCAGTGGGTTTTGTTTAAATATGAATATCTGCTGAGCCAAATTATAAATTGTGTTTTTTCTTGGAACATGCAATTAGTGGAAACATATTGTATTTAAATCAAATTTGATAGCTATGTAGGTGTCAGTACTTACCTCACATTTTAAAACACTGAGGCATTTGTGATTTTAAAGTGTTTCTCATTAACCTCAGAAGCCATCTCCTCATTACCTCATTCCCCTATTCTTGTTTAATCCCTAGAAGATGCTCTGCTTTTGTTACATTTTGTTGTTGTTTTTGATGTTGTTTGATACCCAGTGGGCTTTCTGCTGTGAGTGATTCAAGGTTGAGATGAGCGTTAGCAACATTGAGGCTCTAAGAATTCATAGACAGCTGCCCAGCTTTCTCTGTGACAAAGAGAGAGAGCAGGCTGTGGCCTTGCCTGAGCCTGCCAGGAAACATGATTTAGAAGAACAGAAGGAAGGAGTGAGGGCAGCAAGCCATGAAGGTGGAGGGGAAACCAAGGTGCAACATCAGGAGAGTGAGTTCTACACCATCATCTGGGCACTGCCAGAATGTTCCAGCCGCAGGTGAAGGCAGAGTTGAGCTCCGACTTCATGGCTGGCCTTAATGGTGGACATCTTCCTAAAAGCCTGGAAAAAGGAGTTGCTTTGTGTCTTTTCTTCTCCATGTTTCTGTGTGTTGATCTTAGGGGCACCAGTGGAAAGTAATGAGACAGTGAACAGGAGTGTGTTCCTGAAATGTTCAACTAGGCCCAGAGAGGACATGATCAGCAGGGATGAAGTTGAGGGTTAGGCCAGACACTTGAGGGTAGTTGCCCGGCTTGATCTCACTGTGGTGGCACAATGAATACCTTCTGGCGGTCATCTGACAGTGGTCCTTGTATAGCTAGATTTCTCTGCACAGCTGGGTTAGAGCGGATCAGCATCCATCTTGTGCCACTCAAGAAGGGCTGTCCCAGTCCTGGAGCCTGTGTGAGTATGATCAGCAACAGACCCCGTGTAACACACACGAAGTGATGAAAATAAAGTCTGGAAAGACAAATATCACATGCTGATTAGGGATATTCTTGAAGTGATAGGATCATTGAGCATTTTCATATTTTGGCTTAATTTTTACTTAGGAGTAGTAAATATAATAGCACTATTATCTTATAAAATAAAGATTGTTAGAAAGGAAATATAAATAAATAAGTAAATTGTTAAATACCATGGCATATGTTGCCCAGAATGTAATATTCCTCTGAAAGAAAGGTTGTTACTTATCAAGTATACAATCTGGTAGGTGGGGTGACGGCCAGACCAGCACTACTTGTGAATTGTGACAGGAAATGACTTTGCAAGGGATGAAGAAGGGAGGGCAAGATGGCTCAGGTCAGATGGTCCTGAGAAGCTGCAGGGAAACATCTCCTGCCCTGGGTGGTGTGCCATGTTTGAGATGGACTGTTTTACATTGTGGTGGCCTGGAGCTACAAACCCAAAGGCCCTGATTTTCTTTCTTTTCTGCTCCTGTAATTTTCCTGCCACCATCCTCCCTCACCCAAATCATGGCATGTCCCTGAATTGTCAACGAGCAATGCTGCCAAGTTGCTGATGGTCACTTTGCATCCTTCCAGGGCCTGCTCTTCAGCAGGAAGACACCTCCATGGACGCTGCAGAGGACCAGGTAAACTGGGATGTGATTGTCAGGCCACAGGTTGTGTCTGAGTGGAACAGTTGCTTTCTTGACTTTATCTTCTTGAATTGGGATCAGAGAATTTTATATAAAATATATGAGAATTTTGCCATATAAACTGTAGGTGACTTACAGAATTCCCTTGGTCGAGAGAGTTTTAAGTGAGAGTTCCTTCTTGACTAAGACTCAATTTAAGACAGTGGAAGAAAATGACAGCATGGACCACACACTGTGTGGTCACAAGCTTTTTGCCTTAGCAAGTGTGTTTTGGGACAAAAATCACTTAATGTCCAAGTGACATTGTTGGAAAGAAACATCGTCCAAGAAAACTTGTCTTCAGCATGAGTCGGTGTGCTCTGTTCTTTTGGGTTTCTTTAACTGCAGAAAACTCAGGACACAGCATGGTCTGATGCTCATAACAATTTATTTTCTGTCATTACAGGAAGCTGTGGCAGTGCAGCACGCCGGTAAGTGTTGGGGAACCCCTGTCATAGCGGTGAGTAATCCAGAAGATGAGGAATGTGGCACTGTGTCGCTGGCTTTTCTGTAGACAGGCAGGCTGAGTTGAGCTTTCTGTTGTGAAAGCGGACGTAGGCAGCCATGGAAGAAATGATTTTATGAGATAAGGAACAATGGTCCCATTCTACAGTCCCTGGGTGCACCTGTGTTCTCTGAATGTGGGGTGGGATCCTGTGCATGGGACCGGCCCAGGTCTTTTGTGAATTCATGCAGAGCCATGGTCACTGTGTCTCGGGGTGTGTGTTTTGGTTTCCATACATATAGATCCCCAGATTGTCTAGTATTCACGTTCTCCACAGGGATTTTATCAGCACTGTATTCTTACTATAGTTACAGGAAAAGATCAACTTGGGAGCTTACGATGTGTGCATTTGATTGCATGCAAAAGACACTTTAACCCAGAAAATGTTCTGTCCATGCCCAGGCCAATTCTCAAGGCATACCAAAAGAACAGAATGGTGTGAGGATCCCTGCTTATTTTAATTTTTTTCATTCCCAATTTCCTGCTTTGCTTGGTTTTCAAATAAACCTCATCCATTTACAGGCTTTCCTGTTTCCTCCTGTCACTGGAGTGGATCACTCTAGCCATTTTCATTCTTCACAATCCTTTTCCACCAAAGCCCTCAGAATTGATTAATTGTCCACAGCCCATCTTGAGCAGGGAGAGTGGGCGGGGCTCCTCACTGTGCATTTAGACTATGGTACAGCCTCATGCTATGGCCAGTTCTGGTGGGAAACTGAGAAGAGAGGACCTGCAAGCAGGATTAGGGTGAAATCACCCCAACTTTCTTCATTGAGACCTCATACTGCCCATCAGCTAATGTGGCCAAGAATAGAGAGTGCACGGGATATGTGGAGTTCCAGCCTTTCCTCACTCAGCCTAGTCCTGGTTGCTGTGTGCTCGGCTCAGGAACACAGCAAAGAGAAAAGACAGCCACGTGGTTTGTGCACGGTCTGAGAGGCAGGGTGAGTACTTGCCTTCCTTGCCAGATGGACGGTCGTCATGCCTTGCAAGTTTAGAAAAAGAAACATGACTGTGGAACCACAGAGTCTCCATGAGGTCTCCGTTACACCCACTCTCGAGAAATGTCCTTGCTTTCCTCTGAAGACCCTTACAAACAACAAGGGAAAGCAGTGGGCTTTGGTTAAATATGAGTATCTGCAGAGCCAAAGTATAGCTTGAGTTTCTTCTAGGAATATGCATTTGGTGGAAACTTATTTTCAATAAATTGGATTTGATAGCTGTGTAGGGATAAGTATTTATCCCACATTTTAAAACCCTGAGGCATTTGTGATTTTAAAATGTTTCTCACTAACCTCAGAAACCATCTCCTCATTACCCAGTCCACCTATTCCTCTTTAATCCCTAGAAAATTCTTTGCTTTTGTTACATTTTGTTGTTTGTTGTTGTTGTTGTTGATGTTGTTGTTTGGCACCCAGTAAGCTTTCTGCTGAGTGATTCAAGGTTGAGATGAGCGTTAGCAACATTGAGGCTCTAAGAATTCATAGACAGCTGCCCAGCTTTCTCTGTGAGAAACAGAGAGAGCAGGCCTTGCCTCAGCCTGCCAGGAAACATGATTTAGGGGACTAGAAGGAAGGAGTGAGGGCAGCAAAGCCATGAAGATGGAGGGGAAACCAAGATGCAACATCAGGAGAGTTGAGTTGTACACCATCACATGGGCATGACTGGAATGTTCAAGCCTCATCTGAAGGCGGAGATGGGCTGTGACTTCATGGCTGGCCTGAATATTGGCCATCATTCCAAAAGCAGGGACAGAGGAGCAGCTTTGTTTCTTGTCTTCTCCATGTTTCTGTGTGTTGATGGCAGGTTCCCCACCAACAATTAGTGAGACAGTGAACAGAGGTGTGTTCTTGAAATGGACAGCTTGGCCCAGAGACGACATGATCAGTCGGGACGAACTTGAGGGTCATGCCAGACACTTGAGGGTAGTTGCCTGGCTTGATCTCCCTGTGGTGGCACAAAGAGTAGCTTCTGGCAGTCAGCTGACAGATGGTCCTTGTGTAGCTAGACTCTTCTGCACAGCTGGGTTAGTGAGGATCGGCATCCCACCTTGTGCTACTCAAGAAAGGCTGTCCCAGTCCTGGAGACTTTTTGTGTATGATCAGCCACAGACATTATGTAAAACATATGATGCGATGAAAATAAAGAGTGGAAAGACAAATACCACATGCTGATTAGGGATATTCTTGAAATGATAGGATCATTGAGCATTTTCATATTTTGGTTTTATTTTTTACTTAGGATAAGTAAATACTATAGCACTATTATCTTATAAAATAAAAATTCTTAAAAAGGAAATATAAATAAG
Organism: Saimiri boliviensis; assembly: GCF_048565385.1. Classification (NCBI taxonomy): domain Eukaryota; kingdom Metazoa; phylum Chordata; class Mammalia; order Primates; family Cebidae; genus Saimiri; species Saimiri boliviensis. The sequence goes on along the minus strand of NC_133466.1, from coordinate 46,266,870 downwards.
TAACCAAAAAAAAAATAAATACCATAGCATATGTTGGCCTGATTGTAATATTGTCTGTGAAGCAAGGTTGTTACTTATCAAGTACACAATCTTGTAGGTGGGTGATGGCCAGTGCAGCACCACCTGTGAGAGGACAGGACTTTGCAAGGGATGAAGAAGGGAGGGCAAGATGGCTCAGGTCAGATAGTCCTGAGAAGCTGCAGGGTAACATTGCCTGCCCTGGGTGGTGTGCCATGTTTGAAATGGACTGTTTTACCTTGTGGTGGCCTGGAGCTACAAACCCAAAGGCCCTGATTCCCTTTCTTTTCTGCTCCTGTAATTTGCCTGCCACCCTCTTCCCTCACCCAAATCATGCATGTCTCTGAATTGTCAACGAGCAATTCCTCCAAGTTGCTGATGGTCACTTTGCATCCTTCTAGGGCCTGCTCTTCAGCAGGAAGACACCTCCATGGACGCTGCAGAGGACCAGGTAAACTGGGATGTGACTGTCAGGCCACAGGATGTGTCTGAGTGGAACAGTTGGGATTAGAGAATCTTATATAAGATATAATAATTTTGCCATATAAACTGTAGATGACTTACAAAATTCCCTTGGTTGAGGGTGGTTTCAGTGAGAGTCCCTTCTTGACTGAGACTCGATTTAAGACAGTGGGAGGAAATGACAGCATCGACCACACGCTGTGTGGTCACAAGCTTTTTGCCTTAGCAAGTCTGTTTTCTTTTTGGGACACCAATCACTTAGTGTCCAAGCAATATTGTTGGAAAGAAACATCGTCCAAGAAACCTTGTCTTTAGCATGAGTCGGTGTGCTCTGTTCTTTGGGATTTTTTGAGTGCAGGAAAGTCAGGACACTGCATGGTCTGATGCTCATAACAATTTATTCTCTGTCATTACAGGAAGCTGTGGCACTGCAGCAAGCCGGTAAGTGTTGGGGAACCCCTGTCATAGCAGTGAGTAATCCAGATGAGGAATGTGGCACTGTCGCTGGCTTTCCTGCAGACAGGCAGGCTGATTTGAGCTTCCTGTTGTGAAAGTGGACGTAGGCAGCCATGGGAGAAATGATTTTTACCAGATAATGGACAACAGTCACATTCTGTAGTCCCTGGGTGCACCTGCGTTCTCTGAACGTGGGGTGGGATCCTGTGCATGGGACCGGCCCAGGTCTTTTGTGAATTCATAAAGTGCCATGGTCAGTGTGTCTCGGGGTGTGTGTTTTGGTTTCCATACATAACAGATCCCCAGATTGTCTAGTATTCACATTCTCTACAGGGATTTTATCAGCACTGTATTCTTACTATAGTCACAGGAAAAGGTCAACTTGGGAGCTTCCAATGTGTGTAGTTGATTGCATGCAAAAGACACTTTACTTAACCCAGAAAATGTTCTGTCCATGCCCAGGCCAATTCTCAAGGTGCGGTAAAAGAATAAAACGGTGTGAGGATCCCTGCTTATTTTAATTTTTTCATTCCCGATTTCCTGCTGTGCTTGGTTTTCAAATAAACCTCATCCATTTACAGGCTTTCCTGTTTCCTCCTGTCACTGGAGTGGATCACTCTAGCCATTTTCATTCTTCACAAGCCTTTTCCACCAAAGCCCTCAGAATTGATCATCCATAGCCCATCTTGAGCAGGGAGATTGGACGGTGCTCTACTCTGTGCATTTAGGCTATGGTACAGCCTCATGCTATGGCCAGTTCTGTTGGGAAACTGAGAAGAGTGGAGCCTGCAAGCAGGGTTAGGGTGAAATCACCCCAACTTTCTTCATTGAGGCCTTATACTGCCCATCGGTTAATGTGGCCAAGAATAGAGAGTGTTAGGGATATGTGGAGGTTCAGCCTTTTCTTTCTCAGCCTAGTCCTGGTTGCTGTGTGCTCGGCTCAAGAACATAGCAAAGAGAAAAGACAGCCACGTGGTTTGTGCGCGGCCTGAGAGGCAGGGTGAGTACTTGCCTTTCTAGGAGGATGGACAGTGGTCATGCCTTGCAGGTTTAGAAAAAGATACATGGCTCTGGAACTGCAGAGGCTCCATGAGGTCCCTGTTAAACCCACTCTTGAGAAATGTCCTTGCTTTCCTCTGAAGGCCCTTGCAAACAACAAGGGAAAGCAGTGGGCTTTGGTTAAATATGAGTATCTGCAGAGCCAAAGTATAGCTTGAGTTTCTTCTAGGAATATGCATTTGGTGGAACCTAATTTACTATAAATTGGATTTGTTAGCTGTGTAGGGATGAGTATTTATCCCACATTTTAAAACACTGAGGCATTTGTGATTTTAAAGTGTTTCTCACTAACTTCAGAAACAATCTCCTCATTATCCAGGCCTCCTATTCCTCTTTAATCCCTAGAAAATTCTTTGCTTTTGTTACATTTTGTTGTTTTTGTTGATGTTGTTGTTTGACACCCAGTGGGCTTTCTGCTGTGAGTGATTCAAGGTTGAGATCAGCGTTAGCAACATTGAGGCTCTAAGAATTCATAGACAGCTGCCCAGCTTTCTCTGTGAGAGAGAGAGCAGGCTGTGGCCTTGCCTGGGCCTGCCAGGAAACATGATTTAGGGGACTAGAAGGAAGGAGTGAGGGCAGCAAAGCCATGAAGGTGGAGGGGAAACCAAGGTGCAACATCAGGAGAGTGAGTTCTGCACCATCACGGAATGTTCAATCCTCACCTGAAGGTGGAGATGGGCTCTGACTTCATGGCTCGCCTGAATATCGGCCATCAGTCTAAAAGCAGGGACAGAGGAGCAGCTTTGTTTCTTGTCTTGTCCATGTTTCTGTGTGTTGATGGCAGGTTCCCCACCAACAATTAGTGAGACAGTGAACAGAAGTGTGTTCTTGAAATGCTTCAGGTTGGCTGAGAGATGACATGATCAGTAGGGACGAACTTGACGGTCAGACCAGACACTTAAGGGTAGTTGTCCAGCTTGAGCTCCCTGCGGTGGCACAAAGAGTAGCTTCTGGTGGTCACCTGACAGGTGGTCCTGATGTAGCTAGATTCTTCTGCACAGCTGGGTAAGAGAGGGTCAGCGTCCCACCTTGTGCTACTCAAGAAAGGCTGTCCCAGTCCTGGAGCCTTTGTGAGTATGATCAGCAACAGACCCCATGGAACACCCATGAGGTGATGAAAATAAAGAGTGGAAAGACAAATACCACATACTGATTATGGATATTCTTAAAATGATAGGATCTTTGAGCATTTTCATATTTTGGTTTCACTTTTTACTTAGGATTAGTTAATACAATAGCACTATTATTTTATAAGACAAAAATTGTTAGAAAGGAAATATAAATAAGTAAATAAATGTATAAATAAATACCATAGCATATATTGGCCAGAATGTAATATTGTCTCTGAAGCAAGGTTCTTTGTTTTCAAGTACACAGTCTTGTAGGTGGGGTGATGGCCAGAGCAGCACCACTTGTGAGAGGTAAGGACTTTGCAAGGGATGAAGAAGGGAGGGCAAGATTGCTCAGGTCAGATAGTCCTGAGAAGCTGCAGGGTAACATTGCCTGCCCTGGGTGGTGTGCCATGTTTCAGATGGACTGTTTTACCTTGTGGTGGCCTGGAGCTACAAACCCAAAGGCCCTGATTCCCTTTTTATTCTACTCCTGTCATTTTTCTGCCACCCACCTCCCTCACCCAAATCATCGCATGTCCATGAATTGTCAACAAGGAGCACCACCAAGTTGCTAATGGTCACTTTGCATCCTTCTAGGGTCTGCTCTTCAGCAGGAAGACACTTCCATGGACGCTGCAGAGGATGAGGTAAATTGGGATGTGATTGTCAGGCCACAGGATATGTCTGAGTGGAACAGTTGCTTTCTTGACTTTATCTTCTTCAATTGGGATCCGAGAATCTTATATAAGATATGAGAATTTTGCCATATAAACTGTAGATGACTTACGGAATTCCCTTGATTGAGAGAGTTTTGAGTGAGAGTCCCTACTTGACTGAGACTCGATTTAAGACAGTGGGAGAAACTGACAGCATGAACCACACACTGTGTCGTCACAATCTTTTTGCCTTAGCAAGTCTGTTTCCTTTTGGGACAAAAATCACTTAATGTCCAAGCAACATTGTTGGAAAGAAACATCGTCCAAGAAACCTTGTCTTTAGCATGAGTCGGTGTGCTCTGTTCTTCTTTTGTGTTTCTTTGAGTGCGGGAAAGTCAGGACACAGCATGGTCTGATGCTCATAACAATTTATTTTCTGTCATTACAGGAAGCTGTGGCACTGCAGCAAGCCGGTAAGTGTTGGGGCATCCCTGTCATAGCGGTGAGTAATCCAGAAGGTGAGGAATGTGGCACTCTTGTCACTGGCTTTTCTGTAGGCAGGCAGGCTGAGTTGAGCTTCCTGTTGTGAAAGCAGACGTAGGCCACCATGGAAGAAATGATTTTACCAGATAAGAAACAACGGTCACCTTCTGCAGTCCCTTGGTGCACCTGTGTTCTCTGAACGTGGGGTGGGATCCTGTGCATGGGACCGGCCCAGGTCTTTTGTGAATTCATGCAGTGCCATGGTCACTGTGCCTCGGGGTGTGTGTTTTGGTTTCCATACATATAGATCCCCAGATTTTCTAGTATTCACACTCTCCACAGGGATTTTATCAACACTGTATACTTAATATAGTCACAGGAAAAGGTCAACTTGGGAGCTTACGATGTGTGCAGTTGATTGCATGCAAAAGACACTTTACTTAACCCAGAAAATGTTCTGTCCATGCCCAGGCCAATTATCAAGGTGCAGTAAAAGAATAAAACGGTGTGAGGATCCCTGCTTATTTTAATTTTTTCATTCCCAATTTCCTGCTGTGCTTGGTTTTCAAATAAACCTCATCCATTTACAGGCTTTCCTGTTTCCTCCTGTCAATGGAGTGGCTCACTATAGCCATTTCCATTCTTAACAAGCTTTTTCCACCAAAGCCCTCAGAATTGATGATCCACGGCCCATCTTGTGTGGGGAGAGTGGGCTGGGGCTCATTTCTGTGCAATTAGACCATAGTACAGCCTCATGCTATGGCCAGTTATTGTGGGAAACTGAGAAGAGAGGGCCTGCAAGCAGGATTACGGTGAAATCACCCCCACTTTCTTCATTGAGACTTTATACTGCCCATCGGCTAATGTGGCCAAGAAAAGAGAGTGTTAGAGATATGTGGAGGTCCGGCCTTTCCTCTCTCAGCCTAGTCCTGGTTGCTGTGTGCTCGGCTCAGGAACACAGCAAAGAGAAAAGACAGCCATATGGTTTGCACAGGGTCTGAGAGTCAGGGTGAGTACTTGCCTTCCTTGCCAGATGGGCGGTCGTCATGCCTTGCAAGTTTAGAAAAAGAAACATGACTGTGGAACCACAGAGTCTCCATGAGGTCTCCATTGCACCCAATCTTGAGAAATATTCTTGCCTTCCTCTGAAGACCCTTACAAACAACAAGGGAAAGCAGTGGGCTTTGGTTAAATATGAGTATCTGCAGAGCCAAAGTATAGCTTGAGTTTCTTCTAGGAATATGCATTTGGTGGAAACTTATTTTCAATAAATTGGATTTGATAGCAGTGTAGGGATAAGTATTTATCCCACATTTTAAAACCCTGAGGCATTTGTGATTTTAAAATGTTTCTCACTAACCTCAGAAACCATCTCCTCATTACCCAGTTCTCCTATTCCTCTTTAATCCCTAGAAAATTCTTTGCTTTTGTTACATTTTGTTGTTTGTTGTTGTTGTTGTTGATGTTGTTGTTTGGCACCCAGTAAGCTTTCTGCTGAGTGATTCAAGGTTGAGATGAGCGTTAGCAACATTGAGGCTCTAAGAATTCATAGACAGCTGCCCAGCTTTCTCTGTGAGAGAGAGAGCAGGCTGTGGCCTTGCCTGGGCCTGCCAGGAAACATGATTTAGGGGACTAGAAGGAAGGAGTGAGAGCAGCAAAGCCATGAAGGTGGAGGGGAAACCAAGGTGCAACATCAGGAGAGTGAGTTCTACACCATCACATGGGCATGACTGGAATGTTCAAGCCTCATCTGAAGGCGGAGATGGGCTGTGACTTCATGGCTGGCCTGAATATCGGCCATCATTCTAAAAGCAGGGACAGAGGAGTAGCTTTGTTTCTTGTCTTCTCCATGTTTCTGTGTGTTGATGGCAGGTTCCCCACCAACAATTAGTGAGACAGTGAACAGAGGTGTGTTCTTGAAATAGACAGCTTGGCCCAGAGACGACATGATCAGTCGGGACGAACTTGAGGGTCATGCCAGACACTTGAGGGTAGTTGCCTGGCTTGATCTCCCTGTGGTGGCACAAAGAGTAGCTTCTGGCAGTCAGCTGACAGGTGGTCCTTGTGTAGCTAGACTCTTCTGCACAGCTGGGTTAGTGAGGATCGGCATCCCACCTTGTGCTACTCAAGAAAGGCTGTCCCAGTCCTGGAGCCTTTGTGTGTATGATCAGCAACAGACCCCATTGAACACACATGACTTGATGAAAAAGAGTGGAAAGAAAAATACCACATGCTGATTAGGGATATTCTTGAAATGATAGGATCTTTGAGCATTTTCATATTTTGGTTTCACTTTTTACTTAGGATAAGTAAATACTATAGCACTATTATCTTATAAAATAAAAATTCTTAAAAAGGAAATATAAATAAGTAACCAAAAAAAAAAATAAATACCATAGCATATGTTGGCCTGATTATAATATTGTCTGTGAAGCAAGGTTGTTACTTATCAAGTACACAATCTTGTAGGTGGGTGATGGCCAGTGCAGCACCACCTGTGAGAGGACAGGACTTTGCAAGGGATGAAGAAGGGAGGGCAAGATGGCTCAGGTCAGATAGTCCTGAGAAGCTGCAGGGTAACATTGCCTGCCCTGGGTGGTGTGCCATGTTTGAAATGGACTGTTTTACCTTGTGGTGGCCTGGAGCTACAAACCCAAAGGCCCTGATTCCCTTTCTTTTCTGCTCCTGTAATTTGCCTGCCACCCTCTTCCCTCACCCAAATCATGCATGTCTCTGAATTGTCAACAAGCAATTCCTCCAAGTTGCTGATGGTCACTTTGCATCCTTCTAGGGCCTGCTCTTCAGCAGGAAGACACCTCCATGGATGCTGCAGAGGACCAGGTAAACTGGGATGTGACTGTCAGGCCACAGGATGTGTCTGAGTGAACAGTTGCTTTCTTGCCTTTACATTCTTGAATTTGGATTAGATAATGTTATATAAGATATGAGAATTTTGCCATGTAAACTGTAGATGACTTAAAGAATTCCCCTGGTTCAGGGAGATTTCAGTGAGAGTCCCTACTTGACTGAGACTCGATTTAAGACAGTGGGAGAAAATGACGCATCGACCACACACTGTGTGGTCACAAGCTTTTGCCTTAGCAAGTCTGTTTTCTTTTTGGGACACCAATCACTTAGTGTCCAAGCAATATTGTTGGAAAGAAACATCGTCCAAGAAACCTTGTCTTTAGCATGAGTTGGTGTGCTCTGTTCTTTGGGATTTTTTGAGTGCAGGGAAGTCAGGACACTGCATGGTCTGATGCTCATAACAATTTATTTTCTGTCATTACAGGAAGCTGTGGCACTGCAGCCAACCGGTAAGTGTTGGGGAACCCCTGTCATAGTCGTGAGTAATCCAGATGAGGAATGTGGCACTCTGTCACTGGCTTTCCTGCAGACAGGCAGGCTGAGTTGAGCTTCCTGTTGTGAAAGCGGATGTAGGCAGCCATGGGAGAAATGATTTTATGAGATAAGGAACAATGGTCACATTCTACAGTCTGTGGGTGCAACTGCATTCTCTGAACATGGGATGGGATTCTGTGCATGGGACCGGTCCAGGTCTTTTGTGAATTCATGCAGTGCCATAGTCACTGTGTCTCGGGGTGTGTGTTTTGGTTTCCATACATACAGATCCCCACATTTTCTAGTATTCATGTTCTCCACAGGGATTTTATCAGCACTGTATTTTTACTATAGTCACAGGAAAAGGTCAACTCGGGAGCTTACGATGTGTGCTGTCGATTGCATACAAAAAACACTTTAATTAACCCAGAAAATGTTGCATCCATGCCCAGGCCAATTCTCAAGGTGTACTAAAAAACAGAATTATGTGAGGATCTTTGCTTATTTTCTTCATTCCCAGTTTCCTGCTGTGCTTCGTTTTCAAATAAACCTCATCCATTTACAGGCTTTCCTGTTTCCTCCTGTCACTGGAGTGGCTCACTCTAGCCATTTCCATTCTTCACAAGCCTTTTCCACCAAAGCCCTCAGAATTGATCATCCACAGCCCATCTTGAGCAGGGAGAGTGGACTGGGCCTTTTTTCTGTGTATTTAGACCCTGGTACATCCTCATGCTTTGGCCGGTTCTGGTGGGAAACTGAGGAGAGAGGAGCCTTGAAGCAGGGTAGGGTGAAATCACCCCAACTTTCTTCATTGAGTCCTTATACTACCCAACAGCTAAAATGGCCCAGAGTAGATAGTGCCAAGGTTATATGCAGTTCTGGTCTTTTCCCCATCCACCTAGTCCTGGTTGCTGTATGCTCAGCTCTAAGCTACAGCAATGTGAAAAGAGAACCACCTGGTTTGCACAAGATCTGAGAGGCCATATAAGCTCTTTTCCTCATAGCAGGTTGGAGGGTGGTCATGCATTGCAGTTTTTAGAAAAGGAACATGGCTGTGGAACCTCAGAGGCTCCATGAGACCCCTGTTGGACCCAGTCTTGACTTTTGATTGCCCCTGAAGGCCCTTGCAAAAAACAAGTGAAAGCAGTAGGTTTTGGATAAATATTAATATCAACTTAGCCAAGTATGACTTGAGTTTTTTTCTTGGAGTATGCATTTGGTGGAACCGTGGCATCAGTAGTTATTCCACATTTTAAACACTGAGGCTTTTGTGATTGTAAAATGTTTCTTGTTAACCTCAGAAGCCATCTTCTCATAACCCAATTTCCCTATTCCTCTTTTATCTCTAGAATATCCTTTGCTTTTTTAAATTTTGTTTTATTGTTATTGTTGTTGTTGTTGAGTTTTGGTACACAATGGGCTTTCTGCTGTGAGTCATTAAAGGTTGACATGAGAGTTAACAATATTGGGGCTCTAAGAATTCATTGAGAGCTGCCCAGTGGGCTCTATCAGAGCAGGCTATGTCCTTGGCCTGGGCCTGCCAAGAAACATGATTTGGAGGAATAGAAGGAAGGAGTGATGGCAGCAAAGCCATGAAGGTCGGGGGTGGGAAACCAAGGTGCAACATTAGGAGATTGAGTTCTACACCATCATCTGGGCATGGCCGGAGTGTTCCAACCTCATCTGAAGGCCAGATTGAGCCCCGACTTCATCGCTGGCCTGAATGGTGGCCGTTTTCCTAAGAGCCTGTTAAGAGGAGCTACTTTTTTTCTTGTCTTCTCTATGTTTTTGTTTGTTGATGGCAGGGACACCACCAGAAATTAGTAAGAGACAGTGAACAGGAGTGAGTTCCTGAAATGTTCAACTTAGTCTAGAGAAGACATGATCAGCAGGGATGTACTTGAGGGTTAGGCCACACACTTGAGAGTAGTTGCCTGGTTTGATCTCCCTGTGGTGGCACAAAGAATAGTTTTTCACAGTCACCTGACAGGTTGTCCTTGTGTAGCTAGGTTCTTTTGCACAGCTGAGTTAGAGAGGATCAGCGTCCCACCTTGTGCCACTCACGAAGGGCTGTCCCAGTCCTGGAGCCAGTGTGAGTATGATCAGCAATGGACCCCATGTGACACACATGAGGAGATGAAAGCAAAGAGTGGAAAGACAAATACCACATGCTAAGTCGGTGTTATCTTCAAATGATAGGATCACTGAATATTTTTGTATTTTGGTTTAACTTTTTACTAAGGGTTAAAAATACTATAGCACTGTTATCCTTTAAAATAAAAACTGTTAGAAAGGGAAAATAAATACTTACATACATACATACATACATGCATTAGCTTATGTTTACCAGAATGCAATATTGTTTCTGAAGCAAGGTTGTTACTTATCAAGTACAAAATCTTGTAGATGGGGCCATGGCCAGAGCAGCACCGCTTGTGAATTGTGGGAGGAAATGACTTTGCAATGAAGAAGGGAGGGCAAGATGGCTCAGGTCGGATTAGAAAGGTGGAGCACTGAGAGGCCGCTGGGAAACATCGCCTGCCCTGGGTGGTGTGCCATGTTTGAGATGGAATGTTTCACATTGTGGTGGCCTGGAGCTACAAACCCAAAGGCCCTGATTCCCTTTCTTTTCTGCTCCTGTCATTTTCCTGCCACCTTCCTCCTTCACCCACATCATGACATGGCCCTGAATCGTTAATGAGCATTTGCTGATGGTCACTTTGCATCCTCTAGGGCCTGCTCTTCAGCAGGAAGACACTTCCATGGATGCTGCAGAGAACGAGGTACAATGGGATGTGATTGTCAAGCCACAGGATGTGTCTTGAGTGAGACAGTTGCTTTCTTGACTTTATCTTCTCGAATTAGGATCAGAGAGTCTTATATAAGATACGAGAATTTTACTATGTCAATTGCAGATGAGTTAGGGAATTTTCTTGGTTGGGGGAGCTTTGGGCGAGAGTCTCTTCTTTACTGAGACTCGATTCAAGTCAGTGGGAGAAAATGACAGAATCAACCATGCACTGTGTGGTCACAGGTTTTTTGCCATAGCAGATATGCTTTCCTTTTTGGACTAAAATCATTTAGTGGCCAAGCAAAATGGTTGGAAGGAAACATGGTCCAAGAAAACCTTGTCTTTAGCATGAGTCGGTGTGCTCTGTTCTTCCTTTGGTTTTGTATTATTGTACACTATTTTCCATTTTGATTTTCATTGTCACCAATTACAGGAAAGTAAGGACACAGCATGGTCTGATGCTTGTAGCAATTTATTTTCTATCATTACAGGAAGCTGCAGGACTGCCACAAGCTGGTAAGTATCGGGGAACCAATGTCATACTGATGAGTCATCCAGAAGATGAGGAATGTGGCAGTGTCTCCCTGGCTTTCCTGAGTTGAGCTTCCTGTTGTGAATGAGAACTTGGGCAGTGGTGGGAGAAATGATTTTTCCAGATAAGAAACAATGACCACATTCTGAAGTCCCGGGAGCAACTGCATTCTGTGAAAGTGGGGTGGAGTCCTGTGCATGGGGCTGGCCCAGGTCTTTTGTGAATTCATGTGGTGCCATGGTCCCTGTGTCTTGGGTTGTGTGTGTTGGTTTTCATACATATAGATTCCCAGATTTACTAGTGTTCACATTCTCCACAGGAATTTTCATCACCATTGCAGTCTTACTATAGGCACAGGAAAAAATCAACTTGTAAGCTTACAATGTGTGCAATTGATTGCATGCAAAGGACACTTTAATTAACCTAAAAGAAGTTCTGTCAACACCCAGGCCAATTCTCAAAGTGTACCAAAAAGCAGAACCGTGCCAGGATCTCCGCTCATTTTATTTTATTTTTTCATTGTCAATTTCCTGCTTTACTTGGTTCTCAAATAAACCTCACCTGTTTACAGGCCTTCCTATTTCCTCCTGGCATTGCAGTGGCTCACTCTAGCCATTTCCATGCTTCACAAACCTTTTCTACCAAGTCCCTCAGAATTGATCATCCATGGCCCATCTTGAGCAGGGAGAGTGGGCCGGGGCTCCTTTCTGTGCATTTAGACCCTGGCACAGCCTCATGCTGTGGCCAGTTCTGGTGGGAAACTGAGAAGAGAGGAGCCTGCAAGCAGGGTTAGGGTGAAATCACCCCAACTTTATTTATTCAGGCATCGTAATGCCCATCAGCTAACATGTCTCAGAATAAATAGTGCCAGGTTATCTAGAGTTTCTGCCTTTTCTCCCTTAGCCTAGTTGTTGCTGTGTGTTCCGCTTAGAAACCCAGCAACAGGAAAAGGGAACCACATGGTTTACACAGGCTCTGAGAGGCCCGATGAGCACTTGCCTTCCTATCATGATGGAGGGTGGTCATGCATTGCAGGTGGTGCAAACAAACACAGCTGTGAAACTCCAGAGGCTGCATTAGGTCCCCGTTGAACTCAGTCTTCACAGTGGTTCTTGTTTGCCTCTCAAGGCCCTTGCAAAATACAAGGGAAAGCAGTGGGTTTTGGTTAAATGTGAATATCAACTGAGCCAAAGTACAGCTTGAGTTTTTTTCTTGGAGTATGCATTTCGTGGAAACTTACTGTGTATAAATCGAATTTCATTGCTGTATAGGTATCAGTACTTATCCCACAATTAAAAACACTGAGGCTTTTGTGATTTTAAAATGCTTATTGTTAACCTCAGAAGCCATCTCCTCATAACCCAATTCCCCTGAGTCCTCTTTAATCCCTAGAATAGCCTTAGCTTTTGTTTTTTGTTGTTGTGTTGTTATTGTTGTTGTTGTTTGGTACCTGGCGGGCTTTCTGCTGTGAGTGATTAACGGTTGAGATCAGAGTTAGCAACATTGTGGATGTATAATTCATAGACAGCTGCCCAGGTTGCTCTGTGACAGAGAGAGCAGGCTGTGGCCTTGGCCTGGGCCTGCCAAGACACATGATTTAGAGCAGGCGTCCCCAAACTACGGCCCTCGGGCCGCATGCAGCCCCCTGAGGCCATTTATCCGGCCCCCCGCCGCACTTCAGGAAGGGGCACCTCTTTCATTGGTGGTCAGTGAGAGGAGCACAGTATGTGGCGGCCCTCCAACGGTCTGAGGGACAGTGAACTGGCCCCCTGTGTAAACAGTTTGGGGACGCCTGATTTAGAGGAATAGAAGGAAGGCGTGAGGGCAGCAAAGCCATGAAGGTGAAGGGGAAGCCAAGGTGTAACACCAGGAGAGTGAGTTCTACACTATTACCTCGGCATCTCTGGAATGTTCAAGCCTTATCTAAAGGCAGACTTGAGCCCCGACTTCATGGCTGGCCTGAATGGTGGCCGTTTTCCTAAGAACTTGTTAAGAGGAGCTACTTTGTTTCTTGTCCTCTCCATGTTTCTGTGTGTTGATGGCAGGGGCACCACCAGAAATTACTGAGAGACAGTGAACAGGAGTGAGTTCCTGAAATGTTCAGCTTAGCTCAGGGAGGACATGATCAGCAGGGATAAACTTGAGGGTTAGGGCAGACACTTGAGAGTAGTTGCCTGGCTTGATCTCCCTTTGGTTGCACAAAGAATAGCTTTTGGCAGCCGCCTGACAGGTGGTCCTTTTGTAGCTAGATTTTTCACATCTGGGTTAGAGAGGATCAGCGTCGCACCATGTGCCACTCATGAAGGGCTGTCCCAGTGCTGGAGCCAGTGTATGATCAGCAATAGACCCCATTAAACACACATAAGGTGATGAAAATAAAGAGTAGAAAGGCAAATACCATACGCTATATAGGGGTTTTCTTCAAATGATAGGATCATTGAATATTTTCATATTTTGGTTTAAGTTTTTACTAAGGGTTAATAAATACAATAGCACTGTTATCTCTTAAAATAAAAATTGTTAGAAAGGCAAAATAAATAAATACAATAACATATGTTCACCAGAATGTAATATTTTATCTGAATCAAGATTGTTCCTTATCATGTAGAACATCTTGCAGATGGGGTCATAGTCAGGGTAGCACTACTTGTGAATTGTGGGAGGAAATGACTTTGGAAGGGGTGAAGAAGGAAGGGCAAGATGGCCAAGGTCTGATTAGAAAGGAGGAGCCCTGAGAAGCTGCGGGGAAACATAGCCTGCCCTGTGTGGTGTGCCATGTTTGAGATGGACTATTCCAGGTGGCCTGGAGCTACAAACCCAAAGGCCCTGTTTTCCTTTGTTTTCTGTTCCTGTCATTTTCCTGCCACCTTCCTCCTTTACTCACATCGTAGCAGGCCGCTGAGTTGTTAATGAGCAACACCACCAGGTACTGACAGTCACTTTGCATCCTTCTAGGGCCTGCTCTTCAGCAGGAGGACCCTTCTGTGGATACTGCAGAGGACAAGGTACAATGGGATATAAATGGCAGGCCACAGAATGTGTCTGAGTTAAACAATTGCTTTCTTGACTTTATTTTCTTGAATTAGCTTCAGAAAATGTTACATATGATATGGGAATTTTCCCATATAAATTGTAGATGACTTACAGAATTTCCTTGGTTGGGGGAGTTTTGAACGAGAGTCTTCTTGAGTGAAGCTCGATTCAAGACAGTGGGAGAAAATTACAGCATCAACCACACACTGTGTGGTCACAAGCTTTTTGCCTTAGCAGGTTTGTTTTCTTTTGGAGACTAAAATCACTTAATGGCCAAACAACCTGGTTGGAAGGAAACATCGTCCAAGAAAATCTTGTCTTTAGCATGAGTCAGTGTGCTCTGTTCTTCCTTTGGGTTTCATTGGTTCAACACTGGTTTCCATCTCGTTTTTTAATGTCACCAAGTGCAGGAAAGTCAGGGCACAGCATGGTCTGATGCTCACAGCAATTTATTTTCTGTCATTACAGGAAGCTGCAGGACTGCAGCAAGCAGGTAAGTATTGTATCAATATGCTGGGATTACAGTCATTAGCCACCTTATCCTACCTTCTGTGTGTGTGTGTGTTTTAAGTTGTGAGATACATGTGTGGAAAGAGCTGGTTTATTACATAAGTATAAATGTGTCATGGTTGTTTGTTGTACCTATCAACCCATCATTGAGGTTTTAAGCCTCGCATGCACTAGGTATTTGTACTAATGATCTTTTCCCTCTTGCCTTCACTCCCAGGGATTACTTTTTTGCTAGGAAAATACCTTTGCTTTTCAGAATGATTACCCTTTTTACCCTGCTTTTGTTAGAGAATTTCTCTGGTTGAAACTCCTAACAGAAAACAGGTTTTAGGCAGTTTTGTATAAAAATCACTGAGTTTGGTAAGGAATCATACCATCTTTCTGTAGTGTTTTCATGAAATGTGTTGCTTACATGAAAGAGGGTGGTGTGCATCAGGTTCAGGAGGTGTGGAGGAGAGAGTCTATGTGCAGTGATTGTGAATGTCCTTGGGAATTTTTATGCATGTTCAAAGTACAACACAAGTATTAATTTTTAAAATAGTTGATGTATGCACACTTTATGTACATCAACCCATTCATTCTCTACCACAGCTGTAGCTTAAGGTAAGTTCCTCAGATACAGTTTGTACAGAGATAAATTTTCCAAACTCATGGCCTTCTCAATAGAGGAGGGAAGTGCAAAATCAGGAATAGATGGAAGGTTGATGCTATGGGCTACTATACTGCATTCATCACACAGCCCTTGCGTAACTCATCACCCTAGCAGTGACTTTGAGAACCTAGGTGTGCATGTGGAAGGACAATAGCCTATAGAAATTCTAAGCACTCTCTATCATTATGGGATGGTCTTAATGGTCACATAACCCAGGATTAGAATAGGTAAACTTTACAGTGGACTTTCCTGTGGTTAGAAATGTGAAACACACATGGAGAGGTTACAAGCTTTTGCTGCTGTGATTGGGTTAGTCCTCAGCTCCTGTTTAAAAGCAGAGAACAGGCTGGGTGTGGTGGCTCATGCCTGTAATCCTAGCACTTTGGTAGGCTGAGGTGGGTTAATTACTTGAGGTCAGGTGTTTGAGACCAGCCTGGCTATCATGGTGAAACACCGTCTCTACTGAAAACACAAAAATTAACTGCGTGTGGTGGTGGGTGTCAGTAATCCCAGCTAGTTAGGGGACTGTGGCAGGAGAATCGCTTGATCCTGGGAGATGGAGGTTGCAGTGAGCCTAGGTCATTGCCACTGCAGTCCAGCCTGAGCAACAGAGTGAGATGAGGAGGATGGGTCTACAGCTCCGTCTGCTGTAATTCACCTTCATCATAAGCCAGCCTCATGTCCACACCACCCAATACAACCCAAGGGATTTCCTCAGTAGAATACGTGTGGTGACACTTGCCCTATTGTCTCCTAGATCAACAAGAGTATCCTGCAGCAGCATGTCCCCGTAGGGAACAAATACAGAGATTCCTCTCGCTTGTCACAGTAAGTTCTTCATTTGTCTGAAAGGGGAATTTTATTTTCCTACGTTTCTTTTTATTTTACTTGAATAAAGGTATGAGAATCTTATGACGTACATTATAGATGACTTAGTGAATTTCTAGGTAGGAAAATGTAAAATGAGAATTCATATAAACTATGTCAGCAAGCATTTTCCTCAGGAGAAAATCTTTCTTGAAAATTATGAATTTACACCCAAAATAAACTTTAAAATCCTGCCCAAAAAGCTGGTGTCTTTCTACAAGTGTTTTCTAGGCTTTATGTTTGGGGCTGTAGCTTCCACCACAATTTTCCATCTGGTTTTCTAATAGCACCTGTTAGGAACAGTTAGGAAAAAGACCTGTGTACACAGGACACAGCATCATCTTACCCTCAGTGTTTTTCTTTCTCTTAATACAGGAAGAGTCATTTTCACTTGGCAAGTGGAGCTGTACGTATTCTGGGATCACCGTTTTGCTTAGGAAAAACCTTAACGTTGAGAAAGGTGACACTTTCTTGCCTGTGTTTTCTGGAGAGGCACTGTCATTGGAGCTTCCTTTTGGAAAACACGATTTGGGCAGAAATTGAGAACGTACTGATGAGTGGTGGCTCTCCTCCATAGTTCCTGTTAGCTGTAGTGTCATTTTTATGAAATAGAACGGGATGCCTCAAGATGGGGGTTATAAGGTGAGAGTCCGTGTATAGTGATTGTGAATGTCTTTGGGAGTGTGTATACATTTCTCCAGAAAGCATGTTTCCATGTGCAACACAAAGGTGAATGTTGTAAACAAAAATTTCATCACCACTGCACATCTTATGTAAATCAGCCCATTTATCCTCCACCACATCTGTAGCTGGAGGTAAGTTCAGTATCTCCAGTCATCAGATGGAGATGGTGCAGTGATGAGATTGCCAAGCTCTTTATCTCTTCAGTGGAAGAGGCAGAGGTGAACTCAGCAGTGGGTGGAAGGTTCATGCCATGGGCTACTACTACGAAGTAATCACATAGTTCTGGTATAATTTGTCATTATGTGTGAGAGTTTTAGCACCTAGGTGTGCATATGGAAGTTTGATAGCCTTTAGAAATCCCAATCAGTGTAGGAATAGGTACATTTTACAGTGGACTTTGGTGTGGTCAGAAGTGGAAAACAGACATTGAGAGGTCAGGATTTTGGCTGCAGTGCTGGATTATTTTCTCAGCTCCTGGTCAAAAGCAGAAAATAGTCAGACATATTATGTTATATTTAATGAGATAATCACCACAAGCCCTACATATGCTGCAGTTCAGCACACACATCCACGACACAGCACC
Source organism: Saimiri boliviensis (assembly GCF_048565385.1). Taxonomy (NCBI): domain Eukaryota; kingdom Metazoa; phylum Chordata; class Mammalia; order Primates; family Cebidae; genus Saimiri; species Saimiri boliviensis. The sequence continues at coordinate 46,249,630 of NC_133466.1, read as the reverse complement.
AAATAAGAACTGAAGGAAAGTCCAGGTGCAGTGGCTCACACCTGTAATCCTAGCACTTTGGGAGGCTGAGGCAGGTGGATCATGAGGTCAGGAGTTCAAGACCAGCCTGGCCAATATAGTGAAACCTGGTCTCTAAAAATAGAAAAAGTAGCCATGTGTGGTGGCATGTGCCTGTAGTCCCAATGACTCAGGGAGGCAGAGGTTGCAGGGAGCCGAGATTGCAACACTGCACTCCAGCCCAGGTGACAGAGCAAGACTCCATCTCAAAAAATAATTGAAGGAAAAACTTGGGTGTTATCCTGGTACTCATCTCTGCTGGAATCTTCTGCACAGCTGGGTTGGAGAGGGTCAGAACTCCCACCTGCTGCCCCCCATGATGCACTGTCCCAGTGCTGGAGTCAGTGCCAGCAAGATCATGGTAGGATAATTGAGTATTTTCAAGTCTTGATCTAGTCTTCTTTAAAACAAAAGTTTAGTGAATACATAGAATATTTTGGCTGGAAATAAGTCTCCTCTTTGAAGAAAGGTTGCTTTTTATCTAGTATAAAATGATCTAAGAGGGACACAGCAGTAGCACATGTGGATCCTGAGGAGGAAATGACCTTGAGGGGATCACAAAGGGAGGGCAATTTAGCTCAGGTCAGTTTAGGAAGGAAGAGCCCTGAAATGCTGCAGGGAAGCACGGCCTGCCCTGTGTGGTGTGCCCTGCTTGAGATGGGCTATCTCACGTTGAGGAGCTTGCTTTAGCTAGAGGACCAAGGCTTCATTGTCCACGGCTCTTCTCATGATCCAATTTGCCTGCCTTTACCACCAAGCAGGATGGGCCAGCAGCAGCTCAGCCTGTGCTGTTAACTCAGCTTCACCACACATGGCAGGCCATGCTTCCCTGCAGCACCCTCTTCACAGCACCCAAGGCCACCAGAGTGGCTCCTTCAGTGGAACCAATGTGTTGATTGTTACTCTGTTTTCTAGTTGCAGAATTATTTCCAACAGTAAACCTTCCTGGGATAAACTCGGTAGAACAACTTGTAGCCATTTACAAGGTAAAGTCTTCTTTCTTTGAAATGGGTATTTTATTGTTCATTTTAATTAGAATATGGTAATCTTACACCATACATTATAGATGACCCTTTCTTGGTGGGATAATGCAAAGTGAGTTTTTTTCCAACTAAGTACTGATTCAAGATGGCATCCATAAGTTGACAGCTCCTTACAAACTGTGTGGCAGGAAGCATATTTTTTCAGGCAAAATACTTTTTATTTAAAAAAGTGAATTTGCATGAAAATAAGGTGGAAACATCATGGCATCATGGGCAAAAACATTGTGCCTTTCCACAAACATCTCCTAGGCATTGGAGCTATTTTCTCCACCAATATTTCCTACCTGGTTTTGTAATGTCCTCAAGTGAAGACAAAACCTTTGCACACAAGACACAGCATGCCTGACCCTCAGAGTGTTTTGTTTTTGCTTTTTTCCTAAATACAGGGGAACTCGTCTTTATCGGTTGATGGTACGTATTCTGGGGTCACCCCTTTGCTAAAGAAAAATCTTAGTGTTGACAAAGGTGGTACTTTCTAGTCTACATTTGCTGGAAAACAAATCTGGTTGGAGCTTCCTGCTGGAAATGAGATGTGAGCAGTTTGGTGTAAAAAAGATGGAGGGTCCATTAAAGAACTTGAGATGATCTCTAGTTTCTGGAAGCAGCAGCATCATTTAGATAGAATAGGATGGTGTGCATCACGGTTAGGAGATTTAAGGGAGAGGGGTCTCCATGGAGTGATTGTGGATGTCTTTGAGAGTGTGTGTGCTTTTGCCCAGAAAACATGTGCAATGCACAACACAAAGATTAACGTTCTAAAAACAAATTTCATCACCACTGCACTTTTCATAAATGAGTCCCTTCATCCTCTACCACAGCTGAATGGGAAGAGTAGTTGTATATTTCCATCCTCAGAGATGATGCAGTGGTGAACAATTTATGTTCTTATCTCCTCAATGGAACAGACAGTTGTGAACTCAGGAGTGGGGGAGAAGATGATGCTATGTTCTACTGCACTGGAATCATCATCATGCCCTGGTATTCTTTGTTACTATGCCAGGGAGTCCTAGCATCTCTGGGTGCACGTGAAAGCGTGAAAATGTATAGAAATCCCAAACACTGTCTATTGTTGTTAGATAGTCTCAATGGTTGTGTAACTCAGTGTTGGAGTAGGTATATTGTACAGTCAGCTGTGGTGTGCTTTAGCATAATTCCTCACTATGCCAAGTTGTTCCAGCACTTCTATCTGCATGCAGAAGAATGCAAACCTATTCAGATCCCAGAAATGATCATTATTGGATGGTCTGAATGGTCAAGTTTCCCAGGGTTTGTTTGAGTAGGTACATTGTACAGTGGGCTTTAGTGTGATTGTCAATGTAAAACATACAGAGTTCAGAGGCTTTTGGCCTACAGTGGTGGAGTCATTCCTCAGCTCCTTTTCAAAATCTGAGAACAATTAGTGACATATTCTATCATATTTAAAGAGATAACAACTGCAAGCCTTAGAAATTCAGTAGAACCCAATCCCAAGACATAGTATATTTTAAAACCTTAAGGATCAAGTTGGGTGTTAGCCTGGTCCCATTTTCCTGGCTGGAATCACATGCAGAGCTGGGTTGGAGAGAATCAATGCCCCTCCTCTGCACTGCTCACCTGACGGACTGTCTCAGTGCTGGAGTCAGTGTGAGCATGAGCAGCAATGAACTCCATGATGCACACACATTGTGTTGAAAAGGAAAAGTGGAAGAACAAATATCACATGCTAAGTAGGGGTCATCTTTAAATGATAGGATAGTTGAGTGTTTTCAAGTCTTGTTTTAATTGCCTAATAACAAAAAGTTAGTTAATAAAATCTTGGCTAGAATTAAATCTCCTCTTTCAAGAAAGGTTGCTTCTTATTCAGTGCAAAATCTTCTAAAGGAGATTATACAGAGCAGCAGCACTTACAGATTCTGAGGAGGAAATGACTTTGGCAGGAATCAATAAGAGGACGTGAGCTCAGGTGAGACTAGGAAAGAGGAGCCCTAAGAAGGGGCCAGGGACACAGCCTGCACTGTGTGGTGCGCTGATTGAGAGTGGCTAGTTCATGTTTACGAGGTGGCCTGGAGCTAGAAACCAAAGGTCCTGATTCCCTTTCTTCCCTATTTCTCTCCTGTGCCTGCTTCTCTTCTCCCACATCCACCTCTAGACACTGCTTTAAATGTGTCCCAGAGATTCTGGTATATTGTGTCTTTGTTCTTATTGGTTTCAAAGAACATCTTTATTTCTGCCTTCATTTCATTATTTATCCAGTAGTCATTCAGAAGCAGGTTGTTTAGTTTCCATGATGTGTGGTTTTGAGTGAGTTTCTTAATCTTCAGTTCTAATTTGATTGCACTGTTGTCTGAGAGACTGTTTGTTATGATTTCCATTCTTATACATTGACTGAGGAGTGATTTATTTCCAAATACCTGGTGAATTTTAGAGTAGGTGTGATATGCTGCTGAGAAGAATGTATATTCTGTGGATTTGAGGTGGATAGTTCTGTAGATGTCTATTAGGTCTGCTTGGTCCAGATCTGAGTTCAAGTCCTGGATATCCTTGTTAATTTTCTGTCTTGTTGATCTGTTTAATATTGACAGTGGAGTGTTTAAGTCTCCCACTAGTATTGTGTGGGAGTCTAAGCTTCTTTGTAGGTCATTAAGAACTTGCTTTATGTGTATGGGTGCTCCTGTGTTGGATGTATATATATTTGGGATGGTTAGCTCTTCTTGTTGTGTTGATCCCTTTACCATTATGTAATGCCCTTCTTTGTCTCTTATAGTCTGTTTTATCAGAGACTAGGTTTGCAACCCCTGTTTTTATTGTCTTTTTAAATTTTGTTCTCCATTTGCTTGGTAAGTCTTCCTCCATCCCTCCATTTTGAGCCTATGTGTGATTTTGCATGTGAGATGGGTCTCCTGAATATAGCACAACAATGGGTCTTGATTCTTTATCCAATTTGCTAGTCTGTGTCTTTTGATTGGGGCATTTAGCCCATTTATGTTTAAGGTTAACATTGTTAACGTGTAAATTTGATCCTGTCATTTTGATACTAGCTGATTTTTTTGCTCGTTAGTTGATGCGATTTTTTCCATTGTGTTGATGGTCTTTACCATTTGGTATGTTTTTGCAGTCACTGGCACTGTGTGTGCCAGTCACAGGAGTTCTTGTAAGGCAGTCCTGGTGGTCATGAAATATCTCAGCAATTGCATAATGTGGTTGAATATATTTGTAATTTGTGCCTTTATCTTGATTATATGCATCAGTTCACCATCATCACCTGGGCACAACTGGGATGTTCATATTTTGACTTAGGGAGAACAAGTTGAACTTTGACTTCAAAGCTGGATTTAGCACTGTCTGGCAGTCTTCCTAAGACCCTGGACAGAGGTGCTACATTCTTTTTTCTTGTCTTCTCTATTTTTCTTTATGTTGATGGCAATGGCACCACCAGAAATTAATGAAAGGCAGAGAACAGGAGTGAGTTCCTGAAATATCTGACTTGGCCCAGAGAGAATATGATCAGCAGGGTTGGACTTCATGGTCAGGCCAGACACAGAGTAGTTCCCAGGCCTGATCTCCCTGTGGCTGGGACAGAGAGCAGCTCTTACTTTTCACCTGCTTCTGGGAGTCACCTGACAGCCAGTCCCTGTGTAGTTGCTGTTGACCAAGTGTGGTTTGGCCCAGAATCATGTGTGACTGAACGGAGTGTTAGCTTTCAGGCAGGGAACCTGCCCACACTAGTTGCAGGGGAAGTGAGAAGGGACCCCGCTTCAGTGCAGGGTGAGCTCAGCAAAGGGAGAGATGCTGCTCCAGAGTCCAGATGGTCCTTGCAGCTCTCCTGTGTGACCTATATCAGTTTGCCTGTTTCTCTGAGATAGCCTTGGAATTATTAGTCCCAAAATTTGTTTGGTTTTACTCATGTGTGGATGAATCCTGGCCATGACTAGTCACTGAGAGCGCAGGGACTATGTCCTCATCATGCCTTCTCATTCCAGAGCTCAGCCCTGGGCAGCCGATCTTGGCCTCCAGTAATGTTCCAATGCTTACAGTTCCTTTGCTGAGATCCAGCACAAGTGTGAAAAGGTGTCCTGTTCATATTCTGCAGTCTGTTCTTTCTCATGGTAATCAAGAAACCCGAGTGGGTTCTGATCCAAGGCTACAGGAGAATAGGGTTTTCTCTGAAGTCAACGAAGTATCCTCCTCATCTCTATTCTGGCTGCTTTGGTTCAGGTTTTCCCCTTGAAGATGCCCTTTTTTCTGTTTATGAGTTCTCCTTTGGTGGACCAGGCTTTTTATTTTTGTTGTGGCCTCCCTGCGCTACACAGGGGTCCTGGAGCTTGTTCATGTGCCCTTGAAGTACCCATCCATGAATGATCATATTAGAGCAGCAACCACTCTGCCAGGAATCACTGGGGGGAGAGTCCTGTCTTCCTCATCTTTGGGTTTAGACCTGTGCATTCCAGTGTGGTCCTCAGTGGCATATGTGCCCATTCATATTTAAATAAATGAAAAAAATTGTAATCTTCTCACAAGAGCCATGCTACAATGACTAGTTGCCAAATGTCTACTCTTAAGAGAGCATCGCCATTCTCCCACAATCATTTGGGAAGCAGCTGCTGTGAGTCTGACCCAGGATCTGTTCACTGCACTCACCTTACTCAGTGCCTGTGCATCAAGGCTGGAATCTCAGGGTTCTCAGATTGGAAGTAAGAGATGCTATGAGCCAGTGTCAGTGAACAGTTGAAAGAGATTATTTCATGTCCTGTGTCTCATCTGAAGGCTCACAAGTGTGAGCAGTGCCTTCATAAAGGCCCCCAAGTTCACAGAGCCCAGGGACAATCACAGTGGACAGAGCAGCAGTGCTGATGTTTGTGTGTCTGTACATGGGCTCATGAATCTATCCAGGAGGAAACAGACTGATCAGGGAGGGACCAACACTCCAGGGTTGAACAGTGAGAGAGAGTTCTTGGGGACAGTTGGGTTACACTTGTTTTGAAGCCTAGGATGGGATCTCTGAAGTCAATAAGCATAAAAGGAAAATAGGCAGAGAATTCTGACTTAGTTTGTTTCGTATCTTAATGAGAAAGCCGTAGGAGTTTTGTTCTCATGGGCTTTGTGAATAGAGAACAGAAGATTAGTATGCAGGTGTAAAGTTGAGTGTGGGGTGGGACACAGCCCCTCGCAGGCGCTATGTGATTCTGAAGACAAAGTCCTTCATACATGTGCCAGGTGAAAGGAGTCTACTCTCTTTCTCTACATTCTCGGAACCTGCAACAACACCTTCCTGTACTGTCCTCACCATCTGCTCCTGCTCTAAGGGTGCTTCCTGGGTTGGATGGCAAAGAGAATCTTTCCTCTGGGATTCCTACGTGTGCCCCTGTGGTCCTGAGGGCAAAACACATGACTGAGCACATTTTTGGCTTCCACTCCTCACCCAGTCTTATCCAATTCCAAATCCTTGGGCTTTGAATGAAAACGGAATTGGTTTTCACTTGAGAGGCCTGAGGCCAGCTTTTGCTCAAGGCCCTCAGTGGCTGGCAGGAATCCTAGGGTCTTTGTGTGGAGGGGTTGCTGTGTTTCTGTAGACAGTGGCTCTCCCTCTCCCTGTAGCCTAGTCCCTGGGCTAAACTGGGCTCAGGATGATACTGCTGGGCAGCTGGCATAGGGGTCACTTGTCTTGTCACATTCTCCTCTCTGGCCCAACATTCTTGACCTGCTTCCCACACTCCAGTCAGATCCAGCTTGTTCTCTGTGTCAGACCTGCCAGGTACCTTCCCTACTGGTCTTTGCATAGCTCAGGCAAACCCTGAGAGGGCCTCTCATTTATGTGCTGACAACTGCTGGCCTCACCTGCAGATTAAGGCAACTGGGCAAGAGGCTTTACCTCAAATTCTGGTCCATTGTTTCCAAGTGTTCAGAAGATACTGGGATTCTTTTGAGGGATGAATATTTTCCAAGTCTCTAAGGCCATTCCAGACATGGAACGGCCACTCTACCACTCTAACTGTGACTTCAGACATCATCACCTTCCACAGGCCCCAGCACAACCCCAGGCCGATGGCAGGTGCTGCTGACCCAGGGTGCGATCCACAGGTTTATTGGAGGGCCTGACAATGCAGCCTTGACCTTCATTCTGATGTCTTGTCTTGGAGAGCAGTAGGACTGGTGGAGGTTGACAGAGAGAAAGGCAATGGGATTGATGAGGAGAACAGAAACAGGCCCTACAGGCGGAGGAGGAGGGAATTCCACATTTTACACAACATTGTGAAGAGGGTGGCTGCCTCTTGGAGGAACAGAATGACATGGTTTCCCCTCCTTTTCCTCAGTTATGGAATGTGAGGGCTAGAAAAGTATGTGGGAAGTCAGTGGTCCCTCCCTCATAGCACAGAGGAAATGCAGGCTGTGGAGAAGGCTCTAGAAATGACCATGTCAGAACCTTTGGGGTTGGCTCCACAGCTCCAAGACAGTGGGGTCTCAGTGGTTCTCCCAACTCTAAGTCTCACCTTTCCTTCTTATGGCTCCTCATCACTGCTGCTTCTCTGGACACTCTGATACTTGCTTCACAGAACTGATAGACTCCATTGCAGGCAGCCATCAGCAGGTAATTTATCTCTTTTTTATATCTTCTTCCTCTCTTACCCTCTTTCTGACTCGTGACCTCCTTTTTTTTTTTTTTTTAGCTCTGGTCCTTTTCCTCTTTCCCTGTCATGTGATTATTCTCCTGAAGGCCTTGGTTTGATCCACAGTTGAGGTCCTTGGGTCTTCAGTGTTGATAAAATCCCTCTCCAACCCTCCTGCCCACTGCCTTGGCATTGTTCTGTTTACTGACCCCCAGGTTGCAGCTTTGAATCTTGCTGAACAACCCTACAGGGTCCAGGGAGGGAGCCAGGCTGGGGATCAGAAGACCTGGACCCCACCCTGCTGGAGGACCCCCCCCCCCGCCAGTGACATCTGAATCTGCTCTGGACACTTCCTTCACAGTGTCCTGCACAGGTATCTGTGGACATGCGCAATTGTTCTCTTTCTCCCAGGTGGGAGAAAGTTCTAAACCTGCAAGAAGAGCAACAATGAATCTGGAGGAAAATGAAAGTGGAGAGTTCAGCCTGCAGGATGATGAGGAGGAAGGAGACAAGTGCCTGTGTTTTTCATGGCCATGCTCACTTTCTTGTTTCATCGGGAAAACCAGGAAGCCCAGGAAGAACACCAGATCGTGTGCCCAGAACATTTTGGACATTTGTAAAATAAGTTAGAAACCTCTGAAGGCAAGTAAAGGATGCCCTGGGAACATCCTCCAGGAACAGGTACCCACTCCATAGGGAACATCCTCCAGGAAAGGTACCCACTCCATAGCATCAGCCTGCTGGGCTTAGCCCTCCACAGGCTGCTTAGTGAGGGAGATGCTGAGGTGCTGGTGGGGCCACCATGTGTGGGATTCTGAGGGCTGTGCACTGTGTTATTTGTCTGCAGTGACACTTAAACTCACCAGCATCTCATTTGGGGGGACCCAGCTCTGTCCTCGCAGCCCCTTGAAGCCAATAGGGAGCATCACTAGTTCATTCTGAGGAGATAGTAGGGTTGACCATGAATATCCCTGGTTCAGACCTCCTGGGAAAGGTGTGAGAGGAGTGGAGGCACTCCCAGGCTCCTTGTCACACAAGCAAGCAGCCCACCCAGCCCAGTATTGCAGGCCAGCAGGCACTCAGTAGGCCCTGGCATGAAGCAGTGAACATGGTAAAATCCAAGAGACATTGAGATATGATCAGTCCCAGGAGTCCTTCAGCTTCTGTGGAGCCCTAGGGGCCTGGGGTGACCTCATTGCTTTCTTTTTCAAGATGAGGTTGGAGGCTTCGATATGTAGAGAGCAGGGGTTTGAGCACTGACATTTCTGTATCTGTGTCAGATACCAGCAAAGCAAAGCCCTGAAGACATTTCAGGGCCATGCTCACTTGGGAGGGGTTGAGGGAGGGATTCAGGGAGCCTTTGTTTTTAAAATACATTTTCCAATCTTGAAATAAGGTACACATATGAATGTGTGTTTGTGTGTATATATATACTGTTTTTTACTCTTTCAAATGGATGTCTTCTGTAACCCTTTTATGCTAGAATATGCTAAAGTGAGAAATTTATGTCTTAACAAAGTATCACGATTTTAAAAATGACAATGCAGGCTGGGTGCGGTGGCTTACGCCTGTAATCCCAGCACTTTGGGAGGCTGAGGCAAGCAAATCACAGGGTCAAGAGATCAAGGCCAGCCTGCCCAACATGGTGAACCTCAGAGGTGGAGGTGGTAGTGAGCCAAGATGATGCCACTGTACTCCAGCTTGGTCAGACCGAGACTGCCTCAAAAAAAAAATTACAATACAAAGACAGGTCTGCTGGGAATGTTAGAAAGACCAGGTCTTACTAGGCAGTAACAGTGATGTACTCCAGGAAGCTATGCATATTTGATGTGTAGCTCTTCCGTCTGGATGGCACAGAGGATCTGGGTGACAAGGCAGGGTGACCCCTCCACCCTGTGTCATGAGACCTGCTCCTTCTAGGGTTCAGAGGCATGAGACTATGCATGTTGATCCTGGAGTCCTTGAAATTCCCCCATTTCTCTGTCTATTTTACTCTTTGGGGAACCAGCCCCCTGAAGGTGCCCATGTGCGTGCCCAAGTTCAGTTCTTCCTCCATGACACTTACAAACACTCTCTGTGGACAGGTAACCCCTCATAAGAGAGCAGCACAGAGGGCTCAGTGCCTTGGCATCTGAGTAGATCTGACTGTGGGGAGCTCAGGGGCCCAAGGTCACCTTGCAGGGCCTGAGAAGCTCTCTGAGACCTGCACAGCCATCCTAGGGAGCCCTTTCTCCCTCCACCTCTGTGCCTCCCCAGTAACCCTTGCATCTCTGTGTTGCAGATTCCTCGAACACCAGGAAGAGCCCTGATGAGATGTCAGCATCGTTCAGACTTGATGTGGATTCTGATCATTTGAAATCTGTTACTCTGAAAACTTTTATAATCTTTGCTTAGTTTGTTTTTAAATATTTTCCTGATCTTAACCTCTGTTTTTTTAGAAGGCATAAATTGTTCTTACGTTGTTTCTGTTTTACATTTTTTGACAAAGTCATTTTTCATTTGTTTTCAGCCTTTCTGAAGTTTTGTTCATCCAGTTTTGAGTTTTTGTAATTTTGATAGATATTTTTGTGTGTGCTTTATTTCATTTTCTTAATGGCTTTTACCTCATTTTTAAAACAAATTCATGTTACGGTAAGTTACATAAAGATGAGTATGTTTATGTTTTGTAGTGGTTTATATTCTGTATGTATTTGACATATATAAGTGTTAATGGCCTGGTGCAGTGGTAACTGCCTGTAATCTCAGCAGTTTGGAAGACCAAGTCAGGAGAACTGCTTGATTCCAGGAGTTTAAAATCAGCCTGGGAAACATATTGAGATCTCATCTCTACAATAATAATTTGTTTTTTTAATTAGCTGGGTGTGGTGGCATCCATCTGTAGTCCCAGCTACTTGGGAGGCTGAGGGGTGAGGATTGCTTGAGCCCGGGAGGTCGAGGCTGCAGTAAGCCATGACTGCAGTACCACTGCATTCCAGGCTGGGTGACAGAGCAAGACCCTCTTTCAAAAAAAGTTTTAGAAAGCAAGGACATTAACCTAGTCTCAGAGGCCAAAATTCCCTTCAAATCCTCCTCCTGCAAAGCAGTTCTGTGCCAGTTGATGTATTCATCGTGGGAATGAAGGAAAGTCTAATGGGATAATTGATACTTCCCAGAGGAAGCTAAATGATATGAATCTCTAATTTTGAGGAGGGATAAGGGGAAAAGAGATGAATGCATAGTCAAACTGGAAAAATGCCTGGAGATGACTGTAACAGAACTGATTGTAAAAACATCTGCCTGGAAAGTACTATTTTTAAAAAAAATTAAAAATATAAATATAAAAACATCAAGCAGCAACACAAAAAAAGTATTTATTGATATCAGTTATAAATCGAGCTGTTCATTGAGGAACTAACCCAGTTTATAACAGAAATAAGTACTTGGAGGGAAATGTTGCATTTTCACTACAGGCCTTGAAGTCTTAGTTACCAGCTGTGGTCCTTTCAGCGTTCTGTGGTTCCTAGTTCCAGAGAAATCACTTGCTCCAGTGTAACGAGTGAAGAGTTCTTTAGGTGATGGCTGCTGGGCCCAGTTTACTGTTCTCTTCACTTTCTTGTAAGCCTTGTGTTGATCAAGTTAAGTTGTGCATTAGTGTACTAACTGTGTTTTGAGCTTCTCCATGCATGTGCAGGCAATTTGAGAGGAGCTTCATGTGTGCAAGGAATTTGAGAGAAGCCTTTTAAGGATGTTTTATTGGGTGGGTCAGGTGAGCAAGATAACATGGGGGCAAGAAGAAAAGTTATTAATTAATGTAAAACCACCAGCGCTTCATCACCTAACTTATGATTTACAGACACTGAGCACATTGCAGGTTGAGAAGGTACTTGGTCCTTTTTGTAGCCTTGTGCTGTGCTCTTTGGAGCCATGAGTGTGTTGCTTTTTCTCACAATTTTGTTTCTTGATTGTTGTTCTTGATGCTGGAAAACATTTTGAAGACAAGACTCTAAACAGTGACCTATGCCACACTACTTTATTAGAAAATGAGAAACTTAACATTACTGAAAAGCTTGGAAGATTCTTCTGCTCGGCAGTGACCTGTGTTTCCCTGGTCTTTACCTTGCTACTCTGCTTTATTCTTTTTGTTGTTGTTGTTGCAGTAGTTAAAATGCCAACTTCTGGGACTTTCTTGTCCTCCACTTTTCTTTCTATCTACCAGCATTCAAATGGCCATCTCTATTAAGGGATAAAATTCAAGAACTTATTTCTATGCATTAATCCTGATATGATTTCACTCATCCCTCAGTTTAACATTTAGAGTACAAAGTCATCACCTAGAGGTGCCACTCAGTATACAGCACTGTGTTTAGAAATTGGGGAAGCTGTGAAATATTTAGCTTCTGCTCTCTGAGACCTCAGCCAGGTGCAAAGAAGAGATGCAGAACTGCATTTCAGATTGTGTTATATACACCCAGGAGTACCAGAGTGTGCCTGGGAATCATGGGAGTCAGAAGTTATCAGAGTTATCTGGGGAAGGTATGGCTGAAGCTTTATGAAATGAGATGGGGCCTGTGTAGGCCTTAGATGTGGGAGAAGCAGCATGTGTCAGGAAGCAGAAACAGTATCAGCAAAGGTGCTGCTGTGAGGCAGGTGGGCAGTGTTCGGGGAACAGCCAGGGGTTTTGTGTGACAGGTTTACAGCACCTGTGGGAGACTGTGTTGTTAAATAAGCCCAGAGAAGTAGGTTGGAGCCTACTTAAAAGTATGCATGGCTTTCAAGGCCAGCTGAGTGGTATAAATAGAAACTATAAATAGTAGCACATTTATTAAGGACAACTTTTGTTACCAAAGAGCTTTTAAACTTTTTTTTGATTGTGTAATAGGTGGATAAAGAATTACTGATCTGAATGTATTCAATCTCCGAGTGTTTTAGTATGCTAGATTATTGGAGGTGAAAGGGCTAAGTCAAAGGCAATGAGTGTTTTTGAGACTTTTAATGTTAATTGCAAAATTAACCTGTAAAAAGGCAGTGCCAGCTTAGACTGTGACTAAGAGTTCTTGTTTTATTTTGTCCTTGCTAAGCTGGGTGTTCCAACATGGAAACCCTCTGCAGTGTCCCCTGCTCTCCCCCTTCCTCTCTTCCTTTTACTTCTCTTAGGATGGGGTCATCCATATGTTTCTGATAGAGGTAATCAATTGTCACACCATTTTCCGAAGGGCTACTCTCTTCCCATTTATTTGTGATGACACATTTATCCTACCCTAAGCTTTGATAACATGTTAGGATCTTTCTGCACTGTTGTATTAAAGAGGTTAAATTTTTTTTATGACTTATACCTGACAAGTTATAATAGTTTTCTCATGACAAATATAAAAACAAGCCAGGTGTGGTGGCTTATTCCTGTAATCCCAGCACTTTGGGAGGTCAAGGCAGGTAGATCGCTTGAGTCTAGGAGTTAGAGACCAGCCTGGACAACATGGTGAAACCCCATCTCTACAAAAAAACAAAAATTAGGCACAGTGGTGCATGCATATAGTCCCAGTTACTCAGGAGGCTGAAGTAAGAAGATGGCTTGAGCGTGGGAGGTAAAGATTACAGAGAGCTGAGATCACACCACTGCACTTCAGTCTGGGCAACAGAATGAAATTCTATCTCAAAAAAAAAAAATGTATACGTTATTGAATCATTTATATATGATTGTTATTTTTGATTACAAATTGTTTAGTTCACTACTTTAAAGCCTGCTTTATTTTTTCTTAATTTTATTGACTTATTTGTGCCTTGGTCTGTTTCATTACAAATTATTTATTGTTTACTCACTACCTTAGAGCCTGCTTTCTTTTTTAAAAATTCTATTATACTTTAAGCTTTGGGGTACATGTGTAGATCTTGCAGGATTGTTGCCTGGGTACACACATGCCATGGTGGTTTGTTGCTTCCATGTCCCCATTACCTACATCAGGAATTTCTCTTAATGTTATACCTTCCCAACCTCTCCACCCCCCACTATCCCTTCCCTAGCCCCACACCCCCCAACAGACCCCAGTGTGTGATGTTCCCTTCTCTGTCCATGTGTTCTCATTCTTCAACACCTACTTATGACAGAACATGCAGTGTTTAGTTTTCTGTTCTTGTGTCAGTTTGCTGAGAATGATGGTTTCCAGATGCATCCATGTCCCTGCAAAGGACATGCACTCATCCTTTTTTATGGCTGCATAGTATCCCATGGTGTATATGTGCCACATATTCTTTATTCGGTCTATTATTAATGGGCATTTGGGTTGATTCCAAGTCTTTGCTATTGTAAACATTGCTGCAATGAACATATGTGTGCATGTGTCTTTAACCTAGTCCTCTTGTGTAACTCCAGGTCCAGCTCCTGCCTGTGGTAGACACCTTTCCAGGCCGGCATTGGCTTTTTGGCATCCTCTTCCAGCTCAGAACATTTTCAAGTCAGCCTCTCCGGTCCCAGCTCTTCCTCCTGGCTGCATCTACAGGCCCAACTCCTTCCTCACAACAACCACGTTTGGCCCAGCTCCTGCTCAGCTCCTGGCAGCCTGTGTAGGCCCCAGCCTTTCTCAAGTTGGGCTTTCCAGGCCCACCTTTGGCCTCCCAGTGGCCTGGACAGACTCACCTCCTGCCTGCCAACAGCCTCTCCAGGTCCAGCTCTTGCCCTCGATGTCGGCCTCCCCAGGCTGTTTCTGCCTGCCTGCCTGCCTCATGGAAGCCCGGAAAGGCACAGCTCCTGGCTCTCTGATGGCTTCTTTAGGCACATGTCATGCCTCACCATGGCCTCCCCAGGCTGACAGGGGCTCCTGCTTTTTGGCAGCCTCTGTAGGCCCAGCTCCTGCATTCTACCGACCTCTGTGGGCCCAGTTTGTTCCTCACTAGACCTTTCAGGCCTCCGGACCCACTTCTCGGAAGCTTTTGGTGGCCTCTCCAAGCCCAGCTCATAAGCTCATGTCTCTCGTGGACTCTCCAGGTCCAGGTGTTGCCTTCCGGCATCCACTCTGGGCCAAGCTTTTCCACATGGCTGCATCTACAGGCCCCCCACCTACCTTGCAACAACATCTGTGAACTCAGCTCCTTGTAGCATTTGTAGGCCCGAAAGGTACTTAAATCAAGCTCTCCAGGCTCACGCAGCTCATGCCTCATGATGGCCTCTGCAAGATCAGTTCCTGCCCTCCGAATGCATCTTGAGGACCCAAATATGTTCAAGTCAGCTTCTATTGGCCTGGCTCCGGCTTCCTCCTGGTGGCTTCAGAGGTCTACATATTCCTAAAGTTGGCCAATTTAGGCCCAGGTCCTGCCATCCCGGTGCCCTCTCTGGTTGCAAAACATCCTCACGTTGGCCCCTCCAGGGTGAACTCCTGTCTCCCAGTGACCTCATTGGGCCCAGCTCCTGCCTCCCGTTGGCTTCTGCAGCACAGCCTCTGCCTCCCTCATGGGGACCTCCCCAGGCCCAGCTCTTCTTCCTGGCCACGTCTGCAGGCCCAAGTCCTGCCTCATGACAGCCTCTTTTGGCTCCTCTGGGCTCCTGCCCAGCTCCTGGCGGTCTTTCCTTTGTAGGCCCGAAGCTTCCTCAAGTAGAGCTTTCCAGGCCTACTTTCTGCCTCCTGGTGGCCTTGAAAGACCCAGCCAGTGCCTGACAGTGTCCTCTCCAGGCCCAGCTCTGGCCTCTGCACAGCCTCCCTGGGAGCAGCTGTTGCCTGGCAGTGGCTTCCCCAGGCCAAGTTTCTGCCTGCCTCCTGGCTGCATCCACAAGTCCAGCTCCTCCATCTCGCTGGCCCATTGAGGCCTAGCTCGTGCCTTTGGCAGCCTCTCTGGGTCCAGCTCTGGCCTCACGCTGGCCTCCAGTGTTGGTCCCGGTCCTCCCTCGCACTGGCCCAGCTGTCTAGGCCCAACTCATGCCTCTGATGGATTCTTCTGGGCTTGGTTCTGCCTCCCAGAAGCCTCTGCAGGCCCAAAACTGCCTCTCTTGGGCCTCTCCAGGCCCGGCTCCTGCCTGTGCCAAGCCCCTCCAGGCCCAGCCTCTACCACCCAGTGGACCCTCCAGGCCCAGCTCTCGGCCTCACCATGGCCTCCTCTCAGACCCAGCTCCTGCCTTTTGGGCAAGCTGTATCTCCCAGTGGCTTCTTTAGGCCAAGCTGGTGCCTCCCAGTGTTAGCTTTCTGGCATCCTCTCCAGGCCCAGGATGTCCTCAAGTGGACCTAGCTGGGTCCAGCTCTTCTTCCTGGCTGCATCTACAGGCCCAACTCCTGCCTTACAACAACCACATCCAGCCCAGCTCCTGGCAGCCTGTGTAGGCCCCAGCCTTCCTCAAGTTGGGCTTTCCAGGCCCACCTTCGGCCTCCCTGCAGTCTGGACAGACACAGCTCCTGCTTGCCAACCGCCTCTCCAGGCCCAGCTCTTGCCTTGGACGTTGGCCTCCCCAGGCCCTTTCTGCCTGCCTGCCTGCCTGCCTGCCTCCCTGCCTGGTGGCAGCGTGGACAATCCCAGCTCCTGCCTTTCCGATAGCCTCTTTGGCACATCTCATGCCTTGCCTCAGCCTCCCCAGGCCAAGGGAGGTTCCTGCCTTTTGTCAGCCTCTGCTAGCCAAGCTCCTGTGTCCCAGTGGCCTCGACAGATCCAGCTCATTCCTCACAGCAGCCTTCCAGACCCACTTCTTCGAAGCGTTTTGGCAGCCTCTCCATGCCCAGCTCATGCCTCTCCTGGCCTCTCCAGGCCCAGCTGCTGCCTCCCAGCATCCTCTCTGGGCCCAGCTCTTCCTCCCAGCTGCATCCACAGGCCCAGCTCCTTTCTCACAACAACCTCTGTGGACTCAGCTCCTGCCCAGCTCCTGGCGGCCTCTGTAGGCCTGAAAAGTCCTCACATCAAGCTCTCCAGGGCCACCCAGCTCATGCCTCACGTTGGCCTCTCCAGGCTCAGCTCCTGCTCTCTGATGGCGTCTTCGAGCCCCAAACTTCCACAAGTTGGCTTCTGTCAGCCCAGCTTCGGCCTCCTCTTGGTGGCCTGGGCAGGCTCAAAGAGTCGTGAAGTTGGCCTCTCCAGGCCCAGCTCCTGCCATCCCAGTGGCATCTCTGGGCACAAAATATCCTCACATGGGCCCCTCCAGGGCCAGCTCCTGCCTCCCAGTGGCCTCCTTGGGCCCAGCTCCTGCATCCCATCGCCAAATCTAGGCTCAGCCTCTGCCTCCCTCATGGTGGCCTCCCCAGGCCTAGCTCTCCTTTCTGGCCACATATACAGGGCCAAGTCTGGCCTCACAGCAGCCTCTTTTGACTTGGCTCCTGGCCAGCTCCTGGCTACCCTTTCTTTGCAGGCCCCAAGCTTCCTCAAGTGGAGCTTTCCAGTACTACCTTCTGCCTCCTGGTGGCCTTGACAAGCCCAGCTACTGCCTGACAGTGGCCTCTCTGGGCCAGCTCGGGCCTCTCTGCAGCCTTTCCAGGATCAGCTGCTGCCTGGTGGTGGCTTTCCCAGGCTGAACTCCTGCCTCCCTGCCTCCCAGCTGTGTCTACATGCCCAGCTCCTCCCTTACACTGGCCCATTGAGGCCCAGCTCATGCCTCTCCAGGCCCAGCTCCGGCCTCATGTTAGCCTGTAGTCTAGGCCCAGGGCCTCCCTTGCATTTACCTTTCTAGGCCCAGCTCATGCCTCTGAAGGACTCTCCTGGGCCAGCTCCTGCCTCCCAGTGGCCTCTCTAGGCCCAGGGCCTCCACTTGTGGGCTTCTCCAGGCCTGGCTCCTGCCTGTGGTAGGCCCTTTCAGGCCCAGCCTCTGCCTCCCAGTGGACCTCTAGGCCCAGCTCTTGGCCTCAGCATGGCCTCCTCTCAGGCTCAGCTCCTATGTTTTTGGCAGCATGTATGTACAGGCCCAGTTCTGGCCTCCCAGTGGCCTCTTTAGGCCAAGCTGGTGCCTCCCTGGCGACCGTATCATGCTCAACGTTGGCTTTCTGGCATCCTCTCCTAGACCAGAATGTTCTCAATTGGACCTCTCCAGGCCCAGCTCTTCCTCCTGGCTGCATCTACAGGTCCAACTCATGCCTGACAACAATCACATTTTGCCCAGCTCCTGCCCATCTCCTGGCAGCCTCTATAGGCCTCAGCCTTCCTCAGGTCTGGCTTTTCTCACCCACCTTTGGCCTTCCAGTGGCCGAGACAGCTCCAGTTCCTGCCTGACAACAGCCTATGTTTTGCCTCACTCTCGCCTTTTCAGGATTATCTTCTGCCTCACGTTTGCCTCTCAAGATTCAGCTTCTTTTTCATGGTAGCCTTTGTTAGACCTTCTGCAGCCTCACTATGGCCTCTTCAGGCTTATCGTCTACTTTTAGTGACCACTCAAGGTCATCTCCTGCCTTATGGTTGCCTTTTCTGATGCTGTACTTGTCTCACAGTTGTCTCTTCTGGATTCAGCTTTTTAGGTCATTGATGGTTAACAGCAGTCAAAAGCTTAAAGCTTCCCTGGGCTCTCATTCGTTTACTTCACAGCAGTGTGTGTTTGCAAAACGCCTGTCTCCACTTGTAACCTTGACAGTGCATTTCTGCCAGATTTGTAATAAATTCTGCCTTTGTTTTTCACAGCGGTGTCTGTTTTATTTACTGTCTCATTGTTTGTCTTGTCTTCTGGGGGTTCAGTAGGGAATGAGACTCTGCTTGGCCTGTTAGTCTTTGCCCTGGATATAGCACCTTCTCATTTCATGTCTTCTGTTTTTATATTTTTTACAGTTGTTTTTTTTTTTCTTAGCCTCTTGTTCTTTCAACCAGGCTGGAGTGTCATCGTGTGATCATGGCTCACTGTGGCCTTGGCCTCTTGGCTTCAATCGATCCTCCCAACTCAGCATCATGAGTAGCTAGAGACTACAGGCACATGCTAGCATCCCTGACTGATTTCCAACTTTGTTGGAGAGATTGGTTCTCACTCTGTGGCTGGCCTTAAACTTTTGGACACAAGGAATCCTCTTGCCTGGGCCTCTCAACATGCTGAGATTACAAACTTGAGCCAACATGCTGAGATTACAAACTTGAGCTGCTGTGGGCTCTGCCCAGCTGTCCTGTGAACTTCCCTGCAGTCCTGGTTATATGGGTGTAGTTAGAACTGTCTCAGCACTGGCGGCCCACCTCTGTAATGGTGGACTCTCACTGTAATGGCAGGTTGCCTTGGCAATGGCGGGCTGCCTTGGCAATGGTAGACACCCCTCCCTCACAGAGCTGTACAGTCCCGGGTTCAGCTGTGCTTGCTATGAAACTCTCAATCCAAAGAGTTCCCGATTGCTGTTCTTCTGTGGGGGTGGGACCATCCAAGCCTGATCATCTGACTCCCTGCTTCAGAGCCTTTTGCTCTCCAGTTGAATGGTCAGTTGACTCTCTCCAGGTGTTCCTGTCACCTGTCAAAAAGGCGCTGGGGTCTATGTGATTTCCTCTGCGGTGACTCACTGTGCCAGCTGAAACAGCAGTGCTGAGATTCATGGGGCCTTTTTGTTTGTTTGTTTTTGCCCGGGAATCTCCTAGCCTGGCTCCCTGCCTCATACCCCCCTTTAGTCAGATGAATGGGTGACTGCACCTTCCCAGGGCTCCAATTGCTAGCCAAAAGGGCACCCAGACCAGTGTATTTTGTATGGAGAACTGCCGTGCTGGGGCGCCGCAAACAGCCATGTGAGCCAAAACAGCCGCGGGGACCGAAACAGCCGCGCCGGCTAAAACAGTTGCGCTGGCAACCCATGGGGCTTCTCCATCTGGGAATCTCCTGGTCTGTGGGCAATAAAAATCCATCTGGAAATGCGGCATCCACTCACATTCTGCACTTTCACTGGGAGCTGCAATCCCGAGCTGTTCCTAAATGGCCATCTTGGATCTGGATCCCAAATACCCTTTATTGCTTTTTCTTGCCTGATTGATCTGGCTAGAGTGAATCGGCAACCAACGGAATGGGAAAAAGGCTTTTGCAATCTACCCATCTGACAAAGGGCTGATATCCAGAATCTGCAAAGAACTAAAACAGATATACGAGAAAAAAACAAGCCCATTCAAAAGTGGGCAAAGGACATCAACAGACACTTTTCAAAAGAGGACATATATGAGGCCAAAAGACATATGAAAAAATTCTCATCATCAATGGTCATTAGAGAAATGCAAATCAAAAACACACTGAGATATCATATCAACTCATGCCAGTTAGAATGGCGATCATTAAAAAATCTGGAGACAACAGATGCTAGAGAGGATGTGGAGAAATAGGAACACTCTTACACAGTTGGTGGGAGTGTAAGTTAGTTCAACCATTGTGAAAGACAGTGTGGCAATTTCTCAAGGATCTAGAAATAGAAATTCCATTTGACCCCACAATCCCATTATTGGGCATATACCCAAAGAACTATAAATCATTCAACTATAAAGACACTTGCACACATGTTCACTGCAGCCCTGTGTACAAGAGCAAAGACCTGGAACCAACCCAAATGCCCATCAGTGATAGACTGGACATAGAAAATGTGGTACATACACACCATGGAATACTACCCAGCCATAAAAAACAATGAGTTTGTGTCCATTGTAGGGACTTGGATGAATCTGGAAACCATCATTCTCAGCAAACTGACCCGAGAACAGAAAGCCAAGCACCGTATGTTCTCACTCATAGTTGGATGTTGAACAATGAGAACACGTGGACGCAGGGAAAGGAGCATCACACACAGGGGACAGTTGTTGGGGGGTAGAGAAAACAGGGGTGGAGAGGGAGGGGAGGGTGGGGACGGATAACATGGGGAGAAATGCCAGATACAGTATGCACCTGAAGTAAAATAAATTTTTAAGAAAAGAAAAAAATAGGATTCAGGTCACTTGAATCCAGAAGGACTCAAGGGAATCCAGAGGCAATTATGATAAAGGGTGGTGCTGTGCCCTTCACTGCCTATAGAATCTGAAAACACTTTAAGGGGCTTCCAACTTAAAAAAATACATACTTACTTTTTCATTTGTTAATCAGGAAAAAGAAATCCAAAAATAATTTGAGATTACATGTAACAATGACAAAAGCAATTCTGTGACAGAATTGTTGTCTGATAGATGCCTGAGATTTCTGATTTCAGAACACAAATATTCATAGGCTGTGAGAACACATCTCACTACCACTGGTCAAGTCAATGTTTCTGACTTTTTATTATCAGTAAAGAGTGCTTTTTGTTATAGTTTTATTCATTTATTTGGTTCTCAAAATTGCCTCAGACAGGGATTAATGTCAGGAGCTTTCAAGGAGAGAAATTCATGAATGGGGGGGCCCCAGGGTGCAGGTGACAAGAGTCACAGGTATGGGAGAAACCAGGAAGTCTGTATTTAGATGAGAATATCATGCAGAAGCACATGTTACTTCTTGTGAGTCTTACTATTCCACAAAAGGTGCAAGCTTAAAAGCTAGAATGGGAATTAGACTTCAACAAATAATTTAGCCAACTTCAATATCCAAGAAAACTGTACAAATATATGCCACAGCGTTATTTCAAACAGAAAGGCAAGCCTTTGCTGATGGGACTTCCCAATTGATGAGGCTGACTGCTCTTTACCAGACAGGCCTTGGGTTCCTGAAATATGATACTTGAGAAAAACTGGACGAAATCTACTCAATATTGTATTAGAGATCAATTCCAGTAAGTTTGAGATATGTCCATTAAGTATTTTCTGTGATATTACTGCCTAAAAAACATAATTGCAACACTAAAAAACTCTTTACAAGGTTCGTAAATAAATCTGTTCACTTTAGGTGTAGTAAAAGAGTTAAACACGCTATACTAAAGATTTTGTTCTTAAAAAGCATTTACTTTCTTGGCTGACCACGTGCTTGTGAAGCTGGGAAAACATCTAGATAGATTCACCTGGGTGGAGAGAAGCTTCCTTGGCAAAAGCTGCTCACAAGGCCAGGCCACACACAGAAGACACTCACTAAGTTACCCATGTGGGTTGGGCTTTGAAGCTGGCTTTATACAGGGCCTCAACAACCACGCAGAGACTTTTGGGGTTTATTTACCTGCCAAATAATAAAGCAATAAAAAGAGATTTGGTTTTGTTTGCTTTTTTGACTTTCTAGTATATCTTTCATGCCAGGAGTAGGATTCTGAGAGTGGTTTTTCCTCCTTTGGCTGAACCATTCCCAGCATCACAGCAGCAACCACAGCATTCAGATGAGAAAGCCATCTCTTTGATGGATTTCTTTTAGGAGCACACTTGCTACTGTCCCAGAATCTCCTGAAAGCATCTCCCCATGTCTCTAGGCTTCATGAACCAATCACTACAGAAGGGGAGATGGGATTAAGTTTTACCCAGGAGTAAGGGGGAAAGTCACAGTACATATGGGAACAATTAGGAAAGAGTGAAGAAAAATGGATGTCGGGGCAACCAAACATGCCCTTACACCACAGACCTTAACCTGAAAAAATGTCCTCTCCTGACCCTAGGCAGATTCCTACTCTTAAACTCTCAACCTCCAGAGACATTCTCAGCTGTAAGTATCTTCAGTATACCATCTTCTCCTTTAACACCCAATGAGAGGTAAAACATTCTAATGGAGTCATATTTTAGGTATTTTGGAGCAATGGTTCTCAAAATGTAAAGGAAAGAATCACCTGGAGATTTATTAAAATGTAGATGCTGGTGTGCCACACCCAGAGGTTCCAATTCACTGCGTGTGTGTGTGTATGTGTGTGTGTGTGTGTGTGTGAGAGAGAGAGAGAGAGAAAGAGAGAGAGAGAGAGACAGATAGACAGACAGACAGAGGGAGAGAGATTGCCTGCAGGTGGAAAGGTTGTCATTTTAACAAGCAACTCAGATGATTTGGATGCAGGTGGTCAATGGACTTTGCTGAGAAACATCCAATTTAGAACCTATAAAATATTAAAATTATGTGGCCAGAGAATTTGGAGTTAAATCACAGCAATCTTTCTATTCATGAAGCTTTAAAAATAATTCTTCACTCCAGGAAAAAGAAGAGCATGCATGTTTTAGATTTTCCACAGGTTGTTATAATTTTTCCACAATTCTCAAAGGTAATTAGGGTGAGTGGCATTATTCTGACCTTGCTGATTGGGAGATTAATGCAGGTAAAGTGATTTGCCAAAGGTTATATAACTGTTTGGGTCATAAACCCTGCTAGGTCTACCGACTTTTGTTCAGAGACCAAATAACATGTCATTCTCTCTACCACTACTAAAGTTAAAAGCATTGGGAAAAGCATGCAGAAAATATAAACACATTTCCTAATCTAATTTTGGATTAAGTTTTACTCATCTCTCCAATTCTCCATCATCAGGCAACATCTTTTAGTATTTGCCTTCTGGACCCATTATGAGGAAACGTAAATCTCACAGATATGTTACTGGGGGAAAAAAACACATAGTCCTCTATGGAAAAACATTATCATGTATTTTCTATAGCTGAAGGCTTAGCTGGCATTGATCAGAATAGACACAGTCTGAGTTTTTAGCTTACTATAGAAACGAAATATAGCTTACTATAGAAGTTTTTAGCTTACTTAGACGAGACAAATAGAAAAGCAGGGTTTCTTTTAAAATCCCACAAATATGGCATATTTTCAAGACAGAAAGGATGCAGATGGCTTCTTTGATTTCAGAAACTTCAACTGCAACTCCCTAAAATGTTTTCTGATTGGGTTTCACATACCATATCATGAGGTTCTTTACAGAAGATAAAGACTCTTTGATAGTAATGAAAAATTCTAATTCTACAGTCCTTCCTTTCCTTTACCATCGAGGAAAAACCTGCATTTTCTCCCATGAGAATAACTCCAGGTATCATAAAAAAGATAAAGTATTTAATCAAGTTAGTAAAGGAAACCCCCATCAGAAACAATACATGTTTTTGAAGGTTAGAGGTGTTATGGGCTGGGTGTGGTGGCTCCTGCCTGTAATCCCTGAACATTGGGAGGCCAAGGCTGGTGGATATCTTGATGTCAGGAGTTTGAGAATAGCCTGGCCAACATGGTAAAACCCCATCTCTACTAAAAACACAAAAATTAGTGGGGCATTATGGTGGGTGCCCGTAATCCCAGCTACTTGGGAGGATAAGGCAGGAGAATCAGTTGAACCTGGGAAACAGAGGTTACAGTGAGCCAAGATCATGCCATTGCACTCCAGCCTGGGCAACAAGAATGAAACTCTAGCTCAAAAAAACAAAAAACAAAAAACAGGTATGAATAGACAATATGTTTTGTGTGTCAAATCTCTCTGTCTTTGTGGTGAAAAATGCCATTTACTATTACACGGCAGTTTAATTCTAGAGTATTAAATAATCATGTTCATTTGCTAAAAACCAACTGTTTAGCGAACTACAAAAAATGGTTTATAAATTCACCAGAAGCTGGCCAGGTGCAGTAGTGCATGATTGTAATCCTAGCACTTTGGGAGTCTGAGGTACGGGATCACCTGAGGTCAGGAGTTGAGACCAGCCTAACATGGTGGAACACCATATGTATTAGATATCAAAAATAACCCAAGCATGGTGGTGCATGCCTATAATCCCAGCTACTTGGGAGACTGAGGCAGGAGAATCATTAGAACCCAAGAGGCGGAGGTTGCAGTAAGCAAAGATTGCACCATTGCACTCTAGCCTGGGCAACAAGAGCAAACTCATTCTCGGAAAAAAAAAAAAATTACCAGAATCATTATTCAAATACCAATTTTAACAAGTCTTTGGCCTGGTGCAATGGCTCACACCTGAAATCCCAGAACTTTGGAAGGCCAAGGGTGGTGGATCACCTGAGGTCAGGAGTTTGAGACCAGCCTGGCCAACATGGTGAAATGCCATCTCTACTGAAAATGAAAAATTAGCCAGGCGTGGCAATGCACACTTGTAATCCCAGGTACTCCAGAGACTGAGGCAGGAGAATTGCTTAGAGGCTGGAAGGCAGAGGTTGCAGTGAGCCAAGACTGTGCCACTACAATCTACCCTGGGTGACAGAGGGAGCCTCTGTCTCCAAAAAAAAAAAAAAAAAACCAACCAGTCTTTTAGATAGCAGAGTTGTGCAGCGGAAGCATGCTGGGCCTATAAAAAGCAATGTTTTAATAGAATACCCTTCATTTCTGAGGATTCACCAACCTAGAAACCTGGAGAAATGGTCTTTGTTTGCCAGTCACGTACGAAGTGACCCATCCTGTCAGCTGTTACTGTCCTCTAATTTAGAAAATTGTCTGGTCAATCAGCTGTGGCCCTGTTTATTGTCCAGTACCAAAAAATGCCCCTGATAAAGTATTCATCATAGCAGATCAACCCTGAACCAGAAAGAAAAGAGCATAAAACATATTCTAAGCCCCAAGACCTGACCAAAGGGCTACTGTCTTGCACTGGACACTTTGTTTTGTGGGGCTCAATTACGCTGCTTTAAAACAAATTTACTTTCTTTAAACACACACAGTTTCTTTGTTGGAAATGCTCATTTTCCTACGTAATAATCCTCTGGGTTTATTCAATGCTCTCTAATTTCTTCTATTGCCAGAATTTGGAAAATAACTGAAAAGCACATTAGACATTTATCCTCTTTTCTTACAAAGAGCCAAAATGCATTAGAGGACATGCACACCCACTCCTGCAGGACAGGTCCATCCCACTCAGCACCCTCAGTGGAGGTCCTGTGCACCCTGGGGCTTAATCAGACAATTGAGCCACCAGGTGGAAAGGCAAGCAACTCTGCTCTGGGCTGCCTCATGAGACACAGCTGCTGGACACAGTCTAGACTTGGGTCAACCCGGGGGGGGGGTTGTCTACTTCTGCAGAGTAAGTGAGGCAGTGATAGACAGCTGTGCCATGCACAGACCTGCCCCTTAAATATGTATCCCTTGGTGACAAACATCAGTTGAATTCTGACCCACTGTTCTTCCCTTTCCACCTGGGTTCTGTGTCCCAGCATGAACATCCTCTCTTAAACGTGGGTGGAAAACTCTACTCAGTGCACATCCCTTGCAAACAGCTGCCCCTTGGGCCCAGAATTGTGCACACTGGCCTAGATCTGTAAGGAGACCCAGGCAGGCCTGGGCAGTGGGCATTTGGGTATTTGAGAAAAAAGCTTAGGTTCCTGGGAGCCCAGAGAACAGATTAGAAGTGGGAAGACTGGCTGTGTACCTCATAGATTTTCACTCCGTGTGCAGGAACACACCCACGATGGGAGGACCAGGACAGAGGTCCTTAAGTACAGGGCCCAGCAGCCTGTTGTTGGGGTCTAACAACAAGAATGCTGTGGACAACCTCAGAGTGGAGTCTCTGGGATAAATCTGAAGACCTGAGATTGCACAGCTTCCTTGGTAAATTGAGGAGGTGTGGACCACAAGATTGCCAAGCTCCTTTCTATCCAAACTTGATACTTGGAGGTTCCATGATCCAGTTTGTCACTGTTGACGGCTCAGTCTCATGCCCTAGACAAAGGTAATATAAAAGAAAAAATAAAAAGACACTAAAATGAGTATACAAGTCTTTAATCTCAGCCCCTTCAGTTCAAAGAGATAAACAATGAGAGTAGAGCTGCTAGATTTAACTTCCACAGGTGACTCAGATGAGGAAAACAACTAATCAGAGGACAACATCAAAACTGTAACCAGTGTAATCACTGGATTAGGAACAACTCAAAATAGCTCTAGTTTCCAAAGGGCAACAAACTGTACATATCAGTAATATTTGCAATTAACAAAAATTTTTTTTAAATATGTGGACGTGCCAGGTAAGAGGATTTAAGTTGACTTTTTATAATACTTAAAATGCCACTTATGTGGACTGGATGACATCTTCCAGGTGCTTTAATTTGGTTTACCTGCTGATAGATCCTGACAGAAACAGGTAGCACCAGCCTCTCCTAAACCTCATTGCAGCTGTAAAACACAGAGGGTGTGCTTGTCCACACATGGAGAAACACTGTTATCACAAGATACAGAAGGCAAACTCCCAATCAGGTGTATTACCTGTCCTATCATATTTTGGGCAATGAGAATGGTGGGCCAGATGGTAGAGTAGATGCCCAAAAACCACCAGTCAGGTCAGCATGCCTCCCCACACAGCTAGATGGCTGAACTGCAGAGGAAAATAGTCACTCAAACAGGGCTTTTTGGTTGGCACAGCAGATTCACCTGAACTCCATCTTCTGCACAACCCTTGCATCCAAGCTACCTCTCCTTACGGAAAGATTCTCATGACTCATAACTCACTGGGAGTTCAATCTGCCTAATTCGCCTGTCAGAATTTTTTAACAATGACTTCAAGTAATGAGTGTCCCCAAAGTACTCTGAAGGTATACATGCTTTTGCTGTCATGACTGGCTTTCCTCTAAGTTTTACCCCATAGTGACAGTAGGCCCCTCTCAGTTCATGGCAAGTATTTGTTAAAACCTAAGGTTGTATACAATCAGGATACATTAATCTGGTAAGATAGTGGCTGAACAGACAAAACCCATAAGATCTTGTTTATTGAACATTTTGGGACTTCAATTGTTGTGTTCATTTTGCAAAGAGTTTTTTTTTAAATTATTATTTGAGATGGATATTGCCTCTTAACAGAGTTCCCTTAAGCATCTACTGAGGTATTCATTTTTTTTCTCCATTGTCCTCTTAATATGATGATCCTTGACTTCTTTCTTTCTTCCACAACCCACAATCTAATCCACGTGCAAGATCTGTTAGCTTTTAAAAAGATAAAATAAATCCAGACTCTGACCACTTCTCACTGCCTTCTTCTCTAATATCCCAGGCTAAGATATCATCACATTTAACCTGGATTAATTGCCACTGTCCCTTAGGGCAGGGGGCCCCAATTCACAACGCAGCCCACGGACTGGTACCAGACCATGGCCTGTTAGGAACCAGGCCAGACAGTAGAAAGTGAGCAACATGTGAGCAAGCAAAGCTATATCTGTATTTACAGCCATTCCCTATCACTGGCATTCCCACCTGAAGCTCTGCCTCCTGTCAGATCAGCAGTGGCATTAGATTATAGTAGGAGCATGAATTCCTGGCCACCTTGAGACTTCAGTGCTCTCTATGGAGTCAATATTCTCACAGAGTGTCATGAAAGTATAGAAAGACGTTATAGCATAGCAATGTACCAGCATGGCTTTGGAGTCAAGCAGATTTGAGATCTTTTTTCCCAGCTTTAATTAAGTTGCTATTCCCTCTAAGCCTCACACTTCTGATCCGTAGAACTTGAATAACATAATATCGACACGTAGGGTCACTATGAGAACAATCTGAGAAGATGTGGAGGAACACTTAGCCTGCTGGCCAGCACCTTAGCACTGTCATCGTCATTAAGTAGAACATTTTGTTTTTGAGAGGCGTTACCTGAAGGCACTATACCTTGCTATAGCGCACAGCCTGGTCTTGAACTCCAGGGCTCAAGAAATCCTTCTGTGTATCTGGGATTACAGGTGTGAGCCACCACATCTGGTTCATTTCTTAATTAGCTTTCTCTAAGAACAAAAAAATTGTAGTGTAAAATTATGTATTTTTAGTAAATTTAAGGTTGAATTAAAATATATAAAACATGAAGAAAATATTTAACATTTTTACATTAAAACATTTTTAAACTGATTCTTCTGTTTTTTGAAAAAAATCTCAGTGTCTCCATTAAATGAATGAATTTAAATTACTTATATTTTTCTCTATTCTTTTACCACCACTTGTTAAAATAAAGTGGTAGCCATAGCGACATGTCCCAGGGCATAGACTTTCCCCTCTGTGTATGATGGCCAAATAGTCCCTTTTCAATCAAGCACTCAGTTCCCCCACCCCACGCCCTGCCTCCCTCTCTCTTTCTCTGTGGCTACAATTAACTTCTATGCAGTAAATGTATGTGTTCCCAGACTTGTAACAACTTTTGTTTTTAAGGAAGTTTACAATAAATGCTTCTAAAATGAGAGAATTAATACATGAACCAGGATGAAGTCCCTATTCTGTTCACCTAGAAAAAAAATGATTTTTCAGTTCTCTAGATTCATTTTTACATGTGATCAAGAGAAAACAATTCCAAAGGACTAAGAAGACGCCTACGGTATAACCAAATGTCTACATTTCATGAATTCCAGGATTCCCAGACTTTTCTCAGCCACATGTTTAAATAAACATCACCTTCAATTCCTTGTAAACCTATAAACCTAGAACATACGAAGCCGCCAACTTTGCTAAATAGAGCTTTTTTTTTTTTTTTTTTTTTTTTTTTTTTTTTTTTTTTTAGACAGAGTCCTGCTCTGTCGCCCAGGCTGGAGTGCAGTGGCACAATTTTAGCTCATTACAACCTCCACCTCCCAGGTTCAAATGATTCTCCTGCCTCAGCCTCCCAAGTAGCTGGGATTATAGGCACCACCATGCCCAGTTAATTTTTTGGTACTTTTTCGTAGAGACAGGGTTTTGCCATGTTGGCCAGGCTAGTCTCAAACTCCTGACCTCAGGTGATCTGCCTGCCTCGGCCTTCCAAAGTGCTGGGATTCCAGGCATGAGCCACCACACCTGACCAATAGAGCTTTGCTTTTAAAGGATTTTTTTTTTTTTTTTTGAGACAGAGTCTCACTGTGTTGCCAGGTGCCAGGCTGGAGTGCAGTGGCACAATCTCAGGTCACTGCAACCTCAAGCAATTCTCCTGCCTCAGCCTCCCGAGTAGCTGGGACTACAGGCACATGCCACCAAGCCCAGCTAATTTTTGTATTTTTAGTAGAGATGGGGTTTCACTATGCTGGCCAGGATGGTCTCAATTTCTTGACCTCGTGATCTGCCCGCCTCAGCCTCCCAAAGTGCTGGGATTACAGGCTTGAGCCACTGTGCCCGGCCAAAGGATGTTTTATATGATATTTCCATTAATGCATGTGGGTAAAGATTTTTGTTATTAAAAGTCAAATCTGCATTTGATAACACCTCAGATCACAGCAATCCCGTCTTCAGAGGTGCTGTGTGATCCGTGAATTGCTCCTCGACCATGAAAACCCTCTCTGGGCAGCATTCTCTCAATATGGCGTGCCAAGTGGACTCATGAAAACCATGAAATGCAATGCTCTGCCAGTAACTAAGCTTAGATTTTTGACAGGTTGCTGCATTTTTCCCACCTAAGTTTCCGGTGTCTATTCATGCCAATAGCAGGGGGTCAAATATTCCTACGGTGCAATACGATACTTGAGAAAAAGCTGCCATACAAAATGGCCATTCTGCGCAGGTCACTTCCTGTGGGCATGTTGGAGACAAACTGGTCCAAAGCACTGGTCACTGGTGTTAATCACGCTGAAACTCGCGTTTGCTGACTGAAAACATTTGTGATACATTTGCTTTTGTGATGTTTCATTTTTCAATCAAACTCAAGTCTGGCAAGTAGTTTTGGGTTGAGGCAGGATTTCTCCACCCATCAGCCACCACTATAAATCTGCCAGTGAGAAATTGAGTAGAAACCATATGGACGCCTTTCAGAGGTTTTCCCAACACATGAAGCATTTTATGTCTTTAGAATATTTATTTAACCAAAGGAAGCACATGGAAAATGAGAGGAAATGGACATCAATTTGTGTTTTTACTAACTTCCCCACAAAGCCTTTTGGATTATAGAGTTTAAAAATATAATTTAAAAAATCTTGTAGGGAATTCCAGTTAAATATAGTTTAAAAGAGTGGTTAGGACTCACTGGATTTTTATTTTTAGGTAGAATTTAATAAAGTTACCTTCTGGTAACTTTCTTCCAGACAAAAATCTATTTGAATCTTACACTTTGGTGTATCCAGAAAGTGGAAAGAAGTTGGCCCTCATTATTTCATTTTGTGAAGTTTTTAATGAGGCTGATTATCATGAGACAAGGCTTATCACAGAAACTGCAGATTATCTGTCTATCTATATAAAATCTCTGTCTCTCTCTCTCATCTCTCTTCATTCTTTCCCACTCATGAGTAAGAATTAAAACAATTCATCTAGTAAATATTAAGAGGTCAGATAATAGGATACAGATCCATCTTATCAAGGGCCATGGATAGAACGTAAGGAACATAAGGAACAAGCCCACCTTGTAACTATCATATCGATTTTAATTATTAAAAGTTAAACAAAAAGGGGACAGCTTTAGTTGCAGAAAACCCCTAAACTCTGTTGGAGAAAACAGTAAGCATTGCTTGGGAGCTAGAATGCAATTAAATGCTCCCACTCACATCTGAGTTCCCGTGTGTCATCAAATCATGTTGTCTTGACACTCGAATCGTCAGGGATACGGCCATACTTACCACCTCCAGTGCTGCCCCGTGGTCCAATCCACCATCGTCTCTGCCGGGGTCACGTAACTTGCATTCCCAAGTTATATGACCCTGTAACTTAGGAGTCATGTAACTGCACCTCCACTACCCTGTCTTCTGGGTTCAACACAGCAATACAAGTGACTCTGTTCAAAGCAGAGACAGGTCATGCCATCCCTCCATTTAAAATGTGTCAGGCCAGGCTGGGCACAGTGACTCAAGCCTGTAATGCCAGCACTTTGGGAGGCCAAGACAGGTGGATCACCTGAGGTCAGGAATTCGAGACCAGTCTGGCCAACAGGGTGAAACCCAGTGTATTGAAAATACAAAAATTAGCCAGGTGTGGTGGTACACACCTATAATCCCAGCTACTCTGGAGGCTGAGCCAGGAGATTAGCTTGGACCTGGGAGGCAGAGGCTGCAGTGAGCCAAGATCACAGCATCACACTCCACCTGGGGATAGTGAGATTCCGTCCCAAAAAACAATAACAATCAAATCAAATCAATCAATCAATACAATGTTCCAAAGGTGCCCTCTCACATCTTGAGTGAAGACGCCAATTCTTAGAACAGCCTATTGGGTCCTCCAGGGCACCTGATCCTCCATTCCCTCCTGACTCATGCTGCCAAATCCCCACTTTCAGGTGACAGCAGGCTGCTGGCTGTCCTGTGAGCACGAGGGAGTCCCCAGCCTCAGAATCACTGCTTCCTCCATCCTCCGTCCTTACGAAGATGACACCTTCTCAGTACCCCTTTTCTGGCAATCTTATCACAATCTCACATGACTTTCTTCTGTTTGCTATCCTTGTTCCATCTTTTATTATTCCTCCTCGGCTCTTACCAGGATCTACGTGATAAGTTTGTGGTTTTTCCCTGGTCCTGCAGGTTGGTCAATGGTCCTTCACTAGTGGGCTAAGGTGTCCACCAGCAGGGGGATTTTTTTCTGTGTTCTAAATTGCTGTCTCCTCAATGGATCGTAGGTGCCCAGTAAGCATTTCTTGAATGAATGAGCGTGCCGGTAAACAAGAGTGCAGGAACACTCCTGACCCGAGAAAGAAGTCACCTCAAATCTCGGAGAGAGGATTTGACCCAGGAAGGCAGGGATTAGTCAAAACAGATTCCTTGCCTGCATCAGGGTTTTAGGTTATTGAAAAGCATGTTTGATAAAGCAGAGAAAAGTGTCACATGCCCTGGCTTATTGCATAGGAAGCTTTCTTTTTGTTCTTTTTTTTTTCTTTTTGAGATGTAGTCTTGCTCTGTCACCAAGCTGGAGTGCAGTGGTACAATCTTGGCTCACTGCAACCTCCGCCTCCCAGGTTAAGGCAATTCTCCTGCCTCAGCCTCTGGAGTAGCTGGGACTACAAGTGTGTGCCCTCATGCCCAGCTAATTTTTGTATTTTTAGTAGAGACAGGGTTTTCACTATGTTAACCAGGATGGTCTCTGTCTCTTGACCTTGTGATCTGCCCAGCTTGGCCTCCCAAAGTGCTGGGATTACAGGCGTGCGCCACCACACCCGGCTGCATAGGGAGCTTTCTAAGCCTTTGAATAGAGGAAAGCCTCCACACTCGTGGATAGCTGGGTGGGAGACAGGGAGAAATGCCATCTTCTGACTTCGATACAGTTGTAGCTGGGGCCTCAGGAACCCCGGCAGTCAGAGCTACAAATTGGGTCGTACTAGGGCTGTGGCCTCAGGCCATCCATGAAGGAGTATTAAAAACTGGCCTGGGACCTACTCAGTTTGAGACGGTGAACATAAAGTCTAGGATTGAATTAAGAGCCTCACCCGACTAATGGACACCGACTAGGAATGGGCCACCTGCCTGATCCTAGTAACCTGCCTCTGGCCACGACTTGCAGCCCCACGCGGGATAGAAGAGGCAAGAGTAGCATCCTTGCCTTGCCCCGATCTCAGAGGAAAAGCCCTCAGCGTTCATCATTGAGTGCGAGTACGATGTTAGCTATAGGCTTGTCATATGTGGCCCTCATTATGCTGAGGTGCTTTCCTTCGACACCTAATTTCTTGAGCTTCTATTAGGCAAGAATGTTGAATTTTGACAAATGCTTTTTCTGCATCTGTTGAGATAATCATGTGTTTTTTGTCATTCATTCTGTTCATGTGGACATAGTTCTCTCTTGATTTCTCACATTCAAAAATCAACTCTTAATTGCGTAAACAGTTTCTAGTATTTCTACAGTCACTATTTTATTTATTTCTTCTCTAATCTTTACGATATCCTTCCTTCTACTAACTTTGAGTAGCTTTTGTTCTTGTTTTTCTAGTTTCCTGGGGTGTGACGTTGTCTATTTCAGATCTTTTTTTGCTCTTCATATTTATTGCTATAAAACTTCCTTATGGAAATGTTTTTGCTGCATTTCTATGAGTTTCAGTATGTTGTGTTTCCATTTTTATTTGTCTCAAGACATTTTATACATTTCCCTTCTAATTTCTTTACAGGCTCATTGAGTTCTTCAGAACATGTTCTTTAATTTTCATGTATCGGTAAATTTTCCAAAATTTCTACTGTTATCCCTTTTCTAGTTTTATACTGTTATAGTCGGAAATGCTACTTGATATCATTACAGTCTTCTTGGATTTGTTAAGACTTGTTTACTGGCCTAACACCTCGTCTATGCTGGAGAATGCACCCACTGTGCTGGGGAAGAACGTGTGTCCTGCTGCTGTTGGATGTATTGTTCAGTGTGTATCTGTTAGGTCCATTTGGTCTAAAGTGTAGTTGAATCTGAAGTTTCCTTATTGATTTTCTGTCCGGATGATCTTTCCATTTCTGAAAGTGGGATACTGAACTCCCCTATTATTTACGTGTTGCAGTCTATTTCCTTCTTCAGATTCTTTAATATTTGCTTTATATATTTTAGATGTCCAGCCTTAAGATCCAATGTAATTAGCTTTGCTAGGTTTTGGAGCTTGGGACCCACTACTCCTTTATTTTTCCAATTTCTTCATTTTGGAACAGGTCCCATTCTCCTTTATTTTTCTGATTACTCCCTTTTGGAACAGAAAATTGATTTCTGTCCTACTATCGTATTTTGGAAGCACGTATCTTGCCTGATTTTGCAGGTTGATAGCTGCAGAACTGTGCTTCAAGGATTAAGCAAATCTTGAATCTCACCCATCCCTAACTTAGATGATATTTAGATGAGACTTTGAACTTTAGCACTGATGCTGGAATGATTCAATATCATGGGGGCTGTTGAGATAGAATGAATGTATTTTTTGTAGCTCTAAGGACATGAGTTAGCCAAGGGTAGAATGCTATCAACTGAATTGTTCCCCATTATCAAATTTCATATGTTGAAGCCCTAACTCTTACAATGTAACAAAATTTAATTGACATTGTGGGGTAGGGTTCGAATTCAATTAGACTTGTGGCCTTATAAAAAGATAAAGAGATGGAGATAATCTCCCCCGCCCCCCGCCTCATCTCTCTCTCTAACTGTATTTCTCCCTCTCTGCATGCATACACCAGGGAAAGGCCCTGTGAGAACCCAGAAATAAGGTGATGTGCAAACCAGGAAGAGAGCCTTCCCTAGAAACTGACCACACTGGTACCCTGATCTCATACTTTCAGCCTCCAGAACTGTGAGAAAATAAATTTCTGTTGTTTAAGCCACTGGTCTGTGGCATTTTGTTATGGAAGCCCGAGTTGACTATTACAAGCTCGAAGGGAGGGGCTTACTGAGGACTGCGGATCCAAGGGTTTATGATGGAGAAGGGCCAGCAGAAGAGCAGGGTAGGAGCAAACGAGACGATCTGGAAAGTGTCTTCAAGCAGCTCTGAGCTTTCTGAGATTCTTCTCTGTGGACCAGGGCTGCAGGAATGTAGGCACAGCTGGCTTAAAGGGCCAAGGGGCAACCAAACAGGACTCTGCAATGGTGTCATTCCCATGCTAGTCAACATCCTTTGTTGTCACCACTGTCACTTTGCTCCTATCTCAAAACTCCTTGCTTAGCATTTTCTCCTGCTA
This sequence comes from Saimiri boliviensis, assembly GCF_048565385.1. Lineage (NCBI taxonomy): Eukaryota > Metazoa > Chordata > Mammalia > Primates > Cebidae > Saimiri > Saimiri boliviensis. Next base: position 46,214,753 of record NC_133466.1, on the reverse strand, counting down.
AAGTGGTGGAATATGAAATTCCAGAATATCTTTTTGTTTATTGTTTGAATTTTTGTTTAAATTTTTTTATTTCTATAGATTTTTTGGGAGCAGAGTGTAGTTGGTTACTTCAGTAAGCTCTTTAGTAGTGATTTGTGAGATTTTGGTGCACTCATCACCCAAGAGGTATACACTGAACCCATTTTATAGTCTTTTATCCATCACCCCCTCCCACCCTTTCCCCGAAGGCCACAAAGTCTATTGTATCTTATGCTTTGCGTCCTCTTAGCTTAGCTCCCACTTATGGGTGAGAACATGTGATGTTTGGTTTTCCATTCTTGAGTTAATTCACTTAGAATAATGGTCTCCAGTTCCATCCAGGTTGCTGAAAATGCCATTAATCATTTCCTTTTTATGGCTGAGTAGTATTCCATTGTATATATTTACCACGATTTCTTTATCCTCTTGTTGATTGATGGACATTTGGGCTGGTTTCATGTTTTTGAAATTGCAAATTGTGCTGCTATAAACATGCATGTTCAAGTATCTTTTTTGTTTTTTTGTTTTTTGTTTTTGAGATGGAATCTTGCTTTGTCACCCAGGCTGGAGTGTGGTGGGCACCATCTCAGCTCACGGCAACCTCTGCCTCCTGGGTTCAAGTAATTCTCCAGCCTCAGCCTCCAAGTAGCTGGAACTACAGGTGTGTGTCACCACACCTAGACAATTTTTTATATTTTTAGTAGAGACAGTGCTTCACCACATTAGCCAGGATGATCTAGATCTCCAGACCTCATGATCCACCTGCTTCAGCCTCCCAAAGTGCTGGGATTACAAGCGTCAACCACCACCGCTGGCCTGCATGTGCAAGTATCTTATTTGTATAATGACTTCTTTTCCTCTAGGTAGATACCCAGTAGTGGGATTGCTGGATCAAATGCTAATTCTGCTTTTAGTTCTTTAAGAATTCTCCATACTGTTTTTCATAGTGGTCGTACTAGTTTACATTTCCACCAGCAGTGTATAAGTGTTCCCTTTTCACCATAACCACTCCAACAGCTGTTATTTTGTGATTTTTTTAGATTATGGCCATTCTTGCAGGAGTAAGGTGGTATATCACATCTTGGTTTTGATATGCATTTCCCTGATCATTAGTGATGGTGAACATTTTTTCATATGTTTTTTGGACATTTGTATATCTTCTTTTGAGAATTGTCTATTCATGTCCTTAGCCCACTTTTTGATGGAATTTTTTTTTCTTGCTAATTCGTTTGAATTCCTTGTAGATTCCAGATATTAGTCCTTTGTTGGATGTATAAATTGTGAAGATTTTCTTCCACTCTGTGGGTTGTCTGTTCCTTTAGCTGTGCAGAGCTCCTTAATTTGATTAAGTCCTACCTATTTATCTTTGTTTTTGTGGAATTTGCTTTTGGGTTCTTGGTCATGAAATCTTTGCCCAAGCCAATGTCTAGAAGGGTCTTTCTGATGTTATTTTCTATAATTTTTATAGTTTCGGGTCCTAGATGTAAGTCCTTGATCTGTCTTGAGTTGATTTTTGTATAAGGTGAGAGATGAGTTTCCAGTTTCAATCTCCCACATGTAGCTTTTTAATTATCCCAGCCCCATCTGCTGAATAGGGTGTCCTCTCCCCACTTTATGTTTTTCTTTGCTTTGTCAAAGATCAGTGGGTTGTAAATATTTGGGTTTATTTCTGGGTTCTCTATTCTGTTTCATTGGTCTGTGTGCCTATTTTTATGCCAGTACCATGCTGTTTGGCCACCATGGCCTTATAGTATAGATTGAAGGCAGGTAACACAATGCCTACAGATTTGTTTTGTTGTTGTTGTTGTTGTTGTTTGCTTAATTTAGCTTTGGCTTTGTGGGTTGTTCTTTGGTTCCATGTGACTTTTAGGATTGTTTTTTCTAGTTCTGTGAAGAGTGATGGTGGTATTTTGATGGGAATTGTATTGAACTTGTAGATTGCTTTTGGCAGTACGGTTATTTTCACAATATTGATTCTATCCATCCACGAGCATGGGATGGATTTCCATTTGTTTCTGTTGTTTATAATTTCTTTCAGCAAGGTTTTGTAGTTTTCTTTGTAAAGGTCTTTCACCTCCTTGGTTAGGTATATATCTAAGATTCCATGATATCTTAAACCCAAATTTACTGTGGCCCTGACAGAGCTGGCAGGCCTGCTAGGTGTTTACCAAACCAGTTTTCCAGCCTCCCGTGGGGTCAAGCTCTCTTGGGATAGTTGTGGTACTTCCTGAGTTCCAGTCACTGCAATATAAATAAGATTTTGTTGTATCCAGCCCATAAAAACCACCCATGAGTTACTTCATGCTTTTTCCGGCTCCACAGTTGGATGCCTTTGCCCAGGAATAACCTGCCATGCCAGGTATTGAAGATGGCAGAGCCTTCATTAGCCTGGGTCCCTGAAAACTATGTGGAGCAGAGCGTTGTCAACTTGGAACTACCTTGGACAATTAATATTAATGAGAAATGTGCTTCTGTGGTGCTTAAGCCAGGATACATTTTGGATATATTTGCTGCAATATTTCACCTACTAATACAAAGGAATGCTAAAATCAGATGTGAAAGAAACAGTCATGATTTACGAACAATGTGGGGAGAGAATACCCCAGAGTCTAGGTGACAATGTAGGTGGGCTCTCAACATGAACTAGCATGGGAATTGCTATGCAAGCCCTGGTTGTGCCCAAAGCAATCACTGCACCGTGATAACTCCTGTGACTGGTCCTGCCACTCCACAGTACCCCCAGTCTACCTGACTCTGCTGGAAGGTGCCCTGCCCTATCTGGTTCTCATTCCTCAGTTCAGCCCTGCACTGGCATGCCACTCCCTGATTTTGACTTCAATGTCTTCAGACTGTGGCTCTCTGTTGGCCCACTTTCATTGTATGCTCAGAGGAAACATTTAAAGTCTTTCAGCAAGACTGGGAGAGGCAGAGATTCTTCACCATATACATTTTCCACCTCAATGAAAAATAATATTCTACACTTTCCACATTTTGTTTAGGTTCAGAACTTTATATCACATGCTGTCATAGGCCCATTGATTGGGAAACTTCATACAAATATGTTTTTCTCAATCCTTCTGGTGTCCCTCCAGGACTCAGGCAAAATCTGGAGTTTGGGGTTGTGCTCTCCAGGTATGAATGCAGAAGCTCTGTTTTTCCTGGGATCACCCTCAACACCCATGGTTTTACTTATCACTCACCAGTAGGTTTGACCCAAGGTAGAGAGAAGATGCAGCCCTCTTTATACACCTCTCTGCTTTTCTAGTTTTCTGGGAGATACTAACATGAATGGATACTGAATTTTGTCAAATACTTGTTCCCCTTCTACTAGTATGATCAAATAGTTTCTCTTATCTAGCCTGTTAATATGGTGAATCAGATTGATTAATTTTCAGATGTTGGAACAGTTTTACCTTTTTTTGGATGAACTTCCCTTGGTAATAATGTATTGTCCTTTTTAGACATTGCTGGATTTGAATTGCCAATATTTTGTAAAGGATTTTTGCAAATATGTTCATGAGGATTTTACTCTGTAGTTTTGTTTGTTTTCTTTTGTCTTGTAAACTGTCATTTTTTGATGTCAATGTAATGCTCACCTCATAAAATAAGTTGGAATTATTCTTTCTTTTACCTTCTAAAAAAGACTGTGCATCATTGATATTATTATTATTACTATTACTATTATTATGTCCTTTATCAATGTCTGGTAGAATTCACGAATGTAGTCATTTGGATTTGAGGATATCTTTATTAAAATTTTTTTTTACCTGCAAATTCAGAGTTACTTTACAGATGGACAATATAGGCCTATTAAGGTCACATATTTCTCTTAAATGAGTTTGAATAGCTTGTGAGTTTCAACGAATTGGTATGTTTCAGTTGCTGAATGTATGAGCTTAAGTTATTTGTAGCATCCTCTTAATGTCTTCCTTGTATATGACAGTGTCTCCTCTTATTTCTGATGTTGATCATTTGGGTCCTCTCATATTTCATGTTTCTCCACTTAGCTTGATAACAGCTCTTTGAATTGTAATGATTTTTTTCCAAAGAACTACCTTTTGATTTCATTGCATTTTCTTGTTTATCTGTTTTCAATTTAGTTGATTTCTGATCACATTTTTTTCCTCTGCTTGTCTTGGCTTTAATTTGCTACTCTTTTACTATTCGATTTAAAGTGGAAATTTTCCTTACTCAGGGAAGGCCTTTCCCATTGTATAATAAAACAAGTCAGCTGGGTGTGGTTGCTCATGCCTGTTAATCCCAGCTCTTTGGGAGTCCAAGGCAGGTGGATCATGAGGTCAGGAGTTCAAGACCAGCCTGGCCAACATAGTAAAACCCCGTCTCTACTAAATATACAAAAATTAGCCAGGTGTGGTGGTGGGCGCCTATAATTCCAGCTACTTGGGAGGCTGAGGCAGAAGAATTGCTTCAACCCAGGAGGCGGAGTTTGCAGTGATCCAAGATCACACCACTGCACTCCAGCCTGGGTGACAGAGCAAGACTCTGGCTCAGATAAACAAACAAGTAAACAAACAGAAAGCATTTTAAGCTGGCTGGGCATGGTGGCTCATGCCTCTAATCCCAGCACTTTGGGAGGCCAAGGCAGGCAGGTCACCTGAGGTCAGGAGTTTGAGACCAGTCTGGCCAACATGGTGAAACCCCATCTCTACTACAGATACAAAAATTAGCCAAGTGTGGTGGCAGGCACCTGTAATCTCAGCCATTTGGGAGGCTGAGGCAGAAGAATTCCTTGAATCCAGGAGGCAGAGGTTGCAGTGAGCCAAGATCACGCCACTGCACTCCAGCCTGGGTGATAGAGGGAGATTCTGTCTCAAAAAACAAACAAACAAAAAGAAATGATGACTCATTATAATTAGTCTAATTACAAACTATAAAATGCAAAAATTAGACTTCATTTCTAATTTATTCTAATTTTATTACAATCTATAGGGTATGTGTATGTTTCTCAATTTAGTTAGAATATCTTCAAATTCTTTCATCAGCATTTTGTCATTTTTGGTATAAAAGTCCTGTAAGAATTTTATTAGATTTATACTTTAGTAAACCTATTTTTGAGAATTGCAAGTAGCATTTTGTTTTGAATTTCACTGCCAATCACTGTTATATAAAAATGATTTATTTCTGCATGTTTAACTTTTATCCTGTGATACTGCTAAACTCACTCCTAAGAGATTTTCTATAGAATACTTGGGGTTTTCTAAGGAGACAATGATAAATTCTGTAAATAGAGACAGTGTCCATAGAAAGAGACAGTGATATTCCTTCCTTTTTGATCTACATGTCACATACAACTTTTTCTTGCCTTATTGCACTGACTAGAATTTCCATCATTCGTCTGAATAAACAGTGGTAAGAATGAATGTCTTTGTCTTGTTCCTAATCTCAGTGAAGAAATGTTTAGCCTTTCAACATCGTGTTATGTTAGCTACAGTTTGGGTTGTGAATTTTTCTTATCAAGGTGAGGACATTTTCCTCTATTCCTGTTCTTCTCAGTTTTTATCCTGAATGGGTATTGAATTATGTTCTGCAATAATCAATGTGATCATGTGATTTTTTTTTCTTTTTTAGATTGTTGAAACACGTTGATTTATTTTTTCAAATATTGGACCAGTCTTGCATAACTGGAACAAACTCCCTGTGATTGAGTGGAGTATATACTTTATATCTATATAGTACTATATTTTATTTGATGCTATTTTGTTTGGCATCTTGGCATTTGTATTTATGAGTGGTGTTGTTCTGTAGTTTTCTTTTTTGTGCTTTGTCTGATGTATGCATCAGGGTAACACCGCATTCAGAAAATGTCAGGAGGTGTTTCCTTCTCTTTTATTTCCAGTAAGATAGATTATGTACAATTGGTACTCATTCTTATTTAAGAGTTTGGTAGAATTATCCAGTGAAAGTATCTGGCCTACAAATTAACTTTTTGGGAGTTTTCAAATTGTGATATCAATGTCAATAGTTTTAGGGCTATCAAAATCATCTATTTCACACAGGATGAGTCATGGTAGTTTGTGTGTTCTTTAAAGTATTAGTCAATTTAACCTATGTTGTCAAGTAATGTTTTGCCTGTGGTATTCTTTTCTGGTCCTTTTGATGTCTGCAAAGTCTACAGTGACATGCTTGTCATATTCCTGACATTGGCTACTTGTTCATATCTTTCTTATTTCCTTCTTTCATTGCTTTGAGCTTATTTGGCTCCTCTCTTTCTAGGTCCTTGAAACAAAAGCTTAGATTGTTTAATTGAGCATTTTTTCTTCCAATGTGTCTACGTTTTTTTTTTTTTCTTTTTTTTTTTTTTGAGACAGGTTCTCACTCTGTCACTTAGGCTGGAGTGCGGTGGTGTGATTATACCTCACAGCAGCCTTGACCTCCTGGTCTCAAGTGATTCTCCCACCTCAGCCTCCTGAGTGACTGACTACAGCTACACACCACCATGCCTGGCTAATTCTTTTATATTTTTTGCAGAGACAAGGTCTCCCTGTATTGCCCAGGCTGCTCTTAAACTCCTGGACTCAAGAAGTTCACCTGCCTTGGCTTCCTATTGCTATAAATTTTACTCTCTCTACTGCTTTAGCTGTGTCCTGCAGGTTTTGATATTTCATATTTTCATTTTCATTCAGTTGATAGATTTTTAAAATTTCCACAGAGACTTTTTTTATTAATGGAACATTATAAAATGTTGTTTTACAATGTTTTATTATTGGAACATTATAAATAAATTTTATTATATTTATATAAATTTATTTATAAATTGTATTATTGAAACATAAATGTGTTGATTAGTTTCCAAGTGTTGGGTATTTTCTTGTTAACCTTCTGTTACTGATTTCTAGTTTGACACAATCGTGGTCAAAGGACATACTCTGTATAATTTCCGTCATTTTAAATTTGTTAAGGTTGGTTTTACGGCCTAGGATATGGTCCATTTTGATGTGTGTTGGTTAGCACTGAAAAGAATGTCTATTCTGCTCTTGCTGATTGGGGTGTTCTATTAATGTCCATTAGGTCCTGTTAGTTGATGATATTATGGAGTTCTTCTACATCGCTGATGTTCTCCTGTCTAGTGGTTTTTTCCAACTGTTTAGAAGGGTGTGTGTAAGTGTGAAGGTGTAATTATGGATTTACCTCTTGCTTCCTTCAGTTCTGTGAAAGGCGTAAGGTTAGTGTCTAGATTCTTTGTTTTGTTTTTTGTTTTTAGCATGTGTATGTCCAGTTTTCTCAGAACTGTTTGTTTAAAAAGATTAACGTTTCTTCAGTGAATTGCTTTTGCTTCACTGTCAAAGATCTATTGCCTTTATTTATGTGAGCCTATTTCTGGGCTCTCTATTCTGTTCTATTGATTTATTTGTCTATTTTTTGGCTAATATAAGGTCTTTTTTTAAGAAGCAGCTTTGTTAAGATATAATTTATATACCATACAAATTACACATGTGAAATATGCAACTCTATGAATTTAGCATATTCACATTGATTACTGTAGGTCTATAGTAAGATTTGAAGTTGCATAGGATCAATCCTTAGACTTTGTTCTCATTCAATATTGTATTATCTATTCCAAATCTTTTGTCTCTCGATATAAACTCCAGAACCAGTTTCTTAACAGCCACAAAATAATTCCTTGGATTTTGATTGAGATTGACAGACTCTATATATCAAGATTGAAAGAACTGACATTTTGACGATGTTGTATTTTCATATCCATGTACATTGAATATTTTTTCGTTCATTTAAATTTTCGTTTTATTTCTTTTATCTAAGTTTTGTAGCTTTCCTCATATGGTCCTGCTACATATTTTATTAGATTTATGCTGTTTTTATGATTCTAGTGTAAATGGTATCACATTTTAAAATTTAAATTCCATTTGTGAGTTATTGTATGTAAGAGAGGAATTGACATTTTTATGTTAACCATGTATCCTGCAAACTTGCTACAATCACTTAGTTTTTTTTTTGTTGATCTTTAATGTTCTCTACATAATCACGTCATTTGACGGTAAAGATAGTTTTATTCATTTCTTCCTAATCTGTATATGTTATATTTCATTTTGCTTGTCTTACTTTATCAGCTAGGACTTCCAGAATGATACTGAAAAGAAGTGATAAGCAGGAACAAACTTGCCTTATTTCTTGATCTTGCTTGGAATGCTGCTAATTCTTATAATTTAAATGCAAAGATTTAAGTATTAAAGCTTATTAGCAGTAGGTTTTCTTAATATGTTCTTTATCAAGCTGAGGAATTTCTCCATTCTCAGGTACTGAGAGCTTTTATTATGAGAATTGGAGTTGGATTTTGTCAAATACTTGTTCTGTATCTGTTGATATAATAATTAATTTCTTTAGCCTGTTGATGTGATGGTATGTAAGTATTGATTCATCAATGTTGAACCGGTCTTTCATACCTGGAATTTATTTCACTTGTTCTAGCATATAATATTCAGATATTGTTCGATCTGTTTTGCTAATATTTCGTTGGGGATTTTCCAATCTATTGGCCTGTAGTTTTCCTTTCTTGTAATGTCTTTGCTGATTTCTGGGATTAGAAGAATGCTGGCCTGATAGAATGAATTAGGAGGTGCTTTCTCTGCTTCTATTTTCTTGAAGCGATAGTAAAGAATTGATATAAATTGTTCATTAAATGTTTGGGATTTTAACTCTCAAGTTTGTCTACACTGAGCTTCCAATAATTTATCAATTACAGTTCAGGTTTCCTTGTCCCAGTACTGTTTTCCTCCAGAACTGCTTATGAATTTCTGCACTAGTAAGTTGTGACTCTGCCTGTCTCTCCAATTTGGGGTCAGCGGTTTGTCATGTAACCTCAATTATTTGACAAATCCAAGAAGAGGTGTTAATTTTCAGTTTGTTCAAATTGTTTCTTTTCTTTCTTTTTTTTTCTTTTTCTTGTTGATCAGGCTGGAGTCCAATGGCGTAGTCTCTGCTCACTGCAACCTCCGCCTCCCGTGTTCAAGCGATTCTCCTGCCTAAGCCTCCCGAGTAGCTGGGATTACAGGTGCCTGCCACCACACCCAGCTAATTTTTGTATTGTTTAGTAGATATGGGATTTTGCCATATTGGCCAGGCCTGTCTCAAATTTATGACCTCAAGTGATTCACCCGCCTCGGCCTCCCAAAGTGCCAGGATTACAGGCGTGAACCACCTTGCCCGGCCTCAGCTTGTTCCTTATTGTGTACACAAGAGTGAAGATTTTCAAACTTCTTTGTTTTTCTTTTTTGAGATGGAGTCTCGCTCTGCTGCCCAGGCTGGAGTGCAGTGGCATGATCTCAGTTCACTGCAACCTCTGTCTCCCTGCTTCAAGCGATTCTCCTGCCTCAGCCTCCTGAATAGCTGGGAGTACAGGTGTGCACCACCATGCCCAGCTAATTTTTGTATTTTTAGTAGAGATGGGATTTCACTATGTTGCACAGAATGGTCTTGATCTCTTGACCTCATGATCTGCCTGCCTTGACCTCCCAAAGTGCTGGGATTACAGTCATGAGCCACCACACCTACCAATTTTCAAACATTTTACACACTGGATCAGAAACCAGAAGTCTCCAAAGATTTTTTTAAATTTTGATTATTGTTGAGTTCAACATGTTTTGTGTTTTTCCTTTACATCTCATATGTATTTTCTAAGATCATTTAATTTTTCCATTGTTTTAAGCATTTGATACTGCTTGTGGAAGAATTTTCAGTATGGGTGCCTTATAATTATTGTCAGATAGTCTAACACCTATGCCATCTCCACGCTGGCATCTTTTCATTTTTCTGCAGATTTTTACCTTCTTGGTTCTTAATCATGTAAGTGATTTTTCAGTTTAAATGGGGACATTTTGGGCACTATGATTTGAGACTCATGGTCTTTTATCTATACCTTCTGTTTAGCTGACTTCCTCTGATACTGCTCCGGCAGGGAAGGAGGCAGCAGCACTTACGGACATGTTGGATGCAATTCTCGGTTTCTCACTCAGTCTCTGGTGATTTAATACAATGAATTAAAAATAAAGGCAGAAAATAATACAGTGTAGCAAAGTAATGGTAATGATACCTAGAGATTGGCAACATGAAAGTTATTTACACAAAGATGATAGTAAATGAGATACACCTTTTACAAAATTCTTCAGAAAAGAATTAGTACAAAATAAAAAAAGAAAATAACACAACAGAGAATAATATAATATAAAAGACAGTTATTAATAACTACATGTTAATAAATGTCATAGCCTAGATAATGGGTTGCCAAATATTTCCTGTAAAGTTCCAGATAGTAAAGTTTTAGATATCATAAGCCACACACAGTCTCTGACATATTCTTTTTCGTTTATTCTATTTTTCTTGCTTTTTTTTTTTTTGAGATGGAGTCTTGCTCTGTCACCAGGCTGCAGTGCAGTGACACAATCTCGGCTCACTGCAACCTCCGCATCCCTGGTTCAAGCGATTCTTTCGCCTCAGCCTCCTGAGTAGCTGGGACCACAGGAGTGCGCCACCATGCCCAGCTAATCTTTTTGTATTTTTAGTAGAGACAGGGTTTCACTGTGTTGGCCAGGATGGTCGCGATCTCTTGACCTCATGATCCGTTTGCCTCGGTCTCCCAAAGGGCTGAGATTACAGGCGTGAGCCACTGCGCCCGGCCTATTCTTTTTTTTTTTTTTTTGAGACAGGGTCTCATTTTTGTTGCCTAGGTTGGAGCGCTTTGGGGCAACCTTGGCTGACGGCAGCCTCCACTTCGGCTCAAGCAGTCCTCCAGCCTCAGCCTCACAAATAGCTGGGACCATAGGTGTGAGTCACCACACCTGGATCATTTTTGTAGTTTTTATAGAGATGGTGTTTAACCATGTTGCTCATGCTGGCCTTGAACTCCTCAGCTCAAAATGATCCATCCACTTTGACCTCCAATGTGTTAGGATTACAGGTGTCAGCCACCACACCTGGCCCACTTTATTCATTTTTTACAACTCTGTTAGAATATTAAATCTATTCGCTGACCTCTGGCCTAAATGAATAAATAAATTCTGGAACTATAAAAAATGGCAAAAATAGTAAAATAAAAAATAGAGAAGTTTAATACCTCTTTACAAATCAAAGAATCAGAATTTAAATTATTAAATAATTGCACACAAAAATGCACATTTTGCAATCACACATAAGGAAGGTTTAAAATTTGAGGACATTCATTAATTCATTTCACAAATATTCGTTGAGGCCTTACGTGCCAGGCACTGATCTAAATTCAAAGGAGAAAAAGTAATCAAAACAGGCAAGAATCCTTGGCAACTCCTTTTCTCTTTCTACTGGATTGTACATAATTTCCCCAGATTTGCATAGTCGTTCAGATATTTTTGAGTTACTAATGCTCTTTTTTAATGGCATCTAACATGCAGAGCATTTGGAATCATCCATTGCACTTAAAATTTCAATTATGACTTTTTCTTCAATTCCAGAGGCATTTCCTTGGAACTGTATTTGTTAAAGTTCTTTGAAGACAGAGTTGTAGTAGCTCACAGCCTCAGAAACTTCTTTTCACTCACTCACACACACACACACACACACACACACACACACACACACACATATATATATATTTATATACACACACACACACACACACATACATATATACATTACTTTGCCTCAGGCCTGTGGATACACACTCTTATCTATAGTAGTAGTTATTGGTTATTAGATAATCTAAACCAAGTAAGGAAAGTGAAAAAGACTGATAACTACTACTACTATTCATGTGCTCATACCAGGCAGGTACAAATACAATTTTACAGTGATCCCATAAGAGATGGAATAAAATATAAGGGAGTAAAATGTAGCCAAACCTGGCAAATTGAAGTGCGAAAAAGCTAACAAAAAGTGTGGTAGCTGTTTTCAAAGTCAGTCTAGAAAACAGATTTAGTCAATCTAATTAAATAATAAACCATACTCAATGAATGTAATAAAAGTTATGCTGATGGTTTACATGAATTTTAAAAATCCAATGTACTGAAGTTTTACAACATTGGGTTTGGCAGTGACTTCTTGGTCAAATGATACCCCGAAGGCACAGACAAGAAAAGATAAAATAGAGAAATTGTAATTCATAAAAATATTTTAAAATCTGTGCATCAAAACACACTGCCCACAGAGTAAAAAAAAGCAACCTAGCCCACAGAATGGAAGGAAGTTTTATATACAGATAACTCTTAGAACTGACAACAACAACAAACCCTGATTAAAATAAGCAAGAGCCTTCAGTAACCATTTCTTCAAAGAAGACACAGAAAAAGCTAACAGGCACATAGAAAGATTCTCCACACTGCTGATCATTAGAGAAATGCAAATCGAAATTGCAATAAGATAGCACCTTACACTATTAGGATGACTACTGTTAATGACAAAACCAGAAAATAAAAAGCGTTGGTGAGGATGTGGAGGAATTAAAAGTCTTGCACATTGTTAGTGGAATGTAGAAAAAACACATTGTTGGTGCAATGTACAGCCACTACGGAAAACAGTATGATGGTTCTGCAAAAAAAAAAAAAAATTAAACACAGACTTAGCATCTAATCCAGCAATTCCACTTCTGAGTATATACCCAAAAGAAATGGAAACAGCACCTTTCAGAGATGTTTCTACACCCATGTTCATAGCAGCACTATCCACAGTAGTTGAAATGTGGAAGCAACCCACGTATCCATCAGTAAGCAAAAGGTGGAATATGCATATTAATATAATAGAACATTGTTCAGCCTTAAAACGGAAGAAAATTTGGATGTGTTCTGCAACGTGGATAAACCTCGACATTATGCTAGTGAAATAAGCCCGTCCCAAAAAGGCAATGACTATATGATTCTACTTACATGAGGTATTTAGGATAGTTTAAATCATAGAGACAAAAAGTAGAATGGTGGTTGCCAGGAGTTGGGGGGCGAGGAAATAAGGATTTATTGTTCAATGGGTAGAGAGTTATAGTTTGCAAGAGGAAGCGCTCTAGAGATGGATGGTGATGGTTGCACAATATGAATGTACTTCATACAACTCAACTGTACACTTAAAAATATTGAAGAGATTGTTTTGTGACTTTTACCACAATAAAAATTTACACCCGATCATCTTTCCAATTTGTTGTTTATTAAAATGTCAGTATATATCTCTTAGTCTATGAGAAATAAATTGCTATTGTTTTTAGGAAAACATGCACAAAAGAACATCCACAGTTGAATAAGTGTTATGTTCCCCAATGGGGTGACATTGGAAGGACATATTTTTAATCAAACTGATGTTTCTTCTGCACAAAACTTTCTAGAAATTATTATTTGACAATTTCAGGAGTCATGTCAAGAAATATTCAAAATAACTTTAATTAGTATGTATCTGAATGCTTTGGAGGTGAATAATTTGAGAGTATCATGATGTCATTCATAGCCAAAGAGTAACTAAGAAAACATTCAAGTTTAAAATCACTATTTTTGGTCCAAAAAGTTCAATTTAGAAATAACTTTTTAATAAGGTTGTAAATTAGAATTCTAGAAATTAATCTTATTAACTCCATAACCTTCACAATCATGGTCTAATTCTCAAAAAAAGTTCACGAATGTCAATTTAGTTGGATGTGTCTGTGGTGGCTTTTTAATACCCTAATTTAAACTCTGGTGGTTTTGGAGTCATACTTTGCATAATTTTGTGTAATTTGTACAATGTTGTTTAATATTATTTATAGTCATAAATTACATTATTATAATGATAAATTTGTCCCTTTAAATACAATACTTCTTTGAACTGTCAAGTCAGTAGGGTACATGTTAAAAAATTCTTTCTTTATTTCTTTATTCTCCAACCCTCTGTATCATCATCATTATGGATCCTTAAATCCTTAATTATATACTGATGTCAAAGTTATGTATAATTTTACAAGTCTTCTTAATTTGGGTTTATTTTATTCTGCTTTCAATGTTACCTTTTGTTATTTATGAGTTCACATCCATTCTTTTAGAAACATTCGGATGAGTTTTTCCAACACGTTATAACAAGAAAACCTCATTTCATAGCTTGTAGAGAATTATCTTAAGATCCCTCAAATGAAGTAGACATGTATTTGATTAAATGTTCTATGCAGCCTTTGCATTCAAAATAGTATTAAGTGCTAACACATTGAAAATACATAAGAAGAAAATTAATTAAAACATACACTCTCTTTAAATAAATCCACTTAAAGAGAACTCAGTCTAGAGTACTTGGGTTTGATTAAGGGAACTTAAATGTGAAAATAACTTATACAGATTAAAAATTACCAGAGGCTGGGGAGGGTAACATGACAAAGACAAGCAGGGGAAAGGGTGGAAAATGGGTACAAAGTTCAGCTGGACAGGAAGGAGAAACCTTGGCAGTCTATCATATAGTAGAGTGGCTATAGCGAAAACCAATGTAGTAAATATTTCTTTTTTAAAAATTAATGTATTTTTCTATTGCATTTTAGGTTTGGGGGTACATGTGAAGAACACACAAGATTGTTGCATAGGTACACACATGGCAGTGTGATTTGCTGGCTTCCTCCCCATCGCCTATATCTGGCATTTCTATTTCAAGATAGCTAGAAGACTTTGAATGTTACCACACAGAGAAATGATACATATTTAAAGAGATGGATATGGTAATTACTCTCATTTGATCATTATACAGTTTATACATGCACTGATACATCACACTGCTCCCATAAATACATAAAATGATTATGTGTTATGTTTTTTAAAATGACAATTACCAAATACAGAGGGAAAATCTCACAGAGGAACAAGCTGTAAGGCCAGATGAGGTGCCCTCTAGTTACCAGAGAGATGTCAAGCAGGAAGTGCTCTCGCAGTGCCACTGATGCTTGGCAAACCCCCACCCCGTCACAGCTGATGAAACAAAATTGTTACAAGAATTGGCACTCAAATTATGTTGCTTTCCCAATTTTCAATCACAAGTTATTCAGTCATCAATTATGTTATTGGGTATTGTATTGTCCATGCTTGTTCAAAGAGAGAAGGTCAGTTTCAAACAAATACTGTTTTGTGCTCTTTCTCTACTGTGTTCCTTCTGTTTACATACGTATTCTATCTCCCAGAGAATGTACGGCACCATTTTTGAAACAAAGATGGCTTCCTCTGCTTCTTTACTTCCATTCCTTCTGTGTTTTAGTCTTTCTATAATATTGCCAATGCTTAAGCTTCTGACTATGTCTACACCACTTTCCAAAGTTATCCCTAAGCTAGCTCTGTGAAGCAATAATTAATAGTGATTTGCATCATTTGACAAATATTCTATTGATCACATTTCATGCCCAGGCTTTGGCATTTATACCAGGCACATTAATCAGCATGGCCACTATTCCAAGAAAAGTTCCTGTATACAGCCTTTACTTCCAGGCAGCTCAAAGAATCCAGATTTAGATCATTCACTTCATCTTATATGCAAAGAAGAAGTTAACAAAATTTACCACCAGAAATCTACTGTTAATGAAAGAAAATGTTTACAACAAATCAGTCTTTTTTGGTTTGTTTGAGAAACACACACGCACACACACACACACACATTTACAATACATTACTTCATGTATTTTAATGCCTTTCTCAAAGTCTACTAAAACTAAAAATAGAAGGGTTTATGTCTTCTTACTCTTCAAATTCTCAGCTCTTAGAAAATAGAGAAGACATCCAATAAAATTTTAAGAAATGAATATACTGATTAAAATATTGATGTTATTAGGTATATTTGATCTACGTTGATTAAAATGTTTCTTTTGTTTAAAAAAAGTAACCTTTTGCAGAAGTTCAGAATAACCCATTTTGCTTTAATAATCAACAATTATGGGGAGAGAGATCCAAGATGGCTGATCACTAGCAGCTCGGGATTGTAGCTCCCAGTGAAAGCACAAAGAACAAGAGGACGCCACACTTTCAGATGAATTCTTGTTGCTCACACACCAGGAGATTCCCAGAGGAAGAGCCCCACGGGTCGCCAGCGCGACTCTTGTGACCGGCGAGGCGGTTTTGCCAGTGCCTTGGAGCGTCGGTTCTTCGTGCAGAGTCAGAAAAGCACCATAAATCTTAACGCTGCTGTTTTAGTTGGCGCAGTGGGCTGCTCAGATTTCAGCTCTGAGAATCAGCAATTTGGACATCCACTCAGAAACCAATTACAAAGATGGTAATTATAAAGACCACAGATGGATAAATCTATAACAAAGGGAAGAAAACAGCTAAAAAAGGCTGAGAATACCAAAAACCAGAACGCCTCTCCCTCAGCAGGGGATCACAGTTCCTCATCAGCAATGAAACAAGGCCTGATGGAGAACGAGTGTGTTCCAATTACAGAAGCAGGCTTCAAAATGTGGATAATAAGAAACTTCTGTGAATTAAAAGAACTTGTTCTAACACAATCCAAAGAAACTAAGAACTTTGAAAAAAGGTTTGATGAAATGTTAACAAGAATACACAATTTAGAGAGGAATATAAGTGAATTGATGGAGCTGAAAAACACAATATGAGAACTTCATGAAGTATGCACAAGTTTTAACAGCCGAATTGATCAAGCAGAAGAAAGGATATCAGAGGTCAAAGACCAACTCAATGAAATAAAACAAGAAGACAAGATTAGAGAAAAAAGGATAAAAAGGAATGAGCAAAGTCTCCAGGAAATATGGGACTATGTGAAAAGACCTAATCTGCGCTTGATAGGTGTACCTGAATGTGACGAAGAGAATGAATCCAAGCTGGAAAATACGCTTCAGGACATTATTCAGGAAAATTTTCCCAGCCTAGTAAGGCAGGATAATATTCAACTCCAGGTAATACAGAGAACACCACAGAGATATTCCTCAAGAAGAGCAACTCCAAGGCACATAATCGTCAGATTCACCAGGGTTGAAATGAAGGAGAAAATACTAAGAGCAGCCAGAGAGAAAGGTCAGGTTACCCACAAAGGGAAGCCTATCAGACTTACAGCAGATCTCTCAGCAGAAACCCTACAAGCCAGAAGAGAGTAGGGGCCAATATTCAACACCCTTAAAGAAAAGAACTTTCAACCCAGAATTTCACATCCGGCCAAACTAAGCTTCACAAGTGAAGGAAAAATAAAGTTTTTTGTGAATAAGCAAGCACTCAGAGATTTCATCACCACCAGGCCTGCTTTACAAGAGCTTCTGAAAGAACCACTACACATAGAAAGGAACAAACAGTATCAGCCTTTCTAAAAAAATTATCAAAAAGAGCATCAATATAATGAAGAATTTACATCAACTAATGGACAAAATAGCCAGCTAATGGCAGTATTAAACTCACATATATTATTATTAATACTAAATTTAAATTGACTAAATCCCCCAATCCAAAGACAGGCAATTTGAATAAAAAACTAAAACCCATCAGTATGCTGCATCCAGATCCATCTCACATTCAAGGATACACAAAGACTCAAAACAAGGGATGGAGAAAGATTTACCAACCAAACAGAGAGCTAAAATAAATAAATAAAAATCAGAAGTTACAATTAAGCAACAAAGATCAAAAGAAGCAAAGGAGGACATTATATAATGATAAAAGGATCAATGCAACAACAAGAAGAGCTAAAGATCCTAAATAGATACGCACCCAATACAGGAATACGCAGACATACAAGGCTTATAAAGAGACTTAGACTCCCACACAATAATAGTGGGAGACTTCAACATTAATATTAGACAGATCAGTGAGGCAGAAAATTAACAGCGATATTCAGGACCTGAACTCAGATCTGGAACAAGTAAATGTAATTAACATTTATAGAACTCTCCACTTTAAATATACAAAATATACACTCTTATCAGTACCACATCATATCAACTTACAAGTTTAAACGAAATGTTGGTTGGCTCCTTGTTTGTTATTCTCTTCCCTCATTTTCTTTTATATCTCCATTATTAAGGACAATTATAGGCATACCCATATTTAGACTGCATTCTAGCCTGGGCAATAAAGCAATACCCCCATCCTCTCTCCCTCTTCCTCTTTCTCTTTCTTCCTCTTCTTTATTCTTTTTCTAAAAAAAAAAAAAAAAAAAAAAAAAAAAGAATCTGCCTCATCTATGCCCTCTCCTAGAAACCTTCCTGTGTTCTGCATATAAAAAATAAATAAAAATAAAAATAAAAATAAAAATATACAGTATTAACTATAGTCACCTTGATGTGCAATGAAACACTAGAGCTTATTCTTCCTAACTGTAACTTTATACTCACTGACCAATGTCTCCCTTCTCCCTGCCAACCTCTCTCCACCCCCACCCAAAAAAAAAAAAAAAAAAAGAGAAGGACATTGCCAATGTGGCCCTGACCTTTAATAAATGTCATTATTGCTTGATACCAACCTGGGCTATCCTTATTGTTCAAACCAATAGGATAGATGATTTGCTGAGGTTTGGGAGCTTCTGCCCTCCGGAGCGTCCCAGATCTCCCAAAATTTGGTTCAGAGCTAAGGCTGATTTTGCTTTACAGCTCCTTTTATGAAGTTTTTCTCATTTCTGGTAAGGAAGACAAGTTGTTCTGCTTCCATGATGGTGGAGAGCAGGCACTTCCTTTCTTGAGTCTCAGCTTGCTTCTGACAGGAAAGGTGAGTGTGAATTTTTTCCTACTTCTAAGATGGTAGAGAACAGTCATCAGCCTGAGACTTATTTCCAAGTAAGTGGCTAAATTAGAGATTTGTCTTAAAATTTTTCCTTAATGACTAAAAGTTAAGATTACCAACCACTTAGTTTTAATTTCTCCTTAACATTATGATACTCAGTAATCATATTTATTGTGCATTTTTAATTTTCTTAACTTTTATTTATTTATGTTTGGGATTTTGTTGTTATTTCACTTTTCTTTCATCAATTATGACTATATCTTTCTGACTTGGTCAAATCCAAGGGAATATTCAAATTTTAGGAAGCAAGTCATCTGAATTGGCTAAAACTCTTGTAGCTGCCAAGTACGTATTTTCTAATTCGCAGAAATTTCTTCTTCTTTTTTTTAACCTAGTTAAAAAAATTTTCTGTCCACATTAGGCCATCTTTTACCATCCAAGGCCAGACTGAAGGAGCAATGGTGACCTTCCAATCCTAAGATTCTGCCCTGTTCCCTACAGCAACCTGAGTTTGGTTCCTAAGTCTAGTTCTTTCTGGTTTGGTATTTGTTACTTTTAAAATATCAGCAGTTTTTCCCAGCTATGATGTGGTAGTAAGAGATTCAAAAGGATTTTCTTTAAGAGCTTTATAATTAAAAGCAGATTGGGGACAAGAGATCCAAGATGGCTGATCACTAGCAGCTCGGGATTGTAGCTCCCAGTGAAAGCGCAAAGAACGAGAGGACACCGCACCGTCACATGAATTCTTGTTGCTCACGCACCAGGAGATTCCCAGTGGAGGAGCCCCACGGGTCGCTATCGCGACTCTTGTGACCGGCGAGGTGGTTTTGCCGGTGCCTCAGAGCGTCAGTTCTTGGTGCAGAGTCAGAAAAGCACCATCAGTCTTAACGCTGCTGATTTAGTCAGCGCAGTGGGTTGCTCAGATTTTGGCACTGAGAATCAGTAAGTTGGACGTCCACTCAGAAACCCAATTACAAAGACGGTAAATACAAAGACCACAGATGGATAAATTTATATCGAAGGGAAGAAAACAGCCAAAAAAGGCTGAGAATACCCAAGATCAGAACGCCTCTCCCTCAGCGGGGGATCACAGTTCCTCATCAGCAACGGAACAAGGCTTGATGGAGAACGAGTGTGTTCCAATTACAGAAGCAGGCTTCAAAATGTGGATAATGAGAAACTTCTGTGAATTAAAAGAACTTGTTCTAACTCAATCTAAAGAAACAAAGAACTTTGAAAAAAGGTTTGACGAAATCTTAACAAGAATACACAATTTAGAGAGGAATATAAGTGAATTGATGGAGCTGAAAAACACAATATGAGAACTACGTGAAGTATGCACAAGTTTTAACAGCCGAATTGATCAAGCAGAAGAAAGGATATCAGAGGTCGAAGATCAACTCAATGAAATAAAACAAGAAGACAAGATTAGAGTAAAAAGGATAAAGTCAAATGAGCAAAGTCTCCAAGAAATATGGGACTATGTGAAAAGACCTAATCTACACTTGATACGTGTACCTGAATTTGACGAAGAAAATGAATCCAAGCTGGAAAATATGCTTCAGGATATTATTCAGGAAAATTTTTCCAACCTAGTAAGGCAGGATAATATTCAACTCCAGGTAATACAGAGAACACCACAAAGATATTCCTCGAGAAGAGCAACTCCAAGGCACATAATCATCAGATTCACCAGGGTTGAAATGAAGGAGAAAATACTAAGGGCAGCCAGAGAGAAAGGTCAGGTTACCCACAAAGGGAAGCCCATTAGACTCACAGCAGATCTCTCAGCAGAAACCCTACAAGCCAGAAGAGAGTGGGGACCAATATTCAACATCCTTAAAGAAAAGAACTTTCAACCAAGAATTTCACATCCAGCCAACCTAAGCTTCATAAGTGAAGGAAAAATAAAGTTTTTTCTGAATAAACAAGGCACTCAGAGATTTCATCACCACTAGACCTGCTTTACAAGAGCTTCTGAAAGAACCACTACACATAGAAAGGAACAAACAGTATCAGCCTTTCTAAAAAATACTAAAAAGAGCATCAATAAAATGAAGAATTTACATCAACTAATGGGCAAAATAGCCAGCCAATATTAAATGGCAGTATTAAACTCACATATGTCATTATTAATTCTAAATTTAAATCGACTAAATCCCCCAATCC
Organism: Saimiri boliviensis; assembly: GCF_048565385.1. Classification (NCBI taxonomy): domain Eukaryota; kingdom Metazoa; phylum Chordata; class Mammalia; order Primates; family Cebidae; genus Saimiri; species Saimiri boliviensis. Next base: position 46,193,922 of record NC_133466.1, on the reverse strand, counting down.
AAAGACAGACAGCCAATTTGAATAGAAAACTAAAACCCATCAGTATGCTGCATCCAGACCCATCTCACATTCAAGGATACACAAAGACTCAAAACAAGGGATGGAGAAAGATTTACCAACCAAACAGAGAGCAAAAATAAATACATAAAAAGCAGAAGTTACAATTTTTGCTTCTGACAAAATAGTCATTAAAGCAACAAAGATCAAAAGAAGCAAAGAAGGACATTATACAATGATAAAAGGATCAATGCAACAACAAGAAGAGCTAAAGATCCTAAATATATACGCACCCAATACAGGAATACCCAGACATACAAGACTAATAAAGAGACTTAGACTCCCACACAATAATAGTGGGAGACTTCAACATTATTATTAGACAGATCAATGAGACAGAAAATTAACAACGATATCCAGGACTTGAACTCAGATCTGGAACACGTAAGCGTAATTAACATTTATAGAACTCTCCACTTTAAATACACAAAATATACACTCTTATCAGTACCACATCATATCAACTTACAAGTTTAAACGAAATGTTGGTTGGCTCCTTGTTTGTTATTCTCTTCCCTCATTTTCTTTTATATCTCCATTATAGGACAATTGTAGGCATACCCATATTTAGATTGCATTCTAGCCTGGGCAATAAAGCAATACCCCCATCCTCTCTCCCTCTTCCTCTTTCTCTTTCTTCCTCTTCTTTATGCTTTTTCTTAAAAAAAAAAAATTACACAAAGTAGCTGGGCGCGGTGGCTCAAGCCTTTAACCCCAGCACTTTGGGAGGCCGAGGCGGGTGGATCACGAGAAAAAAAAAAAAAAAAAAAAAGCAGATTTCTTATTCTTATTATTATTATGCTTTAAATTCTGTGGTATATGTGCATGTTTGTTACATAGGTATACACATACCGTGAGGGCTTCTTGCACCCATCAACCCATGATCTACCTTAGGTATTTCTCCTAATGCTATTCCTCCACTAGGCCCAACCGCAACAGGCCCCGGTGTGTGATATTTTCCTCCCTGTGTCTATGTACTCTCACTGTTCAACTCCCACTTATGAGTGAGAACATGTGGTGTTTTGTTTTCTGTTCTTGTGTCAGTTTGCTGAGAATGACGGTTTCTAGCTTCATCCATGTCCCTGAGAAGGACACAAACTCATCCTTTTTCATGACTCTATAATATTTCATGGTGTATATGTGCCACATTTTCTTTATCCAGTTTATTATTGATGGACATTTGGGTTGGTTCCAAGTTTTTGCTGTTGTGAACAGTGCCACAGTAAACATACATGTGCATATGTCTTTGTGGTAGAATGATTTATAATCCTGTGGTTATATACCCAGTAATGGGATTGCTGGGTCCAATGGCATTTCTATTTCTAGATTGTTGAGGAATCACCACACTGTCTTCCACAATGGTTGAACTAATTCACACTCCCACCAACAGTGTAAATGAGTTCCTATATCTCTACATCCTCTCCAGCATCTGTTGTTTTCTGACGTTTAAAATTATTGTTTTTTTGAAATGACAAGTGATGATGAACTTTTCATTATATGTTTGTTGGCTTCATAAATGTCTTCTTTAGAGGAGTGTCTGTTTATATTCTTTGCCTACTTTTTGATGGAGTTGGTTTTTTTCTGGTAAACTTAAGTTCTTTATAGATTCTGCATATTAGTCCTTTGTCAGATGGATAGATTGCAAAAATTTTCTCCCACTCTGTGGGTTGCCCATTCACTTCGATGATAGTTGTGTTTTGTTTCATTTTAGTTTTCTGTGAAGAAGCTTTTTAGTTTAATTAGATCTCATTTGTCAATTTTGACGTTTGTTGCCATTGCTTTTGGTGTTTTAGTCATGAAGTCTTTGCCTATGCCTATGTTCTGAATGGTATTGCCCAGGTTTTTTTCTAGGGTTTTTATCATTTTAGGTCTTCACTTTTAGTCTTTTATCCATCTTGTGTTAATTTTTGTATAAGGTGTAATTAAGGGGTCCAGTTTCAGTTTTCTGCATATGGCTACCCAGTTTTCCCAACACCTTTTATTAAATAGGTAATCCATTCCCGATGGTATTTTTGGTCTAGTTTGTCAAAGTTCAGATGGTTGTAGCTGTGTGGCATTATTTTTGAGGGCTCTGTCCCATTCGATTGCTCTATATATCTGTGTTGGTTCCAGTACCATGCTGTTTTGGTTACTGTAGTTTGGTAGTATAGTTTGAAGTCAGGTAGCATGATGTCTCCAGTGATGTCCTGTTTGCTTTGCTATGCGGGCTCTTTTTTCATCCCATATGAAATTAAAGGCAGTTTTTGGCAATTCTGTAAAGAAAGTCACTGGTAGCTTGATGGGAATAGCATTGAATCTATGAATTAGTTTGAATCATGGGGCTATTTTTATAATGCTGATTTTTTTGTATCCATGAGCATGGATTTTTAAAATGTGTTTGTGACCTCTCTTATTTCTTTGAGCAATGGTTTGTAGTTCTCCTTTAAGAAGAACTTTGAGTACGGACCCAGGAAGGACAAGGCAGCGGTCTTGGTTCTCCGTGAGTCCATGCTTAACGTTGAACTTATATCCCTTTAAATACCAGCTGTTTCTCCAATTTAAGTTCATAGTAGTTGTAACTGATGGGTTGCCATAGGTTGTAGCTTGACTTATACCATGGAATTCATTCAAATTGCATATATAAACAGTTTCAGTATTGGCTGATTTAGAATGACAGTCTGACAAAATGTTGTCTTGGTATTCAATTAAGTTTTCTTCTACTTGGGTAGGAGTTTTAAAAACAAGTAAGTCTTTTCATTAAAATTCCAGGAAATCTTACCCAGTCCTTAAACTATTTGGGATTATTTGACAAATGATGTGATTCTAAAGTTTCCAGAAATCAGTATTCAAGAGCTCTTTTTCATGGTCTTTCCATTATTTCAGGAACCTTCTAAAAGACACCATATTCTAGGACATTTTGTGCTTGTGAAGTTTTCAGAAACTGCATCAGTATTAAGCAGTTAAATGTGGAAATGATGTTAAATAGTTATAGTTACATGATTGACAAGAAAATTTTTTCATTTCTGTGGTCTACAGTTTATCATGGAAACAATATAATTGATAGCATATATTTTGACGTATTACAATTTTAGGAATTTCACACAATTTTCAAACGTATATGAACATTGATTACAATATAATCTGAAAAACGTAAAATATTTCTTACTTTGACAGTGCTCCTTATGTAAAAATATGTCAAGTAATTCCATATATTTCTCTTTTCGATTTTTCAGTGCCCTCTTTTGCATTCCAAATTAAGAAGTCAAAAAGACTTAATTTTGAAGATAAAATTGGATTTGGGGAAGTGTATCAAATATATTAATATTGATATAAATATACTAAAGGCCTAAAACACTTGATATAAAATGGAATGCCAGGTCACAGTAAGTCATTCATTTAACCAAAATGGTAACTCAAAAAATGTTTAAAGGCAAAAGCCTTTACTCATTGACAGAAGACTCAGTTTTTCAAGCAATGTGTGTCTTTCCCTTCTTTTTTCCTGTAATTTGTTTGAGGAGAGACAGAAATATTTTTATTCTTTAATATTATGTTAAAATTATATTCAAGAAAGAAAGCCAAATTTCTCTCTTGCATTAGTGTACTGTTAATGTCAACTCAAATTTTTAATAAAACCTTAAAGATGAATTCATCCAGTCTTCATCAGTTTGACTATAAGTTGAAATTCTTATAAGCTTTTGATAACCTTTTACAAATTTGTATTAAACAAAATTAGTGCTCTAAGAAAACCCTGTTGTGTTTTTATTCCAATGTTCAATTTATGGAAAAACTGAACAATACTCCTTTAAATTTAGCCAGTGTGTTCACACGGTGTTTCTTTTACAAGATGACTAGTTCACAAACCTTCCACAACTTGCTTAAACCTTTAGCTTCATTCTACTTAAGTCAAAACACTTTTTAACCTTGTGTAGTAAGCAAAATTTACATTCTAATGTCTTATATTGTTTTACTGAAAGCACATTTCATTTTTTTCACAAAGCTTCCATGTAAAACTTTTTCATTAGTTTCAATTACATGTTACTATGTTAGCTCTTAGCAATTTTTTTTTTTTTTTTTTTTTTTTTTTTTTTTTTTTTTGTGAAACACCTGGCAGGTAAGTGATTTTAATTTTGTACTAAGTATGAAGCCTAGGACACCAGACACAAGTGCATGTAAAGTCTGACTTTTTCAAGCATAGCCAGGGAGCACGGCTAACTCCACATGTTCCCAGACCTTACCTAGAATCTAGTGACTCCAAAGCAGGTAAGTTGAGCAAATTTTAAAAGTCGAAAAAAGCAGTGTATTACTTTAAAGCATTTTACAAACCTAATATCTGACCTGCCTAATTTAGAGCTAATGTCTTTATTTTACCAATAAACTTTAAACCTGTCTTTATTTCTCAAATATTACTAAAGTCATGCGAAGTAAAAGGTACTAGAGTTCTTATTCTTCTGAAAGAATTAATTTGATTTAAACATTTATTATTTTAAAGCCAATTAAAGTCCTTTTTTATCTATAAACATCACCCACAACACAGAAAAATACACAGAATAGATCCAGTAGTCGTAAGATTTTTCATTTGCCAGTTTTTGGTTTTCTTTTTTGCTTTTTTTTTTTTACATTGAACTGATGATATTCATATACATAGATTGCCATCAAATATTTCAATTTAACAGGAGATTATAGAACACACTTTACCAGTATTCTAATTTGAAGAAAATATATATTTAGGTAAGGATTCATAGCATTTATCTTTTATATCACTTTTAATTTAGCATTTGTGTACTGTAACGTTTCTATATATAATATTTTATGTATGTTACTCATATTTGTAAAGATTACACATATCTCAGAGATGAAGACTGTAAATATTAAATGTATTCATTCTCCTATCTTCTGAAGCACTTAAGTCAGAGGAACTAAATTATTCATTCTAATTTGACAACTCACTATCTTGTAACGTATTATAATGCTTAGAAGAGCTCAGTAAAACAAAGCTCTAGTTACCTTGAAATTGTTTGTTTTTAATACTTCATTAGGAAATAAATTCCAGTTCAAATTTTATTAATTATGCCCCTTGTTCTTCCATGTCTTTCCAACATAGGATTAGAAAGACTTTCTTTATAAGACGAGACTCAGGGAATTAATACCCAATGTTGAAATTGGCTCTCAGGAAAGCTTCCAGAGAGGAAGTCTTCTAGTTGGGGACTGATAATCCTCATTTTTATTACTGTACACTGTTACTTCCCTGAAAGTAATGGAGAATCCTTGGGGATTGTGATCTATCTCTCTTCACTTTTCCTGATTTCCCTTCCCATGGTCAGGAATTTTTTTTTTTTTTTGTAATTAAGTTCTGAAGTGCATGTGCAGATCTTGCAGGACTGATGCACAGGTAAGCACATGTCATGGTGGTTTGCTGCCTGCATCCCCCCATCACCTACATGAGGCACTTCTCCCAATGTTCTTGTGCTGTGTTTTTCAGCTCCGTGAAGTCATTTATGTTCTTCTCTAAGCTGATTATTCTAGTTAGCATTTCATCTAACCTTTTTTCAAGGTTTTTAGCTTCTTTGCATTAGGTTAGAACATGTTCCTTTATCTCAGAGAAGTTTGTTATTACACATCTTCTGAAGCCTGCTTCTGTCAATTCATCAAATTCATTCTCCATCCAGTTTTGTTCCCTTGCTGGTTCGGAGTTGTGATCCCTTGGAGGAGGAGAGTCGTTCTGGTCTGCGGCGATTTCATTTTTTGTGTATTTTTTTCTTCCAATCTTTGTGGACTTTTCTAAGTTTGGTCTTTGAAGTTGGTGACTTTTGGATGGGATCTCTGAGTGGATATTCTTTCTATTGATGTTGAAGCTACGTCTTTCTCTCTCTTTCTGTTTTTTTTTTTTTGTTTTGTTTTGTTTTTTTTTTAGTTTTTCTTCTAACAGGCCTCTCTGCTATAGGACTACTTGAGGTCCACTGGAGACTATGTTTGCCTGGGAATCATCTGTGGGGCTGCAGAATAGCGAGGATTGCTGCCTATTCCTTTCTCTGGTAGCTTCATCCTGGAAGGGTACCCACCAGATATCAGCCAGAGCTCTCCTCTATGAGGCATCCTTCTGGATATATTGGGGTCAGTGAGCCACTTGAGGAGTTAGTCTCTCCCTTATCTGAGCTCAAGTGTGCTGGGAGCTTCATTGCTCCATTGAAAGCTGCTGGGCAGGGACGTTTAAGTCTGCTGTAGCATAAGTCACAGCTACCCCTTTCCCAGGTGCTCTGTCCCTGGAAGATAGGGTTTATTTATAAGTCTCTGATGTGCTGCTGCCTTTTTGTCAGAGGTGTCCTGCTCAGCAAGGAGGGAGCCTAGTCGCAATCTGCCTGTAGAGGCACTGCTGAGCTGCTGTGGGCTCAGTCCAGATGCTGTGTAAACTTTGCTTTTGTTTACACAGGTAAGGTTAGAACTGCCTTGGCATTGACGGATGCCCTTCCCCTCACCGAGCTCCATCATCGCGGGTTGAGCTCAAACTGTTCTGCTGACTGTAAAACTGTCATGCCAGTGTGCTTCAGTTGGCTGGTCTTTGTTGTGGGACACCTGCCACTCAAGGTCACTTGGCTCCCTGCCTTCAGCTCCCCTTTTTTTCTGGGGAGTGGGAGGCTCTGTCTTGCAGGCGTTCCAGGTGCCAGCCAAAATGGCCACTGAGATTTGTGCTGAAAACTCATGGCACTGGCTGAAGTGGCCTCTTAGATTCATACTGGTCAGCCACAGCGCTTGTTGGCCCAGCTAAAATCTCCTGGTGCGGGATATAAAGACCATGGGAGAAGTGCAGTATCTGAACTGAAGTGCAGGAGTGGCTTTAGAAGTTCCCCAATGGCCTCTGTTGGGTAGGAGGGACATCCTCCAGCCAGTTGCACTTCCCAGGTGAGTCAGTGCTCCACCCTGCCTCACTTTGCCCCCCTTAGGCTATGCTCACTGTTCAAGCAGTTCTATTGAGGTGAACCTGGTACTTCGATTGGAAATGCCGAGGTCACTTGCCTTCTGCATTGCGTTCACTGGGAACTGTGCTCCAGAGCAGTTCCTATTCTGCCATCTTGGCAGAAGTATGGAAGCTTCTAAAGAAGCTTTAAGTGCTAGTAAATATAGATTAAATGAATGAATGATAGATAAGCAAAAGAATTCGAGAAAGAAGGTAGAAGGGAAAAGGAAGCAGAGCCAGAAGAAAATGGAGGAGACCAGTGTGGGGGGGAGGAGAAGAGAGAGAACTAATGGCTGTAATAATTTTATTTAAAAAACATTATCTACAATAATTAGTATCACCCAATAGAAATGTGTTATTTAAGGGGAACACTCAACCCATCAACAATGAAAAGCAGCTAGGACACTGAAATTGATATTCCATATCATCAACTAAGTCAAATATATTTTATTAATAATATTTGATTGATTGATAAGAGAAGTAGCTTTTCTGTTTAGATTTTGAGAGATAATAAAAACAAATGCCAGTGTTTGCTATCCTTTCAAGCCATGTCCTCATATGTTTTAATTTTAGTGGGATAAGGGAAAAATGACTGTGCATAATGACATTCCTCATTACTGTGACAACAGTCTCTCAAAGTTCTCACAGCACAATAATATAGTTTTAAAGACTCATTTATCAAATACTTTCACCCGATATTGAGAAAATATTTAAGGAGAATGAAACCAACTGGTGATTCTATTCTCATCATTTTTTAAGAATTTTTTTAAATTTTACTTTAAGTGCATAGTGTATCTGGCATTTCTCCTCATGTTATCCTTCCGCACCCTCCACTCCCTCCCCACCGCCCACTGTCCCTCTCCTAACCCCTACAACTGCCCCCAGTGTGTGATGCTTTTCTCCCTGAGTTCACGTGTTCTCATTGTTCCACACCCACCTATGAGTGAGAACATGTGGTGTTTGGCTTTCTGTTCTTGTGTCAGTTTCCTGAGAATGATGGTTTCCAGATTCATCTACGTTCCTATGAAGGACATGAACTCATCGTTTTTTATGGCTGCTTACTATTCCATGGTGTATATGTACCATATTTTCTTTGTCCAGTGCATCATTGATGGGGATTGGGGTTGGTTCCAGGTCTTTGCTATTGTAAACAGAACTGCAATGAACATATGTGTGCATGTGTCTTTATAGTAGAACAATTTATAGTTCTTTAGGTATATACCCAATAATGGGATTGCTGGGTAAAATGGAATTTCTATTTCTAGATCCTTGAGAAATCGCCAGACTGCCTTCAACAATGGTTGAACTAATTTACACTCCCCCAACTGTGTAAGAGTGTTCCTATTTGTCCACATTCTCTCCAGCGTCTGTTGTCTCTAGATTTTTTTGATGATCGCCATTCTAACTGGCATGAGATGATATCTCAATGTGGTTTTAGTTTGCATTTCTGAAATGACCACTGATGATGAGCATTTTTTCATATGTTTGTTGGCCTCATATATGTCTTCTTTTGAGAAGTGTCTATTCATATTCTTTTCCCACTTTTACATGCGGTTGTTTGTTTTTTTCTTGTTTATCTATTTTAGGTCCTTGTAGATTCTGGATATTAGCCCTTTGTCAGATGGGTAGATCGCAAACATTTTTTCCCATTCTCTTGGTTGCTGATTTGCTCTAATGGTGATTTCTTTTACTGTACAGAAGCTGTGGAGGTTAATTAGATCACATTTGTCTATCTTGGCTTTTATTGCTATTTGGTATTGCTTTTGGTGTTTTAGTTAGGAAGTCCATGCCTATGCCCATGTCCTGTATGGTTTTGCCTACATTTTCTTCTAGAGTTTTTATGGTGTTAAGTTTTATGTTTAAACCTATGATCCATGTAGAGTTAACTTTAGTGTAAGGTGACAGGTAGGGGTCCAGTTTCTGCTTTCAGCATATTGCTAGCGAGTTTTCCCGACACCATTTATTAAACGTGGAGTCCTTTCCTCATTGGTTGTTTTGCCAGATTTGTCAAAGATCAGATGGTTGTAGATGTGTGGTGTTTCTTCTGGGGTCTCTGTTCTGTTCCATTGGTCTATGTCTCTGTTTTGGTACCAGTACCGTGCTGTTTTGATTACTATAGACTTGTGTTATGGTTTGAAGTCTGGCAATGTGATGTCCCTGGCTTTGTTCTTTCTGCTTAGAATCGTCTTGGCTATGTGGGATCTCTTGTGATTCTATATGAAGTATAAAGTGCTTTTTTTTTTCAGTTCTGTGAAGAAGTTCATTGGTAGCTTGATGGGGATAGCATTGAATCTATAATTACTTTGGGCAGTATGGCCATTTTCATGATACTGATTCTTCCTAACCCTGAGCATGGAATATTTCTCCATCTGTTTGTGTCCTCTGTTATTTTGTTGAGCAGTGGTTTGTAGTTCTCCTTGAAGAGGTCCTTTACATACTTAGTTGTATTCCTTGGTATTTTATTCTCTTTGTAGCAGTTGTGAATGGGAGTTTACTCTTAATTTGGCTCTCTGTTTGTCTGTTGGTTAATAGGAATGCCTGTGACTTCTACACAATTATTTTGTATCCTGAGACTTTGCTGAAGTTGCTTATCAGTTTCAGAAGATTTTTGGACTGAGACGATGGTCTTCTAAATATACAATCATGTCATCTGCAAATAGAGACACTATGACTTCCTTATTTCATAATCGATTACCCTGTATTTATTTTTCTTGGCTGATTACTCTGGCTAGAACATCCAATAATATGTTGAATAGGAGTAGTGAGAGAGGGCATCCTTGTCCAGTACCTGATTTCAAAGGAATTCTTCCAGCTTTTGCCCGTTCAGTATGATATTGAACTGAACAAGCTGTAGGCTTGTCATACATAGCTTTTATCATTTTATGATAAATTCCGTCAGTACCTAGTTTATTGAGAGTTTTTAGCATGAAGGGCTGTTGAATTTTATCAAAGACCTTCTCTGCATCTATTGAGATAATCGTGATTTTTGACTTTGGTTCCTTTATGTGATGGACTACATTTATGGATTTGCATATGTTCAACCAGTCTTGCATTCCTAGGGTGAAGCCTACTTGTTCGTGACGGATAAGCTTCTAGATGTGCTGTTGCTGTCAGTTTGCCAGTATTTTATTGAAGATTTTTTCATCGATATTCATCATGGAGATTGGGCTGAAGTTTTCTTTTTTAGTTGAGTCTCTGCCCGGTTTTGGTATCAGGAAGATGTTGGTCTCGCAAAATGAGTTAGGGAGGAGTCTCTCTCTTCGTATTGATTGATAGTTTCAGAAGGAATGAAACCAGCTTCTTTTTGTATTTCTGGTAGAATTCATCTGTGAACCCTCTGGACCTGGCCTTTTTTTGGTTGGTAGGCTATTGATTCCTGCCTCTACTTCAGCCCTTGTTATTGGTCTACTCAGGGTTTCAACTTCCTCCTGGTTTCGTCTTCGTAGAGTACAAGTGTCAAGGAATTTATTCATTTCGTCCAGATTTAGTGGTTTATATGCATAGAGTTATTTGTAGTAATCTCTGATTGTAGTTTGTATTTCTGTGGAGTCGGTGATGATATCCCCTTTATCGTTTTCTATTGCATCTATTTCATTCTTCTCTCTTTTCTTTTTTATTAATCTGGCTAGGGCTCTGTCTATTTTGTTGATCTCTTCAAAAAATCTGCTCCTGGACTTATTGATTTTGTGAAGGGCTTTTTGTGTCTCTGTCTCCTTCAGTTCTGTTCTGATCTTAGTTAATTCTTGTCTTCTGCTAGCTTTTGAGATTTTTTTGACCTTTCTCCTCTAGCTCTTTCAATTTTTATGATAGAGTGTCAATTTTCAATCTCTCCTTGCTTCTCTAGTTGGCATTTATTCCTATAAATTGCCTTCTCGACACTGCTTTAAAAGTGTCCCGGTGACTCTGGCACGTTGTGTCTTTGTTCTCATTTGTTTCAAAGAACATCTATATTTCTACCTTCATTTCATTGCTTATCCAGTCAACATTCAGGAGCCAGTTGTTCTATTTTCATGAAGTTCTGCAGTTCTGAGTTAGTTTCTTAATTCTGAGTTCTAATTTGATTGCATATAATCTGAGAGATTGTTTGTTATGATTTCCTTTGTTTTGCATTTGCTTAGGAGTGATTTATTTCAAATTATGTGGTCAGTTTTAGAGTAGGTGCTGTGTGGTGCTGAGCAGAATGTATATTCTATGGATTTGGGTTGGATATTTCTGTAGATGTCTATTAGGTCTGCTTGGTCCAGATCTGAATTCAAGTCCTGGACCTCCTTCTTAATTTTCTGTCTCAATGATATGTCTAACAGTGACAATGGACTGTTAAAGTCTCCCACTATTATTATGTGGGAGTCTAAGTGTCTTTGTAGGTCATTAAGGACTTCCTTTATGTACCTCGGTGCTACCCTGGTGCTCCTGTATTGAGTGCATAAATATTTAGGATCGTTAGCTCTTCTTGTTGCATTGATCCTTTTACCTTTATGTAATGCCCTTCTTTGTGTCTTTTGATCTTTGTTGTTTTAAAGTCCATTTTATCAGAGACTAGGATTGCAGCCCCTGCTTTTTATTTGCTCTCAATTTGCTTGACACGTCTTTCTGCATCCCTTTATTTTTAGCCTACATTTATCCTTACACAAGTGATGAGTTTCCTGAACACAGCACACTGATGGGTTTTGATATTTTATACAATCAAATGGTCTATGTCTTTTAATTGGGTCATTTAGTCCACTTACATTTAAGGATAATTTTGTTATGTGTGAATTGGATACTGCCATTTTGATGCTAGCAGGCTGTTTTGTCCTTTAGTTGACACATTGTCTTCATTGTGTCGATGGTCTTTACCATTTGGTACATTTTTGGAGTGGCTGTTACTGATTGCTCCTTTCCTTGATTAGTGCTCCTTTCAGGAGCTCTCGTAAGGCAGGCCTGGTGGTGAGAAAATCTCTCAGTAATTGCTTGTCCATAAAGGATTTTCTTTCTCCTTCGAATGTGAAACTTAGTTTGGCTGGATATCAAATTCTAGGTTAACAGTTCTTTTCTCTAAGGATGTTGAATATTGGCCCCCACTCTCTTCTGGCTTGTAGGGTTTGTGTGGAGAGATCCACTGTGAGTCTGGTGGGATTCCCTTTGTGGATAACCTGACTTTCTCTTTTGCTGCCCTTAGCATTTTTTCCTTCATTTCAACCCTGGTGAATCTGACGATTATGTGTCTTGGGGTTGCTCTTCTTGAGGTATATCTTTGTGGTGTTCTCCATACTTCCTGGACTTGAATAGTGGCCTGCCTTGCTGGGTTGGGGAAGTTCTCCTGGATAATATCCTGAAGAGTGTTTTCCAGCTTGCATTCATTCTTTCTGTACATTGAGGTACGCCTATCAAATGTAGATTAGGTCTTTTCACATAATCCCATATTTCTTGGAGGCTTTGTTCATTTCTTTTCACTCTTTTCTCTCTATTCTTGCCTTCTTATTTTACTTCATTGCATTGATTTTCAATCTCTGATATTTTTTATTCTGATTGGTCAGTTTTGCTTTTGAAACTTTTGTATGCTTCATGAAGTTGTCGTGCTGTGTTTTTCAGCTCCATCAAGTCGTTTCTATTCTTCTCTAATCTATTTATTCTAATCAGTATATCATCTAACCTTTTTTCTAGGTTCTTAGTTTCTTTGCATTGGGTTAGCACGCGTTCTTTTAGCTCTGAGAAGTTTGTTATTACCCACCTTCTGAAGCAGATTTCTGTCAATTCATCAGATTCATTCCCCATCTATCTTTGATCCTTAGCTGGTGAGGAGTTATGATCCCTTGGATGAGAAGAAGTCTTCTGGTTTTTGGTGTTTTCTTCCTTTTTGCGCTGGTTTCTTCCCATCTTAGTGGCTTTATCTACCTGTGGTCTTTGTACTTGGTGACTTTCAGGTGGGGTCTCTAAATGGATGCCGTTTTTATAGATGTTGAAGCTATTTCTTTCCACTTAGTTTTCCTACTAACATTCAGGCCCCTCTGCTGCAGGATCACTGGAGGTGCTGTCAAGATCCCACACACCTGGAGGTCACCCGTGGGGCTGCAGAACAGCAAGGGTTGCTGCCAGTTTCTGCCTCCGCTATCCTCATACCAGAATGGTACCCACCAGATGTTGGCCTGAGCTTTCCTTTATGAGGTGTCTTTTTGTGTATATGGGGCTCAGAGGATTGCTTGAGGAGACATTCTGTCCCTTATAAGAGCTCAAGTGCTGTGCTGGGAGTTCTGCTGTTTCGTGCAGAGCTGCTGGGCTGGTACCATTAACTCTGCTGCAGCTGAACTCATAACCTGCTGTTTTCCCAGGTGCTCTGTCCTAGGAAGGTCAGCCTTATTTATAAGTTCCTGCCATGCTGCTGCCTTTTTTCATGGATGCCCTGCCTGGCACAAAGTAGTCTACATCGATAGTGGCAGACTTCCTTGGTATTGGGGGATGCCCTTCCCCCCACGGATTTAGGCCATCCCAGTTCCAGCTTCTCTTGTTGTGAAACTCTCAATCCAGAGTGTTTCAGATTTCTTGTCTTGTGGGTGTGGTACCCGTCAAGCCAGATCACATCACCTGGTTTCCTGTCTCAGCCCCCTCCCTTTCAGTTGAATGGACAGCTCTGTCTCCCAGGCATTCCAGGCACCAGTTGAAATGGCCACCCAAACTTTTGTGAGTTTCTTTGTCCTGATGCATCCCTGGCTGAAACTGCTGAAATGAAAACTCATGACGCTTTTATGCTCAGGAATCTCCTTGTCTGTTGGCAGTGAAAACTTCTTTGGAAATGTAGTGAGCACTCACTCTCTGTGCTGTTCTTGCCTGGAACTACATTCTGAAGATGTTCCTATTCAGCCATCTTGGATCTTCCTTAATCTTATGATTTCTAAGAAAAACTCTATAAGTCGTATCTTATTTATTATTAATATTTTGAATTAAAAGCTTCTTTTGTATGATGTGTTTACACCACAGACGTAATGGTGATTTTCTGGAGGATCACTAGAACTAGCATCAGACAACATAGGGAAAATTCTTCACAATATACTATATACATCTGTGTGTATTACACACATGTACATATAAATACACACACACACACACATATATATACACCTATATACTATATACTATATATATACACACACACACACACACTCACACATTTATTTTGAAACAGAGTCTCACACAGTCTGTCGCCCAGGTTGGAGTGCAATGGCATGATCTCAGCTCACAGCAACCTCCACCTCCTGGTTCACATGATTCTCCTACCTAAACCTTTTGAGTAGCTGGGATTACAGGTGCACACCACCATTCCTGGCTAATTTTTTTTATTTTTAGTAGAGACGAAGTTTCCCTATGCTGGCCACACTGGTCTCGAACTTCTGACCTCGTGATCCACGCACCTCAGCAGCTAGGATTATAGGTGTGAGCCACTGCGCCCAGCCACATGTAGAAGTGCAGTACTACATAGAACACTGAACATTACATGCTGCTGGGATTACAGGTGTGAGCCACAGTATCCAGCTGCATATACTTTTTTATTTCTCTTTTTAAGAATCCTGATCTTAAATGAGTTCACAGTTGGATGTAGAAGTACAATGCTTAGATGCAGATGTGTACATATAGAAGGATAGAATACTTAGATGTAACAGTTATGAATAAATGTAATTCTTATAACTGACTATAACAGTATTAGAAAAGTCATATATTGATAAAACCTTCTTCAGAAAAAGGAACTTAAAAACTTAGAGGAACTGCTTCTGTTTAAATATATGCATAGCTAAGGCTCTTACAATGGTGTGGTTTATAGGATAGATATCAGAGTGTAAATCTAATTTTAAAAACGTAGTCAAATGTATTAATCTTATATTTTATGCCTATGATTATTTTGTAATTCAGAGAATGGCTTTTCCAATTCAAAAATTCTTTAAAATCCTCTAGTGATTTATTTTTCATGGTGTTTAAATCAATATTGAAATTTTCTGGAATTTACACTCTATTAGGTTTGAAGTTTTGTCCAACTTTTTTTCAGTAACATATTCACCATGGGAATTCTTTCATTATACAAATATACATCTTATGCTTTAAATTCAGAGGAAATTATGATATGTTATTCTATTGTGTGCTAACTAAAATGTTGCTTTGTTGACTTAGAGTTCTCTTAGCCATAAGAAAGAAAAAGATCTCTTGCATGAAAATAGCATGTTCTGGGAAAAAAATTGCCATGCTTAGACTGGAACTAGACACAATTCAACAGCAGAACCTGCTAAGGGAAAAAAAAAAAAATTTAGAGGACATTGAAAGTGTGAAAGAAAAGAATGCTAATATTCTTAAGGCCATAAAATTGGATAAGGAAGAATGAAAAAAGACGGTATTTAAGGAGAGTGGACAGCTTAGCATTTTGACAACGAAGAATAAAATGGTCAGTTCTGAATTGGAGAATGTAAGACACAACTAGGAAACACTGGAAATGGAAATTCAATCATGTCCTTGTAGACTGGCTACTGCTGTACATGACTGTGACCAAAGCCAGATAGGAGAAAGCAACTTCTTTTCAGAGAACAAAACCTCAACAGGTTTATTTACAGGAGACAATGAATTCTCATACATCTAACCTGAAAGAGAACAGCAAGATTCTTTCTGAACAACTGTAATGCTTATTGTAAAAATTAACAGCCTAAAAATTCAGCTCCATCACACAAGATAAACTGTGAAAGAAAAGACAGGACAGGCTGCCATCTTTCCTGTTGGAGGAACTTAATTATTCCAGCCTGTGGGCATTGGAGAGTACAAACCGACCAGGGGCAGAAGAGTTCCCGCAGCACAGCACAGCTGCTTTACCAAATCATGGCCAGACTGCTTCTGTTAGCAGGCTCCTGATCCTGTTCCTTCTTACTGAACAGGACCTCCCACCTGGTGCTTACAGCTACCCTCACAGGTGTTCCCTGGCCAATGGAGATTTGAAATATTCCTTAGACAGAGCTCCCACAGAGAAAGGCAGGCCACCATCTTTGCTGTTTGGATGACTAGGTTCTGGCCTTAGGGCTTTTTAGAACCCAAGCTGACCAGAGGTGTAAGTGGTAGCTCAGCACAGCAGAGCCACCTTGCAAAAACATAGCCAGACCCTTGTTTAAGTCAATCCCCAACAACATTCTTAATCACTGGGTACAGCCTTTCAACAGGGTCTCTGGCTGCCTTCACTGCTGTTCTCTGGCTGACAGATGTTTCAGGCCTCCCTGAATCAGAGCTTCCAGAGAGAGAACCAGACTGTAATCTTTGTTGCTTGGGCAACTCAGCCATTTCAACCTTGGGACTTCAGAGTGTCTGAGGCAACCAGGGGCTGAAGTGAACCCCCAGCACAGCACAGCTGCTCTACAAAAACATGGCCAGACTTTTTTAAGAGCAAGTCTCTGATCTTGTTCCTCCTGACTAGACAAGACTTCTGAACTTGTTTCCAGCCACCTCTCGTAGTTGTGTCCAGATTGGCAACAGGATTGTACCTCAGTGGTACAGAGGTCCCCAAGGAAGAGGCAGGCTATTAACTTTGTCTTTTTGCAGGCTTCGCTAGTGATACCTTGAGTCGCTGGAAGATATGAGGCAATTAGGTACTGGAGTGGACCCCCAGTATACCACAGCAGCCTTATGGGAAAGTAGCTGAACCGTTACGTGGGTGCTGGTTTCCATATCTCCTCGATGAGCAGGTCCTCCTGGATTGGGTCTTTATCCAGGACCCCACTGAAACCATCAAGCCAGTAGCAACTTGGCAATTTCTTGGACAGAGCTTCACAGATCGACTGAAATCCTCTCTGCCACTGCCTCTGCAGTGGATCTGCCCTTGTTACCTTCAGAATATCAAGAAAGCAAAGACCCTAAGTGCCATATTGATAACTCTAACAAGCTGCAGTTGACCCAAGGAACAAGGCAGTCCATCTCTTGTGGATACCACATACGCCCCACTGCTTATCACTGGACAGGGAACTCTGGCTTGGGCCCATAGAACAGACCCTCCATCCTGGGGTGATTACACTAAGTGATGGCTAACTCACATCTTTCTGGGGTAGAGCCCGCAGGAGACAAGCAAAGTGATGGAGCAGGAAGCCAGCTGATGTGAAGCCCAGAGGGCAGGCACAGCTATCTCTCTAGGCTCTACTGGGTCTTATGAGACACTTTATCCCAGCACTTTAGGAGTGTGGAGGTCAGATCAGCCACATCTCATGTGAAGATTGCCCAGCAGAGATCAGGTATGAGATTTTCCCTATTAATAAAAGGAGACTTGCTTTAAAAAGTCTGGCCACGTTTTTGTAGAGCAGCTGTGCTGTGCTGGGGCCTCACTTTTCAGAGAGTTATCTGAGGCGTGATATCTACTGGGCATTCTTGCACATGAGATGAAGCTGGTCTGACCTCAGCACTCCTTAGTCTGCTTGCCTCTCCCAGGGCCCCAGCCTGGCCACGCCTGCCTACAGGGCACTCTCAGCTGCCCACACCTTTGTTTCTGTGCCAGTGGACCATGCCTGAGCAGTAAAGAGATGCAGCAAAGCGGACCCTTCAGGCATGCAGCATCCTCTACATTGCCTCTCCATACTGAAGCTCTTTATACAAAAACGTCCTACATCACTTTGCTGGTGTGTGTTTACATGAGTGGATTTTGCTGCACTTGCCCTACTAGCACATGGGAATGTAGCACGCACTTCAACCCACACCAACTCCCATTGAAGAAAGAGCCATGGTAGGCAGATGAACAAAATCACAACCTCTGCCAACACCTTCTCCTTGTGCTAATTCTGTGCACGAAAAGGGAATGCTAATATACGTTGAGTGGTCGTTGCTGCTTAGGGGGTCACAGAGATGGCACCCAGACATGCACAGGCCAGCACCCTGGCCTGAACCAACACTGCCTCCAGTGCAACAGCACACACAGCAGGGGTCTTCTGGCCGCCACCAAGCTGTCTTGCCTCCACCACTTCCACCACTGGGCAAATGCCAACAGGGAAGCAGGCAGGTTTGCATCTGCTAGCACTCTGCCAACACCTGCCACACTTTGCTGCCTTCAGTGCAGTAGACTCCAAACTTCGAGGAGCCAGAGAAAAATGTTGAGACCCAATATAAGTTTCCCAGAATTAAATCACACAGTCCAGGAATTGAGAGATGAATATTGGCCCACTGAAATCCTCCAAAACCAAAGGCAGCTGCCTGCTTCTACCTTAAACCACAATCAAACCCTCCTGATCATCAAACATGATAAAAGAAAAATACCCTGTGCAAAGGTTAGCAACCTCAAAGGTTGAAGGTGAATAAGCTCATAAAGATGAGGAAGAATCAGTGCAAGAACACTGAAACTCAAGAAGTCAGCATGCCTTCTTTCCTCCAGATGATTACATCAACTGTTCAGCCTGTTCAAGTTTTCAGAACTGGCCAGAGGCTGACATGTCTGCAATGATACAAGTAGAATTCAGAATGTGGGTAGAAACAAAGTTCACTAAGTGAAAGAAGTATGTCAACATCCAATGCAAGGAGGCCAAAAATCATTGTAAAACATCGCAGGAGCTAACAGGCAATATATCCAGTATAAACAACATTACTGGTGCTCACTTTGGCAACACATATATTAAAATTGGAATGATTCAGAGAAGATTAGCATGGCCCCTGCTCAAGGAGGACTTAAAAATTCATGAAGCATTGCATATTTGTAGAAAAAATCAATATCGTGAAAATGGCCATACTACCCAAAGTAATTTATAGATTCAATGCTGTCCCCATCAAGCTACCAATGACCTTATTCACAGAACTGGAAAAACACACCTTAAGCTTCATATGGAAGCAAAAGAGAGTGTGGATATCCAAGACAATGCTAAGCTCAAAGAACAAAGCCAGAGTCATCATGCTACCCGATTTCAAACTATAATACAAAGCTACAGTAATCAAAACAGCATGGTACTGGTACTAAAACAGAGAAATAGACCAATGGAACAGAACAGAGGTCCTGGTGGCAATGGCACTCATCTACAACCATCTCATCTTTGACAAACCTGAGAAAGACAAGCAATGGGAAAAGGATTTCTTGTTTAATAATTGTTGTTGGGAAAACAGGCTACCAGTGTCCAGAAAGCAGAAACTGGACCTCTTCCTTTCACCTTACAGTAGAATTACCTCCAGATGGATTAAAGATCTAGACATAAGACCTAATGCCATAAAAAAATCTAGACAAAAAATAGGAAAAGCCATACAGGACATAGGTGTAGGCAAGTACTTCATGACTAAAACACCAAAAGCATTGGCAACAAAAAGGAAAATAGACAAATGGGACCTTATTAAACTCCAGAGCTTATGTACAGCAAAAGAAACCATCATTAGAGTGAGCCAGCAACCAGCAGAATGAGAAACAATTATTGCAATCTACCCATCTGACAAATGGCTGATATCCATAATCTACAAAAAATAAAGCAGATTTACAGGGAAAAAAACAAGCAAACCCGTTCAAAAGTGGACAAAGGATATGAACAGACACTTTTGAAAAGAAGATATATCTGAGGGCAATAAACATGTGAAAAAATACTCATCATCACTGGTTATTAGAGAAATCAAAATCACATTGATATATCACCTCATGCCAGTTAGAATGGTGACCATTAAAAAATCTGGAGACAACAGATACCAGAGAGCATGTGGAGAAATAGGAACAATTTTACAGTGTTGCTAGAAGTACAAACTAGTTGAACCATTGTGGAAGGCAGTGTGGCACTTGCTCAAGGGCCTGGAAATTGTAATTCCATTTGACCCAGCAATCCCATTACTGGGTATATACCCAAAGGATTATAAATCATTCTATTATAAAGAAACATGCACACGTATGTTCACAGTGGCACTGTTTACAATGGTAAAGAACTGAAAACAGCCCAAATTTCCAGAGATGATAAACTGGACAAGGAAAATGTGACACACATACACCACGGAATATTATGCAGCCACAAAAAACGATGAGTTTGTGTCCTTTGTAGGGACATGAATCAATCTGGAAACCATCATTCTCAGCAAACTGACAGAAGAACAGAAAATCCAACACTGCATGTTCTCACTCATAGGCAGGTGATGAATAATGATAACACATGGACACAGGGAGGGGAGCATCACACACTGGGGTCTTTTTGGGGGTGGCCAACAGGGGGACACCAGGGGTTGGGGAGGTCAGGGAGGGATTACCTGAAGAGAAATGCCAGATGTATGTGACGGGATGGAGGCAGGAAACCACATTGCCATGTGTGTACCTATGCAACAATTCTGCATGATCTGCATGTGTACCCTATAACCTGAAGTACAGATTTTAAAAAAAGAATAAACTGATGTGATAGAGCTGAAAAGCACACTACATGAATTTTATAATGCAGCCACATGGTAATTGTGTGTGATTGCCTTATAAAAATTTTTGTAATGTGTGTGGGCACCCAAGGGTGCCCTGTAAGCAGGTGTGGCCAGGCTGGGGTCCTGGGAGAGGCAAGCAGACTAAGGAGTGCTGAGGTCAGACCAGCACCATCTCATGTGCAAGACCACCTAGTAGAATAGATCAAGCAAATGTAAGAGTCTCAGATCTTGAATACTGGCTTTCTGAAAGAAAAGAGGCAAGAATGGGGGAAAAGAATGAAAAGGAATGAACAAAACCTTTGAGAAATAAAGTATTATGTAAAAAGGTGAAATATATGCCATATTAATGTACCTGAAAGAGATGACAAAAATGTAACCAAATTGGAAAACATATTTCAGAATATCATTCATCAGAATTTCCCCAACTTAGCCAGACAGAACAACATTGAATTCAGGAAATCCAGAGAACCTCATATATGCCACAAGAAGAACACCTCTAAGACAAATAATCATCAGGTTCTCCAAGATCAAAATGAAATAAAAATTGTCAAAGGCAGCTAGGGAGAAAGACAAAGTCACCTACAAAAGGAATCCCTTCAGACAAACAGTGAACCACTCAGCTGAAATCCCACAAGCCAGAAGAGATATTCAACTACTTATAGAAAAAAATTTCAACCTGGAATTTCAAGTCCAGCAAAACTAAGTGTCATAAGTGAAGGAGAAATAAGATCATTTTCAGGCAAGCAAATGCTGAGGGAATTCATTACCAGCAGATCTACCTTACAAGAGCTCCTGAAAGTAGAATTTAATATGGAAAGAAAAGATCATCACCAGCCACTACAAAAATGCACGAATTACACAGACCAGTGATGCTAAAAAACCAACCACGTATGCAAGTCTGTGAAGTTATCAATTAGGAGCGTGATGACAGGATCAAATCCTTACATATCATTGCTAACTTTAAATGTAAATGGGCTAAATGCTCCAATTGAAAGACATAGGGCAGCAAGATAGATAAAGAGCCAAGACTCATTTGAGTATGCTGTCTTTAAGAGACCCATCTCAAATGAACTCCCACACATAGGCTCAAAATGAATGGAGAAAAATCCTTCAAGTAAATGGGAAACAGAAAAAAGCAGGTTTTGCAATCCTGGTTTCTGACAAAACAGGCTATACGAATAAAGATAAAAAGAGAAGGACATGGGCCCGGCGCGGTGGCTCAAGCCTGTAATTCCAGCACTTGGGGAGGCCGAGGCAGGCGGATCATGAGGTCAAGAGTACAAGCCAATCCTGGCCAACATGGTGAAACCCCATCTCTACTAAAAATAAAAAAATAAAAAAAAAAAAAATTAACTGAGCGTGGTGACATGAGACTGTAGTCCCAGCTACCTAGGAGGCTGAGGCAGGAGAATTGCTTGAACCCAGGACACAGAGGTTGCAGTGAGTTGAGATTGCACCACTGCACTCCAGTCTGGTGCCTGGCAACAGAGCGAGTCTCTACCTCAGAAGAAAAAAAAAAAAAAAGAGAAGGACATTACCAATGTGGCCCTGACCTTTAATAAATGTCATTATTGCTTGATACCAACCTGGGCTATCCTTATTGTTCAAACCAATAGGATAGATGATTTACTGAGGTTTGGGAGCTTCTGCCCTCCGGAGCATCCCAGATCTCCCAAAATTTAGTTCAGAGCTAAGGCTGATTTTGCTTTACAGCTCCTTTTATGAAGTTTTTCTCATTTCTGGTAAGGAAGACAAGTTGTTCTGCTTCCATGATGGTGGAGAGCAGGCACTTCGTTTCTTGAGTTTCAGCTTGCTTCTGGCAGGAAATGTGGGTGTGAATTTTTTCCTACTTCTAAGATGGTAGAGAACAGTCATCAGCCTGAGCCTTATTTCCAAGTAAGTGGCTAAATTAGAGATTTGTCTTAAAATTTTTCCTTAATGACTAAAAGTTAAGATTACCAACCACTTAGTTTTAATTTCTCCTTAACATTATGATACTCAGTAATCATATTTATTGTACTTTTTTTTAATTTTCTTAACTTTTTTATTTATTTATGTTTGGGATTTTGTTGTTATTTCACTTTTCTTTCATCAATTATGACTATATCTTTCTGACTTGGTCAAATCCAAGGGAATATTCAAATTTTAGGAAGCAAGTCATCTGAATTGGCTAAAACTCTTGTAGCTGCCAAGTACGTATTTTCTAATTCGCAGAAATTTCTTCTTTTTTTTAACCTAGTTAAAAAAATTTTCTGTCACATTAGGCCATCTTTTACCAGCCAAGGCCAGACGGAAGGAGCACTGGTGACCTTCCAATCCTAAGATTCTGCCCTGTTCCCTACAGCAACCTGAGTTTGGTTCCTAAGTCTAGTTCTTTCTGGTTTGGTATTTGTTACTTTTAAAATATCAGCAGTTTTTCCCAGCTATGATGTCATAGTAAGAGATTCAAAAGGATTTCCTTTAAGAGCTTCATAATTAAAAGCTGATTGGGGACAAGAGATCCAAGATGGCTGATCACTAGCAGCTCGGAATTGTAGCTCCCAGTGAAAGTGCAAAGAACGAGAGGACACCACACCGTCACATGAATTCTTGTTGCTCACGCACCAGGAGATTCCCAGTGGAGGAGCCCCATGGGTCGCTATCGCGACTCTTGTGACCAGCAAGGCGGTTTTGCCGGTGCCTCAGAGCGTCAGTTCTTGGTGCAGAGTCAGAAAAGCACCATCAATCTTAACACTGCTGATTTAGTCAGCGCAGTGGGTTGCTCAGATTTTGGCATTGAGAATCAGTAAGTTGGACATCCACTCAGAAACCCAATTACAAAGACGGTAAATACAAAGACCACAGATGGATAAATTTATATCGAAGGGAAGAAAACAGCCAAAAAAGGCTGAGAATACCCAAGATCAGAACGCCTCTCCTTCAGCAGGGGATCACAGTTCCTCATCAGCAACGGAACAAGGCTTGATGGAGAACGAGTGTGTTCCAATTACAGAAGCAGGCTTCAAAATGTGGATAATGAGAAACTTCTGTGAATTAAAAGAACTTGTTCTAACTCAATCTAAAGAATCAAAGAACTTTAAAAAAAGGTTTGACGAAATCTTAACAAGAATACACAATTTAGAGAGGAATATAAGTGAATTGATGGAGCTGAAAAACACAATATGAGAACTATGTGAAGTATACACAAGTTTTAACAGCCGAATTGATCAAGGAGAAGAAAGGATATCAGAGGTCGAAGACCAACTCAATGAAATAAAACAAGAAGACAAGATTAGAGTAAAAAGGATAAAGTCGAATGAGCAAAGTCTTCAAGAATTATGAGACTATGTGAAAAGACCTAATCTACGCTTGATAGGTGTACCTGAATGTGACGAAGAGAATGAATCCAAGCTGGAAAATATGCTTCAGGATATAATTCAGGAAAATTTTT
The DNA here is from genome assembly GCF_048565385.1 of Saimiri boliviensis. Taxonomy (NCBI): domain Eukaryota; kingdom Metazoa; phylum Chordata; class Mammalia; order Primates; family Cebidae; genus Saimiri; species Saimiri boliviensis. The sequence goes on along the minus strand of NC_133466.1, from coordinate 46,170,166 downwards.
CCAACCTAGTAAGGCAGGATAATATTCAACTCCAGGTAATACAGAGAACACCACAAAGATATTCCTCAAGAAGAGCAACTCCAAGGCACATAGTCATCAGATTCACCAGGGTTGAAATGAAGGAGAAAATACTAAGGGCAGCCAGAGAGAAAGGTCAGGTTACCCACAAAGAAAAGCCTATCAGACTTACAGCAGATCTCTCAGCAGAAACCCTATAAGCCGGAAGAGAGTGGGGACCAATATGCAACATCCTTAAAGAAAAGAACTTTCAACCAAGAATTTCACATCCAGCCAACCTAAGCTTCATAAGTGAAGGAAACATAAAGTTTTTTCTGAATAAACAAGGCACTCAGAGATTTCATCACCACTAGACCTGCTTTACAAGAGCTTCTGAAAGAACCACTACACATAGAAAGGAACAAACAGTATCAGCCTTTCTAAAAAATACTAAAAAGAGCATCAATAAAATGAAGAATTTACATCAACTAATGGGCAAAATAGCCAGCTAATATTAAATGACAGTATTAAACTCACATATGTCATTATTAATTCTAAATTTAAATCGACTAAATCCCCCAATCCAAAGACAGACAGCCAATTTGAATAGAAAACTAAAACCCATCAGTATGCTGCATCCAGACCCATCTCACATTCAAGGATACACAAAGACTCAAAACAAGGGATGGAGAAAGATTTACCAACCAAACAGAGAGCAAAAATAAATAAATAAAAAGCAGAAGTTAAAATTTTTGCCTCTGACAAAATAGTCGTTAAAGCAACAAAGATCAAAAGAAGCAAAGAAGGACATTATACAATGATAAAAGGATCAATGCAACAACAAGAAGAGCTAAAGATCCTAAATATATACGCACCCAATACAGGAATACGCAGACATACAAGACTAATAAAGAGACTTAGACACCCACACAATAATAGTGGGAGACTTCAACATTATTATTAGACACATCAATGAGACAGAAAATTAACAACGATATCCAGGACTTGAACTCAGATCTGGAACACGTAAGCATAATTAACATTTATAGAACTCTTCACTTTAAATACACAAAATATACACTCTTATCAGTACCACATCATATCAACTTACAAGTTTAAACGAAATGTTGGTTGGCTCCTTGTTTGTTATTCTGTTCCCTCATTTTCTTTTATGTCTCCATTATAGGACAATTGTAGGCATACCCATATTTAGATTGCATTCTAGCCTGGGCAATAAAGCAATACCCCCATCCTCTCTCCCTCTTCCTCTTTCTCTTTCTTCCTCTTCTTTATGCTTTTTCTTAAAAAAAAAAAAAAATTACACAAAGTAGCTGGGCGCGGTGGCTCAAGCCTTTAACCCCAGCACTTTGGGAGGCCGAGGCGGGTGGATCACGAGAAAAAAAAAAAAAAAAAAGCAGATTTCTTATTCTTATTATTATTATGCTCTAAATTCTGTGGTACATGTGCATGTTTGTTACATAGGTATACACATACCGTGGGGGCTTCTTGCACCCATCAACCCATGATCTACCTTAGGTATTTCTCCTAATGCTATTCCTCCACTAGGCCCAACCGCAACAGGCCCCGGTGTGTGATATTTTCCTCCCTGTGTCTATGTACTCTCACTGTTCAACTCCCACTTATGAGTGAGAACATGTGGTGTTTTGTTTTCTGTTCTTGTGTCAGTTTGCTGAGAATGATGGTTTCTAGCTTCATCCATGTCCCTGAGAAGGACACAAACTCATCCTTTTTCATGACTCTATAGTATTTCATGGTGTATATGTGCCACATTTTCTTTATCCAGTTTATTATTGATGGACATTTGGGTTGGTTCCAAGTTTTTGCTGTTGTGAACAGTGCCACAGTAAACATACATGTGCATATGTCTTTGTGGTAGAATGATTTATAATCCTGTGGTTATATACCCAGTAATGGGATTGCTGGGTCCAATGGCATTTCTATTTCTAGATTGTTGAGGAATCACCACACTGTCTTCCACAATGGTTGAACTAATTCACACTCCCACCAACAGTGTAAATGAGTTCCTATATCTCTACATCCTCTCCAGCATCTGTTGTTTTCTGACGTTTAAAATTATTGTTTTTTTGAAATGACAAGTGATGATGAACTTTTCATTATATGTTTGTTGGCTTCATAAATGTCTTCTTTAGAGGAGTGTCTGTTTATATTCTTTGCTACTTTTTGATGGAGTTGGTTTTTTTCTGGTAAACTTAAGTTCTTTATAGATTCTGCATATTAGTCCTTTGTCAGATGGATAGATTGCAAAAATTTTCTCCCACTCTGTGGGTTGCCCATTCACTTCGATGATAGTTGTGTTTTGTTTCATTTTAGTTTTCTGTGAAGAAGCTTTTTAGTTTATTTAGATCTCATTTGTCAATTTTGACATTTGTTGCCATTGCTTTTGGTGTTTTAGTCATGAAGTCTTTGCCCATGCCTGTGTTCTGAATGGTATTGCCTAGGTTTTTTTCTAGGGTTTTTTAAATCATTTTAGGTCTTCACTTTTAGTCTTTTATCCATCTTGTGTTAATTTTTGTATAAGGTGTAATTAAGGGGTCCAGTTTCAGTTTTCTGCATATGGCTACCCAGTTTTCCCAACACCTTTTATTAAATAGGTAATCCATTCCCGATGGTATTTTTGGTCTAGTTTGTCAAAGTTCAGATGGTTGTAGATGTGTGGCATTATTTTTGAGGGCTCTGTCCCATTCGATTGCTCTATATATCTGTGTTGGTTCCAGTACCATGCTGTTTTGGTTACTGTAGTTTGGTAGTATAGTTTGAAGTCAGGTAGCATGATGTCTCCAGTGATGTCCTGTTTGCTTTGCTATGCGGGCTCTTTTTTCATCCCATATGAAATTAAAGGCAGTTTTTGGCAATTCTGTAAAGAAAGTCACTGGTAGCTTGATGGGAATAGCATTGAATCTATGAATTAGTTTGAACCATGGGGCTATTTTTATAATGCTGATTTTTTTGTATCCATGAGCATGGATTTTTAAAATGTGTTTCTGACCTCTCTTATTTCTTTGAGCAATGGTTTGTAGTTCTCCTTTAAGAAGAACTTTGAGTACGGACCCAGGAAGGACAAGGCAGCGGTCTTGGTTCTCCGTGAGTCCATGCTTAACGTTGAACTTATATCCCTTTAAATACCAGCTGTTTCTCCAATTTAAGTTCATAGTAGTTGTAACTGATGGGTTGCCATAGGTTGTAGCTTGACTTATACCATGGAATTCATTCAAATTGCATATATAAGCAGTTTCAGTATTGGCTGATTTAGAATGACAGTCTGACAAAATGTTTTCTTGGTATTCAATTAAGTTTTCTTCTACTTGGGTAGGAGTTTTAAAAACAAGTAAGTCTTTTCATTAAAATTCCAGGAGATCTTACACAGTCCTTAAACTATTTGGGATTATTTGACAAATGATGTGATTCTAAAGTTTCCAGAAATCAGTATTCAAGAGCTCTTTTTCATGGTCTTTCCATTATTTCAGGAACCTTCTAAAAGACACCATATTCTAGGACATTTTGTGCTTGTGAAGTTTTCAGAAACTGCATCAGTATTAAGCAGTTAAATGTGGAAATGATGTTAAATAGTTATAGTTACATGATTGACAAGAAAATTTGTTCATTTCTGTGGTCTACAGTTTATCATGGAAACAATATAATTGATAGCATATATTTTGACGTATTACAATTTTAGGAATTTCATACAATTTTCAAACGTATATGAACATTGATTACAATATAATCTGAAAAAGGTAAAATATTTCTTATTTTGACAGTGCTCCTTATGTAAAAATATGTCAAGTAATTCCATATATTTCTCTTTTCGATTTTTCAGTGCCCTCTTTTGCATTCCAAATTAAGAAGTCAAAAAGACTTAATTCTGAAGATAAAATTAGATTTGGGGAAGTGTATCAAATATATTAATATTGATATAAATATACTAAAGGCCTAAAACACTTGATATAAAATGGAATGCCAGGTCACAGTAAGTCATTCATTTAACCAAAATGGTAACTCAAAAAATGTTTAAAGGCAAAAGCCTTTACTCATTGATAGAAGACTCAGTTTTTCAAGCAATGTATGTCTTTCCCTTCTTTTTCCTGTAATTTGTTTGAGGAGAGACAGAAATATTTTTTATTCTTTAATATTATGTTAAAATTATATTCAAGAAAGAAAGCCAAATTTCTCTCTTGCATTAGTGTACTGTTAATGTCAACTCAAATTTTTAATAAAACCTTAAAGATGAATTCATCCAGTCTTCATCAGTTTGACTATAAGTTGAAATTCTTATAAGCTTTTGATAACCTTTTACAAATTTGTATTAAACAAAATTAGTGCTCTAAGAAAACCCTGTTGTGTTTTTATTCCAATGTTCAATTTATGGAAAAACTGAACAATACTCCTTTAAATTTAGCCAGTGTGTTCACACGGTGTTTCTTTTACAAGATGACTAGTTCACAAACCTTCCACAACTTGCTCAAACCTTTAGCTTCATTCTATTTAAGTCAAAACACTTTTTAACCTTGTGTAGTAAGCAAAATTTACATTCTAATGTCTTATAATGTTTTACTGAAAGCACATTTCATTTTTTCCACAAAGCTTCCGTGTAAAACTTTTTCATTAGTTTCAATTACATGTTACTATGTTAGCTCTTAGCAATTTTTTTTTGTGTGTGAAACACCTGGCAGGTAAGTGATTTTAATTTTGTACTAAGTATGAAGCCTAGGACACCAGACACAAGTGCATGTAAAGTCTGACTTTTTCAAGCATAGCCAGGGAGCACGGCTAACTTCACATGTTCCCAGACCTTACCTAGAATCTAGTGACTCCAAAGCAGGTAAGTTGAGCAAATTTTAAAAGTCAAAAAAAGCAGTGTATTACTTTAAAGCATTTTACAAACCTAATATCTGACCTGCCTAATTTAGGGCTAATGTCTTTATTTTACCAATAAACTTTAAACCTGTCTTTATTTCTCAAATATTACTAAAGTCATGCGAAGTAAAAGGTACTAGAGTTCTTATTCTTCTGAAAGAATTAATTTGATTTAAACATTTATTATTTTAAAGCCAATTAAAGTCCTTTTTTATTTATAAACATCACCCACAACACAGAAAAATACACAGAATAGATCCAGTAGTCGTAAGATTTTTCATTTGCCAGTTTTTGGTTTTCTTTTTTGCTTTTTTTTTTTTACATTGAACTGATGATATTCATATACATAGATTGCCATCAAATGTTTCAATTTAACAGGAGATTATAGAACACACTTTAACAGTATTCTAATTTGAAGAAAATATATATTTAGGTAAGGATTCATAGCATTTATCTTTTATATCACTTTTAATTTAGCATTTGTGTACTGTAACATTTCTATATATAATATTTTATGTATGTTACTCATATTTGTAAAGACTACACATATCTCAGAGGTGAAGACTGTAAATATTAAATGTATTCATTCTCCTATCTTCTGAAGCACTTAAGTCAGAGGAACTAAATTATTCATTCTAATTTGACAACTCACTATCTTGTAACATATTATAATGCTTAGAAGAGCTCAGTAAAACAAATCTCTAGTTACCTTGAAATTGTTTGTTTTTAATACTTCATTAGGAAATAAATTCCAGTTCAAATTTTTTAAATTATGCCCCTTGTTCTTCCATGTCTTTCCAACATAGATTAGAAAGACTTTCTTTATAAGACGAGACTCAGGGAATTAGTACCCAATGTTGAAATTGGCTCTCAGGAAAGCTTCCAGAGAGGAAGTCTTCTAGTTGGGGACTGATAATCCTCATTTTTATTACTGTACACTGTTACTTCCCTGAAAGTAAGGGAGAATCCTTGGGGATTGTGATCTATCTCTCTTCACTTTTCCTGATTTCCCTTCCCATGGTCAGGAATTTTTATTTATTTATTTATTTATTTATTTATTTATTTATTTTGTAATTAAGTTCTGAAGTGCATGTGCAGATCTTGCAGGACTGATGCATAGGTAAGCACATGTCATGGTGGTTTGCTGCCTGCATCCCCCCATCACCTACATGAGGCACTTCTCCCAATGTTCTTGTGCTGTGTTTTTCAGCTCCGTGAAGTCATTTATGTTCTTCTCTAAGCTGATTATTCTAGTTAGCATTTCATCTAACCTTTTTTCAAGGTTTTTAGCTTCTTTGCATTAGGTTAGAACATGTTCCTTTATCTCAGAGAAGTTTGTTATTACACATCTTCTGAAGCCTGCTTCTGTCAATTCATCAAATTCATTCTCCATCCGGTTTTGTGCCCTTGCTGGTTAGGAGTTGTGATCCCTTGGAGGAGGAGAGTCGTTCTGGTCTGTGGCGATTTCATTTTTTGTGTGTTTTTTTCTTCCAAACTTTGTGGATTTTTCTACATTTGGTCTTTGAAGTTTGTGACTTTTGGATGGGATCTCTGAGTGGACATGCCTTCTGTTGATGTTGAAGCTACTTCTTTCTCTCTCTCTCTTTTTTTTTTTTTTTTTTTCAGTTTTTCTTCTAACAGGCCTCTCTGCTATAGAACTACTGGCGGTCCACTGGAGACTGTGTTTGCCTGGGAATCACCTGTGGGGCTGCAGAACAGCAAAGATTGCTGCCTGTTCTTTCCTCTGGTAGCTTCATCCCGGAAGGGTACCCACCAGATATCAGCCAGAGCTCTCCTGTATGAGGTATCTTTTTGGATATATGGGGGTCAGTGAGTCACTTGAGGAGTCAGTCTCTCCCTTATCTGAGCTCAAGTGTTGGGCTGGGAGCTTCATTGCTCCGTTGAAAGCTGCTGGGCAGGGACGTTTAAGTCTGCTGCAGCAGAACTCACAGTTACCCCTTTCCCAGGTGCTCTGTCCCTGGAAGATAGGGTTTATTTATAAGTCTCTGATGTGCTGCTGCCTTTTTGTCAGAGGTGTCCTGCTCAGCAAGGAGGGAGCCTAGTCGCAATCTGCCTGTAGAGGCACTGCTGAGCTGCTGTGGGCTCAGTCCAGCTGCTGTGTAAACTTTGCTTTTGTTTACACAGGTAAGGTTAGAACTGCTTCGGCATCAGAGGATGCCCTTTCCCCCACTGAGCTCCATCATCCCGGGTTGAGCTCAAACTGTTCTGCTGACTGCAAAACTGTCATGCCAGTGGGCTTCAGTTGGCTGGTCTTTGTTGTGGGACACCTGCCACTCAAGGTCACTTGGCTCCCTGCCTTCAGCTCCCCTTTTTTCTGGGGAGTGGGAGGCTCTGTCTTGCAGGCATTCCAGGTGCCAGCCAAAACGGCCACTGAGATTTGTGCTTAAAACTCATGTCACTGGCTGAAGTGGCCTCTCAGATTCGTGCTGGTCAGCCACAGCGCTTGTTGGCCCAGCTAAAATCTCCTGGTGTGGGATATAAAGACCATGGGACAAGTGCAGTATCTGAACTGAAGTGCAGGAGTGGCTTTAGAAGTTCCCCAATGGCCTCTGTTGGGTAGGAGGTACATCCTCCAGCCAGTTGCACTTCCCAGGTGAGTCAGTGCTCCACCCTGCCTCAGTTTGCCCCACTTAGGCTATGCCCACTGTGCAAGCAGTTCCATTGAGGTGAACCTGGTACCTCGGTTGGAAAGGCCGAGGTCACTTGCCTTCTGCATTGTTCTCACTGGGAACTGTGCTCCAGAGCAGTTCCTATTCTGCCATCTTGGCAGAAGTATGGAAGCTTCTAAAGAAGCTTTAAGTGCTAGTAAATATAGATTAAATGAATGAATGATAGATAAGCAAAAGAATTCGAGAAAGAAGGCAGAAGGAAAAAGGAAGCAGAGCCAGAAGAAAATGGAGGAGACCAGTGTGGCGGGGGGAGGAGAAGAGAGAGAACTAATGGCTGTCATAATTTTATTTTAAAAACATTATCTACAATAATTAATATCACCCAATAGAAAAGTGTTATTTAAGGGGAACACTCAACCCATCAGCAATGAAAAGCAGCTAGTTCACTGAAATTGATATTCCATATCATCATCTAGGTCAAATATATTTTATTAATAATATTTGATTGATGAGAGAAGTAGCTTTTGTGTTTCTATTTTGGAGAGATAATCAAAACAAATGCCAGTGTTTACTATCCTTTCAAGCCATGTCCTCATATGTTTTAATTTTAGTGGGATAAGGGAAAAATGACTGTGGATAGTGACATTCCTCATTACTGTGACAACAGTCTCTCAAAGTTCTCACAGCACAATAATATAGTTTTACAGACCCATTTATCAAATACTTTCACCCGAAATTGAGAAAATATTTAAGGAGAATGAAACCAACTGGTGATTCTATTCTCATCATTTTTTAAGAATTTTTTTTAAATTTTACTTTAAGTGCATAGTATATCTGGCATTTCTCCCCAAGTTATCCTTCCGCACCCTCCACTCCCTGGCCACCCTCCACTGTCCCTCTCCTAACCCCCACAACTGCCCCCAGTGTGTGACGCTTTTCTCCCTGAGTTCACGTGTTCTCATTGTTCCACACCCACCTATGAGTGAGAACATGTGGTGTTTGGCTTTCTGTTCTTGTGTCAGTTTCCTGAGAATGATGGTTTCCAGATTCATCCAAGTTCCTGTGAAGGACACGAACTCATCGTTTTTTATGGCTGCTTACTATTCCATGGTGTATATGTACCACATTTTCTTTGTCCAGTCTATCATTGATGGGCATTTGGGTTGGTTCCAGGTCTTTGCTATTGTACACAGAACTGCAATGAACATATGTGTGCATGTGTCTTTATAGTAGAACAATTTATAGTTCTTTAGGTATATACCCAATAATGGGATTGCTGGGTAAAATGGAATTTCTATTTCTAGATCCTTGAGAAATCGCCAGACTGCCTTCAACAATGGTTGAACTAATTTACACTCCCCCAACTGTGTAAGAGTGTTCCTATTTGTCCACATTCTCTCCAGTATCTGTTGTCTCTAGATTTTTTTGATGATCGTCATTCTAAATGGCATGAGATGATATCTCAATGTGGTTTTAGTTTGCATTTCTGAAATGACCACTGATGATGAGCATTTTTTCATGTTTCTTGGCCTCATATATGTCTTCTTTTGAAAAGTGTCTGCTCATATCCTTTTCCCACTTTTACATGGGGTTGTTTGTTTTTTTTCTTGTACATCTACTTTAGTTCCTTGTAGATTCTGGATATTAGCCCTTTGTCAGATGGGTAGATCACAAACATTTTTTCCCATTCTCTTGGTTGCTGATTCACTCTAATGGTGATCCTTTTGCTGTACAGAAGCTGTGGAGGTTAATTAGATCACATTTGTCTATCTTGGCTTTTATTGCTATTGCTTTTGGTGTTTTAGTTAGGAAGTCCATGCCTATGCCTATGTCCTGTATGGTTTTGCCTACATTTTCTTCTAGAGTTTTTATGGTGTTAGGTTTTATGTTTAAATATTTGATCCATCTGGAGTTAATTTCAGTGTAAGGTGACAGGTAGGGGTCCAGTTTCTGCTTTCAGCATATTGCTAGCGAGTTTTCCGGACACACTTTATGAAACATGGAGTCCTTTCCTCATTGGTTGTTTTGCCAGGTTTGTCAAAGATCAGATGGTTGTAGTTGTGTGGTGTTTTTTCTGGGGTCTCTATTTTGTTCCATTGGTCTATGTCTCTGTTTTGGTACCAGTACCATGCTGTTTTGATACCAGTACCATGCTGTTTTGATTACTATAGCCTTGTAGTATAGTTTGAAGTCTGGCAATGTGATGTCACTGGCTTTGTTCTTTCTGCTTAGAATTGTCTTGGCTATGTGGGATCTCTTGTGATTCTATATGAAGTAGAAAGTGTTTTTTTTTTTTTTCAGTTCTGTGAAGAAGTTCATTGGTAGCTTGATGGGGATAGAATGGAATCTATAATTACTTTGGGCAGTATGGCCATTTTCATGATACTGATTCTTCCTAACCCTGAGCATGGAATATTTCTCCATCTGTTTGTGTCCTCTGTTATTTTGTTGAGCAGTGGTTTGTAGGTCTCCTTGAAGAGGTCCTTTACATCCTTTTTTAGTTGTATTCCTTGGTATTTTATTCTCTTTGTAGCAGTTGTGAATGGGAGTTTACTCTTAATTTGGCTCTCTGTTTGTCTGTTGGTATATAGGAATGCCTGTGACTTCTACACAATTATTTCGTATCCTGAGACTTTGCTGAAGTTGCTTATCAGTTTCAGAAGATTTTGGACTGAGACGATGGTCTTCTAAATATACAATCATGTCATCTGCAAATAGAGACACTATGACTTCCTTATTTCATAATCGATTACCCTGTATTTCTATTTCTTGGCTGATTGCTCTGGCTAGAATATCCAATAATATGTTGAATAGGAGTGGTGAGAGAGGGCATCCTTGTCCAGTGCCTGATTTCAAAGGAATTCTTCCAGCTTTTGCCCGTTCAGTATGATATTGAACTGAACAAGCTGTAGGCTTGTCATACATAGCTTTTATCATTTTATGCTAAATTCCGCCAGTACCTAGTTTATTGAGAGTTTTTACCATGAAGCGCTGTTGAATTTTATCAAAGACCTTCTCTGCATCTATTGAGATAATCATGTGGTTTTGGACTTTGGTTCCTTTATGTGATGGACTACATTTATGGATTTGCATATGTTCAACCAGGCTTGCATTCCTGGGGTGAAGCCTACTTGTTCGTGACAGATAAGCTTCTAGATGTGCTGTTGCAGTCAGTTTGCCAGTATTTTATTGAAGATTTTTTCATCGATATTCATCATGGAGATTGGGCTGAAGTTTTCTTTTTTAGTTGAGTCTCTGCCCGGTTTTGGTATCAGGAAGATGTTGGTCTCACAAAATGAGTTAGGGAGGAGTCTCTCTCTTCGTATTGATTGATAGTTTCAGAAGGAATGAAACCAGCTTCTTTTTGTATTTCTGGTAGAATTCATCTGTGAACCCTCTGCACCTGGACTTTGTTTGGTTGGTAGGCTATTGATTCCTGCCTCTACTTCAGCCCTTGTTATTGATCTACTCAGGGTTTCAACTTCCTCCTGGTTTCGTCTTGGTAGAGTACAAATGTTGAGGAATTTATTCATTTCATCCAGGTTTACTGGTTTATATGCATAAAGTTATTTGTAGTAATCTCTGATTGTAGTTTGTATTTCTGTGGAGTCAGTGATGATATCCCCTTTATCGTTTTCTATTGCATCTATTTCATTCTTCTCCCTTTTCTTTTTTATTAATCTGGCTAGGGCTCTGTCTATTTTGTTGATCTCTTCAAAAAATCTGCTCCTGGACTTATTGATTTTATGAAGGGCTTTTTGTGTCTCTGTCTCCTTCAGTTCTGTTCTGATCTTAGTTAATTCTTGTCTTCTGCTAGCTTTTGAGATTTTTTTGACCTTTCTCCTCTAGCTCTTTCAATTTTTACAATAGAGTGTCAATTTTAGATCTTTCCTTGCTTCTCTAGTTGGCATTTATTACTATAAATTGCCTTCTCGACACTGCTTTAAAAGTGTCCCGGAGATTCTGGCACGTTGTGTCTTTGTTCTCATTTGTTTCAAAGAACATCTTTATTTCTGCCTTCATTTCATTGTTTATCCAGTCGACATTCAGGAGCCAGTTGTTCTATTTTCATGAAGTTCTGCAGTTCTGAGTTAGTTTCTTAATTCTGAGTTCTAATTTGATTACATATGGTCTGAGAGACGGTTATGATTTCATTTGTTTTGCATTTACTTAGGAGTGATTTATTTTAAATTATGTGGTCAGTTTTAGAGTAGGTGCTGTGTGGTGCTGATCAGAATGTATATTCTATGGATTTGGGTTGGATATTTCTGTAGATGTCTATTAGGTCTGCTTGGTCCAGATCTGAGTTCATGTCCTGGACCTCCTTCTTAATTTTCTGTCTCAATGATATGTCTAACAGTGACAATGGAATGTTAAAGTATCCCATTATTATTATGTGGGAGTCTAAGTCTCTTTGTAAGTCATTAAGGACTTGCATTATGTTCCTCGGTGCTACCCTGGTGCTCCTGTATTGAGTGCATAAATATTTAGTATTGTTAGCTCTTCTTGTTGCATTGATCCTTTTACCTTTATGTAATGCCCTTCTTTGTGTCTTTTGATCTTTGTTGTTTTAAAGTCCATTTTATCAGAGACTAGGATTGCAGCTCCTGCTTTTTATTTGCTCTCAATTTGCTTGACACGTCTTTCTGCATCCCTTTATTTTTAGCCTACATGTGTCCTTGCACAAGTGATGGGTTTCCTGAATACAGCACACTGATGGGTTTTGACATTTTATGCAATCAGATGGTCTATGTCTTTTAATTGGGTTATTTAGTCCACTTACATTTAAGGATAATTTTGTTATGTGTGAATTGGATACTGCCATTTTGACGCTAGCAGGCTGTTTTGTCCTTTAGTTGACACATTGTCTTCATTGTGTCGATGGTCTTTACCATTTGGTACATTTTTGGAGTGGCTGTTACTGATTGTTCCTTTCCTTGATTAGTGCTCCTTTCAGGAGCTCTCGCAAGGCAGGCCTGGTGGTGAGAAAATCTCTCAGTAATTGCTTGTCCATAAAGGATTTTCTTTCTCCTTCGAATGTGAAGCTTAATTTGGTTGGATATTAAATTCTAGGTTGACAGTTCTTTTCTCTAAGGATGTTGAATATTGGCCCCCACTCTCTTCTGGCTTGTAGGGTTTGTGTGGAGAGATCCACTGTGAGTCTGGTGGGCTTCCCTTTGAGGGTAACCCGACTTTCTCTTTTGCTGCCCTCAGCATTTTTTCCTTCATTTCGACCCTGGTGAATCTGACGATTATGTGTCTTGGGGTTGCTCTTCTTGAGGTATATCTTTGTGGTGTTCTCCATACTTCCTGGACTTGAATAGTGGCCTGCCTTGCTGGGTTGGGGAAGTTCTCCTGGATAATATCCTGAAGAGTGTTTTCCAGCTTGCATTCATTCTTTCTGTACACTGAGGTGTGCCTATCAAACGTAGATTAGGTCTTTTCACATAATCCCATATTTCTTGGAGGCTTTGTTCATTTCTTTTCACTCTTTCCTCTCTATTCTTGCCTTCTTATTTTACTTCATTGCATTGATTTTCAATCTCTGATACTTTTTCTTCTGCTTGGTCAGTTCTGCCTTTGAAACTTGTGTATGCTTCATGAAGTTTTTGTGGTGTGGTTTTTTTTTTTTTTTAAACATGTAATTCTACTTTATTCTTGTAGAAGCCACTTTGAATCAAGGTCTCTGAGAACTTATTTATGGAACCCAAATATTACTAATTCTTAATTTTCTAAAATTATAGAGATTTAAAAGCATACATTTATAGGATTAAAATTGGATGGGAAGGACAAAAGTTAAATGAAATTTAGCAAACTTCAAAGAAAAAGAAAGAATATCCATTTGTTAAATTAATTTACAAATGAGAATATAGCTTTCTGTAGAATTATATCATTTTCCTAATTTTCTAAGTGTTCAAGTATATTCAGCTAATTTTTTTTTTCTTTTTTTTTTTATTGCATTTTAGGTTTTGGGGTACATGTGATGAACCTGCAAGATTGTTGCATAGGTACACACATGGCAGTGTGCTTTGCTGCCTTCCGTCCCCTCACCTGTATCTGTCATTTCTCCCCATGCTATCTCTTCCCGCCTCCCCACCCCCCGCCCCTCCCCCATTTCCCCCCAACAGACCCCAGTGTGTAGTGCTCCCGTAAAGGACCTCTTCAAGGAGAACTACAAGCCATTGCTCAACGAAATAAGAGAGGATACAAACAGATGGAGAAACATTCCATGTTCATGGTTAGGAAGAATCAACATCGTGAAAATGGCCATACTGCCCAAAGTAATTTACAGATTCAACGCTATTCCCATCAAGCTACCAATGACCTTCTTCACAGAACTGGAAAAAAACACCTTAAACTTCATATGGAACCAAAAGAGAGCCCGCATAGCCAAGTCAATTCTAAGCAAAAAGAACAAAGTGGGAGGCATCACACTACCGGACTTGAAACTATACTACAAGGCTACAGTAATCAAAACAGCATGGTACTGGTACCAAAACAGAGATATAGACCAATGGAACAGAACAGAGGCCTCACAGGAAATACAACATACCCACAACCATCTGATCTTCGACAAACCTGACAAAAACAAGCAATGGGGAAAGGACTCCCTGTTTAATAAATGGTGTTGGGAAAACTGGCTAGCCATGTGCAGAAAGCAGAAACAGGACCCATTCCTGACACCTTACACCAAAATTAACTCCAGATGGATTAAAGACTTAAACATCAGACCTAATACCATAAAAACCTTAGAAGAAAATCTAGGCAAAACCATTCAGGACATAGGTGTAGGCAAGGACTTCATGACCAAAACACCAAAAGCAATGGCAACAAAAGCCAAAATAGACAAATGGGACCTAATCAAACTCCACAGCTTCTGCACGGCAAAAGAAACAGTCAGTAGAGTGAATCGGCAACCAATAGAATGGGAAACAATTTTTGCAGTCTACCCATCTGACAAGGGGCTGATATCCAGAATTTACAAAGAACTAAAGCAGATCTACAAGAAAAAAACAAACAAGCCCATTCAAAAATGGGCAAAGGATATGAACAGATACTTTACAAAAGAAGACATACAGGAGGCCAACAAACATATGAAAAAATGCTCATCATCACTGGTCATCAGAGAAATGCAAATCAAAACCACATTGAAATACCATCTCACACCAGTTAGAATGGCGATCATTAAAAAATTGTGGTGTGTTTTTCAGCTCCATCAAGTCGTTTCTATTCTTCTCTAATCTATTTATTCTAATCAGTATATCATCTAACCTTTTTTCTAGGTTCTTAGTTTCTTTACATTGGGTTAGCACGCGTTCTTTTAGCTCTGAGAAGTTTGTTATTACCCACCTTCTGAAGCAGATTTCTGTCAATTCATCAGATTCATTCTCCATCTATCTTTGATCCTTAGCTGGTGAGGAGTTATGATCCCTTAAATGAGAAGAAGTCTTCTGGTTTTTGGTGTTTTCTTCCTTTTTGCGCTGGTTTCTTCCCATCTTAGTGGCTTTATCTACCTGTGGTCTTTGTACTTGGTGACTTTCAGGTGGGCTCTCTAAATGGATGCCCTTTTTATTGATGTTGAAGCTATTTCTTTCCACTTAGTTTTCCTACTAACAGTCAGGCCCCTCTGCTGCAGGATCACTGGAGGTGCTGTCAAGATCCCACACACCTGGAGGTCACCCGTGGGGCTGCAGAACAGCAAGGGTTGCTGCCAGTTTCTGCCTCCGCTATCCTCATACCAGAATGGTATCCACCAGATGTTGGCCTGAGCTTTCCTTTATGAGGTGTCTTTTTGTGTATATGGGGCTCAGAGAATTGCTTGAGGAGACATTCTGTCCCTTATAAGAGCTCCACTGCTGTGCTGGGAGTTCTGTTGTTTTGTACAGAGCTGCTGAGCTGGTACCTTTAACTCTGCTGCAGCTGAACTCATAACCTGCTGTTTTCCCAGGTGCTCTGTCCTAGGAAGGTCAGCCTTATTTATAAATTCCTGCCATGCTGCTGCCTTTTTTCTTAGATGCCCTGCCTGGCACAAAGTAGTCTGCATTGGTATTGGCAGACTGCCTTGGTATTGGGGGATGCCCTTCCCCCCACGAAGTTGGGCCATCCAAGTTCCAGCTGCACTTTTTGTGAAACTCTTAATCCAGAGTGTTTCAGATTTCTTGTCTTGTGGGTGTGGTACCCATCAAGCCAGATCACATCACCTGGTTTCCTGTCTCAGCCCCCTCCCTTTCAGTTGAATGGACAGCTCTGTCTCCCAGGCATTCCAGGCACCAGTTGAAATGGCCACCCAAACTTTTGTGAGTTTCTTTGTCCTGATGCATCCCTGGCTGAAACTGCTGAAATGAAAACTCATGGCACTTTTATGCTCAGGAATCTCCTGGTCTGTTGGCAGTGAAAACTTATTTGGAAATGTAGTGAGCACTCACTCTCTGCACTGTTCTTGCTGGTAACTACATTCCGATGATGTTCCTATTCAGACATCTTGGATCTTCCTTAATCTTATGATTTCTAAGAAAAACTCTATAAGTCCTATCTTATTTATTATTAATATTTTGAATTAAAGGTTTCTTTTGTATTATGTGTTTACACCACAGACGTAACGGTGATTTTCTGGAGGATCACTAGAACTAGCATCAGACAACATAGGGAAAATTCTTCACAATATACTATATACATCTGTGTGTATTACACACATGTACAGGTAAATACACACACACACACATATATATACACACCTATATACATACACACACACACACAAACACACACACAAACACACACACGTTTATTTTGAAACAGAGTCTCACACAGTCTGTCGCCCAGGTTGGAGTGCAATGGCATGATCTCAGCTCACAGCAACCTCCACCTACTGGTTCACATAATTCTCCTACCTAAACCTTTTGAGTAGCTGGGATTACAGGTGCACACCACCATTCCTGGTTAATTTTTTTATTTTTAGTAGAGACGAAGTTTCCCTATGCTGGCCACACTGGTCTCGAACTTCTGACCTCATGATCCATGCACCTCAGCAGCTAGGATTATAGGTGTGAGCCACTGCGCCCAGCCACATGTAGAAGTGCAGTACTACATAGAACACTGAACATTACATGCTGCTGGGATTACAGGTGTGAGCCACAGTATCCAGCTGCATATATTTTTTTATTTCTCTTTTTAAGAATTCTGATCTTAAATGAGTTCACAGTTGGATGTAGAAGTGCAATGCTTAGATGCAGGTGTGTACATATAGGATACAAAACTTAGATTTAAGTTATGAATAAATGTAATTCTTATAACTGACTATAACAGTATTAGAAAAGTCATATATTGATAAAACCTTCTTCAGAAAAAGGAACTTGAAAACTTAGAGGAACTGCTTCTGTCCAAATATATGCATAGCTAAGGCTCTTACAATGGTGTGGTTTATAGGATAGATATCAGAGTGTAAATCCAATTTTTAAAACGTAGTCAAATGTATTAATCTTATATTTTATGCCTATGATTATTTTGTTATTCAGAGAAAGGCTTTTCCAATTCCAAAATTCTTTAAAATCCTCTAGTGATTTATTTTTCGTGGTGTTTAAATCAATATTGAAACTTTCTGGAATTTACACTCTATTAGGTTTGAAGTTTTGTTCAACTTTTTTTCAGTTACATATTCACCATGGGAATTCTTTCATTATACAAATATACATCTTATGCTTTAAATTCAGAGGAAATTATGATATGTTATTCTATTGTGTGCTAACTAAAATGTTGCTTTGTTGACTTAGAATTCTCTTAGCCATAAGAAAGAAAAAGATCTCTTGCATGAAAATAGCATGTTCTGGGAAAAAATTGCCATGCTTAGACTGGAACTAGACAAAATTCAACAGCAGAACCTGCTAAGGGAAAAAAAATTTTTTTGGAGGACATTGAAAGTGTGAAAGAAAAGAATGCTAATATTCAAAAGGCTATAAAATTGGATAAGGAAGAATGAACAAAGACAGTATTTAAAGACAGTGGACAGCTTAGCATTTTGACAACGAAGAATAAAATGGTCAGTTCTGAATTGGAAAATGTGAGACGCAACTAGGAAACGCTGGAAATGGAAATTCAGTCATGTCCTTGTAGACTGGCTACTGCTCTACATGACAGTGACCAAAGCCAGATAGCAGAAAGAGACTTCTTTCCAGAGAACAAAACCTCAACAGGTTTATTTACAGGAGACAATGAATTCTCATACATCTAACCTGAAAGAGAACAGCAAGATTCTTTCTGAACAACTGTAATGCTTATTGTAAAAATTAACAGCCTAAAAATTCAGCTCCATCACACAAGGTAAACTGTGAAAGAAAAGACAGGACAGGCTGCCATCTTTCCTGTTGGAGGAACTTAATTATTCCAGCCTGTGGGCATTGGAGAGTACAAACCGACCAGGGGCAGAAGAGTTCCCACAGCACAGCACAGCTGCTTTACCAAATCATGGCCAGACTGCTTCTGTTAGCAGGCACCTGATCCTGTTCCTTCTTACTGAACAGGACCTCCCACCTGGTGCTTACAGCTACCCTCACAGGTGTTCCCTGGCCTATGGAGATATGAAACATTCCTTAGACAGAGCTCCCACAGAGAAAGGCAGGCCACCATCTTTGTTATTTGGATGACTAGGTTCTGGCCTTAGGGCTTTGTAGAACCCAAGCTGACCAGGGGTGTAAGTGGTAGCTCAGCACAGCAGAGCCACCTTGCAAAAACATGGCCAGACCCTTGTTTATGTCAATCCCCAACCACATTTTTAGTCACTGGGTACAGCTTTTCAACCAGGGTCTCTGGCTGCCTTCACTGCTGTTCTCTGGCTGACAGATGTTTCAGGCCTCCTTGAATCAGAGCTTCCAGAGAGAGGACCAGACTGTAATCTTTGTTGCTTGGGCAACTCAGCCATTTCAACCTTGGGACTTCAGAGTGTCTGAGGGAACCAGGGGCTGAAGTGAACCCCCAGCACAGCACAACTGCTCTACAGAAACATGGCCAGACTTTTTTAAAAGCAAGTCTCTGATCTTGTTCCTCCTGACTAGACAAGACTTCTGAACTTGTTTCCAGCCACCTCTCGTAGTTGTGTCCAGATTGGCAACAGGATTGTACCTCAGTAGTACAGAGGTCCCAGAGGAAGAGGCAGGCTATTATCTTTGTCTTTTTGCAGGCTTCGCTAGTGGTACCTTGAGTCGCTGGAAGATATGAGGCAATTAGGTACTGGAGTGGACCCCCAGTATACCACAGCAGCCTTATGGGAAAGTGGCTGAACCGTTACGTGGGTGCTGGCTTCCATATCTCCTCAATGAAGAGGTCCTCCTGGCTTGGGTCTTTATCCAGGACCCCACTGAAGCCAACAAACCAGTAGCAACTTGGCAATTTCTTGGACAGAGCTTCACAGATCGACTGAAATCCTCTCTGCCACTGCCTCCGCAGTGGATCTGCCCTTGTTACCTTCAGAATATCAAGAAAGCAAAGACCCTAAGTGCCATATTGATAACTGTAACAAGCTGCAGTTGACCCAAGGAACAAGGCAGTCCATCTCTTGTGGATACCACATACCCCCCACTGCTTATCACTGGACAGGGAACTCTGGCTCGGGCCCATAGAACAGACCCTTTATCCTGGGATGATTACACTAAGTGATGGCTAACTCACATCTCTCTGGGGTAGAGCCCCCAGGAGACAAGCAAAGTGATGGAGCAGGAAGCCAGCTGATGTGAAGCCCAGAGGGCAGGCACAGCTATCTCTCTAGCCTCTACTGGGTCTTATGAGACACTTTATCCCAGCACTTTAGGACTGTGGAGGTCTGATCAGCCACATCTCATGTGAAGATTGCCCAGCAGAGATCACGTATGTGATTTTCCCTATCAATAAAAGGAGACTTGCTTAAAAAAGAAGTCTGGCCACGTTTTTGTAGAGCAGCTGTGCTGTGCTGGGGCCTCACTTTTCAGAGAGTTATCTGAGGCGTGATATCTACTGGGCATTCTTGCCCATGAGATGAAGCTGGTCTGACCTCAGCACTCCTTAGTCTGCTTGCCTCTCCCAGGGCCCCAGCCTGGCCACACCTGCCTACAGGGCACTCTCAGCTGCCCACACCTTTGTTTCTGTGCCAGTGGACCATGCCTGAGCAGTGAAGAGATGCAGCAAAGTGGACTCTTCAGGCACGCACCAGCCTCTACATTGCCTCTCCATACTGAAGCTCTTTATACAAAAACGTCCTACGTCACTTTGCTGGTGTGTGTTTACATGAGTGGATTTTGCTGCACTTGCCCTACCAGCACATGGGAATGTAGCACACACTTCAACCCACACCAACTCCCATTGAAGAAAGAGCCATGGTAGGCAGAGGAACAAAATCACAACCTCTGCCAACACCTTCTCCTTGTGCTAATTCTGTGCACGAAAAGGGAATGCTAATATACATTGAGTGGTCGTTGCTGCTTAGGGGGTCACAGAGACGGCACCCAGACATGCACACGCCAGCACCCCAGCCTGAACCAACACTACCTCCAATGCAACAGCACACACAGAAGGGGTCTTCTGGCCACCACCAAGCTGTCTTGCCTCCACCACTTCCACCACTGGGCAAATGCCAACAGGGAAGCAGGCAGGTTTGCATCTGCTAACACTCTGCCACAGCTGCCACACTTTGCTGCCTTCAGTGCAGTAGACTCCAAACTTTGAGGAGCCAGAGAACAAAGTTGAGACCCAATATCAGTTTCCCAGAGTTAAAGCACACAGCCCAGGAATTGAGAGGTGAATTTTGGCCCCCTAAAATCCTCCAAAACCAAAGGCAGCTGCCTGATTCTACTTTAAACCACAATCAAACCCTCAAGATCATCAAATATGATAAAAGAAAAATATCCTGTGCAAAGGTCAGGAACCTCAAAGGTTGAAGGTGAATAAGCTCATAAAGATGAGGAAGAATCAGTGCAAGAATACTGAAACTCAAGAAGTCAGCATGCCTTCTTTCCTCCAGATGATTACATCAACTGTTCAGCCTGTTCAAGTTTTCAGAACTGGCCAGAGGCTGACATGTCTGCAATGATACAAGTAGAATTCAGAATGTGGGTAGAAACAAAGTTCACTAAGTGAAAGAAGTATGTCATCATCCAATGCAAGGAGGCCAAAAATCATTGTAAAACATCGCAGGAGCTAACAGGCAATATATCCAGTATAAACAACATTACTGGTGCTCACTTTGGCAACACATATATTAAAATTGGAATGATTCAGAGAAGATTAGCATGGCCCCTGCTCAAGGAGGACCTAAAAATTCATGAAGCATTCCATATTTGTAGAAAGAATCAATATCTTGAAAATGGCCATACTACCCAAAGTAATATATAGATTCAATGCTGTCCCCCTCAAGCTACCAATGATCTTATTCACAGAACTGGAGAAACCCACCTTAAACTTCATATGGAAGCAAAAGAGAGTGTGGATATCCAAGACAATGCTAAGCACAAAGAACAAAGCCAGAGGCATCATGCTACCCGATTTCAAACTATAATACAAAGCTACAGGAATCAAAACAGCATGGTACTGGTACTAAAACAGAGAAATAGAGTAATGGAACAGAACAGAGGTCCTGGTGGCAATGCCACACATATACAACCATCTCATCTTTGATAAACCTGACAAAGACAAGCAATGGGAAAAGGATTTCTTGTTTAATAATTGTTGTTGGGAAAACAGGCTACCAGTGTCCAGAAAGCAGAAACTGGACCTCTTCCTGATACCTTACAGTAGAATTATCTCCAGATGGATTAAAGATCTAGACATAAGACCTAATGCCATAAAAAAATCTAGAAAAAAAGTAGGCAAAGCCATTCAGGACATAGGTGTAGGCAAGTACTTCATGACTAAAACACCAAAAGCATTGGCAACAAAAAGGAAAATAGACAAATGGGACCTTATTAAACTCCAGAGCTTATGTACAGCAAAAGAAACCATCATCAGAGTGAACCAGCAACCAGCAGAATGAGAAACAATTTTTGCAATCTACCCATCTGACAAATGGCTGATATCCATAATCTACAAAGAAATAAAACAGATTTACAAGGAAAATAAAACAAGCAAACCGGTTCAAAAGTGGACAAAGGATATGAACAGACACTTTTGAAAAGAAGATATATATGAGGCCAATAAACATGTGAAAAAATACTCATCATCACTGGTTATTAGAGAAATCAAAACCACATTGAGATATCACCTCATGCCAGTTAGAATGGTGACCATTAAAAAATCTGGAGACAACAGATACCAGAGAGCATGTGGAGAAATAGGAACACTTTTACACTGTTGCTAGGAGTACAAACTAGTTGAACCATTGTGGAAGGCAGTGTGGCACTTGCTCAAGGGCCTGGAAATTGTAATTCCATTTGACCCAGCAATCCCATTACTGGGTATATACCCAAAGGATTATAAATCATTCTATTATAAAGAAACATGCACACGTATGTTCACAGTGGCACTGTTTACAATGGCAAAGACCTGAAAATAACCCAAATGTCCAGAGACGATAGACTGGACAAGGAAAATGTGACACACATACACCATGGACTATTATGCAGCCACAAAAAACGATGAGTTTATGTCCTTTGTAGGGACATGAATCAATCTGGAAACCATCATTCTCAGCAAAGTGACAGAAGAAAGAAAATCCAACACTGCATGTTCTCACTCATAGGCAGGTGATGAATAATGATAACAAATGGACACAGGGAGGGGTGCATCACACACTGGGGTCTTTTTGGGGGTGGCCAACAGGGGGACACCAGGGGTTGGGGAGGTCAGGGAGGGATTACCTGAAGAGAAATGCCAGATGTATGTGACGGGATGGAGGCAGGAAACCACATTGCCATATGTGTACCTATGCAACAATTCTGCATGATCTGCATGTGTACCCTATAACCTGAAGTACAGCTTTTAAAAAAAGAATAAACTGATGTGATAGAGCTGAAAAGCACACTACATGAATTTTTATAATGCAGCCACATGGTAATTGTGTGTGATTGCCTTATAAAAATTTTTGTAATGTGTGTGGGCACCCAAGGGTGCCCTGTAAGCAGGTGTTGCCAGGCTGGGGTCCTGGGAGAGGCAAGCAGACTAAGGAGTGCTGAGGTCAGACCAGCACCATCTCATGTGCAAGACCACCTAGTAGAATAGATCAAGCAAATGTAAGAGTCTCAGAGCTTGAAAACTGGCTTTCTGAAAGAAAAGAGGCAAGAATGGGGGAAAAGAATAAAATGGAATGAACAAAACCTTTGAGAAATAAAGTATTATGTAAAAAGGTGAAATATATGCCATATTAATGTACCTGAAAGAGATGACAAAAATGGAACCAAATTGGAAAACATATTTCAGAATATCATTCATCAGAATTTCCCCAACCTAGCCAGACAGAACAACATTGAATTCAGGAAATCTAGAGAACCTCAGATATGCCACAAGAAGAACATCTCTAAGACACATAATCATCAGGTTCTCCAAGATCAAAATGAAATAAAACTTGTCAAAGGCAGCTAGCGAGAAAGACAAGGTCACCTACAAAAGGAATCCCATCAGACTAAGAGTGAACTGCTCAGCTGAAACCCCACAAGCCAGAAGAGATATTCAACTACTTAAAGAAAAAAATTTCAACCTGGAATTTCAAGTCCAGCAAAACTAAGTGTCATAAGTGAAGGAGAAATAAGATCATTTTCAGTCAAGCAAATGCTGAGGGAATTCATTACCAGCAGATCTATCTTACAAGAGCTCCTGAAAGTAGAATTTAATATGGAAAGAAAAGATCATCACCAGCCACTACAAAAATGCACTGAATTACACAGACCAGTGATGCTAAAAAAACAAACCACGTACACAAGTCTGTGAAGTTATCAATTAGGAGCATGATGACAGGATCAAATACTTACATATCATTGCTAACTTTAAATGTAAATGGGCTAAATGCTCCAAGTGAAAGACATAGGGCGACAAGATAGATAAAGAGCCAAGACTCATTTGATTATGCTGTCTTTAAGAGACCCATCTCAAATGAACTCCCACACATAGGCTCAAAATGAATGGAGAAAAATCCTTCAAGTAAATGGGAAACAGAAAAAAGCAGGTGTTGCAATCCTGGTTTCTGACAAAACAGGCTATACGAACAAAGATAAAAAGAGAAGGGCATGGGCCCGGCGCGGTGGCTCAAGCCTGTAATTCCAGCACTTCGGGAGGCCGAGGCGGGCGGATCATGAGGTCAAGAGTACAAGCCAATCCTGGCCAACATGGTGAAACCCCATCTCTACTAAAAATACAAAAAAAAAAAAAAAAAAAAAAAAAAAAAAAATTAACTGAGCGTGGTGGCATGGTCCTGTAGTCCCAGCTACCTGGGAGAATGAGGCAGGAGAATTGCTTGAACCCAGGACACAGAGGTTGCAGTGAGTTGAGATTGCACCACTGCACTCCAGTCTGGTGCCTGGCAACAGAGCGAGACTCTACCTCAGAAGAAAAAAAAAAGAGAGAGAGAAGGACATTACCAATATGACCCTGACCTTTGATAAATGTTATTATTGCTTGATACCAACCTGGGCTATCCTTATTGTTCAAACCAATGGGATAGATGATTTGCTGAGGTTTGGGAGCTTCTGCCCCCTGGAGAGTCCCGGATCTCCCAAAATTTGGTTCAGAGGTAAGGTTGATTTTGCTTTACAGCTCCTTTTGTGAAGTTTTTCTCATTTCCGGTAAGGAAGACAAGTTGTTCTGCTTCCATGATGGTGGAGAGCAGGCACTTCCTTTCTTGAGTCTCAGCTTGCTTCTGACAGGAAAGGTGAGTGTGAATTTTTTCCTGTTTCTAAGATGGTAGAGAACAGTCATCAGCCTGAGCCTTATTTCCAAGTAAGTGGCTAAATTAGAGATTTGTCTTAAAATTTTTCCTTAATGACGAAAAGTTAAGATTACCAACCACTTAGTTTTAATTTCTCCTTAACATTAAGACACTCAGTAATCATATTTATTGTGCATTTTTTAATTTTGCTTAACTTTTTTTATTTATTTATGTTTGAGATTTTATTTCACTTTTCTTTCATCAAGTATGACCATATCTTTCTGACTTGGTCAAATCCAAGGGAATGTTCCAAATTTTGGGAAGCAAGTCATCTGAATTGGCTAAAACTCTTGTAGCTGCCAAGTATGTATTTTCTAGTTTGTAGAAATTTCTTCTTCTTCTTTTTTTTTTTTAACCTAAGAGTTTCTGTCCACATTAAGCCATCTTTTATCAGCCAAGGCCAGACTGAAGGAGCAGTGGTGACCTTCCAATCCTAAGATTCTGCCCTGTTCCCTACAGCAACCTGAGTTTGGTTCCTAAATCTAATTCTTTCTGGTTTGATATTTGTTACTTTTTAAATAGCAGCAGTTTGTCCCAGCTATGATGTGGTAGTAAGAGATTCAAAAGGATTTTCTTTAAGAGCTTTATAATTAAAAGCATATTTCTTTTATTATTATTATCATCAACCCGTGATCTACCTTAGGTATTTCTCCTAATGCTATCCCTCCCCTAGGCCCATCCGCAACAGGCCCAGGTGTGTGATATTTTCCTCCCTGTGTCCATGTACTCTCATTGTTCAACTCCCACTTATGAGTAAGAACACGTGGCATTTGGTTTTCCGTTCTTGTGTCAGTTTGCTGAGAATGATGGTTTCTAGTTTCATCCATGTCCCTGAGAAGGACATGAACTCATTCTTTTTCATGGCTGTGGGTGTATATGTGTGACATTTTCCTTATCCAGTTTATTATTGATGGGCATCTGGGTTGGTTCCAAGTTTTTGCTCTTGTGAACAGTGCTGCAGTAAACATATGTGTGCATATGTCTTTGTGGTAGAATGATTTATAATCCTGTGGGTATATACCCAGTAGTGGGATTGCTGGGTCCAATGGCATTGCTATTTCTAGATCATTGAGGAATCACCACACTGTCTTCCACAATGTCTGAACTAATTTGCACTCCCACCAACAGTGTAAAAGATTTCCTATATCTCTACATCCTCTCCAGCATCTGTTGTTTTCTGACTTTTTTAATTATTGTTTTTCTGAAATGACAAGTGATGATGAGCTTTACATCATATGTTTGTTAGCTTCATAAATGTCTTCTTTCCAGGAGTGTCTGTTTATATTCTTTGCCTACTTTTTGATGGAGTTGTTTTTTTCTTGTAAATTTAAGTTCTTTGTAGATTCTATATATTAGTCCTTTGTCAGATGGATAGATTGCAAAAATGTTCTCCCATTCTGTGGGTTGCCCATTCACTCCGATGATAGTTGTGTTTTGTTTTATTTTAGTTTTCTGTGCAGAAGCTTTTTAGTTTAGTTTAATTCTGTGCAGAAGTGTTTGCCAATTTTGACATTTATTGCCGTTGCTTTTGGTGTTTTAGTCATAAAGTCTTTGCCTATGCCTATGTTCTGAATGGTATTGCCTAGGTTTTTTTCTAGGGTCTTTATAATTTTAGGTCTTCACTTTTAGTCTTTTACCCATCTTTTGTTAATTTTTGTATAAGGTGTAAGTAAGGGGTCCAGTTTCAGTTTTCTGTACATGGCTACCCAGTTTTCCCAACACCTTTTATTAAATAGGTAATCCATTCCTGATGGTATTTTTGGTCTACTTTGTCAAAGTTCAGATGGTTGTAGCTGTGTGGCATTATTTTTGAGGGCTCTGTCCCATTCCATTGCTCTATATATCTGTGTTGGTTTCAGTACCATGCTGTTTTGGTTACTGTAAGCTGGCAGTATAGTTTGAAGTCAGGTAGCATGATGTCTCCAGTGTTGTTCTTTTTGATTTGCTATGCGGGCTCTTTTTTCATCCGATATGAAATTAAAGTAGTTTTTGGCAATTCTGTGAATAAAGTAAATGGTAGCTTGATATGAATAGCATTGAATCTATAAATTAGTTTGAACCATGGGGCCATTTTTATAATATAGATTTTTTGTATGCATGAGCATGGATTTTTAAAATGTGTTTGTGACGTCTCATATTTCTTTGAGCAATGGTTTGTAGTTCTCCTTTAAGAAGAACTTTGAGTATGGACCCAGGAAGGACAAGGCAGCTGTCTTGGTTGTCCGTGAGTCCATGCTTAACATTGAACTTATATTCCTTTAAATAACAGTTGTTTCTCCAATTTAAGTTCATAGTAGTTGTAACTGATGGGTTGTCATAGGTAACTTGACTTATACCATGGAGTTCATTCAAACTGCATATATAAACAGTTTCAGTATTGGCTGATTTAGAATGACAGTCTGACAAAATGTTTTCTTGTTATTCAATTATGTTTTCTTCTACTTGGGATGGAGTTTTAAAAACAAGTAAGTTTTTTCATTAAAATTCCAGGAAATCTTACACAGTCCTTAAAGTATTTGGGATAATTTGACAAAGGATGTGATTCTAAAGTTTCCAGAAATCTGTATTCAAGAGCTCTTTTTCGTGGTCTTTCCATTATTTCCTCCTAAAAGACACCATATTCTAGGACATTTTGTGCTTGTGAAATTTTCAGAAACTGCATCAGTATTAAGCAGTTAAGTGTGGAAATGATGTTAAATAGTTATAGTTACATGATTGACAAGAAAGTTTGTTCATTTCTGTGGTCTACAATTTATCATGGAAACTATAATTGATAGCACATATTTTGGCATATTAGAATTTTAGGAATTTCATACAATTTTGAAACATATATTAACATTGCCTAGAATACAATCCGAAGAGTCAAATATTTCTTATTTTGACAGTGCTCCTCATGTAACAACATGTCAAATAATTCCACATACTTCTCTTTTGGATTTTTCAGTGCCTTCTTTTGCATTCCAAATTAAGAAGTCAAAAAGACTTAATTTTGAAGATAAAATTGGATTTGGGGAAGTGTATCAAATATATTAATATTGATATAAATATACTAAAGGCCTAAAGCATTTGATATAAAATGGAATGCCAGGTCACAGTAAGTCATTCATTTAGCCAAAATGGTAACTCGAAAAACGTTTAAAGGCAAAAGCTTTTACTCATTGATAGAAGACTCAGCTTTTCAAGCAATGTGTGTCTTTCCCTTCTTTTTCCTGTAATTTATTTGAGGAGAGACAGAAATCTTTTTTATTCTTTAATATTATGTTAAAATCATATTCAAGAAAGAAAGCCAAATTTCACTCTTGCATTAGTGTACTGTTAATGTCAACTCAAATTTTTAATAAAACCTTAAAGATGAATTCATCCAGTCTTCATCAGTTTGACTATAAGTTGAAATTCTTATAAGCTTTTGATAACCTTTTACAAATTTGTATTAAAGCAAAATTAGTGCTCTAAGAAAGCCCTGTTGTGTTTTTATTCCAATGTTCAATTTATGGAAAAACTGAACAATACTCCTTTAAATTTAGCCAGTGTGTTCACACGGTGTTTCTTTTACAAGATGACTATTTCACAAACCTTCCCCAACTTGCTCAATCCTTTAGCTTCATTCTATTTAAGTCAAAACAATTTTTAACCTTCTGAATGAAGCAAAAATTTACATTCTAATGCCTTATAATGTTTTAGTGAAAGCACATTTCACTTTTTCCACAAAGCTTCCATGTAAAACTTTTTTCAGTAGTCTCAATTATATGTTACAATGTTAGCTCTTAGCAATTTTTTTTTTTTTTTTTGGTGAAACACCTGTCAGGTAAGTTATTTTAATTTTATACTAGGTATGGAGCCTAGGACACCAGACACAAGTGCATATAAAGTCTGACTTTTTCAAGCATAGCCAGGGAGCACGGCTAACTCCACATGTTCTCAGACCTTACCTAGAATCTAGTGACTCCAAAGCAGGTAAGTTGAACGAATTTTAAAAGTCAAAAAAAGCAGTTTATTACTTTAAATCATTTTACAAACCTAATATCTGACATTAGTCTTTATTTTACCAATAAACTTTAAATCTGTCTTTATTTCTCAAATATTACTAAAGTCACATGAAGTAAAATGTATTAGAGTTTTTATTTTTCTGAAAAAATTAATTTGATTTAAGCATTCATTATTTTAAAGGCAATTAGAGTGTTTTTTTATTTATAAACATCACCCACAACACCTAAAAATACACAAAATAGATCCAGTAGTTTTTGCTCTTACTGTCCCCACCTGATGTCCATTTATCACTGTTGCTGACAGTGATAAATATGTGGAATAGTTGGGGCTGACAAACTTCACTCTGATATTCTTTTTTAGGTCAAATGAAATTTAAAGAAAATTTTATTGAAACTAAAACAATCAATGTTTTCAAATTTTTGCAATAAATGATAAGCAAACAGAAGTACGAGTTACTATATTGTTAAGAGGAGGCAACAAGAAGTACGTGCCTATTTCTAATTGACCAGGCACAGACCACAAGAGGCAACATGGACAAGTGTTTGAGTAGTGAATTCTTAAAAGAAACTTTTCCCTGAAAGCCACCTGGAGGGCACTGCTACTCAGAGGAAAAGAGCTTGTGAGGAGTGGACTATTGTGTGGGTAGAGGTTGAGCAGAGAAGTCACAAATAACACATAAAATTATTACAGTGTGAAAATATCTGGAAAATGACAATGACTATTAATTCTCTCTTAGATTTCTTAGATTGCTGTACTTCTTATAGACACTTTTTTTTTTTTTTTTTTTTTTTTTTTTTTTTTTTTTTTTTTTTGAGATGGAGTCTCGCTCTGTCACCCAGGCTGGAGTGCAGTGGCAGGATCTCGGCTCACTGCCTCTGCCTTTCAAGTTCAAGCAGTTCTCCTGCCACTGCTTCCCAAGTAGCTGGGGCTGCAGTCATGCACCACCACATTCAGCTAATTTTTTTGTATTTTTAGTAGAGACTGGGTTTCACCATGTTGGTCAGGTTGGTCTTGAAGTCCTGATCTGAAATAATCCACCCGCCTTGGCCTCCCAGAGTGCTGGAATTACAGGCATGAGCCATCACGCCTGCCCTGAATACTTCTTCAGTATTATGTAGTAACACTGTGTGCATGTGTGTGTGTTGTGTATCTGTAAACATTAGAACTCATGGGTTAGTCTAGATAAAAATTGAGAAGTTATATATCCGTCCCTCCATCGACTCTGTCACCCAAAAGAATCAGTTTACATTTTTCGGGAGAAGAAGAAACTTGGGTTTAGAGGCATGTTTCTTTTTAAATCTGGCGATTTTAGCATGATAATTATTTGACTTTTGGTATACTACTCAACTTCTTTATATCTTACTATTCTCACAATAAGAAAAGGATAAATAATACCGTTGTAGAGTGTGTTTCAGAATTAAATAAGGTAATGTTTTTGGAGTTCCTGGCACTTGATATGTGACCAATAAAAAGTAGCTATTGCTATCAATTTTATCATTAATCATTATCTTTATTATTATCATTATTTATTAAGTAACCACTATGAAGCAGGAGTTATAAGAGATATGAGAAAATAATAATGAATTATTTTCTTATATTAAATTGTTCAGGCAGAAACCTCTGTTTTCTAACTAATAGCTAATAATAGATCTGAACTACAGAGTTCTTATGGATGACTCCGTTATAAGTAATGTTGAGTTTAGACTGCTATTTATATACAAAAATTTTAGAACAAATGCTAACAGTTGGTGATGTGTCCAGAATCGGCAGTCTTCTATTACTAGCTGTCAGCTTCACAAATTGACATCTCCACTAATTTGATCTATGCCCATAACCTTTTCCCCTTTAGTCCACAGAACAGTCTAAATGTTTGAACAAAGATTTACACCAACCACTAAGTTTACAAGTGAACAAAGATATATTTATCATACTTTGAATGAGAATACTTCTTATATTATGGAATCTTTAAAATGTTCTGTGCCTGGGGCCCAAGCAACGATTTCTAACTACCATTTGGCTTCTCAGTTCCATTGCAATGACATACTGTAAGCAGTTTTAAAATTTAATTAACTATACTTAGCTTCTTAGAAGGCATTTATTTTCTGCTTTTATAATAACCTATCTGTTATGAACCATGCCTTGTAGTTATCAAATGGCATCAACTCCCATAGTTAGTTCATTGGCACTCTCTGTCTGACTGCACAAAGCAATGTAAGAAATAAGAAGACAAAACAGAACACCAGAACAAGCCAAAATATTATTACTCTAAAGGTTTCTCACCACAACTCTCAGGGTGGAACATAATTAGATACAATAATAATAATAATATAAAGTTATAAATCCTTACATTCTCCAATCAGCTAATCAACTTAGAAGTTAATATACAGTATTTCCTTTCTTTTTGCAACTATAACAACACATCAGGAATGGGTAACTTTAACTAGATTAGTTTAACAAAAAAGAATGAGAGAAGAACCAATAGGTACAATGAGAAATGACAATGATGAAAATGCCACCGATCTCATAGAAATAAAAAAAGATCCTTAGGAACTATTATGAACACCTCTATGCAGACAAATTTTAAAAAATCTACAGAAAATAGATAAATTTCTGGAAACATACAACATCCCAACATTGAACCAGGAAGAAAGTGAAAACTTGAAAAAGACAGTAACAAATTTTAAAATTGAATCAGTAATAGAAAAACTGCCAACTAAAAAAGTCCTGGACTAGATGGATTCACAGCTGGATTCTACCAGATGTTCAAGGAATAACTGATATTAATCATATGGAAACTATTCCAAAAAAATGAGAAAGAGGGATTCCTCTCTAACTCATTCTAAGAAGCCAGCATCTACCTGACACCAAAATCTGGTAGAGATAAAACAAAATAGTAAATCGTCAGGTCAATATCCCTAAAAAACATAGAGGCAAAAACTCTCAAGGAAATATGAGCAAACTAAAGCCAGCAACATGTTAAAATGCTAATTTGTCATGATCATGTGGGCTTTATTCCCGGAATGTAAGGCTGGCTTGGCATATGCAAATCAATAAATGTCATTCGCCTCATAAACAGAATTAAAGGCAATACCATATAACAATCTCAATAGACACAGAAAAACTTTAGATAAAATCCAACATTACTTACTGATAAAATCCTTAACAGACATGGTATCAAATGGCCATACCTCAAAACAGTAAGAGCCACCTATGACAAACCCACAGGCAGCATCATACTGAACAGGCAAACAATGAGCCATTTCCCTTGAGGTCTGAAGCAATGCAAGAGTGTCCACTCTCACCACTCCTATTCAGCATAGTACTGAATGTCCTGGCCAGAGCAGTTGGGCAAGATAAATAAATAAAAGTCATCCAAACAGGAAGAACACAAGTCAAACTATCTCTCATCGCTGTGATATGATTCTATATCTATAAAATTCTAAAGACTCTGCCAAAAGGTTCCTTGAAATATCAAATGATTTTAATAATATTTCAAGATACAAAATCAATGCATAGAAATTAGTAACATTTCTGTACACCAATAACATGCAAGCTGAGAGTCAAATAAAAAATACTGGAAACCATCATTCTCAGCAAACTGACACAAGAGCAGAAAATCAAACACCGTATATTCTCACTCATAGGTGGGTGTTGAACAATGAGAACACATGGACACAGGGAGGGGAGCACTACATACTGGGGTCCGTTGGGGGGAAATGGGGGAGGGGCGGG
Organism: Saimiri boliviensis; assembly: GCF_048565385.1. Lineage (NCBI taxonomy): Eukaryota > Metazoa > Chordata > Mammalia > Primates > Cebidae > Saimiri > Saimiri boliviensis. The sequence continues at coordinate 46,138,051 of NC_133466.1, read as the reverse complement.
GGGTGGGGAGGTGGGAAGAGGTAGCATGGGGAGAAATGACAGATACAGGTGAGGGGACGGAAGGCAGCAAACCACACTGCCAAGTGTGTACCTATGCAACAATCTTGCATGTTCATCACATGTACCCCAAAACCTAAAATGCAATAAAAAAAAAAACAGCAGTCACATATACAACAGTAACAAATAAAATGAAATGCCCAAGAATGTGGCTAACCAAGGAGGTGAAAGAGCTCTTGAAGGAGAACTACAATACGATCTTCAGATTCAATGTTATTTCTTATTAACCTACCAACATAATTTCTCACCTAATTACAAAAAATATTCTAAAACTCATATGGAAGCAAAAAAGAGCCAGAATGGCCCAAAGAATCCTAAGCTAGAAGAACAAAGCTGGAGGCATCATACTGCCCCTCTTGAACATATACTACATGGCCGAAGTGACTCAAACAGCATGATGGTGACACAAAAACAAACATGTAGACCAAAGGGACCAAATAAAGCACCCAGAAATAAAGCCACACACCTACAACCACCTGATCCAACCAATGGACAAAGGACTCTCTATTTAATAAATGATGCCAAAAATAACTGGCTAGCCATAGGGAGAAGAAAGAAACTGGATACTCACATTTTACCATGTGCAATAATTAACTCAAGATGGATTAAAGATCTCTAACTATAAAAATCTTAGAAGAAAATCTGGGAAATACTCTTTCTGACATTGTCCTTGGCAAAGAACTCTTGGCAAATTCCCTCAAAGCAATTGAAATTAAAAAAAAAATAATAACAAGTATGTAGTACCTAATTAAAGAACTTCTGCACAGCAAAAGACACCTGTCAACAAGTAAACAGATAATCCACACAATGAGAGAAGATACTCACAAATTATGCATCTGATAAAGGTCTGAGACCCAGAATCTGTAAGTAATTTAAATCAATAAGCAAACGAACAACAAGAACAAAGAGAAAAACAAAACAAAACGAACCCAACTCTATGAAAAAATGGACAAGGATATGAACAGACACATCTCAAGATAAGTTATATTTAAAATACTATGTTATGTATTTATCATAAACATTTATATTTGAATATATTCTCATTATTTGCTCTATTATATACTATTTAATTGTATGTAATATACATTATGTGGTGTGTGTGTACATGTACGTATATACATTACATATTCTGTATTGTCAACCTATGAAGTAGGGAAGGTAGGTGTTGTGTCTTGTTTATAAGTGAAGAAATAATATAAAAGGGAAATGACTTTTCTAAGGCTAGAAACTGTTGATCTAGGGCTCAGTTATCTCTGTAACTAGTTTGATGTATTTTTTCCTATTGTATTATCTTGCAATTACTTAAGGAATTCTAACTAATTTAATCCTTCCTGAAAGAATACACAAATGAAAACTGTTACTTAAATGTAGATTTCTACAGAGCTCTCATACCTCAAACCTCACATCAGTCCTGTGAGGTAGATTATTGTCACTTTCCCCAGTTAGAGATGAGTAAAACATAGAGATTAAAGCAGCATTCAAAGTTAGGCTAATCACCTCCTCATATGTGTTGAAATCACTATCTATGAGCTGTGTGATCTTTTTCAAGTTACTTTATTACTCTGAGGCCTATTTTATTATTTGTAAAATTAATGAAGTAATAGTACATAAGTTAACTTATGTCCATAATAATTGAATATGTTTAATGTACTTAGAAAATTATCTGGAACAGAATTAGTTGTTTTAATAAAGATTTATTTTCCTGGCTTTTAAGTCAGTATCTCTCATGTATTCATTAATAGTAAACAGTAACATAATATATGCATTTTTTCAAAAAATCAAAGGTATGTCAACTAACCTTATCTAGTCCTTTAGAGTAGCTTGTGCCCTGGAGGAAATATCATGTCAACTCTGAATTCTGTCTATAATGAGTCCAGTTTTCAATACATAAAACTGACATAAATTAAGCCTGACACAGTTAAAATTAAAAACCAATGTGAGGCAACATTATATTGTAACTATCAACTTCTCTAATAACTAAAGAGATGTTTTAAATATAATTAATATGTTTACTGTTAATAAATACTTTTGGGGTCTAAACCCACGAGGCTGTGGGGTTTCCAGTTCCAGAACTGAGCACCCGGTTTCAGAATCATCCCAGCGGACACTCTCCGCTCCGAGAAGCTGCAGCAGCCGGTGGGTTTGGTATCACCAGTGAAGGCCGCAAAAAAGGCAAAGATGACAGTGTGTCTCTCCTCTCGGAGCTCTGTACCACTGAGGTACAATCCTGTTGCCAATCTGAACACAACTATAGGAAGTGGCTGGAGACAAGGTCCGAAGTCTTGTTTAGTCGGGAGGAATAAGAACAGAGACTTGCTTTTAGAAAAGTCTGGCCATGTTTCTGTAGAGCAGCTGTGCAGTGCTGAGGGTTCACTTCAGCACCTGGTTGCCTCAGACACTCTGAAGCCCCAAGATTGAAATGGCTGAGTCGCCTAAACAGCAAAGATGACAGTCTGGTCCTCCCCCTGGAAGCTCTGACTCAGGGAGGCCTTGAAACATCTGTCAGCCAGAGAACAGCAGTGAAGGCAGCCAGATAAACTTGTTGAAAGGCTCCACCCAGGAATTAGAAATGTGGTTGGGGACTGACTTAAACAAGAGTCTGGCCATGTTTTTGCAAGGTGGCCCTGCTGTGCTGCGCTACCACTTCGAGGCCTGTTCAGCTTAAGCTATCCAAAGTCCACAGGTCAGAACAGCTAGTCACCCAAACAGCAAAGTTGGTGGCCCGCCCCTCTCTGTGGTAGCTCTGTCTAAGGAATGTCTCAAATCTCCACTGGCCACGGAACACCTGTGAGGGTAACTGTAAGCCCCAGGTGGGAGGTCCTGTTCAGTAAGAAGGAAGAGGATCAGGAGCCTGCTTACAGAAGCAGTCTGGCCATGATTTGGTAAAGCAGCTGTGCTGTGCTGCGGGAACTCTTCTGCCCCTGGTGGGTTTGTACTCTCCAATGCCCGCAGGCTGGAATAATTAAGTTCCTCCAACAGGAAAGATGACAGCCTGCCCTGTCCTTTCTCTCACAGTTTATCTTGTGTGATGGAGCTGAATTTTTAGGCTGTTAATTCTACAATAAGCATGACAGTTTTTCAGAAAGAATCTTGCTGTTCTTTTTCAGGTTAGATGTATGAGAATTCATTGTCTCCTGTAAATAAACCTGTTCAGGTTTTGTTCTCTGGAAAGAAGTTTCTTTCTGCTATTTGGCTTTGGTCACAGTCATGTAGAGCAGTAGCCAGTCTACAATGACATGATTGAATTTCCATTTCCAGTGTTTCCTAGTTGTGTCTTACATTCTCCAATTCAGAACTGACCATTTTATTCTTTGTTGTCAAAATGCTAAGCTGTCCACTGTCCTTAAATACTGTCTTTGTTCATTCTTCCTTATCCAAATTTATAGCCTTTAGAACCTTAGCATTCTTTCCTTTCACACTTTCAATGTCCTCCAAAAATTTCTTTGCCCTTAGGCGGATGGATCACGAGGTCAGAAATTCGAGACCAGTGTGGCCAATATAGAGAAACCTCATCTCTACTAAAAATAAAAAAATTAGTCAAGTATGGTGGCGTGTATCTGTAATCCCAGCTACTCAAAAGTTTGAGGTTGGAGAATCATGTGAACCAGGAGGTGGAGGTTGCTGTGAGCTGAGATCATGTCATTGCACTCCAACCTGGGAGACAGACAGTGTGAGACTCTGTTTCAAAATAAACGTGTGCATGTGTGTGTGTATGTGTATACACATATATATATATATATAGGTGTGTGTATATATATATGTATGTTTGTATATTTATACATATGTGTGTGTGTATACACACACACACACACACACACACACACACACACACACACACACAGATGTATATAGTATATTGTGAAGAATTTACCCTATGTTGTCTGATGCTACTTCAAGTGATCCTCCAGAAAATCAGTTATGTCTGTGGTGTAAACATGTAATACAAAAGAAGCCTTTAATTCAAAATATGAATTATAAATAACATACGACTTATAAAGTTTTTCTTAGAAATCATGATATTAAGGAGGATCCAAGATGGCCAAATAGGAGCATCTCTGGAGTGCAGTTCCCAGCGAGAACAGTGCAGAAGGTGAGTGCTCACTACATTTCCAAACAAGCTTTCACTGCCCACAAACCAGGAGATTCTTGAGCAGAAAAGCACCATGAGTTTTAATTTCAGTGCTTTCAGCCAGTGCTGGGTCAGCACAAAGAAACTCACAAAAGTTTGGGTGGCCATTTCAACTGGTGCCTGGAATGCCTGGGAGACAGACCTGCCCATTCAATAGAAAGAGAGGGAGCTGAGACAGGAAACCAGGTAATCTGGCTTGACGGGTACCACCCCCATGAGACAAGAAATCTGAAACACTCTGGATTAAGAGTTTCACAACAAGCGCAGCTGGAACTGGGATGGCCCAGCTCTGTGGGGGGAAGGGCATCCCCTACTACCAAGGCAGTCTGCCACTACCAATGCAGACTACTTCGTGCCAGGCAGGGCATCTATGAAAAAAGGCAGCAGCACTACAGGAACTTATAAATAAAGCTGACCTTCCTAGGACAGAGCACCTGGGAAAACAGGAGGTTATGAGTTCAGCTGCAGCAGACTTAAAGGTACCAGCCCAGCAGCTCTGCACAAAACAACAGAACTCCCAGCACAGCACTTGAGCTCTTATAAGGGACAGACTGTTTCCTCAAGCAACTCTCTGAGCCCCATATACCCAAAAAGACACCTCATAAAGGAAAGCTGAGGCCAACACCTGACAGGTACCGTTCTGGGATGAGAATAGCAGAGGGAGAAACTGTCAGCAACCCTTGCTGTTCTGCAGCCCCACGGGTGATTCCCAGGTTAGTGGGATCTGGAGTGGACATCCAGTGATCCTGCAGCAGAGGGGCCTGAGTGCTAGAAAGAAAATTAAGAAGGAGAAAGAAATAGCTTCAACATCAATAAAAAGGATGTCCACTTACAGATCCCACCTGAAAGTCACCAAGTACAAAGACCACAGGTAGATAAAGCCACTAAGATGGGAAGAAACCAGTGCAAAAAGGAAGAAAATACCAAAAACCAGAAGGCCTCTCCTCCTCCAAGGGATCACAACTCCTCACCAGATAGGGATCAAAGATAGATGGAGAATGAATCTGATGAATTGATAGAAACCGGCTTCAGAAAGTGGGTAATAACAAACTTCTCAGAGCTAAAAGAACATGTGCTAATCCAATGCAAATAAACTAAGAACCTAGAAAAAAAAGGTTAGATGAAACGCTGACTAGAATAAACAGCTTAGAGAAGAACAGAAACGACTTGATGGAGCTGAAAAACATAGCACGACAAGTTCATGAAGCATACACAAGTTTCAATACCTGAATTGACCAAGCAGAAGAAAAAAATATCAGAGATTGAAAATTAATGCAATGAAGTAAAATGAGAAGGCAAGAATAGAGAGAAGAGTGAAAAGAAATGAACAAAGCCTCCAAGGAATATGGGATTATGTGAAAAGACGTAATCTACTACATTTGATAGGCATACCTCAATGTACAGAGAGAATGAATGCAAGCTGGAAAATACTCTTCAAGATATTATCCAGGAGAACTTCCCCAACCTAGCAAGGCAGGCCACCATTCAAATCCAGGAAGTATGGAGAACACCACAAAGATATACCTCAAGAAGAGCAACCCCCAAGGCACATAATCGTCAGATTCACCAGGGTTGAAATGAAGGAAAAAATGCTAAGGGCAGCAAAAGAGAAAGTCCGGTTACCCACAAAGAGAAGCCCACCAGACTCACAGCGGATCTCTCCACACAAACCCTACAAGCCAGAAGAGAATGGGGGCCAATATTCAACATCCTTAGAGAAAAGAACTGTCAACCTAGAATTTGATATCCAGCCAAACTAACCTTCACATTCGAAGGAGAAAGAAAATCCTTTATGGACAAGCAATTACTGAGAGATTTTCTCACCACCAGGCCTGCCTTACAAGAGCTCCTGAAAGAAGCACTAATCAAGGAAAGGAACCATCAGTTACAGCCACTCCAAAACTGTACCAAATGGTAAAGACCATCGACACAATGAAGAAAATGTGTCAACTAAAGGACAAAACAACCTACTCGCGTCAAAATGGCAGTATCAAATTCACACATAATAAAATTAACCTTAAATGTAAATGGACTAAATGCCCCAATCAAAAGACATAGACCTCCAGATTGCATAAAATGTCACAACCCATCTGTGTGCTGTATTCAGGAAACCCATCTCATATGCAAGGACACATGTAGGCTAAAAATAAAGGGATGCAGTGTCATGCAAATCGAGAGAAAAAAAAAAAAAAGCAGGAGCTGCAATCCTAGTCTCTGATAAAATAGACTTTAAATCAACAAAGATCAAAAGACACAAAGAAGGGCATTACATAAAGGTAAAAGGATCAATGCAACAAGAAGAGCCAATGATCCTAAATATATATGCATTCAATACAGGTGCACCCAGGTAGCACCCAGGCACACAAAGCAAGTTCTTAATGACCTACAAAGAGACTTAGACTCCTACATAATAATATTCGGAGACTTTAACACTCCATTGTCACTATTAGACATATAATCGAGACAGAAAATTAACAAGGAGGTCCAGGACTTGAACTCAGATCTAGACCAAGCAGACCTAATAGACATCTACAGAAATATCCAACCCAAATCCACGGAATATACGTTCTGCTCAGCACCACACAGCACCTACTCTAAAATTGACCACATAATTTGAAATAAATCACTCCCAAGCAAATGCAAAACAAAGGAAATCATAACAGTCTCTCAGACCACATGCAATCAAATTAGAACTCAGAATTTAAAAACTAATTCAGAACTGCACAGCTTCATGAAAACAGAACAACTGGCTCCTGAATGTCGACTGGATAAACAATGAAATGAAGGCAGAAATAAAGATGTTCTTTGAAACAAATGAGATCAAAGACACAACATGCCAGAATCTCCGGGGCACTTTTAAAGCAGTGTCGAGAAGGCAATTTATAGCAATAAATGCCCACCAGAGAAGCGAGGAAAGATCTAAAATCAGCACTCTATTGAATACTTAGTGATGCAACCTTTTGGCTTCCCGCTCCCTCCCTCTTTCCCCCTTTGTGTCGCCAGCCTTCCCAATTGTCCCTTGACTCTACTCCCTCTTTTTTGCCCGCCTGGGCCCCCGCTGGGGCCCGGGACATCCTCCTGGGGGCCTGCCGCTGCAGCACCTCCAGGAAGCAGCAACCCACCTCTTCCACCTGGCCCCAGTCCCACTGAGAGCCCCGATCGGGCTGGGGCAGGATGGGCCGGGACCGACTCTGAAGGCGCAGGCGCGTGTTTCCTGCAGTCCCGGGGGTCTTCCCGCTCCTGAAAGGCCCAGGCAATTCAATTCACCCATGCGGCGCCTCCGCAACCGTCCAAGCCCAGAGAAGGAGCGGGCAGGGGCAGCGGGTCGTACAGAGGCCAGCCATAATCTCCACTCCAGAATGCATGGGCTGCTTTCTCTGGGGGAAGGAAATTGCCTTCTTAGCCAACGGGAAAACCCACTCTGTGTACCTGGATTCCCGTTGCCACCGACTTCGTGTAAACTCCAGTCCCAAGGACTAGAGAGAGACCCAGGCCTCAGCCGGTGCGCAGGCTAGGAGCCACTGCCCCCGCCAGACGGAAGGGCACACTCTACAAATCTCGGGGCCCAGGGCAGCAAGAGGGCAGAGAGGAACCAACCAAGAAAGAGCCCTAGGAAACGCACTCCCAAGGCCACCAACCAAACCAAGAAAATACGTTTCTTAGGACTCCATTGGTCCTCCCACATTAGGCAACCCTCTCCTCCATCTTGGCCTGGCCCAAGCACCTTCACCCTGCCCCAGCCTTCTCACAGGGGCCCTGTCTGCCAGAGCACAGCCTCCCTCTGCAAGGCTCTAAGGCTCTCATTCTCTAGCTCCCTCACCCTCCCTCTTTCACGTCTTCTTGCTCCACCTCGAGCTCTTTCTGTCCCCTTCTCTCTTCCACCTCCCTCTGTCTCTCTATTGCTCTCTCTCTCTCTCTCTCCGTTTCCATCTCTCCATCTCTCTCCCTTGCTCTCCTTCAAGCTGTGTCTGTGTTTTTGTCTGTGTGTGTCTGCCTGCGCACATACACCCGTGTGTGGCTGTGTGTGGGAATGGGTTTGCTCGTGGTGCTGGTGGGGTGTGTCTGGGTGTCGCTCAGCCCCTCCCTCCCGGGATTAGGCTGCAGGCTGTAGTGCCAGCTCCTGGCAGAGGAGGTCCCCACCCCTACGCCCCCTTGTCCACTGCCCGGGTCCTCATCAGGACAAGCGACAGTGGTAGAGGCGTTGTGGGGGAAAAAAAAAAAAAAAAAGGCCCACGGCGCTGAGCCAGCTGTTCGCCCCTGGGCAGCCCTGGCAGCTCTGGGCAGTTGGGTCAAAATGGGGGTTTTGCAGGAGGGGTGGCGTTGGATCTAAAACAATCCCTCCGCGGCATGGCGGAGGACCGGATCACGACCGCGAGCACTGGGCACTGGGCACTGGGCACTGGCGCTCCGAAGCACACCCCGTCCTCAGCGGGCTGATGTGGTGCGTGCTCCAGAGCACAGACGCCAGAGGGAAGAGCCGGAGCCTCCGCGGAAGGGAGGCCCAGAGAGCGCCGAGCCTGGGCCTGGGACTGAGGTCTCTGGCACCCCGCGCGCAGCAGGTCCGGCCCTGGCCTGGCCTCCAGCAATGGTAGGAGGATGGGCGAAGCCAACCTAAGAGCAGGACAGCCGCCGGAAGTGCTCTGGCCTAGGGGAGGAGAACAGCCCAGCCCCTCGGGGGGCGAGTGGCTCCGGGGTCGCCAATCCAAGCCCCTGGGCCCCGGGAAGGGCGGCCATGCCTGGAGTCCGGCAGCTGTGGCTGGGCCAGGTTCTTGCGGCAGCTAGGAGCCACTGCCGTTTTCCAGCGCCACACCACCCGGACCACGCCCCAGTGCACCAGACCGCGTCTGATCCCGGAAGCTAAGCAGGGTTGAGCCTGGGTAGTCCTTGTGTGGGAGATCGCCTGGGAATGCTGGGTGCTGTAGGCTTTTGGCTTTTCTCTCCCTCCTTTTTCCCCATGCCTTCTAACCTACCCCTGACTCTGCTCCGCCTTTTTCGTCGCGGGAACCCCCGCCGCAGACCGAAACCTGGTGGGGGTCCAGAGCTACAGCTCCGCCAGGCAGCAGCATCCCACCTCTTCCACCTCCTTGATGCCCCACCAGGAGCCCGGCCTAGCGGGTCGGGACGGGCCGAGACCCCATCCGAAGGCACAAGGGCGAGTGTCCTGCCATCCTGGGTGTGTACCTGCTCTCAGGACGCCCAGCAATTCAATTCTCTCATCTGTGCCACAGCAACCGTCCAGGCCAGGTGAAGGGACAGGCAGGGGCAGAGGGTCCAACAGACCCCTGCGCTCGCGTGCCCCTGTGGGTCTGTGTGTGTGTCGGGGGTGGATTTGCTCGTGGTTGTGGTGGGGTGTGTCTGGGTGTCCGTCAGCCCCTCTTCCGGAATCAGGCTCTAGCTAGCGCCACGAAAAGCAGAGCCCAGCCACCCAGGTGCCCAGGGGCCGGGTTCTCCTAGAGACAAGCGACAGTGGTGGGGGCGTTGTGAGGAAAAGGGCCTGCTGGGCTGGACAGGCTGTTCCCCCTGGGCAGCCCTGGCAGATCTGGGTGAATGGGGCAAAAGAGGGCCTTGCAGGAGAGTTGTGGGGGATCCAAACAAATTCCTCCGCGGCAAGGCAGGAGACCCGAGGGTATCCAAGGACCGTGAGCCCTGAGCTCAGAGCACAACCCGTCCTGAGCGCCCCATGTGGTGGAAGCTCGGGAGCTCGGGAGCGGGAAGAAGGCCTGGAGGGTCTACAGAAAAAAAGCCTCCCGGAGAAGCCAGAGCCTGGGCAGAAGACGGAGGCCTTTGGCATCTTGGCACGGCAATAGGGCTGCACAGCGGTGGCCGCCTGCTCCTTCTGCCTGCCGGCGACGGCTGGAGGCTCCTGGAGATCGCCAGAAGGCGCAGTGGGGTGCTGGCAGTGCTCAGGTTGTAGGAGGGGAGAGCAGCCCGGCCGCGGGGAGAGCTGGAAGGTCCCTGATCCGAGCCCCGAGGCTTTGGGGTGGCAGTGACACTTGGAGTATGGTGGGCATGGCCACGTGGGGCTCTTGTGGCTGCCACGGTGCACAGCTGGCATCTCTGGCCAGACCACCCTAAAGGTGCCGGATCTTCTCTGATCTCGGAAGCTAAGCAGTGTTCGGCCTGATTAGTACTTGGCTTGGGAGCCCACCTGGGAAAACCGGGTGCTGTCGGATTTTGGCTTCCCGCTGCCTCCCTCCTTTCCCCTTTTGTCGTCTGGCTTCCAACCGCCCCTTGACTCTGCTACCCCTTTTCCACCCGCCTGCTCCCCCGCCTCAGCCCTGGACCTCTTAGTGGGGGTCCGCTGCTAACTGGCCGCCAGGCAGCAGCATCCAACTTCTTCCGCCTTGCCGCAGCCCCACCAGAAGTTCAGCACCAGCCTGGACTTGGCGGGGCAGGCTGGGACCCGATGAAGAAAGTGCAGGCGCAGATTCCCAGCCACTCCTGGTGTCTACCTGCTCCTGGGATGCCCAGGCAGTTCAATTCACTCATCTGGCACCACTGCAACCATTCAAGCTGGGTAAAGGGGCGGGCAGGGGCAGCAGTTTCCACAGATGCCAGCCAAGACCTCCGCTCCAGAACGCATGGGCTGCTTTCCCCTGGGAAAGATTACTGCCTTAGCCAGCCACCATGAAAAGCCCTCCCTGTGCACCCGAATTCCCATCGCCACCGGCTTCGTGTAAACTTCAGTCTTGAAGACACAAGAGACAACCAGGCCTCAGGGCCCGTGGTCATGCTCTGCGCCGTGGCTCTCACGAGGACTGGCACTCTCTACAAATCTCGGGGCTCACTGCACCAAGACGGCAAGGAGGAGCCAATAAAGCAAGGATCTATAAAACGCACCACCAAAGCAACCAACCAATCCAAGAAAAAGCATATCTCGGGGCTCCCTTGGTCGTCCTGCGTGGGCAGCCCTGCCACTCTGTTCTAGCCCTGCCCAAGCACCTTCCACCCTACCCAGCCTGCTCAAAGGGGCTCTGTCTACCAAGACAGAGCGCTCCTTCTCCAAGGCTCTATGCTCTGGCTCTCTGGCTCCTCACCTTCTCTCTTTTTCTTCCCTCTCCATCTGGCACACTCTGTGGCATCTCCCTCTCTCTCTTCCCTCTCTTTCTTTCTCTATCGCTGTCTCTCTCTCTCCCTCCATTTTTATCTCTCCATCCCTCTCTCCCTTACTCTCTTTCAAGCTTTGTCTGTGTCTTTGTCTTTGTGTCTGCGTGTGCACCTGTGTGTGTCTGTGTGTGGGGGGAGGAGGGTTTGCTCGCGGTGGTGGTGGGGAGTGGGGGGTGTCTGGATGTCCATCAGTCCCCTTTTCCCAAGATCAGGCTGCCTCCTCTATTGCCAGAGCTGGCGTGGAAGTTGCGGTGATAGTCACACACGCCGGCGTGTGGATCTCTTTAATTTTCATGTAGGAAATTAGAGTGAAACCTCTGAGAATGATTACTGCTTCCCTGCAGCACGGGGAGTTTCCAATATGGCCTGTTTGGAAACTGGAAAAGGGAGCACTGGCACAATGCTGATTTTCCACGCTTCCCTGGAAGTCTCTGTGTCCCCACAGAGCTTGGGGAAATAGTCCACAGGATCGCTTCTCTCCCTCCTCCCTCCCTCCTTCCCTCCCTCCTTCCCTCCCTCCCTCCCTCCCTCCTTCCCTTCCTCCTTCCCTCCTTCCCTCCCTCCTTCCCTCCCTCCTTCCCTCCCTCCTTCCCTTCCTCCCTCAGTTCTTCCCTCCCTCACTTCCTCACTTTCTCCCTCCCTCTCTTCCTCCCTCCCTCCCTCAGTCCCCACTTTTTCTTTCCCTCCCTCTCTCCATCTCAGGGTCCCTCTATTTATCCGTCCTTTCCTCTCTCCACCCCTCCCTCCCTCTCCATGTCTCTTCCTTTCCCCATCTCTGCCTGCCTTCCCTCCCGCCTGGAAAGGGCTGCACCCGGGTTTGCGCGGGGTCTCAGGGTCTACGTTTTGCTGCCAGGCGCTTCACGGTGATGGCGAGTAGGCCGGTGGGACACTGCGGGGCGAGTGACGGTGGAGAGGGAAGGCAGAGAAGGCGAGCTGCGGAAAAAAGAGCAAGCCAGGCTGCTGCGGGGTCTTGGGGTTTCGCGGGACTGGCGTCTCCGCCCACCCCACTGAAGACCGTCGCGGAAAAAGGGACGAGTCCTCTGCCCGGGCTGGTCGGGAAGCCTGGCCTGCTGTCTGTGGAGCCCTGTGACTCAGCTGGAGCGGGCCCAAGTTGTCCCACTGAGCCCGAGCCCAGCAGGCCGCCGTGCTGCGGGTCCTGGTTCCCCAAACCTGTTCGGGTGCGGAGCTCACTGAGGAGTCTTAGGGTGCGAACGCCACTTCCGGAGGAGCCAGCGCAGCGAACCGAAAAGTCCCCGGTGCCGGGGGAGGTTGGGAGATTTCTTCTGCCTGCGAAGCCTGACTGGGCTGGAGCAGAGGGACTTTGCTCCCTGGTCACGAAAGTCCCCTGTGCGAATCCCGGACTCTGAAAGGCCGGTCTCTCTGGCCAGTTCCTTTCCGGTGGCGAAAGGGTTCGGAGGAGCCTGGCGGTCTGGGATTGGGCGACTGCCGTCCGCATTCACTGCCTTCTTCTGCGCTGCGCTTTCCAGGTCGGGGACCAGATGCCCGCCACCGCTGCTTCAGCTGGCCTGATCTCTCATTCTGAAACCAAATCTGGACCCCGGGCTCCGGAGTGCCTGTCGCTTGGGCCACTGTTCTCTGGTGGAGTTGCCTGGGTAGGGCTCCGCTCAAAGCACCTTCCCAGGGCATCCCTTCGGCTCTGGGTCCAAAGGAGTCTCTCCGCCATTCTCGGGCTTCCACGGGGACAGGGCTGTCCGCAGGCGTGGGGAGAGCCATCGCGGGGAGACCTGGCCAGAATTTCACGGTCAGACACCAGTAGAGAGACGCTGGCGGGCTTCCGTGCCCCTCAGTCAACCTTGGCACTGCACACAGGTCCAGCCAGGAGGCTGGCACCTCCAGCGGCTCCTGTAAAGACTTACCGGCTCCCCGCATTCATGAATATACATGAACTCGGAGACCCTGGGGGCCCAGGTAGCCCTGCCTCTGAAGCGGAAAACCACAGGGACCAGGGCCAGTGGGGTGGGTGAAGGTGGGGTCAGAGACGAAGGGGAAGGGGCGCTTCCGGGGCTGGCTCTCTGTGGTTCTCCAGGGACTCCACGGAAACTGGAAGCCTCTCTCTGGGCTCACACACGCTTGCAGGGAGAAAGCACCCTGGAAGTGTGGAATGCGGAAATGAACCTCCAAGACAGTCTTGAGTTTTTCAGGTCCTCTCTCCAGGAAGGCAGCAATGGTTACTGGTGTCGCGTTTGCCATGATAGTCTCACACTCCAGGTGCGTGGGTCTTGCTCATTTTCACGCAGAAGCGAGAGTGAAACCACAAAGGAAAGTCTCCTGCATCACAGCCTGAGGATGGATTTCTCTCTGCCTTCCTCCCTCTGTCTCTTGCTGTTTTTCTCCCTCTGTCCGCCCCTTCCTCCCTCCCTCGCTGCCACCCTTTCTTCCTCTCTCCCCGTTTTCTTCTTTCCATTGTCCCTCTGTCCTTTTCTCTCTCCATCCCTGCCTTTCTCTGTCTCTGTTACTCTATCTCTATTTTTTCAACATTATATGATCCAATCGTGTGTGTCAACTTTTTTTAGCAATAGTTTATTTTCATTAATGTATGTACATTGTTATTTAAACACCTTATTTATGTGTGTGCATTTGTTTATTAGACGTAAATCTATTTCAGATTTATTCTACAGCATAGTGTAAGCATAACTTTTACAAGCAGTGTCAACCCAAAAATTGCGTGACTCACATTACTGTGATTCTTTTCTATTGCAGTGGTGAAGAACAAAAGCTCTATATCTCCAATTGATATCTGTGTATTATCACTGAATTGGCCCCATTTACTTGAGGGATAGAACACTATTCCCTGAGAGCTGTGGGCTGTGGGGAGGTCAGGGTTAGGATGATGCAAAAGTGAAGATAAGACAGTCTCATTTTCACATCTATGGTAAATACAAATTCCATATGGAAGAGAGACAAATTATCTTTAAATTTAAAATTCCAAACAACATTAATGTTTATTTCATTATTACATTAAATGAAAGTTATAAAGCAACCAAACAAATAATACACTTACACAGTGAAAGATTGTATGTCAGTGTAAAATACAAGTACAATATATGTCAAATATAACAAAATATGCTGTATTGAAGTATATTATGAAGTCTTCATACTCTGTAACACAGTATGATCAATTGAAATGTGTAAAATACAATTTAATTTAAATTTAGGATGTTTAAAATAAAAATACATGAGGCAGGTGAAAAAATAAGTACAACCATTTACCGTTTAATATATCTTGACTTAAATTGTACGTAAAATATTAAAAGTAAACCAATTACATAGTAATTTTACTACAATTATATCAAACTAAAAATGTATAAACATTTTCCCACAGGTAATGCTAGTCTTGGTTTGTGGATATTAGGACTCCTTGGGTTCAGGCTGGAGGAGTAAGAACCTACAACCATTTCTGAATTAAAAGAGGAGCAATTTCTTGGTAAGGCAGTTCGTGCCTGTAGTCCCAGCACTTTGGGAGGCCAAGGCTGGCAGATCACTTGTGTTGAAGACCAACCTGGCCCACATGACAAAAATCTGTCTCTGCTAACAATATAAGGAAAAAAATTAGCCCAAATTCTGTCTTTACTAGCAATACAAGAAAAAAAATATATATATATATATATATACATGCCTTTAGTTCTAGCAACTTGGGAGGCTGAGGCATGAGAATTGTTTGAACCTAGGAAACGAAGGTTGCAGTGAGCTAAGATTGTGCCACTGCACTTCAGCCTGAGTAACATAGCAAGACACTGTCTCAAAAAAGAAGGCATATAATTTTATATTTACTTTCCTAAAATCTAAAATATGCAAATAATATGATTACATTATCATATTTTCCTGATTACATATAAATGCATGACTGTCATCAGATATCCAAAAGGCACCAAATGTCTAACATGAAGTATAAAATCAGTCTGTAGCCTTAGCCCTCTGCAAAATGCAGGGCTTACCATTCTGAGTATATTGTTCAAGTTTCTTTTCTGTGACTGCTTCAGGTTCTGTCATGTATTAACACCGTGCATCTAAAATCGTCACTGCTGGTCATCTGGAAGAGTCAGAAGTAGCAGGTCCTTGTTCTCATTCCCAGAGCTGCATCCTCTGCTGAACAGGGTCAGGGTGCTTGCAGCTCAAGCCTCATCTGATCCACTGACAGGCTCAGTTATCTCCTGGCCAGGGACAGGGTGGACTTCTCTATCTAGGGATGAATCCCCAGGATCAGGCAGTGTGTCTGGGACAAGCCAGTCCTCAGCGGGGAAGGCATAAGCTGCCTGCATGGCCATGGCATAGAAGGTCTGCACATGAGCACACAGAGCCCCCCGGAGCTGAGTGAGCCATGTGAACTGCTCCCAGGTCAGTGGAGAATGGATGAGCTGTGCCCACACCTGGGCTAGGTCTTGATAAATAGCCTCCGATATAGCTCGCACGGAGGTCACCAAGCTTTTTTGAAGTGACGGTGGTTGAACTCCTAGTGCCTGAGACCTGTGCCGCTTGCTGTGTCCAGTGTGAGCCCTCAAATGTCTCCTATGGTGGGTATGACAGGTCTCCTGGATTTCACTGTTGTGCACAGCAGTGGAGAACTTTGACTTTTTTTTCATTGTTGAGCTGCGCTCCTCTTCTGGACAGTTCCCTACAGAGAAAGCATGTGAGAGACTCGCCAGAACAGTTCCCACAGACCCTCATTTCTGGAAACTCCTGTGTGCTCAGGTAAACCCCACTTGTCTCTCCCCCTGGAATAAAGCGAGGCTGAACCCCTTCTGAGTCCCCAAATATATTCTGGATGCTAAGATCTCAAAAATTTTCTTGTCACTAAGTAATTCTCTTCCTGCTCAAGCCTCGTATAAAAGTTTTCTAATTATTTGCCCATTGGGGCAAAATAAAACAAAACAAACACCACCACCAACAAAAAACACCAGGATCCTACCTGCTCTGTCTTGGCAGCTCTCCTTGGAACTGATTGTTCTTTTCCTGCAATTTCCCTGACATGAGCTGGACTCTGGTTCTGTGGATACAATGAGAGTTTGAGAAAGTGCCTCCAACTGAACACCCTGAAATTCAAAGTCCATCCTGGACACTCAGGAGCTCAGGTTACCACCAAACCCCACTGTTCTTCAGTGTCCAAAATCTGTCCGGCTCTGGCTGCCAAGGAGCTCCCTGTTTCCTTGCTAGGGAAGCCTGTGGTGCTGCCCTGTCCCTTCCCACCTTGAAAGAGTCAGATCTTACCTGATCCAGCAGTGTTGTTTCCGGCTTTCAGCGTGGTTTCCTCAGAATTCTCCTCATTTGGATTGGGCTCCGATTCTACTGCAAAAGAAAGTTTAAGTAACTCACCTCTCCCTAGACAGAGTCCCATAGTCTATCTCTGATGCATGTGTGCGGACAGTCTTCCAAGTGAAACTCTTCTGCCAATGTCATGAATGAACACATTTCTCAAAGCCCTCTGAGGATACTAAACCATTTCCCATCCCCAATCTCAAAATAAAACCCTAACAAAGACACACAGCTCAGTATCTCTGATTCCAGCCCTCCTTCCAGCCTCCATAGAAACAGCCCAAGGGCTTACCTTGCGTTTGTATGTGCTTCTCATTGGATTGAGAGGAGGTGGTGTTGTCTTTTCTTTTGAATGGTTTCTTCTCATCTGAGCCCTTTTCTGTAAAGGAGGTCTGCTGGAAATGGGGCTGGACTGTGGAGCTTTGGATAGAGGAGCAGTGGAGATCAGAGTCTTCATTTCCCCTTCCCATGTTGAAGCTCAAGTGAAAGGTGCTCTCTCTTACACGTCCAAATGCGGAGTGTGGGTTAGCTGACTGAACTTGCCTTTTATACCTCCCTCGGCTGGGCGTGGCTTACTCTTATTGGCTGAACAGTTTTCTCCTTTCTATTACTTATTAGAGCCTCAATCAGAAGTTTCTTACTGTAGTTCTGCGGGAGACCTAGACACAGTTAAAAGGAGACATTTTCAGAATCCTGTCATAGTGTCAAGAAAACAAAGAACCAGGAGCACATGGATCACAAGATCGGGGAATTATTCCTTCTGATTTCTGTCTCAGTTCCTATGCAAGTATTTATGACCCTGTTCATCATTCAAAATGCAGAATTAGACATACTTATATTGACACATGTTATATATTTTGCACAGAAAGAGAATTTATTATACATAGTGTTAAAATTATATACTTGGATGTTATCATTTCTTTAATGCTTGGAAACAACAAATGTCAAATTTTGGTTGATTTTATTAGATTCACACAAACGTGATAAAATGCAAATGCAGAGAAAAACTAAATACCAAATAAAATGACCCTACCTACCTTAAAAATGAGGAAGATAATTAGATTACATGCGAGAAAATTGAATAATTAGGTTAGAGCCAAAGCTAACCTAATCAGCCCCTGATTTCTGAGGTAGCAAAAAGTCTAGGTGGAAAACCTTGCCCCCTTTCTCACCCTTCTTCGGTCCTCCCGGGAGCACCACTGTGTTCTATGGAATTTATTCAGCCTCCCTGGTATAAACGGGCTTGGTTCCTAATGGTAACTCAACTGATCACAAGAAAAACATTCAGCTCTTGTTTTCACACAGCAGACAACACCTGAATCCCATCAGAGCCCACATTGTTTCTTAACATCCACCTTCAATGTACACTCCAGAGCAGCCTCTCAAAACTGCCTCAGCGAGACAGGACAAGGTGTGGTGGAGCTCCAGGTTCAGAACAGCTGCCGCATCACTTCCTACTGCAGAGTCTGCCTCTGCTGGTCAGAGCCCTCGAACTATAGAAGGCTTAGTCTATGTCCCAGCAAGTGTTCCCTAAAAGGACCTTCTTGTCTCCCCCTCTCTGAGACATTCTATGTTAGGGAGTACTCAGCCTCCAGTCCCAAATGACTCGATTGACTGAGGAACTGATTCTCTGAGGAGGAGAAAGACAGGGGAAGAGACTGTGTTGGGCGAGTCTCTGTTTTCCCAGCTGTGCAAGTAGTAGAACCAAAAAAAAAAAAAAAAAAAAAAAAATTAGTGGTGGACAGACACTACCTAATGAAATTGTCTGAATGTAAATGGAACGTATCATAGCAACATTATGTATTATAATATGATATATAAAATTTATTTGACCTATAAATGCCTTTTGAAAGATTACAATATAACATTATATAAAATGTTGTCAGGTAATTTTATTTAAAAATTGAGTCAAATTTTGTAACAACATTAATGTATAAACTTGATAGAAAGCTAGGGAAATTATCTGCTCTTGTGTAAATGACTGCTTTTTAGCTAACTCTGTAAAAGGTGTGAAGAGAGGTCTGCTACTTACTTAATGAGACATCAACTTCCAAATCTTTGCTGTTTTTAATCAATGCCCTCTCAAGATATGAGAATATTTTACTGAAAGAAACCATTATCATAGATATCATAAGAATTTTATTTTAGTTAATAAATTATTATAACATTTATTGTTTATTAATAGTTTATGTCATTGTTAAAATATACTTAGCTAAGTCAATTTATTCAATTTTTATTTATTAAATTCTATTTATTTTAGATAAAAGAGACCCTGTAGCTGTCATATGCTGTACTGTGTTAGAAAGACAAATTATCAGGCAAAATTCAGGCCTGACCAGTCATGGTGGCTCACACCTATAATCTCAGCACTTTGCAAGAGCAAGCTGGGTAGATCACCTGAGGTCAGGAGTTTGAGACCAGCCTGGCCAACATAAGGAAACCAAGTCTGTACTAAAAATACATTAAAAAACCTGGGTGTGGTGGTGCATGTCTGTAATCCCAGCTACTCAGAAGGTTGAGGCAGGAGGATCACTTGAACCTGGGAAGAGGAGGTTTCAGTGAGCCAAGATCACACCACTGCACTCTAGCCTCGGTGACAGAGCAAAACTCTGTCTTGAAAAGAGAAAAAAACTCAGACCTATTTTTATCAAAATCTAGATTTCAAATACTGTTTCTAGGTGTTCCCATTCAATAAAAACCTAAATCAAAACAAACAAAAAATTTCTAGATAATTCTCATGCATATTAATAATTGTGAAATTGGGTACTTTCATTTTTTAGAGAGGGATTGTTTATATGGATGTGCTGATGTGTCAAACACATACAGTTAAGATTGTACCTTTTTTTTTTTATAGAGTCTCACACTGTCACTCAAGTGACAGCTTTGACCTCCCAGACTCCAGTGATCCTCCCATGTCAACCTCCCAAACAGCTGGGACTACAAATGTGCACCACCATGTCCAACTAATTTTTAAAAAATCGTTGTAGAGATGAGGTCTAACTATGTTGCCCCAGTGAGGTCTTGTTATATTGTCCAGGCTGGTCTCAAACTCCTGAGCTCTGGCTCCCAAAGTGATGGGGTTACGAATGTGAGCCCAGCCAAGATTAGACCTTTCAATGAGTGCATATCTTATCTCAAAAAAATAAAAAACCTAATTAAAAGATAAAGTCTGAATTAGAAGTGGATTCACATTAATAATTTTTAATTTTTGTACTACTTCTGTTAAAAGAGGGATTGTTTATATGGGTGTGTTTCTTTGTAAAAACCTAGTTAAGATTGAACACTTCTCCTTTTTTAGAAACAGTCTCACTCTGTTACCAGGCTGATGTGCTGTGGCACAATCACAACTCACTGAAGCCTCAAACTCTAAGGATCAAGGGATCCTGCTAGGTCAACATCCCAAGTAGCTGGAAATATAGGCGTGTACCACCATGCCTGATTAATTTTAAAAAATTTTAGTAAGGCCGGGTGCGGTGGCTCAAGCCTGTAATCCCAGCACTTTGGGAGGCCGAGGCGGGTGGATCACGAGGTCGAGAGATCCAAGACCATCCTGGTCAACATGGTGAAACCCCGTCTCTACTAAAAATACAAAAAACAAGCTGGGCGTGGTGGTGCGTGCCTGTAATCCCAGCTACTCAGGAGGCTGAGGCAGGATAATTGCCTGAACCCAGGAGGCGGAGGTTGCGGTGAGCCGAGATGGCGCCATTGCACTCCAGCCTGGGTAACAAGAGCGAAACTCCATCTCAAAAAAAAAAAAAAAAAAAATTTTAGTAAAGATGTGATCTCACTATGTTGCCCAGGCTGTTCTCAAACTCTTAACCTCAAGTGATCCTCCTGCCTTGTCTTTCCAAAGTGATGGAATTACACAGACTTAAGCCATTGTGCTCAGCCGAGATTTTACCTTCAATGAGCACGCATCTTATATCACACACACACACACACACACACACACACACACACGCACGCACAAAATAAAGAACAAAGCAGGAGGCATCACACTACCGAATTTCAAACTATACTACAAGACTACAGTAATCAAAACAGCATGGTACTGGTACCAAAACAGAGATATAGACCAATGGAACAGAACAGAGGCCTCAGAGGAAATACAACATATCTACAACCATCTGGTCTTCGACAAGCCCGACAAAACAAGCAATGGGAAAAGGATTCCCTGATTAATAAATGGTGTTGGGAAAACTGGCTAGCCATGTGCAGAAAGCAGAAACAGGACCCCTTCCTGACACCTTACACCAAAATTAACTCCAGATGGATTAAAGACTTAAACATCAGACCTAACACTATAAAAACCCTAGAAGAAAATCTAGGCAAAACCATTCAGGACATAGGCGTAGGCAAGGGCTTCATGACCAAAATGCCAAAAGTAATGGCAACAAAAGCCAAAATAGACAAATGGGACCTAATCAAACTCCAAAGCTTCTGCACGGCAAAAGAAACAGTCAGTAGAGTGAATCGGCAACCAACAGAATGGGAAAAAATTTTTGCAGTCTACCCATCTGACAAGGGGCTGATATCCAGAATTTACAAAGAACTAAAACAGATCTACAAGAAAAAAAAAAAACAAACAAGCCCATTCAAAAATGGGTGAAGGATATGAACAGACACTTTACAAAAGAAGACGTACAGGAGGCCAACAAAAATATGAAAAAACGCTCATCCTCACTGGTCATTAGAGAAATGCAAATCAAAACCACATTGAGATAGCATCTCACACCAGTTAGAATGGCGATCATTAAAAAATCTGGAGACAACAGATGCTGGAGAGGATCTGGAGAAATAGGAACACTTTTACATTGTTGGTGGGAGTGTAAATTAATTCAACCATTGTGGAAGACAGTGTGGCGATTCCTCAAGGACCTAAAAATAGAAATCCCATTTGACCCAGCAATCCCATTACTGGGTATATATCCAAAGGATGATAAATCATTCTACTACAAGGACACATGCACACGAATGTTCATTGCAGCACTGTTTACAATAGCCAAGACCTGGAACCAACCCAAATGCCCAACGATGATAGACTGGATAGGGAAAATGTGGTACATATACACCATGGAATATTACACAGCCATCAAAAACGATGAGTTTGCGTCCTTTGTAGGGACATGGATGAACCTGGAAACCATCATTCTCAGCAAACTGACACAAGACCAGAAAATCAAACACCACATGTTCTTACTCATAGGCGGGTGTTGAACAATGAGAACACATGGACAAAGGGAAGGGAGCACTACACGCTGGGGTCCGTTGCAGGGAAATGGGGGAAGGACGGGGAGGTGGGGAGGTGGGAAAAGATAGCATGGGGAGAAATGACAGATACAGGTGAGGGGAAGGAAGGCAGCAAACCACACTGCCATGTGTGTACCTATCCAACAATCTTGCATGTTCTTCACATGTACCCCCAAACCTAAAATGCAATTAAAAAAAAGAAATAGCCTTTTGAAGTACCACAGGACATTTGTCTGGTTGTTTTTGTTTAGGTTAACATACCAGCAATTATTTTTTTTGACTTCCTGACAAAAATTATTTGGATTAAAAAGTGGTTTTTATCCAAATAATTCAACTACTCTACTCCATCCCTAAGCTACTTGCATGGAAGGAAAAAGGAGGAAAAAGCCAGTACTGTGACTGCCTATGCTTCCCCCAGCATGGCCCCCTGTGAGACGTGGGGCAGCGGAGACCAGGAACTGTTCAAGGGCGCCAGGTCCCGTCTGTGTGCGCTCACTTTCCTTCCTCAGGTACTCGCATGGCGGGGGATGGCACCGACTTTACCTGTTGCTGCAGCTCCTTGGTGAGCTGGCCCTGGTCATGGAACAGGAACTGTGGGGTCAGAACAATAGAGGGCTTCACCACCTGCAGAATGGGAACAGAAGCTCATGATGAGGGCCAACCTATTCGATAATTAAATGTTTTAAAAAGTTTCTTGAGTGGAAAAACAAGGGGACGCTTGAGTCTATAGTGGTCAAGAGCATGGGGGCCTCAGAAAAGGTCAGAACCAAGTTCAAATTCCTGTACTTTGAATTTCTATTTCATGCCATGGAAAATTAATTTACCCCTCTTCACCTGAGTTTCCTTTTGTGTGAAATGGAAACAATTTCATTCCTCATTCAGTTTCTGTCAAGGATTCTAAAACACCCAACTCATTTAAATGTATCGTCATTTCTGTCATAACTAGTGGGATCAATTTCACTATTATTGGATACACAGTTCTGTGCCTGAAACCTACAAAAAAGAAAATCTTACGTCTAAAAAGTGTCAGTGATTTATCATCGTTATATTATTAATCATAATTGTGTTTAATCCACAAGGCCTTGTGCATGGCAGGTGCTCAACAAACACTTGTTCAATCAATGCATGTGGGCTCTGCAGCCACACTGTTTAGGTTCTACTCGGACTCTACCACTCATTAGCTGAGTGATGTGAGCAAGATAATTCATGTCTTTATGTCTTCGTGTCCTTCTCTATAAAAGATATATAATAAGAATCCCCAGCTCCTTAGGTTGTTGCCGGGGGTGAGTAATTTGGCAAATAGTAGGGGCTTGTTAAATATTAGCTGTGATGAACTCCTTCCAAATCGTCCTTTTCAGAGCCACAGACGAGGTCATAGTGCCACCTGGTGACCCTAAAGTGTAAGTACACATGATCACCAATATGCTCTCCTTTCACCACAGGTCCAAGACTGAGTAGTTACCTCCTGGAGGTTTCTGCTGCATCTGCCTTCTCAGTGCTCACATAAAGACTTTTGTATTTTTCTCCTCACATTACCGCAGATGGGGTTCAGGGTGCCCAACACAGAGGGTGATCCACACAGGGCAATGACCACCTGTGCCAGCCCTGTGACATCGCTGGAGGACCACTGTTCCTTCTCATGTTCTGGGTAGATGCCAGGGGTGGGGTGACCCATACCCTCGTTTCTTGCTTTGGAGAATCACATTTTCTTTTGGCAAGGAAGGCAAAAGTCACAGGAAGCCAGAGACCCGTGATCTCTCTGTGTCACAGGTTCAAACTACAAAGACCTGAACACTATGCTAAAAGCCCAAGGCTTGGGTGCTCCCCAGGGCTTCTCACCTCACGGCCTCTGCTGAGGGAGGATGAATACTATGTCCTCCCAGAGCTTTGGGAGCTTGTAGCAAGCAGCCATCCTAGCACGAAATCTTTTGGAAACCTCGAACTGTGTCTAAAACATTCCTGCACATTTTGCATCCTATTTCCCATATGTCAGCATGTTTTAGTAAAAACAAAAACAAAAACAAAAATCAATTTCCTAAATATGCAAGAGAAATGAATACTGTAGAACAATGTGACTTTTAAAAACATGTTATTTAGGCTGGGCATGGTGGCTTATGCCTGTAATCTCAGCACTTTGGGAGGCTAAGGTGGGTGGATCACCTGAGGTCAGGAGTTAGAGACCAGCCCGACCAAAAAGGAGAAACTCTGTCTCTACTAAAAATACAAAATTGGCCGGGCATGGTGGCACATCACTGTAATTCCAGCTACTTAAGAGGCTGAGGCAGGAGAATCACTTAAACCTGGGAGGCGGAGGTTGCAGTGAGCTATCATGCCATTGCACTCCAGCCTGGGCAACAAGAGCAAAACTCCATTTCAAAAAAACAAGCAAAAAAACTGAGTCTCAGAATGATGAAGCACTTTGTCCAATGTGACTCAGCTAGTAAGTGTTGAGACCTTGCATCCAATCAAAGCCCATCTCATTCTAAAGGCCATGCTATGTTATTCTCCGGCCCATGGAGAATAATTTTAACACAACCAATGACATTTCTACACAACAACGTTCTTGTCTCAAGTCCAAGAGTGCCTCCTATGCCTTCTATAACACTGGCTTTCTGGGCACTAAAGATGCCATTCTAATGTGTAATCATGTGGCCAATGGAGATATGACCAATGTCATCATGTTTGTACACCCATAAGCCATACACACTCCTCCCTTTTCTGATGAAATTCAAGTACCCTTTTTGATTACTTAGCAAAACAGAGCTTTAAAAGAGTTAAGGTTTTGCTGGGTGTGGTGGCTCATGCCTGTAATCCCAGCACTTTGGGAGGCTGAGGTGGGTGGATCACGAGGTCAAGAGATTGAGACCATCCTGGCCAACATGGTGAAACCCCATCTCTACTAAAAATACAAAAATTAGCTGGGTGTGGTGGTGCTTTCCGGTGTTCCTAACTACTCAGGAGGCTGAGGCAGGAGAATTGCTTGAACCATGGATGCAGAGGTTGCAGTGAGCTGAGGTTATCCCACTGCACTCCAGCCTGGTGACAGAGCAAGACTCTGTGCATATCTATGTATGTATGTATATGTGTGTGTGTGTGCGTGCACGTGTGTGTGTGGTGTGTGTGTGTGTGTGCGTGTGCATCTGTGTGTGCATGTGTGTGTGGGTGTGTGCGTGTGTGATATGTATATAAAGGGTTAAGGTTTTTATATCCATGGAACTTTCTGTATTGCTTTTGAAGTCTCTAGTTAAATGAATATTCTTCTAATAGTGACCCTGGTCATGGATGAACCTGGAAACCATCATTCTCAGCAAACTGACACAAGAACAGAACATCAAACACCACATGTTCTCACTCATAAACGGGTGTTAAACAATGAGAATACATGGACACAGGGAGGGGAGCATCACACACTGGGGTCTGTCAGGGGGAAATAAGGGAGGGACAGCAGAGGGTGGGGAGTTGGGGAGGGATAGCATGGGGAGAAATGCCAGATACAGGTGATGGAGAGGAAGGCAGCAAATCACACTGCCATGTGTGTACCTATGCAACAATCTTGCACGTTCTTCACATGTACCCCCAAACCTAAAATACAATGAAAAATAAAATAAAATAAAAAAAAAACTAAAAAAAAATAGTGACCTGTGATTTTATTTTGATCAAGTGTTTTCAAACTTGTCATCTTTGAGGGGTTTCTCCAGTATCAAACTCCTAAATCGAGTTTTTTGGCTTTAAATTAACCTTGGGATTTTTCAGCTGGGTCCCTCAGGGAGTCTAACGTGTCTCTCATCTTGTAAAAGACATTAAACGATTCAATGTAGTTGGTAGATTGTATGGGTGGGCATGGCCAAATGTGGTGATACTGCGTGGGAAGGCATCATCTAATGAGGTGACATTAAATCTCATCTCAGTTATGTTAATGGGTGTGTTGTTGATATACATGTTCCAAAAATTATATACATTTATACAAATTGATTGTTATGATTTACAAGTTTGATTGTTATGCTAAATATCTGCTAAAGTTCTATTTGTATAAACACGTTATTGATGTCTGGGCATGGTCACTCACTCCTGTAATCCCAGCATGCTGGGAGATGAAGACAGGTGGATCAACTGAGATCAGGAGTTCAACACCAGCCTCACTAACATGGTGAAACCCCATCTCTATTAACAACACAAAAATTAGCCAGGCGTGGTGTCAGGCACCTATAATCCCAGCCACTTGGGAAGTTGAAACAGAAGAATCACTTGATCCCAAGAGGCGGAGGTTGCAGTGGTCTGAGATCATGCCCATTGCACTCCAGCCTGGGCAACAAGAGTGAAATTCCATCACAAAAACAAAGAGTACAAAAGTTAGCCTGGCATGGTGGCATATGCCTGCAGGCCCAGCTACTTGGGAGGCTGAGATGGGAGAACTTCTTGAACCCAGGAGGTGGAGGTTGCAGTAAGGTGAGATTGTGCCACTGCAGTCCACCTTGGGCAACAGAGCAAGACTCCATCTCAAAAAAGAACATCAAAATAAGTTATTAATGTATTCGGAGGATTATATGAAATTTATAAAAGTCTGGTGGTCCTGATGTGATGCTGTCAGTCAGGATTCTGGTTACTCTCTTAAAATGCTGCACATAAGACTACTAACTACATTTCCTTGTGAATTGGGAATGTTCAGCAGATTTTCATCATAACTATTGATTCCATCATCCACATTTACTGTTTTGAATTCGTCTCTAAAAATATCTGTAATCAGCAACAGTCCAAATTCAAATTTTCTTTTTTTTTTTTTTTTAAGATGGAATCTCGCTCTGTCAATTATGCTGGAGTGCAGTGTTGCCATCTCTGCTCACTGGGTTCAAGTGATTTTCCTGTTTCAGCCTCCTAAGTACCTGGGACTAAAGGCATCCCCCACCACGCCCAGCTAATTGGTGGCAGTTGAGACAAGGTTTCACCATGTTGTCCAAGCTGGTCTCCAACTCATGACCTCATGATCCGCCATCCACCTCAGCCTTCCAAAGCACTGGGATTACAGCTGTGAGCCAGCATGCCTAGCTCCCAAATCTGTTTTTCATAGAAAAAAAACTCTACCTAGTTCTTTTTTTTTTTTTTTTTTTTTGAGATGGAGTTTCACTCGTTACCCAGGCTGGAGTGCAATGGTACAATCTCAGCTCACCGCAACCTCTGCCTCCTGGGTTTAGGCAATTCTCCTGCCTCAGCCTCCTGAGGAGCTGGGATTACAGGCATGTGCCACCATGCCCAGCTAATTTTTTGTGTTTTTAGTAGAGACCAGTTTCACCATGTTGACCAGGATGGTCTTGATCTCTTGACCTCGTGATCCACCTGCCTCGGCCTTCCAAAGTGCTGGGATTACAGCACCCAGCCACTGCACCCAGCCTACCAAGTCCTCTTGAACACAGGTTTCTGATAACTCATAACAATGAACTACCCAGACATCACCACTATGTGATATAAGCATGTCAGAAACTCACACATGCACCCTCTTAATACATTAAAAATAAATTAAAAAAAAAATCAAAGGCCCAGGTCCAGTGGCTCATGCCTGTAATCCCAGCACTTTGGGAGGCCAAGGTGGGTAGATCACTATGGTCAGGGGTTCGAGACAAGCCTGGCCAACACGGTGAAACCCCATCTCTACTAAAAATACAAAAATTAACCAGGCATGGTGGTGCATGCCTGTAATCCCAGCTACTAGGGAGGCCGAGGCATGACAATTGCTTGAACCTGGGAGTCAGAGTTTGCAGTGAGCCAAAACTGTGCCACTGCACTCTGGTCTGGGTGACAAAGTGAGACACTATCTCAAAAATAAAAATAAAAGTAAATAAACAAAAAAAATTCTAGAACTCTAATAAGGAAACTTAACTGTTCAAAAAACTGCTAAGCAAGATGAAGCAAAACAAAAAAATCCATAAAATTAAGATAATGTCAGCCGGGCCCGGAGGCTCAAGCCTGTAATCCCAGCACTTTGGGAGGCCGAGGCGGGTGGATACGAGGTGAAGAGATCGAGACCATCCTGGTCAACACGGTGAAACCCTATCTCTACTAAAAAAAAAAAAAAAAAAAAAAAAAGCCGGGCATGGTGGCGTGTGCCTGTAATCCCAGCTACTCAGGAGGCTGAGGCAGGAGAATTGCCTGAACCCAGAAGGCAGAGGTTGCGGTGAGCCGAGATCGTTCCATTGCACTCCAGCCTGGGTAACAGGAGCGAAACTCCGTCTCAAAAAAAAAAAAAAAAAAAAAAATTAAGATAATGTCTTTATAACACGTAGTTAAAACAATGTTGATTTATTACTTTTATTTTTTTATTTTTTGAGATGGAGTCTCACTTTGTCACACAGGCTGGAGTGCAGTGACGCAATCTTGGCTCACTGCAACCTCCACCTCCTGAGTTAAAGTGATTCTCCTGCCTCAGCCTTCCAAGCAGCTGGGACTGCAGGCACTCACCACCACGCCGAGCTAATTTTGGTATTTTTAGTAGAGATGGGGTTTCACCTCGTCAGCCAGGCTGGTTGAAAGCTCCTGATTTCAGGCAATCCCCACCCCTCCCTCCCTCCGTCCCTCCCCACGCCGGGGACTCCCGCAGTGCTGGGATCACAGGTGTGAGCCACCGTGCCCACCCTTTACTTGTTTTGTTTTCTAGATTTAAGGAATTTTTTTCATGTTGTCTATAATTTACACTGATTTAGCAAAGCAAGCTCTTGTGAACAGAGGTGGGTGGAAGCGTTTGCTTTCTCTCCCTACTTGATCCCTCCTCAGTGTGGAACCTATTCATGAATATTCTCGTTTTCTGCTCATATGTTCTCATTATCCTCAGGCGATGATCCGTAAGTGGTTCCGTCGCCCACCTGTGGCCGAAGCCTCCTGTCTAAGACTGTGCGGGAAAGGCCCGGCCCCGAGTTTGCAGACTCACAGGAGGAGCAGAGCGTCCCTCCCCGCGGGCCCGAGAGCCGGAGCGCTGTCCGGGGAGCAGCATGGCAGGGAGGGGCCCGGCGGCTGCTTGCGGGCAGGACACACGGGCGCGGCCCCGGGGCGACCCTCCTGCCGGCGAGGGCCTCCTGCTTCCCGACGTCTTCCTCCTCCGCCCTGCCGACCGCAGGGGGAGCGCCGGCTGCCCCGTGCCTGGAAGTCGCTCCATCGCCTCCTCCCGCCGTGGGAAGGGAGAGGCCGCGGCGGCCGGAGCGAGGTGGGGGTCCCAGGGGAGCGCCAGGCTGGTCCCCGCGGGAAACATGGCGACCCGAGCAGCAGAGGCCGCCGCGGCTGCTCCGCTCACTTCCGGAGGAGCAAAGGCGCCTCCCGAGAAGATGCAGCCAGTGGAACAGGGCCCCGCAGCCCCGGGAGGGAGCAGCGGCGACGCAGCCAGGAAGCCCCGGGCAGCGCGCTGGGCACCATCGACTGCCACGCCAGCCTCCAGGCGGCGCCCACGCCAGCCTCCAGGGGGCGCCGCACCAACCACCTGGCGGCGCCCACACCAGCCTCCAGGGGGCGCCGCACCAACCGCCAGGCGGCGCCCACGCCAGCCTCCAGGGGGCGCCGCACCAACCGCCAGGAGGCACCCACACCAGCCTCCAGGAGGCACCCACACCAGCCTCCAGGGGGCGCCCACACCAGCCTCCAGGGGCGCCACACCAGCCTCCAGGGGGCGCCCACACCAGCCTCCAGGGGGCGCCGCACCAACCGCCAGGAGGCACCCACACCAGCCTCCAGGAGGCACCCACACCAGCCTCCAGGGGGCGCCCACACCAGCCTCCAGGGGCGCCCACACCAGCCTCCAGGCGGCACCCACACCAGCCTCCAGGCGGCACCCACACCAGCCTCCAGTGGGCGCCCACACCAGCCTCCAGGGGGTGCCCACACCAGCCTCCTAGGGAGCGCTCACACCAGCCTCCAGGGCTGCACCTGCCCGCGCCACACTGGTGCAGGAACTGTGCTGTCGGCCCGCCACGCTGCCCCAGGCGGCCAAGGCCCGCGGCAGCCGGAGAACAAGCCCACACCCACTGCCCGCAGCTAATGAGGAGGAGCGGGATGGCACCGTAGAAAAGTGCAAGCGCTCAGAGCTCGGGTCCCATGCCAGGAAAGGCCAGGAGCAGAAGATGGAGAGATGGAGATGGAGAAGCCGCAGCGGGGAAGGAGCACACTTCATGGGCGGGGTCGGCATCCGCTGGCGGGGTTAGAGCATGAAGAGGATGAAGCAGCAGAAAAAGCAGAAACCAGAAGGTGCAATGACACAGCGGAGCACCATGCGGAATCAGGCCCAGGGCTCCCGTAAAGGCTGGCTTTAATTCCAGCTCACACCCCCACCCCAGGGGAGAGGGAGGACCCAAGGAACACTGGAACCCGAAGGGCGGGAATCTGAGGCCAGGACTGATTGTGGGAAATGGAGGGCATCAGGAAAGGAGAAAGTGGGGCAGAATAGAGGGCGCAGGGTTGGGGACAGTGAGCTGGGTTAGGAAGGATTAGAAATCAGAAGCTTAGGAAGAAACCACAAAGAAACTGTCCATAAGAAGGTGCGTGCTGCGGCCGGGCACGGTGGCTCACACCTGTAATCCCAGCACTTTGGGAGGCCAAGGTGGACAGATCACCTGAGGTCAGGAGTTGGAGAGCAGCCTGGCCAACATGGAGAATCCCTGTCTCTACTAAAAATACAAAAATAGTCTGGCGTGGTGGGGTGTGCCACTAATCCCAGCTAATTGGGAGGCCAAAGCGAAAAAATTGCTTGAACCCGGGAGGTGGAGGTTGCAGTGGGCCGAGATTGCACCACTGCACTCTAGCCTGTGCAACAAGAGGAAAACTTGGTCTCAAAAAAATTATTGATTAACTAATTAATGAGGAAACGTCTTGGAAACCATTGTTCTTACAGTTTCGGGAGTTTTGTTTGTTGTTGCTGCTCTATCTAGGTGCATTTTTTTTTTTTTTCTTTTATGACAGAGTCTTACTCTGTCACCCAGACTGGAGTGCAGCAGTGTGATCTCGGCTCACTGCAACCTCCACCGCCTGGGTTCAGGCGATTCTCCTGCCTCAGCCTCCCAAGTAGCTGGGATTACAGGGGCAGGCCATCACACCTAGCCTTTTTTTTTCTTACTATAGTTTTCTTTTTTGATATGGAGTCTCACTTTGTTGCCCAGGCTGGAGTGCAGTGGGACCATGTTGGCTCGATGCAACCCTCATCTCCTAGGTTCAAGCAATTCTGCCTCAGCCTCCTCAGTAGCTGAGATTACAGGCACCCACCACCATACCCAGCTAATCTTAGATTTTTAGTAGAGACAGGGTTTCACCATGTTGACCAGGCTGGTCTTGAACTTCTGACTTCAGGTGATCTGCCCACCTCAGTCTCCTAAGGTGCTGGGATTACAGGCATGAGCCACAGAAAATGTTTTTTAAATTACAGCTGGTACACACCTGTAAGTCCCAGCTACTTCAGAGTCCTAGGCAGGAGGATTACTCAAGCCCAGGAGGTCGAGGCTACAGTGAGCCATGTTCACACCACCGCACTCCATCCTGAGTGACAGAGTGAAACCCTCTGTCAAAACAAAGACCTCAATGGGTCTCCACTGCATATGCAGTCACCCATGTAGCCAAGATCTAGAGAAATGTTGTCTTTCACAAATGCAGATGTACAAAAAGGACATCTCTTCATTTATTGAGGAAGTTTCAATGTTTTTTATGTACACACACAATGCTTACATAGAAATGAACATTGGGAGGCTGGGTGTGGTGGCCCATTCCTGTAATCCCAGCACTGTAGGAGGCCGAAGTGGCAGGAGGAGGGGGGCAGATTACTTAAGTTCAGTGGTTTGAGACAAGCCTGACCAACGTGGAGAAACCCCATCTCTACTAAACATACAGAAATGAGCTACACATGGTGGCAGGTGCCTGTAATCCCAGCTACACAGGAGGCTGAGGCAGGAGTCGCTTCAACCCAGGAGGCGGAGGTTGCAGTGAGCCTAGATCTTGCCACTGTACTCCAGCCTGGGTGACAGAGTGAGACTCCCTCTCAAAAAACAAACAAAGCTAGCATTGTGATAATGCACTTTTGAGGAGTCACATTTGTGATGTTCAAGGCAGTGGGGGGAACATGTGCCCCAGCTCTAGGAGAGACTGGTCTGCCTTCTGGATTTGATCTGTCTGGGTCCCTGGCTGATAGATGATGCCTGCCAACTTGGGGCAGGTCTCCCTAGTCCACTCAAACTCACACAGTCATCTCCTCAGGAAATACCCTCCAAGACACATCCCAAATCACCTTTTACCAGGTATCCACGTGTCCTTTCATTCAGTCAACATGACACCTACAATTTTGGGGGGTATTTTTGGAAAGGGTCTCGCTTTGTTACCCAGGCTGGACTGCAGTGGCTGGAACACACCTCACTGCAGCCTCAACCACCCATGCTCAAGTGATCCTCCTGTCTCAGCCTCCAGAGTAGCTGGGATTACAGGTATGCACCACCACACCCAGCTAATTTTTGTAGAGGCGGGGTTTCACCAAGTTGACCAGGCTGGTTGTGAACTTTTGGACTCAAGCAATCTGCCTGCCTTGGCTTCCCAAAGTTCTGGCATTTTAGGATTTCAGGTGTGAGGCACCTTGCCTCACTGACAACTAAAATTAAGTCCCCAAGCCCATCTGTTGTCAACAATCCACCCTTCTCTATCTCCTTACCCCATGCTTAATTTATAAATAAATAACAAGGTAATCATTCACCTGTCCTGATTCAACTAACATGATGCAACTCTCTGGCATACGACCGAAAATACACTCAACCCTTCCCCAGAATTCATCTCTCAGGATTTCAACATTACGGATTCAAATTTTGGGGGATTGCAATTTTTGAGATTTTAGATGAGATCTTTCGGGATTTAACCTATTTTACAACTGAGCACACTGAGCCACAGGGAGGGGATGTGAACTGCCCAAGGTCTCACAGGTGGTGAGGGTTTGTAGCTGGAACTTGAACCAGGGTCTACCTTGGAAGGAGATTTCACACTGAGCCTCCTCCTGAAAAGCCTGCTCTCTGGGGTTTGAAGGAAATTCATGGTCAGTAAACTGTGCCTCAGGAAATTGTTCCTCTAATGCATCAATCAGGATAAACAAGGTTATGATGCAATAACAAGCAGCCTCCATTGTCTCCTTTTTCTGTTTGGTTTTTGTTTTTTAGAGATGGAGTCTCGCTCTGTCACCCAGGCTGGAGTGCAGTGGCGTGACATTGGCTCACTGCAACCTCCACATCCTGGTTCAAGTA